>NC_050068.2:312527530-313152530 GCF_009764565.3 Dermochelys coriacea | reverse complement strand
TCTGCTGAATTACCTGGGTTCTCTCTTCCATTGCTCTTAATGTGTGTCATAAACATTTTAAAATGAAAAAAATAAAATTAAATGAAAAAATACTAAGGACATTCTTAGACATTAAACTATAGTTAAAATTGAGACCATACTCCAGACTGAAGAGTCAAAGTCCTTATTATTTCATAGCTGTTAGAGAAACCAACAATAGCTCTGCTAAAGATGTACTTTTTGTAATTGAAAGAGCTCAAAAGTCCTCTGTCTTTTCATGTCATGCTTTAGCTGTTCAGAGAAGTAGGTATGAAAATACCACACAATACTATGTTCATTATTTTTAAAAGGAAGTAA
Source organism: Dermochelys coriacea (assembly GCF_009764565.3). Classification (NCBI taxonomy): domain Eukaryota; kingdom Metazoa; phylum Chordata; order Testudines; family Dermochelyidae; genus Dermochelys; species Dermochelys coriacea. Next base: position 313,152,194 of record NC_050068.2, on the reverse strand, counting down.
AAGTGGTCAGTTATAATATGCACTTAATATATTCTACACTTGACAGCTACTACATGTCTCACGTAACTTAACTTTCTGTTAGGCAATTTTTTCATTTCTTTTAGTATCAATATTCATTTATGGAGGTTTAATGTAGAATACATAATGCAAAATAAGATCCTGCAGGGACCACTAGGTGAAAAATGTGTCACAAAATCCAAAGCTACCGGAAATTTGCATTTGTGGAAAAATTGCAGGGATTGTTTCAAACTTCTAACTCATATTAGCTTTGCTGATAAGTTCATAAAAGTATTGAGTGTATTTTACATTTAAATTATTTATATTTTATGTTTTTCAGGTTTTCAATGCCAAGAGAGTGGCAATTCAGAAGTTGTTAGATACACCTTTAACTCATAATTGCTCAAACCCCAAAGTCAAAGTGAACCATGAGGTGTCAACCTACACACACCAAAACCAAGGAATACAGTTCACAACCCCCTGAATGGCACATAGATCTATCCTAGGTACTTATGTGACCCCATTACAGTAGTGTCGGAGCACCTCACAATCTTTAATGAAATAATCCTTTGTGCCCTAAACATGGGACTATGGGATATTCTAGTTTAGGACTCAGTCTCTCCTGTTGAAGTTGTTTCACTGTGTAGGAAATACGTAATTAGAAATGTGTTGTAACAGAGAGATAATGACTCTATACTCAAATGGGTAGGACACTTATCTGAGATGTGGGCGGTCTATGTTCAAATCCCTTTTCAACACCGGGCAAAGGGGAGAACTTAACTGGAGTCTCCAACATCCCAGGTGCAGACCCTAACCATGAGACTAACAATTATAAGGGAGAATGGCTCTTCCTTTCCTTCCCCTACCAGCTCCTTTGTATGGAATTAGATGTTGCTCTGAAAACCGGATCAGGGCCTGCAATCAAGATACATGGGGCAATGCCTATTTTCTGAATCTCACTGTGGCTCAGCTGGGAGCTAATCCTGAGCTGCTGGGGGGCATCAGAATTGAGGCAGCTATTCGCATGCTCAGTGATGAAATTTAGATGCTTTGGATTTGAAGGGTGGAAACTGAGGCACCTTGGGAATTTAGGTGCCTACAGGGTTAAGTAGCTGCTGAGCAGGGATTTTGCTTATGCCTCTGGCACCTAAATAATTGAGCTTAAGCACCTAATTCCCCATGTAAATATAGCCCAAACTGACTTGACCAAAGTCACACAAACCAGTCACACTTTGGCAAACCAGAAAACTGAGCCCTAGTCCCTTATGTTCCAGGGTAACAGCCTAACACTAAGCCATCTTTCCTTTCTCTTCTCTGTTTCATGAAACAGCTTAGATCATTTTAGCAGACATTTAGATCATTACTAGAATTTGCTGTCTCTCCTCCTAAATACTGATATCCATATTTTAACCGAACAGAGAGAATCATTAGAAAGTAGTCTTAGCACAAGTCTTATTAAGAAATATTACATTCTAATAATTTCTATAGCAAGGGAAATGGTTTTTTTTTGAGTTAATATTTTATGATTAAGTGTATTTTAATATTTAAAAAGTAATTGATTTAAACTCTAAGCATCTATGGATTAATATTTCTTAACACATTTTATTAGATTTGTGCAACTTTAGCACTCTCGTGGCCAAGATGGAGTCTGCTCTGAAAGCAGCTCTGGCCAAGAAAAGGCATGCACAGGAACGCAGCAGGGAAAGTCCCTTCTACTGGAGTGATCACACAGACACTGAAATAGTACAATGAATACAGGAAAGGGAAAATATTGATTTACAGATGGATGAATGGAGAAAAACAACAGGGGGGAATATAGGGGGCGCAGTGAAACATGGTTACATCCAACACAAGGCCCAACAGGCACCATGGTATTACACTCTGAAAAGGCAGACACCAAGCTATGTGTCTGCACACAGAGTTCAGGAATCCTAGGCAGAGTTCCAGACTAGCAGTGAGTCTTGGGTGCTCCTGGTCATCTTCGACACAGTGAACTTTCAACAACAAATTCCTCTGGTGCCCTCTTCTGCTGCTCTCTGCAAACCCACACAGAGTGACCGCCTCTCCACTTAGCTAGCTACAGCCTGCCTCCTTATTCCCAATACAAAGTCACAAGCCCCAGTACTCACGGCCCCAGACAGTTCTGGGCAACTGGTTCCTGCTTTGGTTTGTCCTTCTCAGGCACAGTGCTCTTCCTAGCTCCTGTCCTCGGCCATCCCCTGTTAGCCGCTCTGTCCCTTCTGGGCTTCGGGCTGATTCTTAGCTGCTTTAATATGTAAAGGCCTGCTCGATGTAGCCCTCTTGTCTGACGCTAAGGCACACTTACCCTGTCCCTCTCCACTACCCTGAACAATCATCACTTTCTCTCTATCAGGACAAGGTTTTAAAGGGGCCATGCTCTCTAAACCCCAAAGTGAGTTTACATTTGGAACAGAAGAAGGATGGCCGGTGCTTTGTATTTCAGATTTCAGGGTCTAGTTTAAGCTGCATGATACTATTATTATTAGAACTGGTCAGAAAAAGTTAAATATTTTCTGAAATAAATAATAAATAAATAACAATTTTTTTAAATCACTTTTCAGTTTTTTATCCTAATATCAGAAAATGTTGAAAGAAACAAAATAATCTGTCTAAAAAAGGCCATCTGATATAAAATAAATATTTTAAATGGAAAATTTTAATCATCTGTAGATATTGGGAAACATAATTCCCATTTAACATGTAACACGATGGGGCCTAAATTAGCTGTTACCACTCAAGAAAGAGGTCTTGGAGTCATTGTGGCTAGTTCTCTGAAAACATCCACTCAAATGTGCAGCCGCCATCAGAAAAGCTTAACAGAATTTTGGGAATCATTAGGGAAGGGATAATAAGACAGAAAATAGCATATTGTCTTTGTATAAATTCATGGTACGTCCACATCCTGATTACTGTGTGCAGATCTAATCGCCCCATCTCAAAAAAGATATATTGGAATTTGAAAAGGTACAGAAAAGTGCAACAAAATGATTAGGGGTATGAAACAACTTCCATATGAGGAGAGATTAATAAGACTCAGAGTTTTCAGCTTGGAAAAGAGATGACTAAGGCAGGATATGATAGAGTTCTATAAAATCATGACTGATGTGGAGAATGTAAATAAGGAAGTGTTATTTACTCCTTCTCATAACACAAGAACTAGGGGACACCAAATGAAATTGATAGGCAGCAGGTTTAAAACAAACAAAATGAAGTATTTCTTCACACAATGCACAGTCAACCAGTAGAACTCTTTGCCAGGGAATGTTGTGAATGCCAAGACTACAACAGGGTTCAAAAAAGAACTAGATAAGTTCATGGAGGATAGGTCAGGCCAGGATGGGCAGGGATGCAAAACCATGCTCTGAAGTGTCCCTAGCCTCTGTTTGCCAGAAACTGGGAAAGGGTGAAATGGGATGGATCTCCTGATGATTACCTGTTCTATTCATTCCCTTTGAAGTACCTGGCATTGGCCACCCTTGGAAGACAGGATACAGGGCTAGTTTGATGCACTATGGCTCTTCTTATATTCTTATTATAGTTTAGTCAATTCTTTCCTGTCTCCTAACTAGTCACAAATCTTTCCATTGAACTCAGTATGACTCTTTGTTTGAGTACAAATACTTATATATTGCACTTACATATCACCTTTGATTCATTGATCTCAAACTGTTTTAGAGCCTGACCCTAAATCCTGAAATCAATGGACTTCAGATCAGACCTTTATAAACCTGAATGTGGGTTTTCCCTTTTTTTTTCCAAAGTGGATAATTGAGGGTGTGTAACTTGCCCAAGGTTACCCAGGGATTCAGTGTAAGAATTTGTGGGGGAAACAAGTTTTCTGGCACCCAGGTACCAAGCCATTAGAATACAAGTTCCTCAGACATCAAAAGGCTGCAGGACATCATCAAAAGAAGTAAAAAGAGTCTTCAAAGTCTCAGAAGAGTTTTCTTATCCATTAACCTTCTCTAATGAGTGCTGGATAGGAAATAATGGGCAATCTACAGTGATCCATGATTTGTCGCATGAACATAATGCAGGGGTTAGATTTTCCACAGTGCTGAATCTGGTCTTCCTGTTACAGGTGCAATGTGTACCCACAGAATTTAGAACCACATTTTCCTCAAGCAAAATGAATGGTGGGTACAGAAATGTGGCTGAAATGTTTGCGTGAGCATAATATGGCTTAATTGGCTTCCTGAGAATTAGCCTTGTGTAAAGGAAATTCCTCAAGCAATGTCAAGTTGGCATAGTAGCTGTACACTCCTCCACATCCGAGGCCCCTGAAGCAGGGGTGATTTCCAGAAGAAAAGTTATTAGTACACCTTGACCATCCCAACCAGACAAGTCCCTTAAGGTTGTGGGCAGTCATGCATAATACAGAGCAGATCTGAGGCTTCTTGAAATTATGCTGGAGGCCAGCCTGCCTACAGCCCCAAGAGGAGGGAATGCAAAGGTGACTTAAAGCTCAGCTCCATAAATTAAGCATATCTCAGTTGCAGCTAAGGATCTAGTCCATTCCCATGTAAAAACTTTCAACTGCAAATGGACCAGAAGTGAGATTACTGATCCAACAAGTCTTTCTATTAACGTCATTGGCCACTAAGACCCCAATTTAGCAACATGCTTAAGCACAAGTGTAACTTGAATTCAATGGGACTAGTCACATATTTGAAGTTATGCAAACTCCAAAGTGCTTTTCTGATCCATTTAGTTCTTCCATTGCCTCTAATGAGCTGTGGATCAAGCTGCCAACAGGTCCTCTTCAAGAAACTGATTTGCCTTCAGGTAGTCAAGTAAGAAACTAATTAGTTTGTTGCTGGCAGCTCTGGACATGAATTCTCTAAATAGTGGTCCTTCTAGAAATAATATCAATAGTCAATCAAACAATAATGCTAGTTCTGTGAAGTCATTCTTGGATGTATTGTACTTTTGGGGTATACTATTTGTACTATCATTTACAATGTTCTGTCGCAATGTGGTTAATTATAATATTTGACCCTTACATGAAAAAAAAGTATCAAATAGTCATCAAGCTATGTTGAAAAAATCATCTTGACAAGACAGTAAAATCAGAATGGAATACAGAAAGAAATGTTAGTTCTTTCAAACAAATGTTACACACAAGGAGCAATTATTGCTACATACAGAGTTAAAAATGCCCTATAAAAAATTTTACGGCCAAATTACTGGCAGCTGTGTAGCATGGTCACGTTATCAATTAACTTCTCCAGTGTATATCAATTTATAGTTAGTAGAAACTGCTAATTCACTCTAGATTTTATAGACATTTTTACAGCATATCCTCATTGCAGCAAAGAAGCAGTGTTATCCTTCTATAACATATTTGAAGAGGACAATAAAGTAAGTAATAGGCCCCATACTAGTAACTATGAATAATTTATACTGTAGATATCCTATGTGGATATCTTTTTATTGTCTTATTTTTTTGTTGTGGTTGTATTAATCAGAGTCAGGGCCAGAAATGGCTTGATGGCAAAATGACAAAAATGATTAGGCACTAAATCGAAGCTACCTTAAAAGTATTATGAGGAATGTCCCTTCAATTCTAAATATTTTATGTATTTTTAAAATTGCCAGGAAATTGCTCTAACCAAATATTTTTATGGTATGATCCTTTTTTGGATGATATTTTTTGGCTCTGCTTTTACATAAAAATATACGAAGATAGAGTTCCTAATTTGCACTGAATAGAGTATGATGTGCATAATTCCACCCATTTCTCTCAGTTGGCGTTACCCATAACTCAGATAACAAACATCAGTTATAGACATCTGTCTGAGCTTTCTCCCCAGTCTTGGCTGTTCCTCAGGTTTTCCCTGCAGGTCCTCTGATGCAGATCCAGTAGGGCTCCCCACTGCTAGCCACCCACCAGACTGCTTTGAGGTGTTTTAAACATCCCTGGGTTTCAGTAGGCAGCAGTACTCTTTCCTCCCTTGGCCTCGCTGGCATATTTTCTGGGCACTGACTCTCAGTCTGTTACCCCTTCATGGAAATGGAGCCCCTCAGCCCACCTGCCTTAGGTGCCCCAGGTCTAGCATTGACTTCCAAGATACTCCAGTAGCTTAAACACTTCCTCTCCCAGAATCCCATCAAAGGTGTGAGCCTTCTGGGTTATGGTTTAGCTCTCTCAGGGGGCACATGGTAGTTGTCATGCATATAGCACACAGAGAGTTTGCACTGAGTCTAAGACATTATGTTCTCTTTTACTTAATTACATGAGAAAGGCACACATCTGTGCAAAAATAATAAACTCTACATGCATTTCCCCTGCCTTGACATCACCCTTCTTTTGGGAGTGCTTGGGGGACCATCTGATTTCAAGTAGGCAGGGTTTCCTCCTACCCAAGTTCATCCAGCTCCCACAGCGGCTTCCCTCATCTTAAGCGATGGGTGGGGCGGGGGGAGGAGGGAAAAGTCAAAGAAAAACAAATAGATCAGCTTCTGCCCTTTAATAAATGTCCAGTCCCTCAATCAGTCTCAACAAGTGACCATAGACTCCTACCAGGTGACGTATCTGCTGCTAAACCAGTTCCAGAAGTCAGCCTTTGATCTAGGATGCTTCCTTCTTGAATACAGGACAATCAAGATTTAACAACCCTCTATTGTTAGCCCTTTGCTGTTTCATTCACAAAGAATGAAGCTAAATGCAGATTAAGCTGAGCAAGTGGAACTTTATTAAACCCTGTAAAGCCTGCGCCATCCATGTGGCTGAGTTGCCCCAGCCTAATTGACTGGTGTTCCCTGTTTTCCTGGTGTCCCATCAAATAATCCCTCAAGAGGACTGATCCTGATACATCTGATACACTGTCCCACTTGGAATGTTACTACAAATTGGAAGAAAGGGCCACAGAGAAGACAAATGGCTTCATTTTCAGAATGGAGTTTGCGGCTTGGTAAAATACCTACAGATATTTTATAATTTCACACAGAATACATAAATTTTACAAACAGATTCCCCAAATCGTCACAACCTCCTTTGTCCCAGTGCTTATTTTCATCTGCCCCAGAGTAACTTTTTGTAGTTACTTGGACTCTTGATCTAGCCTTAACTTGACTTAGAAACATTACCTGCACCTTTCTATGCCAGTTCAAGGGCTAAACATTAAGGCTGGCCTTGAGGGCAGTTAATCAGGGTGGTCACTGCAGGCAAGAAATCAACATCTGATGTGTGTGTGCCAAATTGTTTTTGTTTGTTTTTAAGTTGGCCATTTGGGGCCAGGGGACACACACACAAAAAAATGTTCTGCCCTAGGCAGCAAAACACCAACGGACAGCCCTGAAGCCCTATGTCACCATTCATAGAATCACAGAATCATAGAACTGGAAGGCACCTCAAGAGGTTATCTAGTCCAGGCCTCTGTACTCAAAGCAGAACTAAGTATTATTTAGACCATCCCTGATAGATATTTGTCCAACCTGCTCTTAAAAGTCCCCAATGATGGAGATTCCACAACCTCTCTAGGCAATTTATTCCAGTGCTTAACCACTCTGACAGTTAGGAAGTTTTTCCTAATGTCCAACCTAAACTGCCCTTGCTGAAATGTAAGCACATTGATTCTTGTCCTATCCTTAGAGGGTAAGAAGAACAATGTTTCTCCCTCCTCCTTGTAACAACCTTTTATGTACTTGAAAACTGTAATCATGTCCTCTCTCGGTCTTCTCTTCTCCAGACTAAACAAACCCAATTTTTTCAATCTTCCCTCATAGGTCACATTTTCTAACCTTTAATCATTTTTGTTGCTCTTCTCTGGACTTTTTCCATTTTGTCCACATCTTTCCTGAAATGTGGCACCCAGAACCAGACACACTACTCTAGTTCAGGCCTAATCAGCGCAGAATAGAGGGGAAGAATTACTTCTTGTACCTTGCTTATAATACACCTGCTAATACATCCCAGAATGTTTGCTTTTTTTGCAACAGCATTACCCTGTTGACTCATATTTAGCTTGTGATCCATTATGACCCCCAGATCCCTTTCCACAGTATTCTTTCCTAGGCAGTCATTTCCCATTTTGTATGTGTTCAACTGATTGTTCCTTCCTAAGTGGAGTACTTGCATTTGTCCTATTTACTTCAGACCATTTCTCCAGTTTGTCCAGATCATTTTGAATTTTAATCCTAACCTCCAAAGCATTTGCAACCCCTCCCAGCTTGGTATCGTCAGCAAACTTTATAAGTGTACTCTCTATGCCATTATCTAAAACACTGATGAAGATATTGAATTGAACTGGACCCAGAACCGATCCCTGTGGGACCCCCACTCATCATGCCCTTCCAACATGACAGTGAACCTCTGACAACTACTTCTGGGAACAATTTTTCAACCAGTTTTTCAACCATCTTATAGTAGGTCCATCTAGTTGTATTTCCCTAGTTTGTTTATGAGAAGGTTATGCGAGACAGTATCAAAAGCCTTACTAAAGTCAAGATATACCACATCTATTGCTTCCCCCCTATTTACAAGGCTTGTTACCCTGTCAAAGAAAGCTATCAGATTGGTTTGGCATGATTTGTTCTTGACAAATCCATGCTGACTGTTATTTATCACCTTATTATCTTCTAGATGTTTGCAAATTGATTGTTTAATTATTTCATCCATTATCTTTCCGGGTACAGAAGTTAAGCTAACTGGTCTGTAATTTCCCAGGTTGTCCTTATTTCCCTTTTTATAGATGGGCACTGTATTTGCCCATTTCCAGTCTTCTGGAATGTCCACCATCTTCCATGACTTTTCAAAGATAATTGCTAATGGCTCATATATCTCCTCAGTCAGCTCCTTGAGTATTCTATGATGCATTTCATCAGACCCCGGTGATTTGAAGATATCTAACTTATCTAAGTAGTTTTTGACTTGTTGTTTCCCTATTTTAGACTCTGATCCTACCTCATCTTCACTGGCATTCACAATGTTAGACTTCCAATCTTCCAATCAACCTTCTTGGTGAAAACCAAAACAAAGAAGTCATTAAGCACCCCTGCCATTTCCACATTTTCTGTTAATGTCTTTCCCCCCTCATTAAGTAACAGGCCTACTCTGTCCTTGGTCTTCCTCTTCTTTCTAATTTATTTGTAGAATTTTTTCTTGTTTCCTTTTATGTCCCTAACTAGTTTAATCTTGTTTTGTGCCTTGGCTTTTCTAATTTTGTCCCTACATACTTGTGTTATTTGTTTATATCCACCTTTTGTAATTTGACCGAGTTTCCACTTTTTGTAGGACTCTTTTTTGAGTTTTAGATCATTGAAGATCTTCTGGTTAAGCCAGGGTGGTATCTTGCCATACTTCCTATCTTTCCTATGCAGTGGGATAGTTTGCTCTTGTGCCCTTAATAATGTCTCTTTGAAAAACTGCCAACTGTCTTCAATTATTTTTCCCCTTAGACTTGCTTCCCATGGGATTTTACCTACCAACTCCCAGAGTTTGCTGAAGTCTGCCTTCTTGAAATCCATTGTCTTTATTGTGCTGTTCTCCCTCCTACCACTCCTTAGAATCATGAACTCTACCATTTCTTGATCACTTTCATCCAAGTTGCCTTTCACTTTCAAATTCTCAACCAGTTCCACCCTATTTGTCAAAATCAAATCTAGAACAGCTTCCCCCCTAGTAGCTTTCTCCACCTTCTGAAATAAAAAATGGTCTCGAATACATTCCAAGAACTTACTGTATAATCTGTGCTCTGCTGTGTTATTTTCCCAACAGATGTCTGGGTAGTTGAAATCTCCCATCACCACCGAATCCTGTGATTTGGATGATTTTGTTAGTTATTTTAAAAAAGGCTCATCCACCTCTTCTTCCTGGTTTGGTGGTCTGTAGTAGACCCCTACCATGATATCACCCTTGTTTTTTTTTGCCCTTTGATCCTTACCCAGAGACTTTCAACAAGTCTGTCTCTTATTTCTATCTCAACCTCAGCCCAAGTGTATACATTTTTAATATATAAGGCAACAGCTCCTCCCTTTTTTTCCATGCTTATCCTGCCTGAGCAAGCTGTATCCTTCTGTACCAGTATTCCAGTCATGTGTATTGTCCCACCAAGTCTTTGTGATGCCAACTATGTCATAGTTGTGTTTATTTACTATCATTTCGAGTTCTTCCAGCTTCTTCCCCATACTTCTCACATTAGTATACAGACATCTAAGATACTAATTTGATTTCCCAGCCCCACAGTTCTGTCTTGTCTATTCCTTATTTCTGCTATAACAGCCCATGCTCTCCCCAGATTCTGACCTTTCTCCCAGGACTCCATGTTTTTGACTTACCTGTGGGCTTTGGTCACCTGCATCTGTTGAACCTAGTTTAAAGCCCTCCTCACTAGGTTAGCCAGTCTGTTGCCAAATATGCTCTTCCTCTTCCTCGATAGGTGGAACCCATTTCTATTTAGCATTCTGGGTTCTAGAATCTGCAACTCTGTTACATCAAGATAACTAAGAATTACTGTTCCCAGAACTGTGATGACAGTGTTGATAATTTTCAAAAGTAAATAGTCCATTCCAATATAAGTGAAAAAAGAACAATAGTACACTTGGTGGTGGGACAGTACCTAAAATTGAAGAAAAAAGGCTGTGATATAGAACTATGGTAGATTCTAAGAACCTTCTTTGTACTCAAGACCTTGTCAGAAGTACTTTAAACAATCGATACTTGACACAAGCACTAGTACATAATTAGCAAACTATCTAAAACACACTAGCTGCCTTTATTTTTTCCAATTTTGACTTAGATAGTTAGTCAGTTTATTTAGTTTTAATTTCATATTTTAATATAATGAATATCTAGACAATACTGCAAATATTGAGGTAGAGTGCTTAATTTATCTAAGATAATAATTGTTGAGGGTCGCCATTATAGATCGTTTCTATTATTCCTAGAAAGGTCACCTTCAGAGTTATTTTAGAAGAATAGCTTTAGGTCATGATGAAAAACCTGATTTCTCTTTTGCTTTGTTTACCTCTTCCATTTTTGCAGAAGGGACAGCAACTGAGGCCACTCTGGAGCCCTTAGCTGGCCAACATGGAGGCCATATGTCAAGCTGTGCAACCCCTTTCCAGCTTTAGCATTTGGTTCCTTGGCAACTCCCCAGCAAACTGTGTAGCAGCTTTCAAGTTGCCCATGGGCCTGTCATATGATTTGTCTTTTGTGAGCCTGAATGCACGATCTTGTTGTTTCCCTGAAAACCAATTTACTTTCACTTACTTGGTTTTAGAGATTATGCAAACAAATTGTCAGCACTACATGCTATACATTTATTTATAGCTTTCTAGGTGTTAATCTTGTTTTTTCTTAACACACAGGGATTGTTTTTATCTTGTGTGATCTTGTGAAGGGGGATAGATGGACTAAAGACTCTTTTCTTAAGATTTTTTTCTATATGTGTAGAGTTTTCCCATCCACATGAAAATAGCTGTTGTGATAATACCTTTCACTTTGGTCAGAAATACTACTTCTCATTGTGCTGTGTAATCTCAACCACTTTTCAGTTTTAATTGTCTGATAAGTCAGTTCAGGTATTCAAAGTCATCTCACAGAAACTGAGAAGGAAGCTTTGTTTTATGGATGAATTCAGGTGTAGAACTGATCAAGCTTCTTAATTCAACAATAAACTCTAGGGAAAGGATAAGCTGGATCAACAAAAACTGGGACAAATAAATGCCCCAAACTATTACCATTTCAAGGAATTTTTCTCCAATAGAATAGGGATACTCACACAGATCTTGCTCATCCATGTCAATGGTGTCACTTCCAATGTACTCCAGTGTGGATCAGAATCAGGCCCTACCAAGCATGTATTTCACTTTATTGACCTGGAATGGCTAATCCTTTACAATGATTATATGTTCCATTTATCACACTCAGTTCAACTTATTTTTATTAATATTACTTGTGAAGCTATAAAACACAAAAGTGTATCAGAAGTATATTCTGATTTTCCAAAGGAAGAGGTAGCAAAACCTGCTACTGTATTTTGCATGAATCACAAAAGTTTTGTTCACACTAAATCCTCCTGAACTTGTCTTAAAGAAAATTACTTTGTTTGCAGTAATCAATATTAGGTTTACAGTCAGCCTGAGCATATAAAACTAAAAGCATGTTCCTAACAACTGAGTTCTTCTAGCATGATTAAAACAAGACACAAAATATTACAACCCAGAATTGATACTGAACCTTCTTTGAAGTTAGAAAAATATGGATAACATTTTATTCCTATTATTTTTCATTTTCACATTCTTTCACCCTTCCTAGTCCCCAGCTGAATGTGAAAATGTAGAAGTACAATGAGACATATTGTTCCCCCTGCACTGTAGGAAGAACCAGAAATCTCTGGCTTCTAGTTCAATTTTAGCAGACCTGAGGTTAATCCAAAGCAAACTGAGCTGACAAACTTTTTTAGGTTTGTCAATGAGTCTTGGACAATTGTATGCTTAAGATTATATTTAGTGGTGATATATTGTGAATTATGCATAGCCTACGTGCAATTACTTTGTTCCTGGCTCTGCACAGAGTATTTTTCTATATACTGTAAGTCATTTTATTCTCTCTTAGGATTTTATATAGCACCCATCCTTCAGTAGCCAGACATTTAGAAATTCATATTGTATACTGAAAATGAATATTTATATTTTGTTTTGGTTTTAGCTATATCTATTATCTTCCTCTGAAAAGAGAGAGAGAGTCCAAAATCTTCTACACGAAAAATGTAAACCAGATATAAACTAGATAATGCTTAGTCCTGCCATGAGCGCAGAGGACTGGACTAGATGACCTCTCGAGATCCCTTCCAGTCATATGATTCTATGATTCTGTGATTTAATGGGCTTATATAAGATAGTCAAAGTAAAAGTATTGATTGTTGAGCAAACCCAAACTGAAGCATGTCCATATTCTGGTGAACTCAGGGCAGTAGGGAGTGGTTAGGGCAAGTAGTGTAGAGGCTTTAATTATTTTAAACTTTAATTTCTGACACACTGATGGACAAAACCATGAATTAATTTTATTCATTGACTCAGTGAATACTCAATGAAAATGTTAGTTTTAGCTGTGTCAGACAGCTATTGTCATCAAACGTTGAAACTTGAAACTGTCGGCAAGTAAATAACATACACCTCAACATCTGCAGTATATCCTGTTGTAAGTATAGGAATTTTTTTCCTCTGTATAACTGGCAAACTTTTAAGAGTGACCAGAGTAACATACCCCAAAATGACAGTTTTCAGAGTAGCAGCCGTGTTAGTCTGTATTCGCAAAAAGAAAAGGAGTACTTGTGGCACCTTAGAGACTAACAAATTTATTAGAGCATAAGCTTTCGTGAGCTACAGCTCACTTCATCGGATGCATCTGATGAAGTGAGCTGTAGCTCACGAAAGCTTATGCTCTAATAAATTTTTTAGTCTCTAAGGTGCCACAAGTACTCCTTTTCTTTATACCCCAAAATGGAATTACCACATCTTTTTGGGGACACTCTTAATCTGACATACCTAATGTAGTTATTGCACTGGAATGCTGTCTAGTTTTTCCCTGTCACCCAACTAATATTTATGGATGAAACTTCTGGTGAACTACTAGGTTCCTTTTTGGTTTGCAAAACATCTTGGAATGTTCTGTATGAATGATGCAGTGGAAAAGTAATTTATGTACGAGACTATGATTGTATTTCTTAAACTAAGACTTTTCATAAACTTATGGTCTGATAAGTACTGTCTTAAAAATACATCTCAATGTACTTGACACTTGTTATTGACTAGCCCAGTCTGGAAACTGAATTTCCAGAGAGGATGTGATAGAATAATTAGTTTATAAAAATATAGTAGAACCAATTTAAGTGCAAATACAAATATAGTTATCTCTTTAATGAGAAACTGTATGTGCAACTCTATTCCATGTTCTGTACAACCTTCTTTGAGTGAAATTCACCACTGTGCAGAAGGCTATCATGTAGCCTGTGCTAACAGTTAAGTCTCATCTATAACCTATTCTGAGGACTGAAGTGATACATAGACCTTGTGCTGTCCCCCTGCACAGTGGTGAATTTTACCCATAGTCCTTACCAAAGTTGGTTTTACATTGTATCTGAAGAAGTTCAGCATTTGGTTTTACATTGTATCTGAAGTTCAACATGCCTGAGGAGCTATTAATAAATTAATTTATGAGAAGTTTCAAGAGAGTGCCTTGTGCAGCTCCGGTGTTATGACGTAGATGTTTAGAGACCCTGAGAAGACAGTAATTCTGTCTCTTGATGATGGTGTTGTGTTTTCACAGTTTCCAACATGGCATTCTAGAGCATGCCACTTGCCTCATCGCCAGAGATCACATGGCGCCTAGATACTCTGATGATGGACACAATATAAATAGAACTGGTCTAAAATGTGCCAGTACCATAAGATACTGAGATATCTACATTCTATAATTCTCAGAGGCCAAGACTGCAAAAGCCACAGTCAAGGTCCTAGTCTGACAAATATTCTTTTGATGGGGAATCCCTCTGAGAATGGAATCAGACCTGGGATTACACTTTACCAGACAATTCTTTAAGGACCGCCTTAAACTGATGGGAGTCCCACAGAGACTATATATCCCATACAGAGCACAACTATTTTGGATAGTGGAATGAATGAATCACATAATAAAAGTGATGTTGAGTGGGTGTAACTGGCACACCCTCGTGCCTTTGATTTTAATGGCATTAAGGGCAACACCAGTGGTGTCCACTGACAAAATACCCATCAAGATAATGACAGGCCAAAACATGAAGCTGCTAGAACACATAATATGGCACACCAGTGGCACTCAACTTGATGGAATCAAAATGCACACCTACCTGCAAAATCTGCAAGAATAGCATATAGCAGCTGCTATATTGGGAAAATCCAGATGTAAGGCAAAAGACTACTTTGAGAAAAGCCAAAGAGAGAATGTTTAGGAGGTTGGAGACCAAGTAATACTGTGGTCCAAAAAGACACCAGAACATGGGCTAAGAAATAGATGACTCAGACCTTTCCAAATAATTGAAAAATTCAGTTTAGCAGAGTACAAAATCAGGGTGAAAAGAGGCAAGTGTCCCAGACATAAAATCCTCCATGTTAATCAGCTAAAGCTGTGTCAATCACCCAGGTCATAGGTGGGTAAACTTGCTTTTCAGGGTCTAGGTGAACAACAGTCTGTAGGAACACCAAGGGGAAAGCCAGCAGACAGCAACCATGAAGTGGACACTGGTATTTCTGATTTATTACATGCTTGTCTTTGCTTCAAGGGTAGAACTCTGCCAAAATCAGAATACTGGAACTCGTACACTGCAAAAAAAATACAGCAAGTTGCCCTAGACCAAGAAGTACGACGATGCAGAAGCATCAAACCTTTGAAGCACCTGAGACAAAATTGACCCTTGGAGGAGATCCAACAGGCTGCTGCTGCTGACCATAAGGTTGTTTTAGAATTACACAGCAATCTTTTAGCAAGCATTCCTACTGACACAGACTTTACTAAGGTTGTAAATATTTTGAATCCAAATGCAGTGGTTAATATTGTGTGGAATCAAAAAGACGAGACATGGAATCAGAAAGATATGAGGTAATTTGGGGATGAAAATATACAGAGAGACTGGGGAGACTATAACTACAATATGGGGTGAGACCAAATTTACCATATGGAACATTGAGACTGCACTTTCCAACCTCCCCCCCGCAAGTTCAGAATCTGCTTTGATGTTGTGGTTGTGTGCAATTCATCAAGTTACAGGACCAATGTCCCTAGACGGGATCACTTTGTTTGACTCTGATGAAACACTTATTAAGCTTTACATTCATGAAGTGATTCAAACACATATTCATTAGCATTTAGCAGCCTCATTTAATTGAAATTCACAATTTCATTGCATGGATGAAGTACCACATTTTAGATAAAAATGTGGAAATAAACCCAACCATAGCTGGTTTATAAAATGGGATTCGAAAGGAAGGGGGAGAAAAACAGATAAAAAATCAAATTTACAATTCATGCCCAGCAAAGGGGCTTTCCTTTGCACAGCATTGATCCCAGTATTTCATGTACCATTTTAACTTTGCTGCTTAGTGCTTTCAGGACTTCAGTCACAGATGAATGCCACATACCTCAGCTAACATGTAGGTCCTAGCTTTTTGAGTGGTAAGGTTTTTATTTTTTTTATTTTAGCTAGTACTTTATTTGTTCTCTCTTCATAGTTTTGTAACTGTTTGAAAAATTATGCATTATCTATTACTAAGCCTGGCACACTATACAAAACCTAATGTTTGGGAAAAGTAAGAGGAGGGACAGATAGGGAGAGAACTGCATGAACCATTGCTCCGTAAAACTGAATGCTATGTCACTGGAATAAATTGAATGTCAGAAAACTGCACTGGACAGCCCTGAACAAACAGAATTTGTAGAATTATAGTGGCATAGGATATGTGTAAAAATAAGTGAAATATTTTTATAAGCATCAGATTAATAATCATTTGTCTTATTGAAAAATAGCATTTTGGGGATGAAAATGTTGTCAAAGGACAAAAAAAGTACCATTTTCTGTGTCACCGACCTAAAAAAACAAAATAATAATAAGTTAAGATTGTTTTACATTGAACTTGGCCACACTGTATCTCTATATAGGGACTAAAGAACACTAACCATAAAAATTCAGGGTCCATTGAACTACATGGAATATTTCTATTAAATCAGTTTCCTGGAGACCTAGACTGGCATAATTATTGATACACAGACTCTTTTAAAAAGAAGGTGGGACATTCTCTAAACCGCCATTCAATTGCACTTGGCTGGTGCTAAGTCTGTATTTGATAAGGAATTGATCAACAACTGTGCTTAGACTAGACAACTAGTGGGAGTTCTGTTGGAGGAGAAGGTAGTTGTACTTGGGTTTGTATTTTTAGTATTTGTGTGTGTGTGTAGGGGCTTTGTGCTGGGAGAGCAGCTGAGCCCTGATTAGGGGGTGGGACTTCTGACTAGGGGTCCTATAAAGGTAGCCAGCCAGTCAGGCAGCAGCACAGACAGCTGCAGCGGCCCAGAAGCTAGCAAACAGAGCTCTAAACAGGGGAGTTTGGATTGTGGTGCTTGCTTGGGGTTTGCTTTTCTGGGGGGGTGTTCTTTTTGGTGTGGCTTGTGTTTCCCAGATTAACAGGATTTAGGTGGGAAGGAGATGACAGATACAGAGGCAGCTGTGGGAGTGACTCCTGTAGTGGGAGACACATTGAGGATGACTGGATGTGGAAGCTGTGGTATGTACATGATCTTGGAGGGGGGAACCGGTAAGAGTTTTTTTCTGCATGAAATGCCGTCTGATGGAGGAAAAGATCCGAGGTTTGGAGATGCAGGTGGAAAGTCTGGTTGAGTTTAGGAAGGGGTTTGAGCAGATGATGGAGCAAAGATATGAGGTATCTGAAGGGAAAAGCTCAGACTCACGGATGGAAGCAGGGCTGGGGAATTTTGAGGGGAGACTGGGTGAGGAAAGTGATCAGTGGAAATATGTGACTAAAAGAACCAGGCAGAGGAAAAGACGGGCAAGTGAAGGAGAAATAGAGCTTAGGAATAGGTTTGCAGAGTTGGAAAATGAAGAAGGGGCTCAGCAGGTACTTGTTGAAGGTGAAAGGGTAAGGAAGAAGAGAAGAGAGGCTAGTCCTATAGGAAAAGCGGAAGAGTCAAGGGAGACTACACCAAATATGAGCCCCAGGAGGATACAGGATGGGTTGAAGAAGATTATAAGGGAAAATAGGAATGGAAAAAACTTGCAGCCAGAGGGAACAAAGGAGAGACTGGAGAATAGCACCGTCACCAGGAAAAGGCAGGTCTATGTGATCGGGGACTCTTTATTGAGAAGAATAGACGGGCCTGTAACTAGAGCTGATCCAGAGAATAGAAGGGTGTGCTGTCTGCCGGGTGCTAAGATACGGGATGTAGACCTGAGGTTGAAAAGGATCCTAAAGGGAGCGGGAAAGAATCCCCTAATTATCCTTCATGTGGGAACAAATGATACGGCTAGATTCTCGCTGGAAAGTATTAAGGGAGACTATGCTAGGCTGTGTGTGTTATAGACCTCCGGGATCTAATTTCGATATGGATAGAGGCCTTTTTAATGTCTTTAATAAAGTAAATACTAATGGAAACCCTGTGATCATGGGAGACTTTAACTTGCCAGATATAGACTGGAGGACCAGTGCTAGTAATAATAATAGGGCTCAGATTTTCCTAGTTGCGATAGCTGATGGATTCCTTCATCAAGTAGTTGCTGAACCGACTAGAGGGGATGCCATTTTAGATTTAATTTTGGTGAGTAGCGAGGACCTTATAGAAGAAATGGTTGTAGGGGACAATCTTGGCTTAAGTGATCATGAGCTAATTCAGTTCAAACTAAATGGAAGGATTAACAAAAATAAATCTGCAACTAGGGTTTTTGATTTCAAAAGGGCTGACTTTCAAAAATTAAGGAAATTAGTTAGGGAAGTGGATTGGACTGAAGAACTTATGGATCTAAAGGTAGAGGAGGCCTGGGATTACTTTAAATCAAAGCTGCACAAGCTATCGGAAGCCTGTATCCCAAGAAAGGGGAAAAAATTCATAGGAAGGAGTTGTAGACCAAGCTGGATGAGCAAGCATCTTAGAGAGGTGATTAAGAAGAAGCAGAAAGCATACAGGGAGTGGAAGATGGGAGGGATCAGCAAGGAAAGCTACCTAATTGAGGTCAGAACATGTAGGGATAAAGTGAGACGGGCTAAAAGTCGAGTAGAGTTGGACCTTGCAAAGGGAATTAAAACCAATAGTAAAAGGTTCTATAACCATATAAATAAGAAGAAAACAAAGAAAGAAGTGGGGCCGCTTAACACTGAGGATGGAGTGGAGGTTAAAGATAATCTAGGCATGGCCCAATATCTAAACAAATACTTTGCCTCAGTCTTTAATAAGGCTAAAGAGGATCTTAGGGATAATGGTAGCATGACAAATGGGAATGACGATATAGAGGTAGATATTACCATATCTGAGGTAGAAGCGAAACTGAAACAGCTTAATGGGACTAAATCGGGGGGCCCAGATAATCTTCATCCAAGAATATTAAAGGAATTGGCACCTGAAATTGCAAGCCCATTAGCAAGAATTTTTAATGAATCTGTAAACTCAGGAATAGTACCGAATGATTGGAGAATTGCTAATATAGTTCCTATTTTTAAGAAAGGAAAAAAAAGTGATCCGGGTAACTACAGGCCAGTTAGTTTGACATCTGTAGTATGCAAGGTCCAGGAAAAATTTTTGAAGGAGAAATTAGTTAAGGACATTGAAGTCAATGGTAAATGGGACAAAATACAACATGCTTTTACAAAAGGTAGATCGTGCCAAACCAACCTAATCTCCTTTTTTGAAAAGGTAACAGATTTTTTAGATAAAGGAAATGCAGTGGATCTAATTTACCTAGATTTCAGTAAGGCATTTGATACCGTGCCACATGGGGAATTATTAGTTAAATTGGAGAAGGTGGGGATCAATATGAACATCAAAAGGTGGATAAGGAATTGGTTAAAGGGGAGACTGCAACGGGTCCTACTGAAAGGCAAACTGTCAGGTTGAAGGGAGGTTACCAGTGGAGTTCCTCAGGGATCGGTTTTGGGACCAACCTTATTTAATCTTTTTTATTACTGACCTTGGCACAAAAAGTGGGAGTGTGCTAATAAAGTTTGCAGATGATACAAAGCTGGGAGGTATTGCCAATTCGGAGAAGGATCGGGATATTATACAGGAGGATCTGGATGACCTTGTAAACTGGAGTAATAGTAATAGGATGAAATTTAATAGTGAGAAGTGTAAGGTTATGCATTTAGGGATTAATAACAAGAATTTTAGTATAAGTTGGGGATGCATCAATTAGAAGTAACAGAAGAGGAGAAGGACCTTGGAGTATTGGTTGATCATAGGATGACTATGAGCTGCCAATGTGATATGGCTGTGAAAAAAGCTAATGCGGTTTTGGGATGCATCAGGAGAGGCATTTCCAGTAGGGATAAGGAGGTTTTAGTACCGTTATACAAGGCACTGGTGAGACCTCACCTAGAATACTGTGTGCAGTTCTGGTCTCCCATGTTTAAAAAGGATGAATTCAAACTGGAGCAGGTACAGAGAAGGGCTACTAGGATGATCCGAGGAATGGAAAACTTGTCTTATGAAAGGAGACTCAAGGAGCTTGGCTTGTTTAGCCTAACTAAAAGAAGATTGGGGGGAGATATGATTGCTCTCTATAAATATATCAGAGGGATAAATACAGGAGAGGGAGAGGAATTATTTAAGCTCAGCACCAATGTGGACACCAAGAATAAATGGGTATAAACTGGCCACCAGGAAGTTTAGACTTGAAATCAGACGAAGCTTTTTAACCATCAGAGGAGTGAAGTTTTGGAATAACCTTCCAAGGGAAGCAGTGGGGGCAAAAGATCTATCTGGTTTTAAGATTCTACTCGATAAGTTTATGGAGGAGATGGTATGATGGGATAATGGGATTTTGGTAAGTAATTGATCTTTAAATATTCAGGGTAAATAGGCCAAATCCCCTGAGATGGGATATTAGATGGATGGGATCTGAGTTACCCAGGAAAGAATTTTCTGTAGTATCTGGCTGGTGAATCTTGCCCATAAGCTCAGGGTTTAGCTGATTGCCATATTTGGGATTGGGAAGGCATTTTCCTCCAGGGCAGATTGGAGAGGCCCTGGAGGTTTTTCGCCTTCCTCTGTAGCATGGGGCATGGTTGACTTGAGGGAGGCTTCTCTGCTCCTTGAAGTCTTTAAACCATAATTTGGGGACTTCAATAGCTCAGACATGGGTGAAGTTTTTCATAGGAGTGGGTGGGTGAGATTCTGTGGCCTGCGCTGTGCAGGAGGTCAGACTAGATGATCAGAATGGTCCCTTCTGACCTTATTATCTATGAATCTATGAAAAACTATCATCATTGCTCCCATTTATTCTCCTCACATATAAATCTGGTTTGCAACTTCTTTCCTATACCATTACAATAGGTAATACTATTTGCCTGGCATTTAACAAAGGCCCTTTTTGCTTTTTGCAGCAAGGAATTTATGATAGAAAATTGTGCCAGGGTATTAGCTGGGAACCAACATAAAGGTGATCAGTGTGTGCCATAGCAACAAAGGAGAAATAATGAAAAATCCTCAACACTTCTGAGTGAAGATTCACTTTTCAGGCTGTTATTGTGTTGTCAGGCACATGGTTTCAGCTGGAAGAGCTTGAATATAGTTTCAAAATGCAATACATGAGACCCATGGAAATGTAGAACAACATACAGTTTGTATTTGGCAGTACAATTACTAGTGGTGATAAAAAAAAGAATTATAGAATGTCTCATGGATGAAAGGCACAGGTGCAACCATGCAGATTTATTTTGGGAAAGAGGGTAAAAGAGAGGGACCAGGATTAAAAACAAAAAATAGGTCAGTCTCTGGGTCACCTTCACAACATTTCAACATACAGATGCAAATCCCTGCATTTTAGAAGACTTAAAGACATTTTGGAACTATGATTTTTGCTGGGATTCTATCCGCTAAGCCGCCAATAGCATACTGTATTATATTACAACACAGAAAATGCATACCAAAACCACAGAGCCACAGACCTTATCCTCATCCTCCCTTCCCTGCATCCAAGGACTCCAGTCTCTCTCTGTACCCCATCCCTCCTGTATGGCATGCAGATATCACAGTGATCAGTGCACTGTATTTAGACATATACTATGCCAGATTCTGGTTCCTGCTACAGATGCCTTAGGTTGCTCCTGTAGCATAAAGGGGTTTCAACAGTTCAGGGGAAACATGGAAAGGATGCCGACATCCTAACACTACTACGGCCCTTCTGTGTGTGAAATGGTGAGGGCATCTGAGAGTGGGAACACAAAAACTCTGTCAATTCTGTGAGGCCCTGGAGCAAAGCTCCCATTGTTCCCCCTTCTAGGCAGCACCACCTGAGAAATGGAGCACCAAATGTGGCCTTATCCCTGCTGTCTACATTCTCCTCTCACTGCTCCTTACTACTAGGACCTTTCTACTTCCTGCATATGCTGTTGGCTCCCACTCACATTGTTCTGACCACTCATACTGAACTTCTCTTCATTCTCTAATTCACTAAGTGGGGCACGTGTGAGTCAGGTGGGACTCTGGAGACCACACAACAAAGAGGCACAGCCTTATCTACCTGCCCTGCAGTGCTTAAGGGCAAGGGCACCTTCACATCCTCCTGCTCTTGAGAGGGATGGGCAGTCAACCGAAGCTCCCAAGCTCTACAGTCAGCCTCTGATGGGAAAGCATGCCTTCTAACTTCCAGTATCCTCCTCCAGTGGTTTCAGATGGACAAAATGAACATATATTACTAGGAATATCTGAGTATGTAGACCCTGCTTCTCGTAAATTTTAAACACTGGTTTGTCCAATTAGTTATTTATGTGTACAGATGCTCCCCGGGTTACGCAAGACCCTACTTATGCAAATTTGCACTTACGGAAAAAGTTCTATAAGCCAGAAATAGGATTTTTGAGTTGCGTAAATTTTTGCGTAACGTACGGGTATACGTTTCCAACTTATGCAAAATTAGAGTTATGCAAGGCTTTCCAGAACAGAACGATTGTGTAAGTTGGGAGGAGTCTCTACACTCAGCAGATTCCCAATTAAAAGTCACCAGTTACCAGGGCTGGTGAAATTGCCAACAGGTTGGCCAAGCATGCATGCACCCAAGGAATCGATCCCAGTTCTGCCACATCATAAAATTGCTACTCTGGCATCCGCGAAGCCTCTCAGTGAGAATCTTTCTTACCCCAAAACTAGTCCTCTACTGCACATAGACCTAGAGCTGTTTGGAGTCTGAGATACTGGGCACTGCTTTGAGTAGAGCCTATAGGCAACTGAAGTATATCACTGTCATATATAAGTAGTTAATGAGCCAGCCCAGAACAAGTTACCTGTTTTTTCACCTTGAAAATCTGGTCTTTCTAAACCTAGAATAGAGCAATGTGAAATCTATTCTCTCTCACCCACACTAACTCTCCATGCTGCAAATAGGAACAGTTGATAAATAGACCATATTCTCTACTGGAGTAAGTTGGCACAACTGCATTAACTTCAATTTGACTGCACCAATTTATACCAGTGAAAATCTGACCCAGTAACTTTACTGCTCTAGAGTTATCTTTTAATCTTCTGTGTGATGCTTAATCAGGCAATTCAGCTAGTGAAACCAAGCAGGTGAGGGGCACTGTAATCAGTGAATGACTTCACCTTTGCTTTCCATATTAATGGACTTTTTTTGATTTTGCTAAAGTTGACTACTTGGCCTGCTTCATTTCATCCAATGCCCTTGAAGAATTAAGTGTAGTGGGTTGGCTGTGAAATAATCTCTAATATTTCCTAATAGTTATAAGGATTTCAGGAGAAGTAGAGGGAGATTGGTGACTCCCACAACTAGCAAAGATAAAACATGAGGGAAATCTATCCATGCATGCTACAGTCTCCCATTTTCTCAAGAAAAACAAAACATAAATTTTATCATGTTTATAAAAAGGGAATTTGAAGAATCTTAAAACTGTGTCTCAATGCAGCATTGAGACAGAGCAAAATTTACACACACACTACTTCTGAAAAGGATTTGGTATTTCCTTTGGCTGGTTGTCCTACTGCCCCTTGGCTGTAAGGCAGTGTTAAGGATGTATCATTTCAGTACCTTTCTCTCTCACCATGATAGTCAAAATTCCTATTACAGGTAGGGGTGGAATCCACCTTGTTAACAAAAATATATTTAATTTAGACAGCCTGTCCATAACTGCAACAGCCCGTAGTCTACTTATTTGAATGCTGTCATGCAATGAAGATTTTTTTCTTTTATGTTCCCTTTCCTAGAATAATTTTAGGATTAACTAAGAAATTGTTTAACAGATTGAATCTTTATTCATGCAAACATTATATCCTGGCTAACAACATGAATGTTAAACTCTAGCCTGCCTTAATTTGAAATGGCCCAAATATTAACTCTCCCAAGTCAGCACTTACAATGGCAAAGTTATCCAAACCTGAACTCCTTGGTCTTATTGGTTTTCATATTTGGATTGCTGGCAATGGACATAAAACTCGGAAAATTTTACTTCCAGCAGTACACAATTAATAACAGTGGCACTTTGGTACTGCTGTGCACTGTGCCTGTGCCTAATTGTGTGTTGTGTGTCCAAAAGAAGTGTTGTGTGTCCAAAACTCCAGTGAAATTCATTGAGAACAATGGGTACTCAGCATCTCTGAAAATCAGTCCCATAGTCTTGAATATTTTTTCTTGATAACTCCCAGACTGATTGCATTTTGACATGGTGATCCTGAAATTATGGCTGCATAATTAGAAAACTGTTCATTGGTTTTAAATGGACAAATCACAGTTTATTATTAATTTGGTGATCTGCTTATTATGTAAATATTCCAGCGTGGTTTTTGGTCTGACACAAGAATTTCTGATATTCTAAGTATGTTTTCAGAGTGGGAGTCTGCTGTTAAATGCAACCAAGTCCCAGTTCAACCAGTAATGAGGCATCCTCATTATTATGTCATACAAGGGGGTACAAGTACTACTTGGTACAAAGATGCACTTACAAAGTGAAATTGAGATTTAAAAAAACAAACTCCCCCCAAAACAGGCCCTATTTTGTTTTGTCTTTTCCAGGTAAATCATTTGTCACTTTTTTCTCCCCTCCCACAAATTACCTCAAGTTGCTCTGCTTCCCAGGCCTGGCAATGCATGTCACTTACCTCTCATTGTGTGCTAGGATGCTATTTTTTCATATTATGCTTATTCATTATGCATGTGATCCCTTTCTCTTTCTCTGTGCCCTTACTGCACAGAGGCAGTCCTTAGTTATCACGCTTGGAACTGTAAATGTAAGGCCAGATCTCCCTGGGCTCATTGAGAGTATGTTTGTGCTTTTATTTTGCTCTCCTGCCTTACCCACAGCAGGGAAATAATGGAAAGAAGTCTAGGGACTGATCCTCAGTTGGTATAAATTCCCATAGCTCCATTGAATACACACAGTTTATTCTGCCCCACATTGTTTATGGCCATTCTAAGCTCATCAACCATTTAGCTTTTTTTATAGGAAATATTTCACATCCCTACAGCTGCTCCATCACCAATTTTTTGTGTTAGCAGAATTATTTAACTTCTACCAAAATTATTTACAAATGATCCTTCTCTCCACTTAATGTCACACATGCATTGGTGATGTACGCTATCTACCCACCATCTGCGACATACTGTCTGATCATTGCATGCTAGCTCTCACCAGTCTGTACTGCCAGCAGGTCACTGTCTTAATGGAAAAGTATTGCAGAGAAGTGTTCATTCGTTTGAAATCACATTCTTAAGTGGCAGCCAGAAAGATAACCTCGACTTTAACGGTGATTTGTGCTTTCTTTATCTCAATCTTTTTTAAAAAATAACGTATGTACCCTATTTTATTCCACGTTCAGTTTTATCTACACTACTCACAGTAATTCAAGACCACACTTCTCTGTAATTTAAGCTATCTTAGTTCCATGCTGATGTAGCTCACGAAAGCTTGTGCTCTAATAAATTTGTTAGTCTCTAAGGTGCCACAAGTACTCCTTTTCTTTTTGCGAATACAGACTAACACGGCTGCTACTCTGAAACACAGAAAACAGTGTACAGTGCTCACTTTATATTTATTTTTGATTATAAATATTTGTGCTAAAAAAAACAAAAGAAATAGTATTTTTCAATTCACCTCATAAAAATACTATAGTATAATCTCTTTACCATTAAAGTTGAACTTACAAATTTAGAATTATTAGCAATTGGCTGAACAAGAAGTAGGACTGAGTGGACTTGTAGGTTCTAAAGTTTTACATTATTTTGTTTTTAATGCAGTTATGTATAAAAAAATCGACATTTGTAAGTTGCACTTTCACAATAAACAGTACTTATATGAGGTGAATTGAAAAATACTATTTCTTTTGTTTATCATTTTTACAGTGCAAATATTTGTAATAAAAATAATAATACAAAAGTGAGCACTGTACACTTTGTATTCTGTGTTGTAATTTGGGTTTCAGAGTAGCAGCTGTGTTAGTCTGTATCCGCAAAAAGAAAAGGAGTACTTGTGGCACTTTAGAGACCAACAAATTTATTTGAGCATAAGCTTTCATGAGCTACATTCAATGAAGTGAGCTGTAACTCACAAAAGCTTATGCTCAGATAAATTTGTTAGTCTCTAAGGGGCCACAAGTACTCCTTTTCTTTTTGTGTTGTAATTGAAATCAATATATTTGAAAATGTAGAAAAATATCCAAAATGTGTAATAAATTTTTTAATCACCATTAATTTTTTTGAGATAATCATGTGTATTAACTATGATTAATCGACAGCCCTAATATGTATGTTTACATGTCGCAATGTCATTCTGTCTACTATTGGCCTGATTTTTAACAAGTGGTCTGCATTTTGTGGGCACATAAAATGTCTAAGAACTTGATTTGTAAGCACAATGTTGCACTTTGCAAAAGTGGTAGCCAAATTGAGCTCATTTTAAAAAATCAGACCCTATATCTATGTCTATGACTATTGCTGGAATTTTGTGATACAGTTGCATAGTGCATATGAAGCTGGAGGGGTCAGATTAAGAAATGTGTCATGGAAGACAGAAGGGAAATTGGTGGGAAGGGTTTTGCTTCTGGGTTTGAGAAAATGCTGCCTGTTGAATTTGTGTTTCTAAAGACAGAACTGAGTGAAAAAGAAATATTGCTGTATGGACCTGTTTGGCAGTGAGAATCATTCTTGGAAAAGCACAGAATGATAAAGGGATGATGAAAAGAAATGAAACAGTGAGTGTTTTCTCTTTTTTTAATGCATGAAACTGAAAATAAAAGATGGGGAAAATATGAGAGTAACAGAAACATGCCAATGTCTTCTCTTCTGCTGTCACAGGAATTTACCATTACTCTCTATCTAGATATTTATTCTGTGCCTGCAACTGCATTATTTGAACCCCTTTTAAATATCCAAAACTGATCCCCAAAGTGGATTATTGCTCAGTTTTTCATAGTAAACTGGGGAAAAGAAAGGAATACCAGTGGGATACAGAAATTTCCTTCCAGACTCCCAGTTTGCTAAGCACTCCAAACTTTGGGTGTAAGAATCATCACCATTTACACCTGAGATACAACTGGGTAGGCAAGTGGCTGTCCAGGTTATTGCTCTAGTAATGTGGATTATCCCAGTATGTACCTGAAACTTTAGAATTCCATCTGTTAAGCAGAAAGAGAGTGTTATTCAATTAAGAACTCACTGTTATTCACTGCAACAATCCTGCAGACAGGAAATCCCCAGGAGGAAATCTCCTAGTGGGAATTTTAAAATGTACATTTGTAGCTCCAAAGGCAGAGACTTTTAGTATCCCCTGGGGGGAAATGCTCTTTAATGGATCTAATTTCTCTCTCTCTCTCTTTTTTTTTTTTTTCAGTTTGCAGGAGTTACCATGTATTTTCTTATTGCCATGCTGAAGTCCTTGTTATTAGGCCTGGACGCAAACTAAGAATTCCATTCCATGAAAAATTTTGAGGTTTTGACATTTATTTCCGTTTTGATGTGAAAGAAAACAAAGACCTTTAAAATTGGTTTACATGCACGTGCGCGCGCACACACACACACACACACACACACATGCACACACACACAGCAAAACCAAGAGACAACCTAGAATAGCCAATGGTTATAAATTCTAGAACCAGAGATTCTGGGAATGTTGCAGCACCACCTGGCTTGAAGTGGTTTCCATCATATACAGGATTTACAGTTTGGTTGAATAACTCTCAGCACCCCCACTATAAAAATTGTTACAGAATCCATGCCAATAGCCCAGTAGTTATGACACTGTGGTGGGAATTCTAGGTTCAAATCCCTGAGCTACCTCTCACTTTACCAGAAATTCCATCCTGGATCTGAGAAACCTTCTGATTGAAAGTTTAAGAGCAAAGTTTCTATGAAAAGTATTCTGTTTGATGGACTGGCATTCTTTGAAGGAATAACACGTAGGTGAAAAGATACTAAATGAAGTCAGCTTCATATTTGATATAATTCATATCACCTCACCCAACTCTCTTAATGGCCTCATCTACATGTAGAGGACAACAGAATGGATTTTTCAGTTGTATGGGACCATACATGACAGAATATTTCAAGCAGATGAGCAATTGTTCAGTGCTATCTCCTGGGGGCTTACAGTAAAAAACGGAGCAGAGTCACTCAAAAATGCATGTGCCCTGTTAAGGGCTACAGGTGGATCATCAATACTTTAGGGTCAATGGGATCAAAGGCTCTGGAGTCTCTGTTGCTAGACTTTAAAACCCATGGAGGAGAAACCATGATTGCTTCTTTATTTGGACAGCTCTGTGCACAATGACAGTGACTAATGACTAATAAGAGGAAGCCTCACTATAAAGCAATTTAAAAACAAGTCGTATTTGCATTTTATGGTCTATTTAACAGGCACCAATGGAGCAGGTTAAATAATGATATAATCAAATTTGCTACCATATTCAGTATAGAGTACAGATTAGAGACAAGTAAAATGGGAAGACCAACCAATAAACTGTTATAGCATGGCCCTTTTTCCATGACAGCCACTGAAGGGCGAGAGACAATCGAGTGCAATGGAAGAATTTTTATTCATTACTTATAAAATGCATACACTGTGTATACCTGTGGCTATGTCTACACTTACAGTAGAATGTAGAATACAAACACTACATGTAGCAACACGCTCCAGTGAAAGGCAAGTTGTGTCCACACTTGTTCCTGCAGTGTGTAGATACATGTGGCAAAGAAAGGCTCCGGAAGCAAGGAGGTAGCAGGAGACTACACTACACTACAAAAATAGCAATGTAGACATGGGAGCCACTGCTTGGCTGTAGAGAGCCCATATAGGGTACATGCCCTGGGAGTGCAGGCATGTAGGACACTCTACTCACCAAAGCCATGCCGTGCTGACTACACTGCTACTTATACCCATGTTAGCTGGGCATGCAGCAGCTGTACTGTGCACATCACCATAAGTGTAGATGTACACTACATCAAATAAAAACGATCCTAGATAAGTGGGTCTCAGGCTATTTAGTGCTTTATATGGAAAAAACAGTATCTTAAAATCCATCCAGAAACCAAAAGGCAGCCAGTGAAGGTCACGGTCATTTAACGTGCTCATAAAAAAGAACACTGCTGGTGACCTGGACTGAAGGCTTAAATTGTGTCATGTACAGTGCTTAGCACAACAGGTCCCCAGTCCTCACCATGACCTGGGGGCACTATTTCAGTGTAACCTATTATTGACAACAAGAACAATAGTTCAGTTTTGAAGTAACAAGAGCTAGGACTAATAATTTGGCTGCTGGAATGATCATATATACATTAATATTTTAAAGGTTAAACAAATGGTAGAAGCATGACAACTTTGGTGCTAATATGAACAAAAACATGAAAGGACACTCTCAAGCTCCTAGCCAGAGGAACTGGACATACCGGGAATAACTGACCTTGAGAAAGTAAGAGACAGGAAGGGAATGTTGACTGTCATCTTGACCCAACAGCAATATCTCAGGGCCAGATGCTCAGCTGGTGATGTTGGTGCAACTACACTTCTTTGCAGCAGCTGAGAATCTGTCCTTCAGTCTTCATCATATTTATGGACAAAATAGTTCTGACACAATCAGAAAAAAACCTTTGCTAGCCACTGGTGCTAGATTGGCTAATCTCATCTAATATGGACATAGGTGCATGTCTGAATATTGTCAGGAGGACGATCATAAAGTTCTTAGTTGTAAGAACTTTGGGGAAAGGACTGTCTTTTATTATATGTTTGTTCAATGTCCAGTATAATTCGAAACAGTTCCTGCTCGGGCCACTGAGCATTGCATTTCTATTACTTGTTTTAACAATAAATAACACAAATATATAAAACTACTATAGAAATATAATAGCAGCCTCAGGAGGTAATAAATACAGTAGACAAAATAATGGACTCAGCACGAGTCCTTAGGGGGTCCACACATTTAGATTAGAACTTACGAATTCAGACCCACAGTGTATTCAAAAGGAATGGCTGGAAATACAGACACACACACCTAAGGTGTGGGACCTTAAAAATCAAGGGAAGACAGGCAGTAAAACAGTATCTTATGGTGGATTGTATCTAAAATGGTAGATCAAGTAAATTCACAGCAGACAGAAAACTAGATTTAAAGAGAATTACTTCTATCAACGCTGTTTCTTTAAAGTCACTGGGTCAAAATGTGATCTCATTTACCACTAGTTGAATTTGAAGTAGTTCTGCTGGTTTATGTGAAGTTACTCTAGGTTTACACTGATATAACTGAGAACAGAATGTAGCCTGAAGGCTGCAAAGTGGTAAAGGAACTGTTTAGGACCATGAAATAAGACAAACTGATTTAAAGAAATAGCAAGGAAAAATTAGACTTATAAATCAACAATTGTTTCAATGCTACAATAGATTGTGCTATGAAAGCACAGCTAATAGGGATTATATAAAGCTCCCGTACTCCTTCAGGAGCAGGGAGTGGAATTGTGCCTCAAGGTGACAGAATGTCACCTGGTACTCCAAGGTGCACATAATCTATTCAGCCTTTACTGTACCCATGTGGAGTGCTGCTTATTTAACACTAGGGCTGGTAAATGTGTTTCACAAAACATTCTGAAAACGTGTTGCTTTCTTGAAATGTTATGCCAAAACTTGGAAAATTTGAAATTTTTCAACCAAAAAAATAAATTAGAAAATGAAGCTACCAGAATTTTTTGAGGTTCAGTTATTCCTCCCCCTCTTTTCTCTCAGTATTTTTCTTTTTTCCTCCTCTCCCACTCATCCTCCACCCCCACTGCTATTGGAGAAAGAGTTGGGGTGAGCTGTGAATTGCTGGGCTAAGAGACTGGGACTGAGGGATGGTAAGGTGGGAGAGAAATTAACAGTAAAGGGCAGACTGGAACTTTGACAATAAACCCTGAGGGGAAACTAGGGCAGCCTGGGCAAGGATACTGTGACTGGAATGAAAATCCTGAAGAGTGGCTATGGACTGGGAAGGTAAGGAGCATGGAACTGTGAGAAGGGTGAAGAAGAGACAGAACTGAGACAGGGAAGGTTGAAGGGAATGGGTAGAAACATCTATGCCCACTAGATCATGGAATGGAATCTAAGATTCCTGAGTCTCACTATTTCACTGCTGTAAGCAAATATCTGTGGAACTCATTGGCAAAGGATGTGTTTCATACCATTTTAGTAATGGTCCATGTAAAGGGTGACAACCTACTATTGCTGTCAGTTACTCCATTAGCTGAAGTGACAGTGCATAGGATGGAGCTGCTCTCGGGATGAATCAGGATTGTGTAATGAAGAGGACTGTTTTCTGTAGGACCCTTACTTCATTTGTTGCTGAAATTGGAAGGTGTCACCGAATGAAGCAGGGGATTGCAAGAAGAGAAAGGATGGTCTGTTGTAATAATTGGACCTACAAATATATCCTAATTGTGAATTCAACTGTAAAATGTGAGGTTTCAGAGTAGCAGCCGTGTTAGTCTGTATTCGCAAAAAGAAAAGGAGTACTTGTGGCACCTTAGAGACTAACAAATTTATTAGAGCATAAGCTTTCGTGAGCTACAGCTCACTTCATCGGATGCATTTGTAAAATGTGAGTGTACATCCCAATAACCTATAACAACAAATGCAGTGAATCTAGCAGTTCCAACTAGAACTGGTCAGAAGTTTTTGGATTGAATGCTTTTCCGTTAGAAAATGCTGATTTTTCAAATGTGAAATGTTTTGTAGAAAGTGTTGATTTTGAAGAAATTTCAATGTTTTTTTCCCCTGATATTCTGTTTCATGGATGATTTTGTTCCATCTCTGAGCCCACACAAAACATTAAAATAATGGAATACTCTAAGAAATGGAAAATCCAGTTCCTGACCAGCTTTTATCCCAGTTGATAACCCAAGTAGGTTGCCAAGATAAAGTCACTTGATGGAATTTTCATTTTTTTAAGTTTGAATTTTTTTTAAAAAAACCCTATGAAATTACACAAAAAAGATCTTAAAAGTATATTATTAAGGTTGAAAAATCAAGCACCCAAAAGTTAGGAAATGCCATTATTAAGATAGATTGTGCAGCCTTAATTCACCCCCACCTCCATACATATGCATTCTGATACAGTCTTTAATTACATGATCACATGGTATTTTTTCCACAGGATACCTGTCTAATTCAGTGCACAGTATGGACCTGCTCTGGGGATGAATCAGGACTGTGTAATGAAGAGGACTGTTTTCTGTAGGACCTTCCCTCGTTTTTTGCTGAAATTGGAAGGTGTGCACTGAATAAGGCGGGGATTGCAAGAAGAGAAAGGAAGGTCTGTTGCAATAATTGTGTCTACAAATATATCCTAATTGTGAGTTCATCCGTAAAATGTGAGTGTAAGTTCATAAAATGTCCCAGTAATCTACAACAACAAATGTTGATAGGGAAAAGTATGAAAGGGAGACAGAAAACCTGAATTGGTCCAAACAAAAAGGCCTATTGATATAACTCAAGGACTGTGCTAAAATTATGCTTGGTGAAAAAGAAAAGTTTGGAACCAAATATCAGTGAACCAAAATTGGTGTGTTGGAAACTAGGCCTAACTGGTGGACAAAATAATGAGGCTATTCCACTCACCATTCCCTTTGTGGGTCCTTAAACAACAACAAAAAAGAGTGAGAGATTTGGGGAAGAAAAATTGGCTAATGGACCAAGTTTCATCATCACACCTGGCACCATCTTCTGGGACCCCCAGCCCTTGTCATCCTGATCCTGAGAGATATCCTGACCAGACAGAGCCAGAGAATGGGACACAGATGACATCACCACCTCTACCGGCTCTAGCTGAATCCTAAACACCAACAGGGATGAAACAGAATGAGACTTTAACAGCACCAGCAACAACAAGAGTTCCAGTTCATGTCAGCTAACTTCTTTTCTCTTTTCCACTAGGACAGTTATTAACATCTTTGATACAATCTAAGGGACTGTCAAACAAAGGATTTTATTTTTCCTTCTAGAAACTCAGTCCAGCTAAAGATAAAGGAAACAAGGGAGGTTGTCAATATGAAAGCCTTAATACTTTACATTTAAAGTGCTTTAACTGTTTTTCTTCTTTTCTTTATCTTTAATAAAATGTTAAAGGGATTTTAATGCTGTGTTTTCCATAGAACTAAACAGGCTACAGTCTCTGTATACCAAACCCCACACCTTGTCTAACACTGTTTAATGTTGGACAGTAACTGGGTTACGTTAACACCTTTGGCCCATTTAGTCTATCTAAATTAATACAACAGGTCTCATAATTAAGGCAGTCCTGGAGAATTGGATTCTATCCCTGCCTCTGCAACAGAGTGCCTATGTGGTACTGGGCAAGTCACTTAAACTAAACTTTTCACTGGTGGTTACTGTGTGTTCCTCCTTATCTGGATACTGAACTTGAGACCCTGGGTCTAATTTGCAGCAGTGCTGAGCATTCACAGCTGAAGTCAATGGGAGCTGTGCTTTGAACATATAAGGTGCCATAAAATGTTAAATACTGTGAGGAATCAAGTCCTATTTTGCGCATCCCAGATTAGCAGAAATTCTCTGTGCCTCAGCTCTACTTTTGTAAAATGGGGATAATACCACTCCCTCACCTCACAGCTGCGTTGCGAACATAAATTCATTAATATTTGTGAAGCACTCAGATAGCATAGTGATGAATATCATAGAAAAGTCCATGATGACATTAATTATTCAATCTTCAGAGCAGGATTTGAAAGTGTGCAGCAAACCAGGGCTAGGGCCAACATTAACCAATGATGGAAAACAAAAATATTGATTAGCTGCTCATTAACTGAGCACCATCTATCCTGTACACTAAAAGAGGCAGGGGTCCTATGGAAAAAAATAGTATGTGAGCACGTAATTAAAGACTGAATCATAGTGAATATATACAAGGGAGGCAAATTCAGGTTGCACAGACAACTTATATATATATATATATATATATAAGTTGTCTGTGCAACCTGAATTTGCCTCCCTTGTATATATATATATATATATACACACACAGAGAGACAGGACTTGGTTAAGCATTTTTTAAGCTTCTAGTACAATCACACACATATATATGTTTGTAGTATAAACTGTTTCATGCTGTGCTGTTTTCATATCATCATTTCTCCACATAACTGATCTCTTTACAGCAATAAGAAAAAGCCTAGATAACACTAGCGTCAGTATGGATGTTTTTCGTGTGCTGGTTAGGATGTTGAATAGGGATGCTTTCCAAAAGCCTTCTGAATAAACAATAACAATTATGAAATCCCTGTTTAAATAGCTGATTTACTACATGTGAGGTGCAGAAAAAGCAGTTTTTGTGAGGTTGCAATCTGATACCTGAATTCTTTATCCTAAACTAACTGAATGTGATCATATAAGAATGACATGTGACACACATCCCAATATTTAGGCCATAAGTATGACTAATTTTACCAGTTATCACATCTGATGTACAAAACTCTCATTAATCTCATTTTGTTTCTACTGTAATGAGATCCAGGGTGCATATAAACCACTCTGACATGTATGACCTATTAAGATTACATTGCTTCTGGCAATAATTAATAAATGTACTTTGAATTTTAAATAAATAGACATGTGAGTAATAGAAGATAAAAAAAACTACATAAGCCATTCCCTAAAGCAAACAGAAAACTTATTTCTGACTATTCACTGCTTTAATATCTGATATGAATATCAACAGAACAACAAAATACCTGCACCAGACCTGCAGTTATCTGTCTCTATGTAAAAATATCTGCCAGCAGCACAGAAATAATTATTTGAATAAGCCCATTGAGATAAAAGAGCTTATCTTTACCCTCCAATTTACTCTGCTGTATCACATATTTGCAAACTATTCATTGTTTTTGTCAGGTATGATGGTCTAGTAACACTCACTTAACCAGCTAGCATGGTTCTCCATAGCTGCTAAATCTATGAGCTCAGGGAGAGCCTAATTCAAACCAATACAGGTTTTTTTTTTCAAATGAAGAAATAAACAAGACAGTAGAGGAAACCCTGATGTTTCTTAATTATGTTTTGTATTTTTTCTTAACTGGATCTTCCTTCTAACTCCCCTAACTAATGCAACTAGCATGTGGAGCATTTTTGTCCGTGAACCAGAAGCAGCAGACACACAGCTGTGAATATTTGGCTTACAAGTATTTGATTCTTTTGTTTGTTAATCAGTTAAGTTTTTGTTTGGGGATTGGCTAAGCAAGAAAGGGACTAATGTTCAATCTGGGCATGGAGGAAGAAGAAAAACCTTGTGTTGTATGGATGTAGGAATTGGGATTTTGAGTTTTATTTGCAGTTTATTTTATATTAATAAATCTAGTCCCTAAGGAAGAGTATTTCTGACCAAGAAAACACCTGAAAGGAAATTTATTTGGACAATCCAAGTGGGGAAACTGAGGAAGGCCATGAGGAGGCTCACAGGGGTTGCCAGCGCAGATATGTGCTGCAAAGGTGATTCAGTACTTTAGCCATTCATTTCATTCTCCCCATCCCCACATCTACAGTGGGTCTCCACCTCTCTTCACAACTGAGAGCCCTAAAGAGAAGATTACATAGACTGTAATTTGATATGAAATAAGTGCAATACAAATAAATAATAATAGCTTCTTAGAGTCTTAGTCATGGACCCAAGCCCCATGGTGCTAGGCACTGTACAGACACAGAAGAAAACAGAATAGATGGAAATATTAGTTCAAGTACATTATACTACCATTTTTGAAGGGGAATAGTTTTACCTTGACAACATGAGTACCAGAGTTACCCTTCTGGAGAATTTGGGGGAAGAAGGGGGAGAAAAATCAGGCTTACAATGGAAATCTACTTCAACCTTCCCTTTGAAAAAGCGACCTCTCCATAAAAAACAAACAAACAGCAAACCTGGAGCAGAGAGGAGACCACACCTGAATATTTAATCCAAAATCCAGATCTGGTTTTGAATTTCATGACTTTGGCACATTTCTAGACTTAACTATGTGCTATCGAGGACATCCTTCAGGAAGTGTAAAGGTTCCATGCTTCCTGTACACTCTTCATGAAGTGGTGTTCCTGTGAGATGCTGGGTAATAGAAACAACAAAGGAGCCCAGGACACGGGAGACCGTTTGCAGGCTACAACCAGATAACAGTAGGCAGTTTTATTAATTTTTTTTCTGAACATAGTATCCTTCCTAATAAAGGGTTTATCGTATGACCAGTCTTGCTTGTTAATAGGACATGGTACTAGAAGTGGAAGGTATAGTGTACTGGGAAGACCCAGTGAGTGTTAAAATGGCTACTCCAGAGCCTGTGCAACTGCAAGTAAATCTCACACTAGCTCGAGAATCGGGAAATACTGAAGATGGCTGGAAAGGGATCAAACAGTAATTTGAAATGTGATACTTCATCTATAGCCTCCATCCTTTTCTATTTTTACCTTCTCCATCTTCATTTTCTCATAATTTCACTAACCATATTACTGAGGGCTTTGGAGCGGAGCCCAGAGCTGGAGCACTGAGCAGCTCCGGAGCAATGGCGCTGCAGGGATTTGGCTGGAGCTGGAGCGGAGCCGGGGCACAGCTCCAAAGCCCGATATTAGCTCCATTTCTCCTCTAGAGTGTTTCTTCTTGCACTTGTACAGGCATCTGCTTGCTGCTCAGCAATCACTTTTAATGCTGCTCAGTTCATTCACTGTGCTTAGGTTCACAAGAGGAGTCATCTCCCTAGATGCAAGCAGGTTTTCTCATCAGTCATCCAGATTGACAATGGACCTAACTGAAAAACACAGGTGTGAGATGAGAATTATTATTACAGGTATTATGGTAGTGCCTAAGGCTCCAGCTGAGATCAAGGCCTCTTTGTACTAGGCGATGTACAAAAAAATATGGAGAGACATTTCCTGCATCTGAGTTCACAATTTAAATAGACAAGACAGGTGGAGCATGGGAGGGGGAAAACAAAGATGAGATGACTTGTCTGAGGTCACACAGCTGGTCAGTAGCAGACATGGGGAGTGGGACTAGAACTCAAGTCTCCACGCTAGTGCTTTATCCACTGGACAGGCAATCTGCTCCCATTACTTTGATGTCACTGAAACATGACTATATATCCTTAGTCAGATGAAACACATTTCAACAACCTTTAGTAAAACCCTTGTGTGATAAAACTGGCTGTAAGAAAATGGCTTTAAAAGTTAATACTCTATAGAGGACAGGAAAATCCAGTGGCAGACATTCTCTTTCACAATGTTTCAGAGTGTGTCTATTCAGCACACCAATGCCTGAACATATTGCCTTCTGTGTTTGATTAGGCACAGCTGGGTGTTGTATTTTTGATCACGGCATGATACAAAGAAATTCTTTCTTTTTTCTGTGAGAATAAATGTACCCCATATTTCCTTGCTCCATCAGGTTCATAAGTGGCTGAACAAATCCAAAGCTTCTTGGTGCTAAAGTCTCAAGAGCATTTCAGTATTTATCACAGTACAATTTTTCAAGAAAAACTGTATTCATAATGTTTCAACTCAGCTCCCACATTTCTCATTGTGATTGAACTGCCTATGCACACAGCTCCAAATGTAAGAAAAGTCCTTTTCATTTAAAATAATGTGTGAATAATGAGTAGCTAAACAAACTTGAGGCTTTGGCCTCCATGCATCTAGTCTGAAAGCATATTAATCTGAGCTCAATAGCACAAATCCAGCCCATTTCCTCCCTGGCAGCTAAAAGGATGTGGTTCAACAGCACAAGCAGGGCTGAAGTTATGATGGGGGTGACAACTGAGTACAGCTACTTGAGGGCTACCTGCCTGGCTGTGTATGGAAGGTGAGCCAGGGGCTTTTCACAATTGTCAACACCTTTGCCTTCAGGGACTGCTCTCTGTGGGGGTATAACACTGCAAGAAGACAGAGGGGAACAGAGCCATGGTCTTGTCCATCTTGCCCTGTGTTGTATCGAGGTGACAGGGAGTGGATGAAAGCAGGCTACACCATCCTGTCCTCTGTGCGGCAAACATTCAGATTCAAATGGATCTTACTGCAGACATAAAATAATCCTACATGTTGTGCAACAACTGTTGCTGTCTCTAAATATCAAGGTGAGTGGTTGCAGTAGCGCTTATATTACATTCATTTTTACAGCCTGTATGGCCATCTGCTCACAACATAAAGAAATGGCCATTTTCAGCAATTGGCTACTGAGTTTTGTAATATTTGCAGAGTTTACATTTTCATTCCACAGTAAAACGATGGACTTCCTAAATGTCTTCATTGCTGTTACCTTATTCTCTTTCTTTCTGTTCATTAAGGTTATACATTTTCTAAGTGCAAATTCTTACTCTAAATGTTTTTATTCAGTGACCTTTATAGCTATTTTAAAATCTGATAGGCTCTTACTTGATTTAACCGAGTTCAATTAACATGTTCACATTTAGCTCTAACAATCCCTCTACTGGGAAAAAAAATACCTTCTCCACTGACAGCTCTACTGTTCTTTGCTACTTATAACTGATGCATTGTTACAGTCAGTAATGCTGAGATTTGGATTATGATAAGCAGTTTGTTAGCTATTATATATTTATAATTAATAGGGCATATGTTTCTGAAGCTTTACAACTAATTTACAAATAAAAATCTTCTCCTTTTTGCACTCATCTAGCATTTCTCTCACCTCCCAATTTTCTTGGTCTTTTCCACTGGATATTCTTCACACCATATTCTTTTTCCCGCTAAACAAAATGAAGACTGTTCTCAATGTATTTGGTGCTAGATAGCAGAGCTGGTTGGGAACCAGATTACCATTCCATAGGAAATTCCAAACTTAAAAAAAAAAGTATTTGGAACAAAAAGCTGAAACTTTGAAATTTACTGTAAAATGAAACGTGGTTTGTTTGTTTTTTTTTAAAAAAAAAGGTACCATCAAATATTTTATTTTAATAGTAACATTCTAATTCATTTTGTTTCAACTTTTATGTCATATTAAAATATTACATAAATCTCATATATACATAAAATATAACAGTTCTGAATACAATATAATAAAATAAATAACATAATGGGATAAATTCAAAGCAAAATAAATCAAAACATCAAAGTCAAAATGAAACATTATTGAAATGAAACTTTTTTACTTTTTTCCTACTGAAAAAGTATCAGAATCAACATGTTCCTGTGAAACACTTTGAGTCTGATAAAACTATTCCAGTTTTCAACTTGTTCTACTAAATTGGCCTTTGACAGCTCAGCAAGGGCTTGCTCCTGCACCATTGAAATCAAGAGTTTTGCCTTTATCTTCAAAGGGATTAGAATAAGGGCCCACCTGTTCCTTTGAGGAAATTTCGGAAGCTCTAGTCTAGAGATACTAGCTTATAATGGGGATTGCAAAGATCAAACAGGAAATCAAACCTGTGAATTCCTTGCATTATTCACCATGTCTATGCTTAACTTTTAAGCATGATGGTCAATATTTACTGTACCCTTAAATTTTAATATATTGAAGAATACATTATTTCTTATGTTTACCAGTGTAAAAGTGCATGAGTGGTCTGTACTGAATATGCTGTAAAATAAGGGCCCCATAAATACAAGTAACTCCCTTTAGCAGAGAGTATAGGCTATTTGAGTATCAAAAGGGGAACCCTCTGCAGCCACAATTCTTCAGTTACCATCTACTCACAAGTAGGGGCAACTAAAGAAGCCACCATCAGGGGCAAGCTGGAGCTGCTGGTAGGAACATTTTTTCCAAGGCCAGAAGGGACCACTGTGGTCATCACAGTTCGCCCTCCTGTATAACATCAGCCATAGTACTTCCTCAAAATAATTCCTAGACCATCCCTTTTAGAAAAACATCCAATCTTGATTTGGATTTTTTTTAGGGATGGAGAATCCACCACATCCCTTATTAAATTGTTCCAATGGTTAATTACTTTCCCTGTTAAGAATCTACACCTTATTGCCAGTCTGAATTTGTCTAGTTTCAACTTCCATCCATTACCTGGTGTTATACCTTGTCTGCTAGATTGAAGAGAGCTTTATTAAATATTTGTTCTCCATGTACATACTTATAGACTGTGTTCAAGTCACCCCTTAATCTTCTCTTTATTAAACTAAATAGATAAGATTTGTTTTCTTCTCCTTTAATTATTCTCATGGCTCTTCTCTAAATTCTTTCCAATTTATCAACATCCTTCCTGAACTGAGGGTACCAGAATTGGACACAGTATTCCAGCAGTGGTCATACTAATGCCACATATAGGGGTAAAATAATCTCTCTACTCCTACTCGATATTCTCTGTTTATGCATCCGGGATCTCATTAGCTCTTTTGACCACAGTGTCACATGCTCAGTTGATTATTCACACTCTCCCCCCCAAAAATTCAGAGTCACTGCTTGCCAGAATAGAGTGCCCCATTTTTATAAGTATGGCCGGCCTACCTTGTTCCCAGAAGTATACATTTAGTCTTGTTAATTCTCACATTGTTAAATCATATTACTTAATTCTCATATTGTTTACCAAGCAATCTAGATTGTTCTGAATCAGTGACCTGCCCTTTCCATTATTTATTACTCCCAAATTTTTATGTCATCTGCAAACTTTATCAGTAATGATTTTATGTCTTCTTCCAGGTCATTAATAAAGACATTGAATAACATAGGGCCAAGAACTGATCTCTGCGGAACCCCATGGGAAACACACCCACTCAGTGAGGATTCCCCATTTCCAGTTTCATTTTGAGACCTATTAGTTAGCCAGTTTTTAATCCATCTAATGTGTGCCTTGTTAATTTTATATCATTCTAGTTTTTTAATCAAAATGACATGTGGGATCAGTCAAACACCTTCCAGAAGTCTAAGTATATTATGCCAATACTATTCCCTTTATCAGTTCCTCCTTCTGCTTTGAAGGCAGCTTATGGTTGGCTTGGGAATTATTCAGAAAATGTATGTTGAGCCTATAGCCCTGAGAGATGCTATTTTTGATGCTGCTGAGGTCTATCTCAGATGCAAGGAAGGAGAAGAACTTAGCAGTTATAACAGCAAATCATATAGTACCATTCTTCCAGAGTAATCTCAAAGTGTTTAAAGACAGAGGCTCAGATTTCCCTCTCAGTCACAGAGGTTCAATTCTGGATTTATACTGGAAAAATCAATAAGATCAAAATTTGGCTTCATATCTGTAAAGATCCCTTTACCCCTCACTGAAATAAATGCAGGGACTTCTCAGGCAGTAATATTACACAAAAGGTTTTAGAAGTGGGAGTGAATGAATAATACATTAAACTGAAAGTGTGAGGGGAATTTAGATTGCTAGAATGTTGAACTGGAGCTGACGCACCTTTCTTTCTTTCTTTCTTTCTTTCTTTCTTTCTTTCTTTCTTTCTTTCTTTCTTTCTTTCTTTCTTTCTTTCAAAGAAGCAACTGTGGCCCAGCAGTTTGAGGGTGGTGGTGGGAGTCAGAAAGCTTATTTCTATTCTCATCTATGTCCCTAGTCTGTTGAATGACTTTGAGCTAAATACCGAGCCTCGCAGGGTTTCATTTACTCCATCTGATAAACAGAAAAAGAAGAAAATAAATTTTGCTTACCCACCTTTGAGAGCCATGGACAAATATTGCTATTGACGGTAAATGCAAAGTTCCAACAATATTTCTTTGTATTAATATTTCCAAATATAAAAAAGGAAACAAAAATAAATCTGATTTCACATATTGGTATATTGGTGTCATGGGACTTGAGAAACTGACTAGGGTTGTAAGTCTTTATTACTTTATTGGTTTTTTTTCAATTGCTTTGCTATCAGAGCTTGGTGAAATATTTGGTCATTTTAAATATATTTTTAACAATCTCCAGGCATTTCTTAATATTTGAGGAATTAAAAGAAAAAAAATTCTGGTGGAAGCAAAGTGCAAGATCCTCAGGTGGTATAAATAGATGTCGTTTCATTGACTTCAGTGGAGCCAGTTAGATTTTCATCAGCTGGGATCTAGCTCTAAGTACTGATGAAAGGTACAAATGTGTCCCAGTCTTGTCCTGGAAGTACTACTTCTTGGTGTGAGAACATCATTAGGTTTCAAGGGATATTCTGTCTCTGACATTTCTTAAAGAAATTTCAACCAAGTTGCCAATTAGTATCCATCGTGATAAAGGTTGTTGTGATATAGGAATCTAATATAAGTAAATTAGACAAAGTTCTATGCTCAGTAAGACCCATGCCACCTCAGTTATTTTATTCCTTAACATATATTGAGCTGCAGAATCTGCTAATTTACTCTAACA
This sequence comes from Dermochelys coriacea, assembly GCF_009764565.3. Lineage (NCBI taxonomy): Eukaryota > Metazoa > Chordata > Testudines > Dermochelyidae > Dermochelys > Dermochelys coriacea. Next base: position 313,109,718 of record NC_050068.2, on the reverse strand, counting down.
GCATTTAGCATCTCAAAAGCTATAGTGTATGTTACATATTCATCAGTCTCTTTAATACAAGTATGTACATAGACAAAGTTCATGTTAATAATCACACACTGGACCTCATCTGCTTCACTCTTTAGTCAGGTAAAATACTCATTGAAATCAATGGAAGCTGCAGATGCCCAGCACTGTTAAGAATCAGACGTCTTATTGTGGTGCCTAAATTATGGGTTTAAGTGATTAACTTGAGGTACCCAAATTTGAAAATTTGGGCCAACACTATTTCCTTTATATTTTATGAATTTTTGACAGAATTTTAAAGCCTAGCCCAGCATGACAAACTTGCTCACTAGGATCATTAACATTAAGAATCTCTAAGTGTTTACATCCTGTTCACACATCCCTAAAGGTATTTTATAATCTCACTATGAAAATCCACTCAAGTCTCAAAGCTAACATTGAGAACCCATTCAGGGGAAGTGGAGGGAAACAAAAATGGAATTAGACAGACACACACTACATGGTTAACACATCGGATCAGCCTGAACTAAAATCTTTCTCTTCACACTTCCAAAACTGTGGGGAAGCTTGGCTCTGGAGTTGAATTTTGTAGCGTAATCCTATCTCTAGTTTAAACAAATGAAATGTCTGAGAAACTCAATACAGGAAGGAAATTGAAAATTATGGCTTTACATTCCTCCCTTAATTCACATAAGTGGGTACTATACTGCTGGAGTTTGGAAATATTGGTCCATCTTAAATGCTATGTTGCAATACCTCAGCAAAATGGCAGGAGTTAAGGTCAGCATGTGCTATTAGCAAATATCTCCAATGGTAGAAGATGGGACACTATGTGGGGAGGGCTCTGAATTACTATAGAGAATTCTCTCCTAGGTTTCTGGCTGGTGGGTCTCACTCTCATGCTCAAATATGATTGCCATATTTGGTGTTGGGAAGAAATTATCCTCCAGGTCGGATTGGCAAAGACTCTGGGTTTTTTTCACCTTCCTCTGCATTGTGGGGCATGGGTCACTTGCTGGTTTTAACTAAAGTAAATGGTGGATTCCCTGTAACCTGGAATCTTTAAATCAAGATTTGAGGACTTCAGTAACTGAGCCAGAAGTTAAGAGGCCTATAGCTGGAGTGGATGGGTGAGGACCTGTGCCCTGCAATGTGCAGGAGGTCAGACTAGATGATTGTGATGGTCCCTTCTGGCCTTAAAGTCAATGAGTCTAACACAGAGTGACAGACTAGATTCCAAACTTCATGTGCTCTACTGCACTGTAAGTCAGACTCTGTTGGATAGTTTAACATATTGTGTTTTAATATAAAAGTTTTTACATCGCTTTTATTCTTTTCTTGACATTAATACCTTTCACTGCCTATACTTAATGCCTCATTCAAGATATTTATCGTGCTCTTGGGATTCTCGGTTGTGAGCTTCTTATTACTTATAGCCAAGCTCCGAGGCTATCTGTCTGCTCTATATCATGTAATCTTAATATTTCTATGATTCTGTTTTCTCTGTTGAAATTTACCCTGGGAATACAGAAATAGATTAACTGAATGCTATGAATTCCATAGCTATTTATGAATGAAAAAGTACAGAAAATCAAATTTTAAGTTCTCATTCCATAGCCAGCATTTCAGGTAGAAGTGTCCTTCATGGCAATCTATTACTGTTTCTGGTGATAAAATTGAAAGGGCTGGAGTCCAGATTAAGGCTGTATTTCTGCCAATCATTCTTTCAGCAGCAATGTGGTTTCACTCTATAGTGCAGAGGACACTTGACGGCATTGAATAAGAATTTCTTTTTCCCCTGTTTAATGTATTGCTACAACACAGCTACAGGACCAATTTCACTGTAATAAGCTTGAAGAATTATTAGTTTCTGAAATGGAGTAGGCAAATAGACCTGTGAGACTTTGATTTAACAACTGAAAGTTCAAAATGTAGAAAAGACCTCTCGGTGTCTGGAAGGCAGCTCTACGGTTCAGGTGCCCTACTGTAGGTTTGGAAGAGATTTTAGATCTTTTTCTCCCTATGTTAGTAGAACTCAGCTGAATCACAGAACTTTTGTTCTTAGCCTTCACAGAGGAAACAAAATTGCCATTGGCTCTGTAAGTGTCTGTTGTCAGTCCATATACAGAACATCATTGTGTTGTCATCAGAGGCTAGTTTCCTATATGTCCACTCTTGTGGTTGTACTTGGCCACCAGCAAAGAAAAGAATGTAAAGATTCAAGAGGACAAAAACATTCCCCTATTGAAATAAATGCTTGTTACTTACTTCTTAAAGAATACATTTATACTTTGTTAAATAGTGTTCTCCTTGCTTGCACCAGCTGCATTTTATACCTATTGTATATCATGTTTTTTTTGTTTTTTTTTAGTAAAGAAGAGCTAGATAATATAGAGATACCCAGAGAGATTAGATAGATAGATCTGTATTACTCACAAGCATCTTATACAGATTGTCCCAAACAAATTGCCAATGAAACCTTTGTACCTCACCATGATGTAATATGTAGGACACATTTTACAGAAAATCTTATTTTAGAAGTGTTTTAGAGTTTTTCAGAAATTACTGGAACTACTTGTCACATCAGTTACTATGATTCCAACAGACCTCTGAAGGACAGTAAAAATGTATAAAACTGATACATTAAAAACACGTGTAAAATGACCTGAAAAGTGAAAGGTGAAAAGGGTTTTGATACATTAAAACATCATAGCCTTAAATTCTGGTATCTGGAGGGGGAAACAGGGGTTATTAGAGGGCAGAGTGCAGGTAAAGTGGCCAGAGGTACATGACAAATGCAGTTTATCATGTGGCTCTGAATTTTATCACATGCCTCCACAGTTTATCTCATGGATACATGTATATTCCTGTGATCCTGGAACCTCATCTGGATCAGGTGTTAGTTTTAATTAGACATGACAAAGGGAGACAATGCCTAAATGGATGAGGGAGTGGGGAAATAATCATAAGAATAACTCACTGTACAGCTGTTATTCCTAGATAATGGGGTGGATCTTGTTCACCTTGAATTCAATAAGAAATTTGCCCACTTAAGCTGAATTGAAATTGACTCAATGAACCTGTTATTTTAGAACCTGGAAGTGAAACAGCCTTTCGTTCCAGACCTGGCAAGTTACCATGACCCCATTTGTTCTATACAAACACAAAAGAAAAAGACAGCTTCTGCCCCAGAGAATTTACAATCTAAGTATGAGACAAGAGACAGCAGGTGGGTACAGATGGGAGTTCCAAGAAACAATGAGGTAATATTAGTCAGCCTGATGGGCTGTGTTCTGCACATCAGTGGCCTAACAGTCGTCAATTCTTTGTAGGCATCATAGTAAAGGAGATTTTAAGGATGGATTTGAAGGCAGGGAATGTGATACCTTTCTGGATGTTTCTGAGCAGCTCCTCCCAGGTATGAGGGGGAACATAGGAGAAAGCAGGAGGGTGCTTGTTTGAACATTGCTAGCAAAAACAAGAGGAAAAACTGTGGCATGTGAGCATAGCCTCACCAAAGTTGAGGGATGCTTTTATGCAGTATTGTGTTTTAATATTAAAGAAACAAAGACATAAGGTGCAATAGCTGTAAAAATGCAAGCAGCCCAGCCAGTCAGAATACTAATGCATAAGAGGAACAGACAGAGACAGAGCGAGAGAGAGAGAGATCCTTTAAGCAACAAATATCATTTAGTTCTGTCTGGATTCCCTCTAAAGTGAAGCCCTAAAGGAATTCTGGCAGGACCATCCCATTCATCATGATATGACATTTGGTGTTCACTATTTATAACCCAACTTGGTGTGTTTAATATCTGTCCGTTTTATTATCTCATCTTATTATCTTACCTTAAAAGAGAAACCAAAGTTTAAGCATAAAAGAAAAAAAAAGAAAAAAAAAGTATAATGACTGTGATCTCAGCCAATAAGAAATTAATGCATTTCTATACCAATATATCCCTACTAAATAACTGGAAGAAGGAACAGACACACATTCACAAATAATTCATAAACCAGGGCTCCTGGGCACAAAGCTAGTAATTTTTACATTACAAATAGATGTGTGCAGAGCATAGGGATTTTTTAATGGCTAATTCTAATTACAGTGGATGCTTTAAGCAGATAACAAATCTGTGTTGGGAAAAAAAGTATCATGTGTAGCATTAATGTGATATAAAATCAATTATATAGCAATCAATATACTGTATTTAGCAATGGATAAGTGTGCCTTTTACAGTAATGAACCAGTTATGCCTCTTTTAGCACACATTCATTGACGTATGGTATTTACACCCAGAAATATGGTCTTTCCAAAGATGTATTGTCACTATTATTAGAGTTCAACTAAATAAATATATTTGCACATGCTGGAAGATAGGTAGCATCACTGGTAGCAAGATATCTGCCCCATGTATGGGTCAAGTGAGGGCTTCTTGTATGTGGCTTTTATTCAAATCCTCATAGGTTTATCCCGAGCGGGGTACAATGTCTGGTTTCTCTTCAACAAATTATTTCTAGCAAGAACTGGAAAAAAATTCCTGTAATTTTGGTTAATAACTTGTCATTGCAAATTTAAAGGTAAATCATGCTGTGTGCATATAGCCCATCTTAAGTGTGGTACTCAGGTGCACTGCCTCAGAGATACACCTGGAAATATTGTGCCCACTAGCTCTAGGGAGGGAGTAATTTACCACATGAATAGAAAGGGTGAACATACCCCTCTACTTGCCAGCATGTATGTTGTAGGATGGGACGGAGGCAGAGCAATGTCTTAATCTACTCTCAGTTCCTCCTAATGCACTTGATTCCAGCAGAGATATACGGATGCTGAATCTATGCTTCACTAAATACCAGTGTAGCCATTAGAAAAGGAGTACTTGTGTACCTTAGAGACTAACAAATTTATTGGAGCATAAGCTTTTGTGAGCTACAACTCATTTCATCGGATGCATTCAGTGGAAAATACAGTGGGGAGATTTATATACACAGAGAACATGAAACAATGGGTATTACCATACACACTGTAAGGAGAGTGATCACTTAAGATGAGCTATTACCAGCAGGAGAGCGGGGGGGGAGGAAGAAAACCTTTTGTAGTGATAATCAAGGTGGGCCATTTCCAGCAGTTGACAAGAACGTCTGAGGAACAGTGGGGGGCGTGGGGGGAAATAACATGGGGAAATAGTTTTACTTTCTGTAATGACCCATCCACTCCCAGTCTCTATTCAAGCCTAAGTTAATTGTATCCAGTTTCCAAATTAATTCCAATTCAGCAGTCTCTCCTTGGAGTCTGTTTTTGAAGTTTTTTTGTTGAAGAATAGCCACTCTTAGGTCTGTAATCAAGTGACCAGAGAGATTGAAGTGTTCTCCGACTGGTTTTTGAATGTTAAAATTCTTGATGTCTGATTTGTGTCCATTTATTCTTTTACATAGAGACCGTCCAGTTTGACCAATGTACATGGCAGAGGGGCATTGCTGGCACATGATGGCATATATCACATTCGTAGATGCACAGGTGAATGAGCCTCCGATAGTGTGGCTGATGTGATCAGGCCCTATGATGGTGTCCCCTGAATAGATATGTGGACAGAGTTGGCAACAGGCTTTGTTGCAAGGATAGGTTCCTGGGTTAGTGGTTCTGTTGTGTGGTTGCTGGTGAGTAGTTGTTTCAGGTTGGGGGGTTGTCTGTAAGAAAGGACTGGCCTGTCTCCCAAGATCTATGAGAGTGACAGGTGGTCCTTCAGAATAGATTGTACATCCTTGATGACGCGTTGGAGAGGTTTTAGTTGGGGGCTGAAGGTGATCACAAGTGGCGTTCTGTTATTTTCTTTGTTGGGCCTGTCCTGAGTAGGTGACTTCTGGGTGCTCTTCTGGCTCTGTCAATCTGTTTCTTCACTTCAGCAGGTGGGTACTGTAGTTGTAAGAATGCTTGATAGAGATCTTGTAGCTGTTTGTCTCTGTCTGAGGGGTTGGAGTAAATGCGGTTATATCGTAGAGCTTGGGTGTAGACAATGGATCGAGTGGTGTGATCTGGGTGAAAGCTGGAGGCATGTAGGTAGGAATAGTGGTCAGTAGGTTTTCGGTATAGGGTGGTGTTTATGTGACCATTGCTTATTAGCACCATAGTGTCCAGGAAATGGATCTCTTGTGTGGACTGGTCCAGGCTGAGGTTGATGGTGGGATGGAAATTCTTGAAATATGGTGGAATTCCTCAAGGGCTTCTTTTCCATGGGTCCAGATGATGCAGATGTCATCAATGTAGCACAAGTAGAGTAGGGGCATTAGGGAACGACAGCTGAGGAAGCGTTGTTCTAAGTCAGCCATAAAAATGTTGGCATACTGTGGGGCCATGCGGGTACCCATCGCAGTGCTTTGTGATTTGAAGGTATACATTGTCCCCAAATGTGAAATAGTTATGAGTGAGGACAAAGTCACAAAGTTCAGCCACCAGGTTAGCCGTGACATTATCGGGGATACTGTTCCTGATGGCTTGTAGTCCATCTTTGTGTGGAATGTTGGTGTAGAGGGCTTCTACATCCATAGTGGCTAGGATGGTGTTTTTAGGAAGATCACCAATGGACTGTAGTTTCCTCAGGAAGTCAGTGGTGTCTTGAAGATAGCTGGGAGTGCTGGTAACGAAGGGCCTGAGGAGGGAGTCTACATAGCCAGACAATCCTGCTGTCAGGGTGCCAATGCCTGAGATGATGAGGCGTCCAGGATTTCCAGGTTTATGGATCTTGGGTAGCAGATAGAATACCCCAGGTCAGGGTTCTAGGGGTGTGTCTGTGCGGATTTGTTCTTGTGCTTTTTCAGGGAGTTTCTTGAGCAAATGCTATAGTTTCTTTTGGTACCTCTCAGTGGGATCAGAGGGTAATGGCTTGTAGAAAGTGGCGGCACTGCGATGGGTACCCGCATGGCCCCACAGTATGCCAACATTTTTATGGCTGACTTAGAACAACGCTTCCTCAGCTCTCGTCCCCTAATGCCCCTACTCTACTTGCGCTACATTGATGACATCTTCATCATCTGGACCCATGGAAAAGAAGCTCTTGAGGAATTCCACCATGATTTCAAGAATTTCCATCCCACCATCAACCTCAGCCTGGACCAGTCCACACAAGAGATCCACTTCCTGGACACTACGGTGCTAATAAGCGAAGGTCACATAAACACCACCCTATATTGGAAACCTACTGACCGCTATTCCTACCTACATGCCTCTAGCTTTCATCCAGATCATACCACTCGATCCATTGTCTACAGCCAAGTGCTACGATATAACCGCATTTGCTCCAACCCCTCAGACAGAGACAAACACCTACAAGATCTCTATCATGCATTCCTACAACTATAATACCCACCTGCTGAAGTGAAGAAACAGATTGACAGAGCCAGAAGAGTACCCAGAAGTCACCTACTACAGGACAGGCCCAACAAAGAAAACAACCACTAGAACGCCACTAGCCGTCACCTTCAGCCCCCAACTAAAACCTCTCCAACGCATCATCAAGGATCTACAACCTATCCTGAAGGACGACCCATCACTCTCACAGATCTTGGGAGACAGGCCAGTCCTTGCTTACAGACAGCCCCCCAATATGAAGCAAATACTCACCAGCAACCACACACCACACAACAGAACCACTAACCCAGGAACCTCTCCTTGCAACAAAGCCCGTTGCCAACTCTGTCCACATATCTATTCAGGAGATACCATCATAGGGCCTAATCACATCAGCCACACTATCAGAGGCTCGTTCACCTGCGCATCTACCAATGTGATATATGCCATCATGTGCGAACAATGCCCCTCTGCCATGTACATTGGCCAAACTGGACAGTCTCTACGTAAAAGAATGAATGGACACAAATCAGACGTCAAGAATTATAACATTCAAAAACCAGTTGGAGAACACTTCAATCTCTCTGGTCACTGGATCACAGTCCTAAGAGTGGCTATCCTTTAACAAAAAAGCTTCAGAAACAGACTCCAACGAGAGACTGCTGAATTAGAATTAATTTGCAAACTGGATACAATTAACTTAGGCTTGAATAGAGACTGGGAATGGATGAGTCATTACACAAAGTAAAACTATTTCCCCATGGTATTTCTCCCCCCACCCCACCCCCCACTGTTCCTCTGATATTCTTGTTAACTGCTGGAATTAGCCTACCTTGCTTGTCACCATGAAAGGTTTTCCTCCTTTCCCCCCCCGCCCCCGCTGCTGGTGATGGCTTATCTTAAGTGATCACTCTCCTTACAGTATGTATGATAAACCCATTGTTTCATGTTCTCTGTGTGTGTGTATATAAATCTCTCCTCTGTTTTTTCCACCAAATGCATCCGATGAAGTGAGCTGTAGCTCACGAAAGCTTATGCTCTAATAAATTTGTTAGTCTCTAAGGTGCCACAAGTACTCCTTTTCTTTTTGCGAATACAGACTAACACGACTGCTACTCTGAAACCTGTGGCACTTTAGAGACTAACCAATTTATTTGGGCATAAAGCTTATGGCGCAAATAAATTTGTTAGTCTCTAAATTGCCACAAGTATTCCTTGTTCTTTCTGTTGATACAGACTAACACGGCTACCACTCTGAAACCTGTCACCATGCAAGTGATGTTCTAGGCGCCTAAAGGTTAGAGTGGCAATGCCCATTGGCACCAGGACTATGCTCCTTTTTGAATCTAGCCTTTGGTCCATACAGTGCGATAAATGTTGAGTATTATTATTTTGCTGAAGATGTTGGGCCAAATTCTGCTGTCAGTCTGCTGTCTTTTCCTAGGCCGTAGTCATTGGTGTGGAAGAGAGGGAGAGAAAGACAGATACCATTGTTCCAGCAATGCTTTCTGCTCCAAGTGATGGTGAATATAACTGCCTTGTTTTTGTTTCCTGCCACTTCCTAGTTTCTAGTTGCCTGCACAACTCTTCTCCAGGCCATTGCTAAATTTAATACACAAATGCACATTGGAATTAGTGTCTTCTGGATACAGAGCTATCATTGTATCATCACACTTTAAATAAATGACTCCATTTATTTCAAAAGGGAAGTTTTTTTGGGTATTGCATCCTGATAGTAAAACAGAATAATGAGGAGTGCTTGCCTGCACACTTTATGGGTACTATACCTTGTGGCCCAATTTATCAAATTTTTAGTTGGCACCCACCCAAACCTTTGGGATACAGTGAAAAAAGCAGCTATTTCAATACTCATCAATTTCTAATAAAACTACTTGTTTATAGGCTTAATAAATACATGAAACATTATTGAATCATAAAGCACCTAATTAGTTTGGTGAATTTAAAGTGTTGTGTTTGCACATTAAAACTAATTAGTGATTATATGCATTCCTGAATCAAAGATCCTTCCTTTTGCTTTCCCTATGATTGTAAACTTACATTTAACAGAGGTTGGTGCATTTTAAAGCAAGAGTGCGAGCTTACAGTCAGTAAATAATCATATTGTCTACATCCTAGAAGTCTTCTCCTGTCACATAAGTCTCATCATCTGCAAATCTTATTTTAACAAATCACAAATAATTCACATTTTATCCAGCATTACACACTAATGGGTATATTTGTCTCACTATTATGCATGAGACATATTTGTTAGCTGAATAGCTGATGTCAATAGGATTCAAGCACTAATTTCCTGAGAAGTTAGGGCTCAATTGTGCCTAACCCAGGTGCAGCTATGTAGGGGAACAGGAGACAGTTGGAATTCCTGTCTCTCCTTTTGTGGCTGCATTAGCACATAGCCACTCCTGGCAGCTGGGGGAGAACAGGGGTTGCATGCCAGATGCTACCCCTAGGAGCAGGTGATTGAAAATAGACAGGGTTGGGCAGGGTGGGGTGAGGGTTAGGAAGACCTACTATTCCCCTCATGACAGTCAGCACTAGTGGTTATCCACTTGGTGAAGATGGGCAAGTAGAAGCCTATAATAGGTGTAGCAGAAAATTATTTTCCTGCAGGATATTAGGGGAGCCCGAGTAATAATTGTACCTCTGAGGAGTTTCTCTAAAGCCTCCTCATGTGCGTCTAAATCACTCCATGATTTGGGCAGTGCGTAGTTGGCACAAATTAGCCCTTAGCAGGAAAGGCATCTTCATAGTAGGGGCATTTTCCATTTACATTGTTCATATATAATTTCAGTAACATACCACACAACATAACAAAACAATTAAACATATACAGTATTCTTATTCTATATACATAAGGATGTGCATACATACACACACACACACACACACACACACACACATACATTTCATAAAAAGAATAATAGAAAAGGAAGTGAAAGTGGCAGGGAACGAAGTTACTAATCAGGGTACCATTAAGTGGAAGAAGGCAACTCAGAGGATCAAAATTCCTTATGAAGAAAAGAAGGATGTTGTAATTAGATGTTGTAATTAGGATGTTGTAATGTCCCAGAATGGCCTATAGAGACCTGGGTTCAGTTCCTGAGTATATCACAGATTTACTTTGTGAATTGAGGCAAGTTACATGAGGTCACATTCCTCTGTCTTCCCTTACTTACAGTGACTAGTACCTTAGTCTGCAAGTAGTCCCATTGGTTGTGATAGCACAGGTCAATGAATAAATTATATTTCAACATGAGAATAGGTGACATAATCTGACCCTAATTAATCTCCTTATGCTTCAATTCCCAATGTGCAAAATGAGGGGATAATAATACTTCCCTACCTCAGAAGGACATTGTGAGGATAAAGTCATTAATACTGGTGGGGTGCTGACATACTACAGCAATAGCCATAGATAAATAGCATATAGTAGATAAAATGCCTGTTAATGATTAATTATAATACCACCAAACATAAATTATCAAGATAGTTATGAATGACATCCAATTGAACTGCAATTTGTATAGTGCATTTCATACAGACTGAATCCTAAAATGTCTCACAAAATTGGATTACATGTTTACAGATTTAGAGTGAATTCTATCCTCAGATACACAGGTAATTTGAAATTGCACCCAATTCTGAGAGCAGAATTGGACTCATAAATAATAAATAATTGCCAATGGAAAAACAAATTAAAAAGAATAGGCAAGGGAGCAAAGATATGCCCTTAGCTGAGATCTGAAACTCGATGGCGAGTCAATGAGGCAGAGAGACACAGGACAGCTGTTCCAGACAGCAGGAGCCACAGAGGAGAAGGCGATCACACTCAAAAGTGGCAAAATAGTGTTTTAGAGACAGAGAGGTTCACTGCAGCATTAACTGAAACTCCATGCTCTCTTGCCCCTCAGCAGTGGTTGTGAGGGCACAAGATGGGATTCAAGGGAAAAATGGTTACTGAATAACCCAAAGTGCCAACGTGAGGGATGTCCCAGGGAATAACACTGATTGTTCTCTTCAGCCAGATGCCTCAAGATCCACAAAGATGGATGCAGGGTTCCCTATGAATCATTGTTATCATAATGGGTTGGAGTCCATTACCTATACTCCTTCCATGGGCCTGTGCAGTCATCCCTCTTCCTGCTCCATGGGAGATTAACCATAACAAAGTTCCATAGTTCATTTTCCCATCTCCTTTTTTTTTCCATGAGAGGGAATGATATAACGCTACACGTATAAATTCTGCAATGTTCAGAGATGCCCTCAAAATACAGATTGGTTCATACAGAAGGAGTAATTGGTTAGTGCGGTAGGATGTGGCAGTTAAAGTGGATGATGGATGAAACATGAGTCAACAATGTAACGGTTGCAGAAAAAGAAAATACCAATTGGCTAGTAATAATGGGAGTAAATATAAAATACTAGACATAATTATTCCGCTCTACTCAGCTCTTCCAGGACTTAAATGAGGCACTGCATTGAGTGAGTCACCACATAGCAACAACAACAACAATAACAAAGTAGGAGTATAAAGTATTTGAAGTAGAAAGTTTAAGAAAACAGGTAACATTTATAGTTTTCCAAAAAGACAACTGACAGGAGATTTGATAACTTTCTCTAGAAATACATAAAGTGATGTCTCAAGGGGGACTCAAGTTTTCTCATTAGTCAGAGGAAAGAACATATAGCAGAGGAAAGAACAGAAGGACAATCTGAGATTAAATATTAGGAATATCTGTAAAATTACAAGTAGAGTTATGGAAACAAGAGCTCTGTGTAAACGCAAAAGGTTATATCTCTCACCAACATATGTTGGTCCAGTAAAAGCTATTACCTCACACACCATGTCTCTGTAACATCCTGGGACCAACACAGCTACAGTACAGATTGAGGAAGAAGCTACCAAAGAAAGTTACTGCATGTTGCCTTGCATTCCTCACTCCTCTATGTCTTCATCTGATTTCAGCACATATATTTTTTGCTTCTTCAGTTGGAAATATGTTAGTGACTGGTGGATCTCGACAGTTTCAGGATCTACTTACCAAGGAGATGTGTGAAGGCTTCTTTTCCTCCTAACAGTACTTTTTAAATTATAAAGTAGGAGTGCAGTAGGATGCAGTGGAGGAATTACAAGGTCCCACTGTGCTACAACAGAGTAATGTGCTGTCTGGTCCTATTCTGAAGATTAATGATTCCACTGAAGAAGTGGGTTTACCAACTTGGATTCTGTACCAACCTGCACAGAGGATACTGAATGCCAGTGGAGGAGTGGTGTACTTGGTCAGGTACCAGTGCTGGAGGAGGGCCCTGGGTTTCCCTTTCCTCCAAGACCTGCCAATGCATAAAATAATTGGGAAGGGGGAAGTCTGTATGGACCATATTGGCATGTCTATATATCCTCCTGAGGTGATGGGGGACAAGTCAACTGAACATTTTCAAACCTTCAAAGCAGTTTCATTTATGTTCAGTTTGAGAGATGGGTAAAATACTCAGGGTATTTCTTTTTTTCAGAACAAATAGTGCTACTAGGCTATATAAAATCCTAAAAATGCTTTAATCTTAACTGCAAAATTAATAGGGGCAGTAAGTAACCAATAAAAAATCAGCTACACACACAATGTATTAAAATGAGTGGAAAAAATTGTTACCATAACATAGTCAGAGGAATTCATGTGAAAAAGAAAATTTTGTTGCTACAACATTATAAAAGACGAGTAGGCATGCCTTCATTGGTAATTAATTCCCAAAATGTTTATTCACTCATCAGTGGAATTACGCTTTTCTCTGTACAAAAAGCATTTTCTATCATAAAAGAAGATGAGTTGTCTGCAAATGAAGTTGGTGCTTCACTATTATGCTATAGTTCTTGTAAAGAACTTTCAAGATCAAAATATCCAACTTTGTTATAAATTCTATGCATTATAAATAGCTTGTAAATAATTGATTGAACAATACAATTGTAAACCAATGATACAGATACATATGTAGGTGGCTAGAATAAGGTCATAGGTGTGTAATTTCTTCCAACCAGACTCTTTAAATCCATGATATAAAACAAGGCAACTAATCACCCAAAGAGAATACTGGATAGAATATTATGATTATTATATATTTATATTGTCCCACCATATGCAGAAATTAAAGAGAAATGGTTCCTGCCCCAAAGAGTTTAAATCTAAATTAGACAATCTTAGAATATGAAGTTAATGGACAAAGGCAGTGGGAAAAGACATGATGAGTGCTAAAAGAAATTATAAATAATATGAACATAGCACACAGCTATCAAATGTTATAAATTCTGATACTTTTAAGTAATGGCAGAGATAGAGCAAGAAGGGAGGAGCAGACAGCAGAACAGTGGTAGCACAGCGGTGGAAAGGAAGGTAAAAGAATATTTACTGAACCCAGCTAGTTGAAATTCTTTCATTTAAAAAAAATGGTGAAAAATTCCTTTTTGACCAAAGCAAATATTTTCAGGGAAAATTGTCATTTTGACTGAAATTTTCAGGTCTTCATTGAAAAACTGGAAACCAAAAATTTCCAGCAACTAATTTTCCCCCCAAATAAAGAAATATATTCAAATTATTTTTAAAACCAATACTTAATACTCCCTTGAGGACTCTGAATCCATAAACTAATGAATGCAACATAAATACTATATGCTAGTTTAATGTGTGGAAAATCTTGTTCCAGTATTTTTATAGTCTTTAACAGGAAACTGAACCCTTATTATTCAATCCAGAAGCCTAAAAGTTTGGAAGCACTTCTCAGCATGATCAAACTGTGAAATGTATTTGAAAATGCTTCTGACAACTGCCATTAGACACATATTTGCAAATATATTTTATAATTCATTAGTGGTGGGAAATGCTTGCTATCTTTTGAACTTTTAGCCTTTTGGAGTGAGCAACATGAGAAAATACAGTTTTGTCTTAAATTGACCCTGTGTAAAAAACCACAAGTGATTGGAAATTACTTCTACAAAATGACGAAATAGCTACTGGCCAAACAAATTATGCTGGTGGGTTGTATGTAATTTGCATAAACACAAGGTCATTTGCATGTACAAATGTGGGGTTCGTGTTCACCTCAAGTGCAGATTTTTTTTGTGAGCACAAATATGGTGGCCATGAGAGAAAATACGAACCTTGGCATGTTGTAACTTGACTTGAGTAGATTACCTCTGAACCAACCACCTATGATATGGGAGATATTACAAGAACTGGAAAGTATATCAACTGGCTCAAAATGAAATAATCTTCCACACTACACTTATAGGACTGGGGGACACACTTTTGCTTCTGTAGACTGACCTCATTGAATAAACCAGGGCTCCCTTGCATTCTTCCATTTTCCCCTAAAAGGTCCCTGTGTATCACTTTGCATATCCCTCTATTTCTGGAATTTACTGCTACTCTTCCCACCCCCTCCCTCATGCCACGGTCCCTGTGTGACCACCATTTCCTCATCCACCCATTCCAGTGTCTCCCATTCTTCCTGTGATGGGGTATACAAACCCCACACTGGGCAATAAGGGGTTAAAGACCTGCTCTGGGCTCAGCTAGCCCTGCCCCATCAGACCTGCAAAAGATGCACAGACTAGAGGAGGAGTTAAAAGGGAGCAGATCAGCTCACTTGGGGGCAGTCCAGAAAAGAGAAAAGACCTTTACCTTGTAGCTTCTGAGGAAAAGGCTGAGGGAAGGCAGGATCTCTCCCATCAGCTACTGCCTGAAGATCCCTTCCGGAGAGAAGGGAAGACCTGCTTCTGATAGACCCTCCTCCTGAGGGGGAGACATTTCCCACTCTCACACATTAACCTGGTTAATTTGTGTTGATTCCCTATGTTTTGTTTATGGTCTACCCCTGAAGGGAAGAGTCTTGGAACTTATCTGTCTGGAGGGCCAGGGCACAAGAGGAGGCAGCTTCTGCACCAAGGAGAGAGCTTCTGAGCCATGCCTGGTCACAAAGAGGTGCCAAGTGATGTGCTGTCCCCCTTCACACTTTCCTGCTACAGAATGCAAACTGTGGACAATACCAGTGTGGTAGGAAGTAGCTGAGGGACAGCAGCCTTAAGGCACTTGTGTGTGTGTCAGAACCCTTTGTTGCCCTCACAGGGCCCTGAGCTGGAGCCTAATAGAGTGGAAGGGACTAGACTTCCCTACAAAAATCCACTCCTCTGCATGTTCAAGGCCCTGGCCATTAAGCAATACTCCCTGTCAGCAAATCACACTTCCCCATCCATGCCAGGGGCTTTGTGTGGCTCCCTTTCCCTCTACTTGCCAAGACTATTGTGTGGACTCCATTTCACCATGCAAGGGTCCCCTATTCTTCCATCCATGTTGTTTCATTAGCAAATAAATGTATTAAACCCTGTGCACTTCTCTGTCCAAGTGCTACATTGTCCAACATTAAAAAAAAAAGGATCCACAGACCCCCCACATCAGGTCCTTTCAGCCAGAGGTTGCTAGCACATAACCATTTTAGAGTCTTCGTGTTTACCACACACGCAGCTGATTAGTGTTTGAGATAGTTTGGTCTCCTTAACAGGTGACCACAAAAGGAGTTACCTATCTCTGTCTTCTTGTAACCTGTCTAGCAGACTAACTCTGAAGTCTTCTCCCTCCCTGTGGGGTTGGTCTCCAAATAGCTCTTTGCCTCTTTGTTCTGTGATGATCTCTGTATCCCTGTAGGATCTCTCTGGTTGTTTAGTCTGCTGGCTTATGTCTCCTGTTCCTTTGGATCACTTGTCTCTCTTGCGTAGTCACTTCATATGGCCTACTATAATCAGGCCTGGACAGAATGGACAGAAAATCTATCATTCCTATAAAGCAGTGTACCCCTTTTACATTCACTGGAGCTGGTATATCTCTGACTACACTGGTCTTGTTGAGGGTATGCTTTCAGTCCTTCTGCTGTTAGTAAATGCCCAATGCAGGTCATCTCTTGCTGTCTGAGTCACATTTTTTCTGGGTTTAGCTTTATGTTCCTGTCCCTGCATTGCTTTAGAAAAATGTCTTGTTTTCTATCATGGTCTCAGCAAGCTTCTTTAACATTGCTCTCTTCACCTACAATGAAGAGATCATCTGCAATTATTTTCACCAGGCAGCCCTTCCGGGGGCTTGGGTGAATTTTCTCTGGAACACCTCTGCTGCTGGGCTTATGCCCATCAACGTGCACAGGCATCTGTAGCAACCAAATGGTGCTGCAAAGGTTGTCAGTGTGCTGGAGTCTTTATCAAGGCTTATGTGACAAAACCCATTCCTCACATATCATAGACTGTAAAACTTCTGTCTTTGGAAAGTTCTGGCAAGATGTCATCAATTGTGGACAGTGGATAGTGGACTCTTTTCAAAGGTCAGCTCAGTGGCTGTGGGTCTATGCAGATGCATAATCTGCCTGATGGTTTGTTTATCACCATGTTACATACTGAGGCTGTACTGGCCTCTGTGAAACCCCTGCTCTGCTGATCTCTGAGCTCCTAGTGTACTGGAGTACATAGTGCCACTAGAATTTTCCTTTATGGTAAGCATACAGGGTCCACTGTGGGGTATATTTCCAGCCATAGCTTTCTTTCGAGCCACCCATAGCCTTTGAAAAAAATCCCCATGTGGTTTTTAAATTGTCTTCATTGTCCCTGGCATTCTCCTTTTGCTTCCTGTACTGCAGCTATACAATTCTGACATTACACCCTGACCAGGTCCCTGACTTCTATGGCTGTATTCCTCAAGTGACGTCTGTGGCACTAGCCATCCACTACAATTTCAGTTTGTACTGTCTGTTATTTGTGTGTGTGTGTGTGTGTGTGTGTGTGTGTGTGTGTCCTACAGTCTGTGTTATACCCTCGTAAATTATCAGTGTGTGTTAGAGTCCAAGTCACCCCAAGAAATCACATTGCAAGAGGCTTCTCTATCCAGCTGAAG
Organism: Dermochelys coriacea; assembly: GCF_009764565.3. Lineage (NCBI taxonomy): Eukaryota > Metazoa > Chordata > Testudines > Dermochelyidae > Dermochelys > Dermochelys coriacea. The sequence goes on along the minus strand of NC_050068.2, from coordinate 313,092,432 downwards.
TCATATAGGGTGTTTCTCTATTAACATTCTTGCATGCGTGGAGAATGGTATTATTCCTTGTTTCTTTCCTGTCCCTCTTACCTGAAGCTGATATGCTCTCAGATTCAAGAAGAGAGACCTGATGTCATCATCACTGTCTGATGTGCCCTTCCCCTCTTTTACAAGTCTGACTGAATCTTTGTGGGATCTTCCTTTGCTCATGCACATACTGCTAAAATGATTCAAGTTGCCACATCCCTTGCAATGGAGTTCTAGTGCAGGACACTTCTCCTTACCTGCTCATGCTGTCTCACACAGTAAATGCTTCTCTCTATGGGTATGGAACCCTGGCCATGCTCTCCTTTGCTGTTGTCTCAGTTCATGTACTTCTGGATGTGTTGTGCCTTCTATGGCTTTCATTCTTTGTCTTTAGGCTTCCACTGCACTCTCCATGACTGCGGATCTGTCTAATGTCAGATTGCTTTCCCAAAGCACAGGTTCCTTCCACTGGTGGTGATCCCAAATGCCACAGACTATCCCGCTCCGAAACAGGGAGTCTGTCAAGTCCTCAAAATTGCATGTAGCAGCCAGTGTGTGAAAGGCAATAACATATCCAGGTTGTTGCTCCATAGTTTCATTCTGCTTTAGGAAACAACAGGCCCTCAGGGCTCCTAGGAATGCTCTGAGGCTTGAGGCATGGTTGAGATTCAGAGTGGTGCAGATCTCTTTGCCTCGTGCCCCAGTAAGGTAAAATAAGCATTTTACTTTCCTGCTGTTGTCATCCATCCGCATGGCCAGGTCCATGTACAGCTCAAACTCCTCTTTCCACAAGGTCCATCACTGGGATATTATTGTGCCAGCCAAATCCAGGGTTTCAGACTAAGTTCCATGGCTCACAGTGCCAGCTGCTGCACTTCAGAGAACTTAAAGCTCTGCCGCTGCCACCGTGTTTCATGCTGCAGCTTGTGACACTGAATGCCAGTTAAGTCGAACAAGTAGAAGGTTATTCATCCCTGTGCATTCTTCTGTCTATGTCTGTGGTTCTCCTTGTGTCCCATCCATAAGTCTCTCCAAGGAGCATGGGCTCTCTGACTCCAGTTCACTAACATGCTACACATGCCAGGGGCTCTCTGTGCACATCCTTTTCCCCATTCCCCCTTTCCTCTCCATACCAGTGTCCCTCATCCTTCCCTCTGTCAAGGGTACTGTGTGACTCCCAGGTACTGCCATGCCAGTCTCCCATTCTCTCCTCCAAGTCCAGGGCTCAGTGTGTGTCCCTCCCCTCCCCTCCTCCCATTTCTTAATCTTCTTGTCTCTCTCTTTCAGGGTGTCAACATTTTTAACCAGTATTTGGGAAGATGGATAGAGCAAAAATGAGAGAGATTGTTCTGCATGAATGTGTTATTGGCTACCATCAACTAGTCCTGTGATCTACAGACAATTACACAGATGCTTGAAGCTGCTAGCTTTGCTTACCAGATGCCAGAGGCTCCATATGTCACCTCTTTCCCCCTTCCAGTTTTCATTTTTTTACCAGAATCAAGAGGATTCTGCCTATTGGTGCCTAGAACATTCCCTGAAATGTTGAAATTGGTCAGATGTGGCATTCAGAAGTTATCCCATTACAACCAAATAGCCAAGTAGAAATATGCCATCAAGGTATATGTAAGGCCTTGCAAGCTTGCCCCGGAATGTTTTCTGACAATGAACCCATCTGCACCTAGATGTCAGTAAAGCATAGTTCATGTGGCTTTTGAAGTATTGAAGTTTCTTAGTTGTAACCCCATTTGTAGCATATTGTCTTTCCTAGCTGAAGATTTTTCTTTTCTTTCATTAATACTGATCCCTATGTTACAGAATTCAACTGTAACCCAAGGAGGATAACATCTTTTCTCTCTTCTCATCACTACTCTTCTCAAAGAAGGGCATCCCCCACAAATCACTTGTCTTTGCCAAGTCTACAGAGGCAAAATATCTAAATAATGCAGTCTATTGCTTGCTCGTTCACTGTGTATTGTACAAGTGAAGTAAATTCTGCAGAAAAAACCTGACAAAGCTATCTGATAAGCTTTATGAAAGCAATCAAAGTGATGATAACCATTATACATGAAAGAAAACAAGTCAATGCCATTGGGATGATTGTAAATACTCATTCAACATGGCAGTTTTTGCCCTTCCTACCGTATTGAACCAAATGAATGTCTTGATTCACTTTGGCATATCAGAAAATAGAGAGGAGAGAGTGGGAATTAAATCATTAACTGAATATAGCACAGGTGTGACCAATGATGAATTAAACTGTATTTGTTCAGTCTTTTTGGCCAAACAATGAAGTTTTTAAACTTAGATTAACCTCATTTCCTTAGCATCAACAATCAGTAGCAATTCCAAACATTTTAGATTCTTTTGTGAAACTAATAACATGTAGATCTGTTTGGAATATTAAATCTCTCTGATGTCCTCTATGCACTGTCTTTTCTTGTCTGGATAACTACACAGTAGCTGTGTAAAAATGTCAAATTAATTGGATTTCAGGTTGTTCACAAAAGACTACTGATAGCTCCCTTATGAATATGCCTTTGCTCTAAATGTGTCTGGCTGTTGCATTTAATAAGCATATGAGGACATGCATTTGGCATATTAAAGCTATGTTTGTATCTTTATGGGGAGGAAGGGGGACAAGGAAGGGGGGCAAAACGTGACTCCGGAGGGCAAAAGGTAGTTCCCAGAATTAGGTCACTCACCATGTGGCCCATGATGGGTGACCTAATCTTTCCATTCTGCAGAGAGCTCTGCACACAAGGACGCTCAGATAAAGATGCTGGGACTGCATTTCAGTACAATGTTCTGTATGCACAGATTAGTGTTAGCAGCATTTGATTAGCAAAGCATACTTAAACTGGTTTTTGGAAAGTTAGATTACTATTGTTTCCCTGGTCAGTCTAGATAGGGCTTAACCATGCTATAAACCTGTTTATTATACTGTACTGTAGACTGGTTTCAGAGTAGCAGCCGTGTTAGTCTGTATTCGCAAAAAGAAAAGGAGTACTTGTGGCACCTTAGAGACTAACAAATTTATTTGAGCATAAGCTTTCGTGAGCTACAGCTCACTTCATCGGATGCAGCTGTAGCTCATGAAAGCTTATACTCAAATAAATTTGTTAGTCTCTAAGGTGCCACAAGTACTCCTTTTCTTTTTGTACTGTAGACTATGATCCAACCAGCCAGGAAAAAAACATGACACATAGCACCTTTCAAGCAAGAGCTGTGTTTAAGTGTGGTTTGCTAAAAAAAGTTTCCCTCACTAGTATAGACAGGTACTCAAAGATGACAGAAGCTATAATCTACATTTTTTGCAGCTCAACAAGCCATAGCTCCCCTGGGAGCCTCCAGCCTGTATGTTTCATGCTCTTAAGAATGTCATTATCAGTTTTCCACTATTTCTGAGAGATTGTTTTGTGGTGTTCTGCTCCTTTGCACTCTGTTATTTTCTGTGCCAGTCTCATACAGACACCATTGTACTTTTGGAGTATGTTTACGTATATGCCCTCCTCTTCTTTCTGTTGTTCACATCCAATCTTTTCTCCAGACTTCTTCTTCAGACTTTTTTCTTTCTAATCCAGATTTTTCTCTGTTCTCCTTCCCTATTGTTCTATTCTCTTCACACTTCCTATCATCCATCATTTGTATTCTCTTTCTGTTCAGTCTGTTATTAATCTCTTTGTTCACTGATTGGAAATTCCACTTTCTGCTATTGCTGCTGTCACCATTATTCCTCTAGTCCCATTTCCTTCCTTCCTTCCTTCCTTCCTTCCTTCCTTCCTTCCTTCCTTCCTTCCTTTTTCCAGTAGGCCAGTCTCCATGCTATCAAACACAAGAATTAATGTGACTCAAAGTCAGTCAGCTAGAACCTACTTCTCTGCATCTCCATTAATGATGTCTTTATTCCAATGAATCTTCTTTTCGGGAGACAATAGGTCAGAATATTGCAGCCTTCAGAAAGAGGAGGACTTTGCAAAGTATTTGTCTTAAACCCTACTCTGAAGCATCCCAGAAATGTATTTCATCTGAACTCCTGCAGTTATATTTATTATTTATATTATGGGAATGCCCTGAGGCCTTGTGAGGGGCCTTAGAACATGGCAGAGTGAACTCCTGAGTGTTCTGGGGCAATCCACCAGCATCCACTCTCATGTGCTGCCGGGTACCATTCTTTCCCCACCACAAACCAAAACTCATGCACCTTAAACTCTGCTGACGCTGACTTGTGGCTCAGCAGCAATGGCAATCTTTGATGGTCAAATCCAGAAGAAGAGAAACCCCTTCCATGCCCCCAGCCAAAAGCCATCACTGAGGACCGTGAGAGTATGTTGACTCAGCTCAAAAAGGTGGCTTCAGACACCATCACAATTAGACACATCACAGTCACCATTCTCCAAACAATGTTTGCTAGGGAGTCCTCCTTGCAGCTACTATCAAATGGTGAAAGGCCAAGGGCTGAGTTTCCTCAGTACAAGATCAAATGCTGGGCATGGCTGCCGAAATTGAGAAACGCCTCAGGGACCGAAAATTAATTAAAGCTAAATTGGCTATTCTGAAAGGCAGAAAATATGCTAGAATCAGAAGAGTCCCTGAGGGAACAGAACAAGGGAAATCTCAGGAATTTATTCCCAGACTTTTAATAGAAATTCTTCAACTTCCTGAGGACTTTATATTCAAAATTGAAATAGCTCACAAGTTTCTAGCCCGCAGGCTTGCCCATCGGGCTAAACCCAGAGCCCTGATAATCAAATCAGGTTTACAACAACAGAATCCATTCTATGCAATGCAAGGGAAAAAAAAAAGAGAACTTCACTGGGGCAATTCCCCATCTAAAAGAAAGAATTTTCAAGATTTTGTAAGGGAAGTTGCAGAGCAGAGGGCAGCTTTTGTCAGGGTTAGGCCACTGGCAAAGAAAAAGGGGCTAAACTATTACATGAGTTTCCTACCTTGTTTCATGGAGAAGTGACCCAATCATTCCAAAAAGAGGTGGAGAACTTCATAAATATTACTTTTTGGTGTGGTTTGTTCCTGATTACTCCAATTGCTGGCACTTCATTTGCCTTGACAATCATACAGAGCTAACTATTCCCCATTATGTTTAAATCTCTTCCCCCACCCCACCTCAACTTTGGCACATGGGCTCCTGGCTGGGTGTGGTGAATTTGGAGTCTATGTATATGCTTTGTGTTTTCTGTATGAGGGTTTTGAATCTTGACAATAATATAGCATGGACATGCATTGACTGTCTCACTATTTAATTCTTAATGCCACACCCTTGCTAACTGTGAATCATTGTGGCTGCAATGGCTTTAATGATGCTACCTGATGCTGAGGGAGAAGAAACATAAAACTGCCACACCCAGACTACACACTAGTGGTCAACAGCAAACCCAATCTGATTCATTTCCTAGCAACCACTAGGTGGCTCTATTCATGTTGTGTAGGCCTCTCTTAAAGTAGCTCTGTAGGAAATGCATCTGCAGCACAGAGGAGCTGAGCAGTGTTAGGAGGCACACACAGACTACTGTGAACAGCAGTGGGTAAGAGCTGTGTATACAGCTGGGAAACCTCAGAACAGATCATCTCTTCTGATTTAGATTGGGCCATGCCATCGCTGGAGAATACCAGAAGTATGGACCTGGAGACTATACTGAGGGTAGTTACCATAATCATTTTTGCTTTCCTTCTTCTATTGCTGCAAGACCATAATATAGCTGTCAGACATGTTTAGTGCACAAACTGAATGTCTGGGGATGTTGAGGTTTACTTGCATGCACTTAAAGTTTGGATAATATTTGGATTAACTGTTTGTAAATGTTTTGAAATACAGGAGATGGCAACTCTGGAAAATGAGCCCCATTCGAGAACTCTCCAACTAAGAATACTGACAACTCCCTCCCTACCCTCAAAGTATAAGAGAATTTTAGTTACATTTAGTAGGGTGCAAAGCACTGCCAGGTAAACAAACATACAACTGTTGCTATAACTTATTATTTGTTGTTGTTATAGTCTCAGTAGCTCCCATTTATTGCCTTTGCCCTTTTGCTCCACTGCTCTTTCTTCTCACTTCCTACCTCCTGACCTTCATACTCAGGAAAAGTACATCTTACATGACTGTGATTTGCATCAGACTTCTGTGAGTGGTTGCAACTAATGCTGACGCTTCCCGTCAATTCTCCTGCACCTACCCTATTTTCTAGATATCTGGAAAGTTGCAAGCATCTGATATGATAATCCAAAATCTGTGGAATACATGTCTGAGGCATTTTATCCATAGACTCCTTCCCCTCATAGGATTATAATATGTATGGGCCTAACCTCAATGACCCTGAAACTTTTCATATTTTTTTTGTACTAAAGTAGATGGAGAACCCCATTTCCCTATTGGATTGTTGAGGACTTTAATGAAGTGCTTGATCTTTTGTGGACCAATCTCATCCTCAGTGTCATAGAACCAATCAAAGCAAGAATGAACCTACAATGGCATATTAAGGACCTGGGAACATGTGATATCTGGTGGCTCATATATCTAACAAGAAGGGACTATTAATACTTTTCCCCAGTACATTGGTCCTACTCCCCTAAGAATCTTTTTGATCTCCAGGGACATGGTTAATTCTATAACTGACTCCTCCATTGGTACAATTGCTTTCTCTGATGATGCCCCTTATAACTCTTTGAATAGCAACAGATCTGAGTAAGAAACAGACATGCAGTTGCAAATTTAATTCTTCATTTTTAAATCTTCAATTTTAAATTTTTAAATATAATTTTTTATTGTAAAAGAAAGTAGCCTGTTCCTGTACACAGATGAACCCTCAAAATCTAGCATATTATTGCAGGAGACACTGAAGACCTAGTTGAGGGATAGAATTATTATTTTTTCATCTGCTGAAAAGACAGAATGTGGAGAAATATGATGGCTCTTGAGAAAAAGCAAAAGAGCTTGATTTGTCTTATTCCACAGCCCCATCTCCAGATTTGTTGCAATCCCCGATCAATTGTAGCTATGAATTCAACAAGCTATATTCAGCATAGGCTGACTTCAACCTATTTTGACTCAGGCATGACTGCCAGGAATCAGTGAAAAAGCTGGCAAGTTGCTGGAATATTGCATAAGACAAAAGGCCTCTGTATGTAGAATCAGTCATCCATGAGAAACATGGTAAATTATGTACATCATCTAAAGATATTAATAAAGAGTTCTTTAATTTCTATAAAAAGAAAAGGAGTACTTGTGGCACCTTAGAGACTAACAAATTTATTAGAGCATAAGCTTTCGTGAGCTACAGCTCACTTCATCGGATGCATTTGGTGCACCCAATGCATCCGATGAAGTGAGCTGTAGCTCACGAAAGCTTATGCTCTAATAAATTTGTTAGTCTCTAAGGTGCCACAAGTACTCCTTTTCTTTTTGAGAATACAGACTAACACGGCTGCTACTCTGAAACCTTTAATTTCTATAAAGATCTGTACAGATTGGACACAAATTCCTCCACAGATGCTTTGGATCAGTTTTTAAAAAACTTTACATTACAGCAAATTACTGCAGCCCAATGTGGAAACTTTTACACTCCCCTAACAAGGATGAGTTAATTGAGATTATTAAGAATATGAAAGTGGAAGAACTGGCTGAGCAGAGGCCTCATATGGATTTCCCAATATTCAATGTTTAGGGCTTTTGTCCCTTTTCTAACATAAAGAAATTATTGGATAAATAATTAAAGAATCATTGGCCAGAGAGAAAGAGTGTGAGAATGATGCAATATCTTGGTGGCTAGGACATAGAGACTGAAGCTGTCCCATGCTCCAATCACGCTAATGATTTATCTAAAGTGGAATAGCTTCCATAGGAGAGACTGATAGAGCCCCACATCAGAATATCCCATCACTCTGTTGTTACATCAGTGCCCTAAGGGGTGGGCAGAGGTGAAAGTAAGCCGGTAGCCCCAGTAGGTAGCCTCCTAGCTGGAGCCCCAGGCCCTTTAAATTGCTTCCAGAGCCCCGTTGCTGGAGCGGCAGCTGCAGGGCTCCGGCAGCTATTTAAAGGGCCAGGGGCTCCCCTGCTTCTACCGCCCGGGCCCTTTAAATAGCCACTGGAACCCCGCCGCCGCTACTCCAGGGCTCCGGCTGCTATTTAAAGGGCCCGGGCGGTAGAAGCAGGGGAGCCGCAGGCCCTTTAAATAGCCCCCGGAGCCCTGGGGCAGGAGGGGCCCCAGGGGCTATTTAAAGGGCTGGGGCTCCAGCTGCCTCTGCTGCCCCGGTCCTTTAAATAGCCACTGGAGCCCCGCCGCTTCCCCAGGGCTCCGGCGGCTATTTAAAGAGCCAGGGCAGTAGAAGAGGGGAGACCTGGGCCCTTTAAATTGCCTCCAGAGTCCCGCTGCTGGAGCCTTGGGGTAGCGGCTGCAGGGCTCTGGCAGCTATTTAAAGGGCCAGGGCGGTAGAAGAGGGGAGCCCTGGGCCCTTTAAATGGCCCCCGGAGCCCCAGGCTGCTGCTGCTACCCCGCTAGGGGCAGGGGACTTACCTTACAGGGTGGGCTGGGGCTGGCTCTGACCCCCACAACCCCGCCCCTTCCACGGGCCAGAGCTGGGCCCAGAGTACCAGTAAGTCACTCGAGCTACGTTCATCCCTGGGGGTGGGACACCCCTATTCAAATCCTTTCCCCCTCAGGCAGGCAGGGAAGTTGAACCTGAATCTCCCACATCCCAGGAAAGGACTAGAAGTTATAAGGTGGTCACCACCAGCGGCCATTTTGTGTGGAGTGAGGCAGGTGCCTAACCCATTCTCACAAAAAACAACATAGGCAACTAAGCCACCTGACTGCAAGGGAAGGGCTCCTGGTTGTGGATCACTACCAGAGATAAGTGCCTCCCTGCAGCCCAGACTTTTGTGCCTACCTCTGTGAAAGGGCTTAGGGCATGCCTCTCTCGCCAACATCTCCCATTGTCTAGTTTAGGTAGCTCTCCACCTGGCGTGCTGGCTTTTGTGGATCGCATTCCATGGCACCTATTCCTCCCCATTCATTCCATAGGGAGCCTACGCACCTAACTCAGGCTTTGTGAATCACAGTTGTGTTCCTGTGATTTTCTAGGCACCTACCAGTTAAGCATTGGAGCACCCAGGCATACAGAGCCTCCCTTTGTCGATCTAGGCCTCAGTGATAGTGAAAGGAGGCAATTTTTGATAGCGCCAACTCAACAGAGCATAGGTGGCAGAAGCAACTAGAACAAGAGAATATGCAAAGCTGGTTCAGTTTCAGACAGCTAAAAATTTCAAAAAGCTTGGGCTGGAAAAAAAAAACAGAGGACAGAATAGGGTAGATAACCACTAAAAATATATAGTGTTTATTGCATCTGATAAGCAGGGCCAGACCTCCACTCCTTTAATAGGCAAGTGTCTTCCTTGTGGAAGATACTTCTCAATTCCATTTTTACCTGCCTGTCTGATTGAGAAAGGGAGTTTCTCTACTTCAGAGAACAAGGCTATATTTTTATTTCACAGAACTCCCACAGTAACTGACATTTTGATAGGGAAGCTTAACATATTTGCCTCTCATCCTTTCATCATAGCAATGCATAGGATAGGGGTGGGCAAACTTTTTGTCCCAAGGGCCACATCAGGGTGTGAAACTGTATGGAGGGCTGGGTAGGGAAGGCTGTTCCTCCCCAGACAGCCTGGCCCCTGCCCCCTATCTGACCCCTCCTACTTCCGCCCCCGACTGCCCCCTCAGAACCCTCCAACCCCTCCCTGCTCCTTGTCCCCTTACCACCCCCTCCTGAAACCTCTGCCCCTAACTGCCCCCCGGGACCCCACCATCTAACTTTCCTGTTCCCCATCCTCTGCCCTCCCCGAACCTCTGCCTTATCCAACCGCCCCCTGTCCCCTGACTGCCCCCCGGGACCCTCTGCCGCTTATCTGACCGCCCGGCCCCAGCCCTGGCCCTGGCCCCCTTACCATGCCACTCAGAGCGGCACATCTGGCTGCCGCGCCGCCCGGCCAGAGCCAGACATGCTGCCCTGCATGAGCGTGCAGCCCCGCCGCCCAAAGCACTGCCAATGCGGTGACATGGCTGTGGGGGAGGGAGAACAGAAGGGGAGGGGCTGGGGGCTAGTCTCCCAGGCCAGGAGCTCAGGGGCCGGGTAGGATGGGCTCGCAGGCTGTAGTTTGCCCACCTTTAGCATAGGACATACTGTATTTGCAACTAACTTAACAGCTGTGCTTCTTTATTCTGATAGTGTGACAGAGACACACATACCATTTGTCAGAGATATGCCATTTATATTGCTTCAGAAGGCAGCAGAGCTCCTTCAAACAATACTGCACCTGAGCAAACCATTGCTCCCCAGGGAGACTCTGCCATATGTGTTTCAAGGTCTACTCATGACTCATAAGGATTTCATTTTCAGGTTCCCACAATTGCTCAGAAATTGGTTTGTGGTGTTCCATTTCTTTAGGAGTCTTCCCTTAATATAAGAGTATTTATTACCAGCTCCAAGCAGGCTTGCTATAGACTACCCCACTGTAGCTCCGATATGAATACATGGATCCAAGGAATATGCAACCTGTAGGAGTCTGTGATAGGGTGTACCTGGCTCTTCAAGGCGCATGATGAAGGCCCTGCAGTCCGACTGCATCCCACTCCAGGAAAGAGCAGTGGAGGTGGGTTCTCCAGGCCTGCCTGGAGAGGCTTCATGGAACCAGCCAATGAGAGCCCAGCAGATGCATATAAAGGGAGCTTAAGAGCCTTAGAAGATCAGTTCCTGGCTGGGACCAGAGCAGTGTTGAAGGGTGCCAAAAGAGCTGGCTGGGCTCTGTTTGGTAAACCTTGAAGTGAGAGGACCTAGAACTCTAGTCTCAAGGTAATGTGAAGAGGTAAAGGAACCAGGTGGGAAGACATCCAGGGAATAAGAACAGGAGTACTTGTGGCACCTTAGAGACTAACAAATTTATTTGAGCATAAGCTTTCATGGGCTACAGGCCACTTCATCGGAAGCATGCAGTGGAAAATACAGTAGGATGATTTTATATACACAGAGAACATGAAACAATGGGTGTTACATGCATACTATAATGAGAGTGATCAGTTAAGGTGAGCTATTACCAGCAGGAGAGAAAAAATACCTTTTGTGGTGATAATCAAGATGGGCCATTTCCCATGAAAGCTTATGCTCACGTACATTTGTTAGTCTCTAAGGTGCCACAAGTACTCCTGTTCTTTTTGTGGATACAGACTAACACAGCTGCTACTCTGAAACCCAGGGAATGTAGCAGTAACTAATTCAAGGAAGCAGTATGTGGCTGCTGTTGATAGGATCCATGGGTTGGAACTTGGTAGGTATAGTGGGCAGGTCGAGGTTCCCCCACTGACCACTGCCACAGTGACCTAAGCCCTGAGAGGGGGACAATGCTCCTTTAGAAGCCCAAGTGAAGGGCTGGATTTAAAGGGCTCAGAGCTGGGTCTGAAGATCCTAGGGAGGGAAGACAGAGTTTGTTGAACTCTTTGCTAACCTTGAACGGGTCCATTTTTGACTGTGTAACTTGACTGGACAGCAAACTGAGCTGAGCAACTGAAGACTCACCTAGCAAGATTGGCAACATACAGGGGACATGGTGAGTGAGAAAAAGATTACAATACCACACTCAGCCACCTAGAGTCACTCAAGATTGAGTGTGCTTTCCTGGTCTGCTGTGAACCAACTAGAGCTTGGCTAAACCAAAACTTAGAGAAGAATTGCCCTGAAAGTGGAATGGATTCAAAATCCAAAACCAAATCTAAATTTCTCAAAGGGCCTCTATCTTTAAGGGCCAAATCACAATCTTGGATATGGAGGTTACTTACCAGTAACTGAAAGTGTTTTCAAGATGTGAGGTCCCTATCTGTATTCCACACCTGGGTACACATGCCTGCCATGCACCAGAGTCCAGAGATTCTGAACAAGCACTATCTGTTAGCCCACTGGCAGTTGCTCTCCTTGTGCTTCAGACTGAGGGCATAAGAGTCAGTGTGGACTGTTGCCTCTCCAGTTCCTCTGCTTACCATGAATCCAATAGGATCTGAAGCAAAGGGGATGAAGGGTGGGTAGTGGAATACAGATAGGGAACACACATCTTGAAGAACTCCAGCTACAGATAAGTAATCTCCATTTCTTCTTTGAGTTCTGGTCCCTTATATGTATTCCACACGTGGGTGATTAACAAGTAGAATTCGGATGGGAGGGGAGTGAGAAGATGCCAGCAGTAAAAATGTGTGAAGAACTGCAGTGCCCACCACTGCATGTTAAATGGAGGGCCTAAAGTAGTGCGTAATATTTTGTGAATGTGTGAATGGAATTCCAGGTAGCTGCTCTGCATATGTCCAGTATTGGTATCTCCTTTAGAGATACTGTAGAAGCAGCTTGCCTCTCTTGTGGTGTGTGCCATTAATACATCCAGGGGAGGAATATGCATTATTTGGTATCACATGATGATGCAACCAGAAATCCATTTAGAGATTCACTGAGAAGATATTGCTTATCATCATGACCTTTTTGCTATAATGAGAAATAGTCTTAGTCATTTTCTGATTGATTTTGTCTTTTGCAGCTAGGATGCTGGGGCACATCTGACATCCAGGGAATGAAGTATTTTCTCTTCAGCGGAAGCATGGGATTTTGGGAAGAAAACAGGTAAATAGACAGGTTGATTGACATGGAATTCAGAAATTACCTGAGGGAGGAATTTAAGATGAAGGGAGACCTACTTCTTGTGAAAAATGGTATATGGTGAATTGGTCCTGAGTGCTCCCAACTCACTCACTCTTCTGGCTGAAGTAATAGCAACTAAAACGGTGATCTTGCAGGAAGTTGGCCAAAGGTACAAATGGTGGTCTAGTGAGTGTTGACAGGACAAGATTGAGGTCCCATTGATGTGTAGGGTTGACCACTGTCAGAAAGGTCCTGACTGGGCCCTTCATTAATCTAACTCTTGGGTGAGTAAAAGTGGAATGCTCATCTACTGGAGAAAAGAAGGCACTGATTACTGCAAGATGGCTTTGCAATGAGCTAATGGAAAGACCTGAGATCTTGAATGACAAGATATAATCTAAAATGACTGGGATATTTTCAGAGTCTGAGGAAGACTGATTGCACTGTGCCCACATAGAGAAACATCTCCATTTAGCTAGGTAGCAGTTCCCAGTTGAATCTTTCCTACTCTGAGTAAGAATGGCTTGACAGCTCCTGAACATAAGTAGATTCATAGATACTAAAGTCAGAAGGGACCACTCTGATCATCTAGTCCGACCTCCTGCACAGCGCAGGCCACAGAATGTCACCCACCACTCCTATGAAAAACCTCACCCATGTCTGAGCTATTGAAGTCCTCAAATCATGGTTCAAAACTTCAAGGAGCAGAGAAGCCTCCCTCCAGTCAACCATGCCCCATGCTACAGAGGAAGGCAAAAAAACCTCCAGGGCCTCTCCAATCTGCCCTGGAGGAAAACTCCCTCCCGACCCCAAACATGGCAATCAGCCAAACCCTGAGCACATAGGCAAGATTCACCAGCCAGATACCCAGGAAAGAGTTTTCTGTAGTAAATCAGATCCCATCCATCTAATATCCCATCTCAGGGGATTTGGCCTATTTACCCTGAATATTTAAAGATCAATTACTTACCAAAATCCCATTATCCCATCATACCATCTCCTCCATAAACTTATCGAGTAGAATCTTAAAACCAGATAGATCTTTTGCCCCCACTGCTTCCCTTGGAAGGTTATTCCAAAACTTCACTCCTCTGATGGTTAAAAACCTTCGTCTGATTTCGAGTCTAAACTTCCTGGTGGCCAGTTTATACCCATTTGTTCTTGTGTCCACATTGGTGCTGAGCTTAAATAATTCCTCTCCCTCTCCTGTATTTATCCCTCTGATATATTTATAGAGAGCAATCATATCTCCCCTCAACCTTCTTTTAGTTAGGCTAAACAAGCCAAGCTCCTTAAGTCTCCTTTCATAAGACAAGTTTTCCATTCCTCGGATCATCCTAGTAGCCCTTCTCTGTACCTGCTCCAGTTTAAATTCATCCTTTTTAAACATGGGAGACCAGAACTGCACACAGTATTCTAGGTGAGGTCTCACCAGTGCCTTGTATAACGGTACTAAAACCTCCTTTTCCCTACTGGAAATGCCTCTCCTGATGCATCCCAAAACCGCATTGGCTTTTTTCACAGCCATATCACATTGGCAGCTCATAGTCATCCTATGATCAACCAATACTCCAAGGTCCTTCTCCTCTTCCGTTACTTCTAATTGATGCGTCCCCAACTTATAACTAAAATTCTTGTTATTAATCCCTAAATGCATAACCTTACACTTCTCACTATTAAATTTCATCCTATTACTATTACTCCAGTTTACAAGGTCATCCAGATCCTCCTGTATAATATCCCGATCCTTCTCCGAATTGGCAATACCTCCCAGCTTTGTATCATCTGCAAACTTTATTAGCACACTCCCACTTTTTGTGCCAAGGTCAGTAACAAAAAGATTAAATAAGATTGGTCCCAAAACCGATCCCTGAGGAACTCCACTGGTAACCTCCCTCCAACCTGACAGTTCGCCTTTCAGTAGGACCAGTTGCAGTCTCCCCTTTAACCAATTCCTTATCCACCTTCTGATGTTCAGATTGATCCCCATCTTCTCCAATTTAACTAATAATTCCCCATGTGGCACGGTATCAAATGCCTTACTGAAATCTAGGTAAATTAGATCCACTGCATTTTCCTAAAAAATCTGTTACTTTTTCAAAAAAGGAGATTAGATTGGTTTGGCACGATCTACCTTTTGTAAAAGCATGTTGTATTTTGTCCCATTTACCATTGACTTCAATGTCCTTAACTAATTTCTCCTTCAAAATTTTTTCCAGGACCTTGCATACTACAGATGTCAAACTAACTGGCCTGTAGTTACCCGGATCACTTTTTTTTCCTTTCTTAAAAATAGGAACTATATTAGCAATTCTCCAATCATTCGGTACTATTCCTGAGTTTACAGATTCATTAAAAATTCTTGCTAATGGGCTTGCAATTTCAGGTGCCAATTCCTTTAATATTCTTGGATGAAGGTTATCTGGGGCCCCCGATTTAGTCCCATTAAGCTGTTTCAGTTTCGCTTCTACCTCTGATATGGTAATATCTACCTCTATATCCTCCTTCCCATTTGTCATGCTACCATTATCCCCAAGATCCTCTTTAGCCTTATTAAAGACTGAGGCAAAGTATTTGTTTAGATATTGGGCCATGCCTAGATTATCTTTAACCTCCGCTCCATCCTCAGTGTTAAGCGGCCCCACTTCTTCCTTCTTAGTTTTCTTCTTATTTATATGGCTATAGAACCTTTTACTATTGGTTTTAATTCCCTTTGCAAGGTCCAACTCTACTCGACTTTTAGCCTCTCTCACTTTATCCCTACATCTTCTGACCTCAATTAGGTAGCTTTCCTTGCTGATCCCTCCCATCTTCCACTCCCTGTATGCTTTCTGCTTCTTCATAATCACCTCTCTAAGATGCTTGCTCATCCAGCTTGGTCTACAACTCCTTCCTATGAATTTTTTCCCCTTTCTTGGGATACAGGCTTCCGATAGCTTCTGCAGTTTTGATTTAAAGTAATCCCAGACCTCCTCTACCTTTAGATCCATAAGTTCTTCAGTCCAATCCACTTCCCTAACTAATTTCCTTAATTTTTGAAAGTCAGCCCTTTTGAAATCAAAAACCCTAGTTGCAGATTTATTTTTGTTAATCCTTCCATTTAGTTTGAACTGAATAAGCTCATGATCACTTGAGCCAAGATTGTCCCCTACAACCATTTCTTCTATGAGGTCTTCGCTACTCACCAAAATTAAATCTAAAATGGCATCCCCTCTAGACGGTTCAGCAACTACTTGATGAAGGAATCTATCAGCTATCGCATCTAGGAAAATCTGAGCCCTATTATTATTACTAGCACTGGTCCTCCAGTCTATATCTGGGAAGTTAAAGTCTCCCATGATCACGCAGTTTCCATTAGTATTTACTTGATTAAAGACATTAAAAAGGGCTCTATCCATATCCAAATTAGATCCCGGAGGTCTATAGCACACCCCAAGCACTATCGTAGGAGAGGCTTTACTAGTTTTCTTCCCCAATGTAATTTTTGCCCCGACGGACTCTGTCTTATCCATTGCATCGCTTCTTATTTCTTTACATTCTACCTCATCATTGATATACAATGCTACTCCACCCCCTTTACCTTTGTTTCTGTCTTTCCTAAACAGCACATACCCTTCAATACCTGTAGTCCAGTCATGACTACTATTCCACCATGTTTCTGTTATCCCTATAATATCTGGTTTCACTTCCTGCACCAGTAGCTCTAGTTCCTCCATTTTGTTACCTAGACTCCTCGCATTGGTGTACAAACATCTTAATTTTTGCTGTTTGGCCTCGCTCACATTTTGTACCCTATTAGGCACAGTCATTCTACAGCCAGTAGAACCTATTAGACTAGTATCCACACCGCCCTCACTCCTTATATACATTCTCCTACCCATGGCTGTATCCTTTCTTACTTCATCTTCTTCCCTCTCAATGCTAAAATCTGGCGTGGAGATTTTCTGGACATCTCCCATCCATCTCCCCCGAATTCCTAGTTTAAAGCTCTCTTTATCAGTTGTGCCAGCCTCGATCCTAGAAGTCTATTTCCTTCCCTACTCAGATGAAGTCCATCCCGAGAGAACTGACCTCTGTCCGTGAATGCCTCCCAGTGGCCATACATCCCAAAGCCCGCCTTATAGCACCACTGCCTAAGCCATCTGTTGACAGTCATAATCTTGTCAGACCTCTGTTGCCCTTCTCTAGGAACAGGAAGGATCCCGCTAAAGATCACCTGAGCCTCAATTTCCTTAAGTGTCTTCCCCAGCCTAGCATAGTCTCCCTTGATGCTTTCCAGCGAGAATCTGGCTGTATCATTTGTTCCCACATGAAGGATAATTAGGGGATTCTTTCCCGCTCCCTTGAGGATCCTTTTCAACCTCAGGTCTACATCCCGTATCTTAGCACCCGGAAGACAGCACACCCTTCTATTCTCTGGATCAGCTCTAGTTACAGGCCTGTCTATTCTTCTCAATAAAGAGTCCCCTATCACATAGACCTGCCTTTTCCTGGTGACAGTGCTATTCTCCAGTCTCTCCCCTGTTCCCTCTGGCTGCAAGTTCTTTCCATTCCTATTTTCCCTTACAATCCTCTTCAACCCATCCTGTATCCTCCTGGGGCTCATATTTGGTGTAGTCTCCCTTGACTCTTCCCCTTTTTCTATAAGTGTTCTAGATGTGATGCCCATGAAAAAGCCAGGCTGTGGGTCTGGATTGGGCTGTCTGATTTTGCGATTTTCCTGAGTTAGAAGATCCAGGAAGAGGCAGATCCTGATAGGAGGACAGGTTGACATTCCAGGAACTAAAACTGCCTTGGTCAATTGGTTGCTATGAGAATGACACTGGCCCAGTTGTGACAGATCTTTCTCAAGACCTGTGGTAGGAGGGGGATGGGCTCAAAGGTATATCTGAGTTGGTCTAACCATGATAGCAGGAAAGCATTGCCCTGGGAGTTGTGAACCATAGCTTCTCTGGAGCGGTACAAGGGAAGTTTCCTGTTTGTTTGGGATGTGAAGAGATACCATTCTGGTGTTCCCCATTGAGTGAATATCTTGCTTAGGACAGAGTTGTGTATTTCCCGCTTATGGTCTGCAGAGAAGTGCCCACTTAGGTTGTCCACTAGAGAATTCTGAACACCAGATAGGTATGTGGCTTGGATAGTGATGTGATTTCTGATGCATCAGTTCCAAAGCCTGACACTTCCAGGAAGAAGGAAAGGGATCTTGCACCATGCTGCTTGTTTATATAAAAAAAACTTGGTGATTCTGTGTGATATTATTTGGACATTCAGTGAATGTATGAGTTGGAAAAAGGCCTTGCAGGCCAGGTGGACCTCAGTTCCAGCAGGTTGAAGTCCAGTGTGGGGTCCAATGCCTAATACAGTGTGTCTTTTTCAGTTGAGGGGCCCCATCCCAGAAAGGATGCATTTGTTACAATAGTGATACTATGGGTGGCAGTGATAAAGGGAACTCCCACTCCCACTTGTTCCAGGTTCAACCACCAGGTAGGAGAGACAATGATTCTGATGACAATAGTCATTCCGGTGTTCATGTGGTCCTTGTCTTGTGAATGGACAGACCTGAGTCAGGTTGGTAGGCAGCATAGATGAAGTCGGGTGAATGGTGTCACATAAGTATACAAGGCCATGTGCTTAGTAGAGGAAGTCATGTTTTAATTGTAATTTTTGGTTTGTGACTAATCTGTGTTATCGGATTGCTCACTAGCTTACTGAATTGTTTTGTGGGGAGGAAAGCTCTTATTGATATTGAGTCCAGAGTCACTGTGATACAATTTTTTTTGGTCTGTGTGGGGTCAAAATGGACTTTTATTTCTTCATGCAGACACCCAGCACTGCTAGAAGATGGAGAACAAAGTTGCTGACCTGACCTTGTGGTTGGAAAGACCCATTAGGAGCCAGTCATCCATAAATGGAAAGACTGTAGATATGATACCTCATTTGGGCTGCCACCATGGAGAAAACCTATATGTGTACCCTGGGTGCTGTCACTAGTCCAAAGGGAAGGGGTTTGAATTGGTAGTGTTCTTGTCCTACCAAAAACTGAAGAAACTTTCTGTGGAACTGATGAAGGAAGATTATTTTCCTATAGATATTCGTGTCAAGAGCTACAAACCACATTCCCTTTTATAGGAAGGGGGTTATTGATGCTAGGGTAACAGTCCTGAATTTTGATTTTTCAATTAAAGATATTCAGTTGTTGAAAGTCAAGAATCAATCTCCACCCTCTGTCTTTTTGGGGAGTAAGTAGTATGGAGAATAAAACCCTCCATACTTCTGTCTCCTCACCCCCCATTTTGTACAGGTGGTGTGGATAGGATAGAAGAGGCTGGCACCAATACAGGTAGGCAGTTCTCAACCGAGGCATCAAAAGTAGCCCTTGGAAAGTAGGTGGCAGAGGTCATGGTAGCAGAGGGGGGCAGAAAATTGAGATCTCTGAACTTTAAACTCGTGGATGTTGGTGGTAGAATATTTATGGAGTGGGTGGTCTTGGCTTATGCCGTTTTCTATTCATGGTCAGGGTGTAAATTACCTGGGAAAGGACGATCAACCTAGAGTCCTTCTCTGGCTGTAGAGACGCATCAGTTTTCTCATTGAACAAGTCTGATTTGTCAAAGTGCAAGTCTTGGCCTTTGTTGACCAGAGTGGAATGGCTTCCAGTGCAGAATACTTCCCAATAAATGTGTCTGTAAATAATCAATTCTGCTGGCTGCTGCAGATACAGAAACAATTTAATTAAAATTAATAAACAGTTTAATCAATATCACTAAAAATAAAATAGGAAGTTCTGTATGGCTTAATTGCTTCCAAATGTACTGGTAAAAATACAACTTAAGTACAATTGTATAAAAAATAATTAAAGGTACCTCAAGGGGCATTAATCAGCTCAGACAACATATGATAAACCCCCAAAACTACTAAATTAAGGGGGAGAAAGGTAACAATTAGCTTACTAAAATCTCAAATAGCTAAAATGCATAAATAAAAACAGCAATAAAACAAAACACTGCTAAAATACAGCAATTATCAAAGTCCAGGCAAAAAAAAAAAGTTTTCTTGCCTGTGTGTAAAATATATATTTAAAGCTTAAAGAAAAATAAAAAACACAGTTTAAAATGTAAATAACTTGAATGTGTCATCTGTTCATAACTTGTCATTTACCAGAAAAAGAGCAAAACAAAGCAAAAACAAAAAACCTTCAGAACTGTAAAGCCATCTTCTCAAAAAAAAAATTTGAAGCCTCAGTTGTCAAAGCTAAGACAAGCAAATTTAAAATATTTTAGTCTGTCATAATAAACACTTAAAATATAAGGGACCAGAATATTTAAAAAATACCTATTAAACTCTTAACTAATATTGTCTTTCATAACCAAACCCCTTAGAGTAAAATAACTCTCCAAGACCGCTCACAGACCTGGATGTGAATCAAACATTGAGATTATGAACTATTCAGGTACGCTTTCACCCCTTTTTCGGTTTCTAGCCAAGACCAAACTGGAATTATTACAATACGTGAGAGAGGCTGTTATCAAGTTATTTCAAGATGCTCTCAAACTGAAATAGAAATAGTCTAGCTAGCCCCTGCATGAGATTACCATCCACCAGAAGCAATTTACAGGACCGAGGGGCAATTTTTGAAAAGCCAGGGAGAGACTGGATTGGAGGAAAAATAGTCTCTGTATGCCAGCCCAGAAGACTCCAGAGGGAATTTTACATTATTGGACCTCTCCCCACAGAAAGATAATCTTAGTTAAGAGTTATGTAACCTGTTGTCTGTTTCAGGAAGGGATGGTCCATAAATTCCATCCAGTAAGAAGCTCATCTTTCAGCATATGCTTGAACTATTTTATTTTGCAGTGGTAGTTCTTACAATACCTCATCTACAACTCCGATAATAGTGCTTGCCCAATTTAAAGCTTTAAATATAAATAAACCATTAGCATCCCTACCAGAGAACAAATATTTTATGAAGACATGAGCTAAACCTTAACTAGCGTTAGTAAAAATATAGATACGGACCTTGAAGAAAAAACAACGAGGAGTCCTTGTGGCACCTTAGAGACTAACAAATCCACCCTGATTGAATTGGCCTTGTTAGCTCTACAATAAGTAATTTTCCCTCTGTTGATATTCACCCCTTCTTGTCAACTGTCAGGAATAGCCTACTTCCACTTTCATTGAATTGGCTCCATTAGCACTGACCCCCGCTTGGTAAGGCAACTCCCATCTTCTCATGTGCTGTAATTTATATACCTTCTACTGTATTTTTCACTCCATGCATCTGATGAAGTGGGTTTTAGCCCATGAAAGCTTATGCCCAAATACATTTGTTACTGTCTAAGGTGACACAAGGACTCCTTGTTGTTTTCACAAAGCAATAACTCTGTATCTGACCTAGGAATCCTCATCGTCAAAGAAGACCTGCACAACACTTTAAAAAGGTGAGCCTGGAAGTTTAAATTTATTACTCTGCTAGACACCAAAAATAATGGACTGAACAGAAACACTGGATTTATGGCTTATTAAAACAATCTGTAACCCACTAACTCCCTTTTTTTTTGTTCTATGACTGCATAGGTGTTTATGGGCAACTCTACTTTGTCTCTTAAAAACAGAAGTTGATCCAATAAAAGATATTACTTCATCCATGTTGTTTTTCTAATATCTTTGGACCAACATGACTACAATTACACTACATACAAAGTTACTTCATAGCAGTTCCTCAGTATAGGGATTTTCAGTTTCCCTAATTCTACAGTTTCAGCATAGGGTTGGGCTTGTTTGCAGTCATCATTTGCTTCTCTCTCACTACACTACAAAACTTTTCCTACACTTCCCTAAGCAAGTTTCCACCACTCATTTTTATAGTCCTTCCCCAATCAATGGAAAACACCTGGGCCTCCCAGATGCCTCTTATAAAAGAGGCTACAAACAGCTACCTTGGGCTATAGAGACTCAGTTCTATCCATACAGAACAAATCTTTCTTCAGAGCAAATCCATTCTGATGGGAGAATATTTGAATAACTCCCAAAGCTTTTCCCTAAGGTCTTTGGACCCTAGAGGCTCAGTTATATTTGCTAATCACTAATTTAGTATATCTGTTTATGGCAAGGAGTTTGTCAATCAGTTTGCAGAACACTTTGGAATTTTTCTGGAGGAAAAGCACTACATTAATGTAAATTATTTACATTATTCCTTTCAATGATTAGGGACAACAGTGGATGCATGAAGAAAGTATTTAGAACAGGGGGAGTATGTCTCTTTGTGGATGACTAAGTTAGTGCCTAGTACACGATTTCTTTAAAATTCCCAAGTAAACCATGAATTAATTGATGTTGGTGTCAGTTGATGCCAGGCATATACAATGTGGAAAGTGCAACATAATACACAGCAGTAATAAAGACCCTCGCAGATTTTTTAAATTATTATTATTATTATTATTATTTTCATCCCTGGTCTCTGTATTTTGAGGTAAACAATTGTGATTGAGTAAGCTAGGTTGTCCGGGCATCACTTCACGACTTATGTCTGAGGGTTTCATTGAGTATTGTCTTATCAGTATTCTATTCACTAAAACTGCCAACAGATGAATGAAAAAAATATACAAACAGAAGGAGAGGAGATAACAGGCAGAGCAATGAGCATGAAAACATTTCTTAACTCTGTGCTGCAGATTTTCTCAATCTCTTATGGATTCTTTTCCTCAGCCCACCCTAAGGCAACTCGATGTAAGCTTGGTTTGTGATCTGCAGTCCCACATGCTCTGCTGTACTTATCAGATATGCACACGTGGAAGCTGGTACTTGCTACCTAGCCAGAAATCAGAATTTTAGGAGTTAATACCACAAAAAGGAAAACGAGGGAAAAATAGAGAACAGGGAGGCCCATAGCCGATGGCACTAATTTGATAGTACTGTACAATGACTATTTCTATGACACTTTATTATGTAAGAATCATAATGTGCCTTACAATAAAACTAGCTGAGAAATACAGCTCAGCCTTAGGGTAATTTAAAAAGAAAACGCATAGCCTTAGACTAAAAACAGCATGAGAAAGTTTGAAGGCTTTCACATAGCAGCAGATAGTGGTGGAGAATAAATGATCACCAAAAGACTGAAATCCAATCTTGGAGATAAAAAGATATCTGACTGAAGAATTCAGAGGTGGCATATATGACTTATATGGCATAGATAGCTAAAAATACTGGTTAAACCATGTTAGTGTATACTAAGCCAAAAGGGCCTTAATATATCAAACCACAAATGGTAAAATCAAGCTGATAAATAGCTTTATGTCTTGAGGAGTCATTTGCACCTGTGCAAAGAGAATATAAAATTCTACCAGATCAGGAATCACATATGCAGACAGATTCTTGGTCCATTCAGGCTATACTTAGTGCAGGACGAGAGATAGTGGGCAAAGATAGCATTAAAGGCACCATTATATTATCCCAATTTAGGGACCAGCCTGGCCCCCTGTATAAGTTAGCCCAACCTTCAAGCTGCTCTAATTTATAGTCAGCTGTCCACAGCCCCATGGCATTATTCTGAAAGATGGAGTTTGACAGTATGTAGAACTGCCCTGGCTACTCCCTTTCCCGCGGGAACAGTTTTGTGTCAGGAGCAAGAGGGCAGAGGTGGTGCCATAGAGCTGCTATCCTGTCTCTATGTGACCCAGTAATTCCCTGTGCATAATGAGCTTAGACTCGAAGTGATGCAAACAACTATAATGGGGTAAGGAACCTGGCCCACTTTGTGTAGGCACCAGTTATTACACGAGGTGCAAGGCAATGGAAAAATAAAGCCAATAACATTGTTCATAGGAGGTTCACACTGAAACACTGACAAAAAGCTATAATGTCAAGAGTAATGCCAGCATGATAATTGAAAAGGATTATTCATTTTCATTCCTGTAGGACAGGATTAATGGATTTGTGTATAAGAAAAATGAAATGTATCTCACTATGTGATAGTGGATTTGTATCAATTGGTATGATTATTTTGGATTGGAAGGAAAATATTCAAATGTACCTTGATTATAACTTGTATTTGAAAAAAAAAGACAGACAATAATTCTCCACTTTGGGAGCTACATGACAATAATAGCATTGGCAATATCCTTTAATTAGTAACACAGATGTTGCTTACATTACAAAAATGGCATTACTAGTGCAATGAAGATTGTGAATGAAGATATCAAAACATTAACAATCATAACAAAGAATCAAATCTCCAACAATGACTGCATTAGTAAAATGGTACCTTAACCTGCTTCTGCCGCTGCTGTTGTGTTCGGATAACTAAAGCTTCGTCCTTAATTATATATCACCATCATTTTAAATGGTAAGTGCTCATTGTACTGGGCAAACTGGGGAATATTCTCCTTCTGATGTTCATGTATAATGCTGATCTCATTACTGTTATTGGTAATGAAATGAGACTATAGAAATAATATGCCCTACTTTTATTAGTAATGTAGCTATTCTATGTAGCTGTTTTGACATGACATTATTTCGCATGCATTGTAACAGGGAAAATAATGTCACAGCACGACCTTATATAAACATTTTTAATCTATCATATTAATTAACCAACCAAGTTCACTGATCCTCTCTTTGAGAATGATCTATGAAGTCATTTATTAGTAGACTTTCTAAAATAGCTATCTCAGATGCTAAACTCGCTATCACAGATGTCTCTGGTGACTTGGCTGATAATAGGCTTGTGTCATAACATGACCTTCTTTTGCCAAAGAATCTAAGCATGCTAATTAGACCTTTGAAAAGGGAAAAAAATCTTCACTTTTAAAACTCATATTGCCCTTTGTGTTCAGAGATAGCAATGTGATGTTTGCGTGTGTGTGCATTCTTTCTAACTAAATGCACTGCAGCACTCATATCACATAGCAGTCATATCAATTGGTGTGAAATATCCATTGGGAGAATACAGATATATCATGTAACATATTATGTGCATGCATTTTATTTAACTCAGATTATGATTTAAAGTCTCACTTTGTGAAATCAATTTATTGACCATTTTACATATAAATTTCAGACAGCTAACATTCATGAATTTGCAGTACACCAGCTTGAACTGACACCTTAATAGATTGTAATTGGCATTTACAAATCTCTTTTGCAGGAGCAGTAAATTCTACAAGACTACAGGTATTGATCATTAGCACAATGATCCATGTCACAAGCACCTCAGTTTATCACAGCCTCATTTTCCCTAATGACATAAGTAAGCATCTTAATTCAGGGGATATACCAATAAATCAAAATGATACTGAAAGTGAATGCTGTCAGTGAGATCACCATTTTATAGAAGAAGAAAGTAGAATACTGGATAAATAAGTGGACACAATGATTTTGTTAAGCAGGTTTGCTAAATCTACATCATGATTCTAGTCGGACAAAATTTGTTCCTCCTTGTTTACTTTTCTGTTAACCTTCGGAGAACCTACTAATATTCATGAAGCAGCTCTTTATTTGTATGAATTCAAGTATTCATGTGACAATTATTGTAGTTGCATGAGAACAAATATACTAACACCAGAAATATTCACCCAGGTAGCCCTTTATATACTTGCTTTATGTATTTGGTGTTAGGAGGTAGAAGGAAAACAGAACAATAAAGCCCGTGGTTTAAAAACAAGTTATCACTAAGCATGACCAGTGGTGAGGAGCAGAGGTTATAATAACAGAAAGTTCCCTTGTCTTGAGACACGGTGAAGACACTGTGAATATAGTCAAACCCAAAGCATGGCACAAGTTGTCTGCACTGTGGTCAACTACTAAGGAAAAATGTAGAGATCAGTTCTTCACAACTGCCCTGTGGAACCACTGTGTATATACAGCACACAGATGCATTCTGCTCTGTGGTTTGGATGAAGGATGATTTTCCATTGGTGCCATACTGAAGAGCTGCTATTAGGGAAGGGGGCCTGTCATCAGGGAGAAACTGGGAGTCAGCAATCTTCAGCAATGTCAAGGAGAGAGGGAAAGATACAGCAAAAGCCACAACAGATATAAGGCAACAGCAGATATCAGGTGATGTTCTGAAATGTCCAACAAAAAGCTGTTTGGAAATTTTTTGATGGAACGCTTTTCTATCCGAAAAAAACCTGATTTATCAAAAGCAAAACATTTTGTGGAAACATATTGATTGATTAAATTTAATTTAGGGAAAATAACTGAAAAATCAAATTTTTGATAAGGTCTAAACAGAATATTTCATTTTTCCATTTCAAAATTACTTCATTTAATTTTCATTTTATAATATAAAATGAAAAAAGTCTAAATTGGAATGAAACATTCTAAGCCATCCAAAATGACTTTGTCCTTCAGAATTTTGATCTGAGAGAAATTTCTATTTTGTCTCATTTTGTTTCATAATGGGGAAAAAAATAGAAATCAGGAATGATCCCATGATACAAAATCCAGTTCCATTCAGTTCTAGTCCTAATCCATCTTGTCACCTTAGATATCTTTCTCCTTAAATACTTCCCAGACCTTCCCTGCAAGAATCAATGCTTTCATACATTGTTCCTGTTTATAAATGGCTAGGGCATCCAATCAGAATTGAAATCGTGTCATGTGTCTTACATGATCAATCACACAGACCACATACCAGATTCCAAATATTGGGTGAAAATATGGCCCTACTGAAGTCAATGCCAAAACTCTCCACTAACTTCAGTGGAATGAGGATTTCTGTCACTGAATTTTTGTAGGCTCATTTGCTATGAACAGCTTATGGAAATCCACAGTCCCAAATATGCTCATAAAAACATTCAAACAGTTACAAATAATGAACACAGTAATGATTAAAACAATCAGTTCATGGACATTTACAAACAGCTGAAAAAGCAAAATCCACTAAATAAATTGTTTGCAATGAATAGATCGACCAGCTCTCTGTTTTGACACATAAAGCCTCAGTTTGTTAAAATGGAGGGAAGGAAAGGGAAAACTATGTGAAGCCAACATCAGAAATAAATAAATAAATAAATATGTAAATAAAAATTTCTTATCTTAAGTTGTTAACTACACAGATTTCCAATTGCCTGTGTTATTGAGAAGTTGTTTCCTTCAAAGAAGCTTTAAAGCAAACAGAATTAGAGCATGTTGAAATTAAGAAAGCAGGAACATCAGCCATTTACCACTCAGAAATAATATGATTTTAATGGTGGTATTACAGAGTTGGAACAACAGAAGCTTTCCTTGTGATTGATCTCTATACATTTGTGCATTAATCTTGCAAAGATACTGTGAATCCTTGTAGTCTAAAATTTATTATATAATTATGGTGCAATGCTAGAAGCCTTTGAACTTCTGTAGTTAGTAGTTCAACAGAAACATGTTCAGCTGAAAGCAGAATAATTTAGTAGCTAAAATGTAAGGAAAATGAAACATAGTTCAAGGTCCTGTTTTATGTGCCTCTGAAAGACTCTGAATGCCATTACCTGCACATCTACCAATGTGATATATGCCACCATGTGCCAGCAATGCCCCTCTGCCATGTACATTGGCCAAACCGGACAGTCTCTATGCAAAAGAATAAATGGACACAAATCTGACATCAGGAATCATAACATTCAAAAACAGGTAGAACACTTCAACCTCTCTGGCCACTCAGCAAAAGATTTAAGGGTGGCAATTCTGCAACAGAAAAGCTTCAAAAACAGACTCCAACGAGAAACTACTGAGCTTGAATTAATATGCAAACTAGATACCATTAACTTGGGTTTGAATAGAGACTGGGAGTGGCTGGGTCATTACATTGAATATTGAATCTATTTCCACATGTTAAGTATCCTCACACCTTCTTGTCAACTGTCTAAATGGGCCATCCTGATTATCACTACAAAAGTTTTTTTTTCTCCTTCTGATAATAGCTCATCTTAATTAATTAACCTCTTGCAGTTTGTATGGCAAATTCCAACTTCTCTGTACATCTATCTATCTATCTATCTATCTATCTATCTGTTCCATTCAATGCGTCCAATTAAGTGGGCTGTAGCCTATGAAAACTTATGATCTAATAAATTTGTTAGTCTCTAAGGTGCCACAAGTACTCCTGTTTTTTTATGCCATTAATGTAGCACTTACTTTGAAATATGAAAATATAAATGGCAGATCTGTATTTTCAATTCAGCATAATTTAAAGATCTGTCTTTTTCACTGTATGGGTGACAGTCAAAAATGAACTGTCTGAAGGAATAACCATGTCCATTTCTCTGTGCATAGTACAAAAGGGAGTAAATTATGTTTAGCAATATTGTTCTGAAAGTTGGCAATCTTTTCATCCATGTTTTCAAAATGACTTACATGCATTGTTTATAACTAAAGTTTTATTCTTAATTTCTTGAGGCAGATCTTGCTCACACATTTCTCTTGTCATTCTGCACAATTTTTTGATAAACACCTATGTATATTGGGATGGAAAATTCAGTGTAGAAAATGCACATAAAACTAAAATGGTAACTGGAATCCTCCGCATATGACAAAGTAGGGAGGAAGAATGGCCTATGGCTGGTTGTTAGGGCACTAGCTTGGAACTTTGAAGACCTGAATTCCATTCCCTGCTCTACCATAGGCTTCTTGTGTGACCTTTGGCAAGTCACTCAGTTTCTCTGTGACTCTGTTATTTATCTGTAAAATGGATACAATAGCACTTCCCTACCACAGGCATATGGTGAGGATAAATGCATTAAAGATTGTGAGATGCTCAGATGCTACAGGTTTCAGAGTAGCAGCTGTGTTAGTCTGTATTCGCAAAAAGAAAAGGAGTACTTGTGGCACCTTAGAGACTAACAAATTTATTTGAGCATAAGCTTTCATGAGCTACAGCTCACTTCATCGGAAGCATTCAGTGGAAAATACAGTGGGGAGATTTATACACACAGAGAACATGAAACAATGGGTGTTACGGAGGAGGGACCTTTTGTAGTGATAATCAAGGTGGGCCATTTCCAGCAGTTGACGAGAATGTCTGAGGAACAGTGGGGAGTGGGAGGGGCGGGATAAACATGGGGAAATAGTTTTACTTTGTGTAATGACCCATCCACTCCTAGTCTCTATTCAAGCCTAAGTTAATTGTATCCAGTTTGCAAATTAATTTCAATTCAGCAGTCTCTCGTTGGAGTCTGTTTTTGAAGATTTTTTGTTAAAGTATTGCCACTTTTAGGTCTGTAATTGAGTGACCAGAGAGATTGAAGTGTTCTCCAACTGGTTTTTGAATGTTATAATTCTTGACGTCTGATTTGTGTCCATTTATTTCTTTATGTAAATGCTCAGATGCTGAGCAAAATCTTCAAAAACAAAAAATCTTCAAAAACAGACTCCAACGAGAGACTGCTGAATTGAAATTAATTTGCAAACTGGATACAATTAACTTAGGCTTGAATAGAGACTAGGAGTGGATGGGTCATTACACAAAGTAAAACTATTTCCCCATGTTTATTCCGCCCCTCCCACTCCCCACTGTTCCTCAGATGTTCTCGTCAACTGCTGGAAATGGCCCACCTTGATTATCACTACAAAAGGTCCCTCCCCTGCTCTTCTGCTGGTAATGGCTCACCTTACCTGATCACTCTCATTACAGTGTGTATGGTAACACCCATTGTTTCATGTTCTCTGTGTATATAAATCTCCCCACTGTATTTTCACTGAATGCTTCCAATGAAGTGAGCTGTAGCTCACGAAAGCTTATGCTCAAATAGATTTGTTAGTCTCTAAGGTGCCACAAGTACTCCTTTTCTTTTTTCAGATGCTACAATAAGGCAGACTGTATTCGTACCTAAGATAGACAGAACTCGTATGAAAAGTCTCTTGCTAAATTTTCTTCTTCGCTTTAGTCACTGATGTGTGTACAATAGCTGTCAATTCAGCGCATTTCAATAAGAAACATGACACTCATCTGCTGGTAATGCCTTGATGGCTGTTGTAACCAGGATTGGCAGCAATGTCATACATGGATATTCAGATATACTTGACAGATAACAACAAACAGTATTTCCTTGGTTGTAATTGTCAAAAGTTATACCACATAGAACTGTGTTGTTATACAGTATGGCAATGCAGAGGTCTGGCTCTATGGCAATATGGATGTTTGGATGCATTTGTTATTTAAAGTTGGTTTGTAAATGTTGTTGTCACGACAGTCTTCAATCTCTATGCCTATTTATATTTATTACACTAAAAACTTAATAGCCAAGAATTACAGTCATCATAATAAGACAGAAATAACCCCCAAAGCAAAACACACTGCATCCCAGACCAGTGCCCCTGTAAACTAAAAGGTCAGTCCAAAATCAAAGACTCCCAAGGCACATGCCCCATTTCTCTGCAGTCATTTGTTTCTTCTCAGCCAATGCTAGGGACTAAATGGCAGCACAAAGAGGTTCAGACTAGAGCCTTGTCTCCCATACTTGAAAACTGGCTGAATTTTAACTTTGCCATAAGTAGCCTAGAACTACAGCATTAATTACTGCAAGAGTCTCTAAAGAACATTTCCTAGCAACATTTCCTGCAGACCTATCCAGTTGTAGGATTCAATAACCCTACCATACATAACCTGCTGCATTCCCCTTTCCTCACACCTTGCAAATATATCAGAAGAAGTGTCCCATCTCTTGTCATCCTATGGTCCTTTGCAAATTTGGCTCATTCCAGCTTTCTTCTTCAAGACTGAACCTTCCCTTTCTTAACTTCCTCAAAAACCCTCATGGCCACTCATTCCCAATCTTGCATTCAGTTATGAAGCTTACTCAAAAGGCCCAGCAACACCAAACAATGCTTGTGTTCTGCTGCATACAAAGGTCCTGAAAAAGTGCACAGAGAGGACACCAGACTCTTCTTGAGCAATTCCCATCATTCCATCTGGGACACAAAATACTCCCGAACGATTTCTCCTTCTATAAAGACCTTCCTAATTGCAGCTTCATTATTGAGCAAGCAGATATTTCATTTCTAATGACTCCAACCAAAAGTGAGTGTGCTATATCAACCAAGTTCAATGCTAACAAAGATACGGTGAGAGACCTATGCAGGCTGCACTGAATAATGCCCTGTCATTGTAGTAGTTTAAAAAGTACATCTGTCTAATTGATTATCTTCCATCAAAAAATGTACTGGCCTATCTCTTCTTAATGAGGATGCCCAAAATCATCCTGTGACCTTGCAGTATCACCTACAGCCTGTCAATAAATTTAATCAGCTCTTAACTCTGTCAGTTCTTCTACTCTGTCAGTCACTGTGGCCAAACAATTAAAATTCCCCCTTGATAAACAGTTGTCAAGCAATTAATAAGAAAGGGGCATGTTTACAAAAAGATCTTTCCTCAGATTATGACATTGTGGGCCATGAATTTACGCACACTACCTCACACACCAAATAGTAGGAATCCATTATAACCCATTTCCTGATTGATATTCTACTACCCTCTGCACTGATACTGAAAAATTAAAAACAGTGTCCCTACTTCATCATAAGGCCCAATGGATGAAAAAGTCCAGTTCCTCTGAGCTTCCAAAACATCGTGCTTACTGTCTTATTTCATGGATTCGCTCTATATCCAAATCCTGTCTCTCCAAAATCCTGAAAGAGGATCTGCCCCCACAAACACTCAGGGTGGAGACACATTCTAAGTTACTAAGTTTAATACCATCTAACAAAGGCTAACATTTGAGTTTCAACATGTAACCAAAACCCCTGCCCAGCTGCCAACCTAAAACTTAAAGTTCCTTAAACTTGCTTTTTTCCCCGTCTCCACCTTTCCTTTTCTTTGATAATTTTTTTTTCTTGCTTATTGCTTTTTTACTCTTAACTGGATTGTTTCCTGGGTCCCTAGATCCTGATCTTAAGTGAAGTAATTCTTCCTTAAACTCCTCAAGCAGGTTAACCTTCTGGTCACCTCCAATAAATATGCTTGTAACGAAGCCACCAATTCCTCTCTCTTCTCTCCCTTGCCTCGAGTAGTGTGTAACCCATAAAACATTATAAGTTGGAACAGTGAAAATACCATGTGATTCTGACAGGGTAGACCACCCTCTGGAGCAACATAGTCTTCTCGAGCCCTACCACCTCTGGCTGAAGCCATCTTGGCAGAAAAAGAAAGTGAGATTGAGCTATCGCTATCTGTCTAGATATAGAGATAGATATATACACAAAAAAGACACTTTTAAAAACGTTTTGTTAAAATAGTAAAGCAGAATACAACAAATAATACAAGAACACACATCAGGAATTAAACACGATGAAGCAAAAAATAAAAATTATTTATATAAAGCATTTAATGTGTGCTCCTCATAGAGCCTGATCCAACTCCCATTGACTTTCCATTGTAAAGCTGATTGGACAATTTTCATGATTATTGTTTATTATTTGTTGTAGAGCTGTGTTTAGAGGACCCAACCTAGACCGAGTCCTCATTGTGTTAGACACTGCAAACATAGTAACAGAGACAGTCCTTGCCCTGAGGAGAATTCAGCCTAAATAAACAAGACAGAAGATGGGAGAGAGATGCAAGATGATTGGGAGGTGAGGTAGAGAGATATTATGCAACGTATCCAACATGTCAGGAATCAGGGCCTGTGGCAGAGCCAGCCTCTGGGCAACCTTATGAATGCAGCAGGCCTGTACTAGACTAGCTGACTGACTACACTGCCTAATTGGTGAGAAGAGTGAGCAGACCAGTTCGTAAGCCAGCAGTGGCAGGAGTTTGATGGCTGCTCAAAGCTTTCACCCATGGCTGCGATAGCTCCTGTGCCTGCTTGTTCCAAAACTTGTTCCCAGCCTTGGATCTAGCAGTGCTCCCTGCCTGGACGCTGCCTTGCCTACACCTTGCCTCAGTCCAGGTAACCCAGCTCTTACCATTGGCTTTCATTCCTGACCTCTGATTTCAGCTCTGACCTTGGCACTGGCATCTGGCCTCTAACTCTGGCTCCTTTTCCTGGCAACCAACTCTGAGGCTAACCATGAACCTGACTCCGGTATCAGGCCACAGAATCTCACCCACCCACTCCTACAAAAAACCTCACCTATGTCTGAGCTATTGAAGTCCTCAAATCATGGTTTAAAGACTTCAAGGAGCAGAGAAGCCTCCCTCAAGTCACCCATGCCCCATGCTACAGAGGAAGGCGAAAAACCTCCAGGGCCTCTCCAGTCTGCCCTGGAGGAAAATTCCTTCCCGACCCCAAATATGGCATCGGCTAAACCCTGAGCATATGGGCAAGATTCACCAGCCAGATACTACAGAAAATTCTTTCCTGGGTAACTCAGATCCCATCCATCTAATATCCCATCTCAGCGGATTAGGCCTATTTACCCTGAATATTTAAAGAACAATTACTTACCAAAATCACATTATCCCATCATACCATCTCCTCCATAAACTTATCGAGTAGAATCTTAAAACCAGATAGATCTTTTGCCCCCACTGCTTCCCTTGGAAGGCTATTCCAAAACTTCACTCCTCTGATGGTTAGAAACCTATGTCTAATTTCAAGTCTAAACTTCCTGGTGGCCAGTTTATACCCATTTGTTCTTGTGTCCACATTGGTGCTGATCTTAAATAATTCCTCTCCCTCTCCTGTATTTATCCCTCTGTGATATATTTATAGAGAGCAATCATATCTCCCCTCAACCTTCTTTTAGTTAGGCTAAACAAGCCAAGCTCCTTAAGTCTCCTTTCATAAGGCAAGTTTTCCATTCCTCGGATCATCCTAGTAGCCCTTCTCTGTACCTGCTCCAGTTTGAATTCATCCTTTTTAAACATGGGAGACCAGAACTGCACACAGTATTCTAAGTGAGGTCTCACCAGTGCCTCTCCTGATGCATCCCAAAACCGCATTAGCTTTTTTCACAGCCATATCACATTGGCAGCTCATAGTCATCCTATGATCAACCAATACTCCAAGGTCCTTCTCCTCTTCTGTTACTTCTAATTGATGCGTCCCCAACTTATAACTAAAAGTCTTGTTATTAATCCCTAAATACATAACCTTACATTTCTCACTATTAAATTTCATCCTATTACTATTACTCCAGTTTACAAGGTCATCCAGATCCTCCTGTATAATATCCCGATCCTTCTCTGAATTGGCAATACCTCCCAGCTTTGTATCATCTGCAAATTTTATTAGCACACTCCCACTTTTTGTGCCAAAGTCAGTAATAAAAAGATTAAATAACATTGGTCCCAAAACCGATCCCTGAGGAACTCCACTGGTAACCTCCCTTCAACCTGACAGTTCGCCTTTCAGTAGGACCCGTTGCAGTCTCCCCTTTAACCAATTCCTTATCCACCTTTTGATATTCATATTGATCCCCATCTTCTCCAATTTAGCTAATAATTCCCCATGTGGCACGGTATCAAATGCCTTACTGAAATCTAGATAAATTAGATCCACTGCATTTCCTTTATGTAAAAAATCTGTTACTTTTTCAAAAAAGGAGATTAGGTTGGTTTGGCACGATCTATCTTTTGTAAAAGCATGTTGTATTTTGTCCCATTTACCATTGACTTCAATGTCCTTAACTAATTTCTCCTTCAAAACTTTTTCCAGGACCTTGCATACTACAGATGTCAAACTAACTGGCCTGTAGTTACCCAGATCACTTTTTTTCCTTTCTTAAAAATAGGAACTATATTAGCAATTCTCCAATCATTCGGTACTACTCCTGAGTTTACAGATTCATTAAAAATTCTTGCTAATGGGCTTGCAATTTCAGGTGTCAATTCCTTTAATATTCTTGGATGAAGATTATCTGGGGCCCCCGATTTAGTCCCATTAAGCTGTTTGAGTTTCGCTTCTACCTCAGATATGGTAATATCTACCTCCATATCCTCATTCCCATTTGTCATGCTACCATTATCCCTAAGATCCTCTTTAGCCTTATTAAAGACTGAGGCAAAGTATTTGTTTAGATATTGGGCCATGCCTAGATTATCTTTAACCTCCACTCCATCCTCAGTGTTTCGCGGCCCCACTTCTTCTTTCTTAGTTTTCTTCTTATTTATATGGCTATAGAACTTTTTACTATTGGTTTTAATTCCCTTTGCAAGGTCCAACTGTACTTGACTTTTAGCCCGTCTCACTTTATCCCTACATGTTCTGACCTCAATTAGGTAGCTTTCCTTGCTGATTCCTCCCATCTTCCACTCCCTGTATGCTTTCTGCTTCTTCTTAATCACCTCTCTAAGATGCTTGCTCATCCAGCTTGGTCTACAACTCCTTCTATGAATTTTTTCCCCTTTCTTGTGATACAGGCTTCCGATAGCTTCTGCAGCTTTGATTTAAAGTAATCCCAGGCCTCCTCTACCTTTAGATCTATAAGTTCTTCAGTCCAATCCACTTCCTTAACTAATTTCCTTAAATTTTGAAAGTCAGCCCTTTTGAAATCAAAAACCCTAGTTGCAGATTTATTTTTGTTAATCCTTCCATTTAGTTTGAACTGAATTAGCTCATGTTCACTTGAGCGAAGATTGTCCCCGACAACCATTTCTTCTATGAGGTTCTCGCTACTCACCAAAATTAAATCTAAAATGGCATCCCCTCTAGTCAGTTCAGCAACTACTTGATGAAGGAATCCATCAGCTATCGCATCTAGGAAAATCTGAGCCCTATTATTATTACTAGCACTGGTCCTCCAGTCTATATCTGGGAAGTTAAAGTCTCCCATGATCACGCAGTTTCCATTAGTATTTACTTTATTAAAAACATTAAAAAGGGCTCTATCCATATCCAAATTAGATCCCGAAGGTCTATAGCACACCCCAAGCACTATCATAGGAGAGGCTTTACTAATTATCTTCCCCAATGTAATTTTTGCCCACACGGACTCTGTCTTATCCATTGCATCGCTTCTTATTTCTTTACAATTTACCTCATCATTAATATACAATGCTACTCCACCACCTTTACCTTTGTTTCTGTCTTTCCTAAACAGCACATACCCTTCAATACCTGTAGTCCAGTCATGACTACTATTCCACCATGTTTCTGTTATCCCTATAATATCTGGTTTCACTTCCTGCACCAGTAGCTCTAGTTCCTCCATTTTGTTACCTAGGCTCCTCGCATTGGTGTACAAACATCTTAATTTTTGCTGTTTGGCCTCTCTCACATTTTGTACCCTATTAGGCACAGTCATTCTACAGCCAGTATAACCTATTAGACTAGTATCCACACCGCCCTCGCTCCTTATATACATTCTCCTACCCACAGCTGTATCCTTTCTTACTTCGTCTTCTTCCCTCTCAAAGCTAAAATCTGGCGTGGAGATTACCTGGACATCTCCCAACCATCTCCCCCTAATTCCTAGTTTAAAGCTCTTTTTATCAGTTGTGCCAGCCTTGATCCTAGAAGTCTATTTCCTTCCCTACTCAGATGAAGTCCATCCCAAGAGAACTGTCCTCTGTCTGTGAATGCCTTCCAGTGGCCATACATCCCAAAGCCCTCCTTATAGCACCACTGCCTTAGCCATCTGTTGACAGTCATAATCTTGTCACACCTTTGTTGCCTTTCTCTAGGAACAGGAAGGATCCCACTAAAGATCACCTGAGCCTCAATTTCCTTAAGCATCTTCCCCAGCCTAGCATAGTCTCCCTTAATACTTTCCAGCGAGAATCTAGCCGTATCATTTGTTCCCACATGAAGGATAATTAGGGGATTCTTTCCCGCTCTCTTTAGGATCCTTTTCAACATCAGGTCTAAACTCAAACTCCCCTGTTTACAGCTTTGTTTGCTAGCTCCTGTGCCGCTGCAGCTGTCTGAGAACATGTTTGTAAAAAAAATGTTTTAGATATACAGGGAAAAAAACTTTCCAAGAAAATGTTTCATGTTTTTTGACTAATTGTAGTGTTGGGTAGTTTTTACTTTGACTCTGGCCAAAAAATAAATAATAGATAAATTAATTAAATTACGAGATTAGCTTCTCACAGATTTTCATGACTTCTGTTCCCAATTCCATCCAAAACTCATGCAAAAGAACAATTATTTTTAAAATAGTTAATTGAAACTTTTATACCTTACATGGGATTTGGCTGAACAATGAGTGAAGAGTTTATTCAAATGGATTTGGCCACCCCTAACTACTCGACGCTAGATCATGCATATTAGATCTTGCATTGAGTACTGTTTCAGGGATCAAGGGATTCCATCTCAGGATGACAAAAGGCATCCCCAAACACCCTTTTTGCAGATGAAATGCACAGGCTAAGCATCCTTAGACTGATGCACAAGGCCAGTTCCACAGGGTGATTTAAAGGGGGTGGGTGGGCCCATGATTCTGCCTTCTCACACTCTGTGGGCTGATATACAGGGCAATGAGTTACAGAGGGAGCACTTTGTGACTTCGGTTGACTTTTATGGAACTACATTGATTTACACCAGCTGAGGATCAGGCCCCACATCTATTACCAGAAAATAATAAGATGGCATCAAGGGAAAGAGACCATAGCTAATACCATTACTGAAACTCTGGTTCAATGCAATCCAATATACTTTTGCAATATCTACATATTGCTAATGATATTTGATATTTATCTCTTCAACTACTGAGAGACAATGTTTTTTTTTCACTTTTTCTCCTTTGGAAAACTATCAGTGCATTACAACGATTTGACGACAATCTGAATGGAAGAAACTATTCATAAATACAATTGACTTCTTTGCAAGATAGCAGGAGTCTTCTCAATGCTTGTTTAAAGTGTTAGAGATCATGCAATTCTTTGTCTTTCATAAAGATTCTGCTAACCAGCATTATACTGATTTTCATAATGTTACTTCTAAGTTACTGATCCTCCCTCCATCTGCAAAGTAGATCTACCCCTGTGGAGTATAAAGTCAGCTTAAGACACTATTCTAATACATATTCAGAGATGTGTTCTGGTCTCTTGGGTAAATACTATGCATTTTACAAAACTAACTAATTATGTTTACTCAATAGACTGGAATACTCAGAAGGATATTTCCATTTTTTTCCAAAAATATGTATTTTATAATTACCCTTAAAGGGTTTATGCTATTTTTTTAACAGAAGGAAATTAATAAAAATTAAAAAGTGGGCCAGATACACAGATGGTGCAAATCCATGTAGTCGCTGGAGATATGTCGATTTATATCAGTTGAGAATAATGCCCACTTTGTTTAAATAGCATTAAGGGAAATATTCTCCCCTCATTCCATGCCTTGAAATCCCACTAGTAGCAACAAAGAAAATGAGGGAAGACCTTGGTCCTAAAGACCAAACATTAATTGTCAAAAGCCTTGAAATACAGACTGAAAGTTGTTCTTACTGCAAGTTTTTCCTTTTGTTCCCTTCACAATGGGAAGGATAATAATACCAGAGAGTAGGTCTTAACTTTGATTTTCTTGTATGCTGTCCCCTTATATTATTTCAACAACTTTTTTCCCCACTTGTGTAATCTGAGCATTGTCAGGTAAAAGATTGTAAAGTTGCAATATTTTCCTGAATTAATGACACTTGCATGCCTAGTTGAGATAATAAAACTCTTTACGCTAGTAGTTAAATCAGTTTCTAGCTGGCAGGCTAGTATTAACAGTATTTCCCCTGCCCCCGCCCCCAGCAAACTGATTCAGTTCTTCTATGGCTGCAGAAATCCTGTTGCTGTATGGATTGTTAAGCAAACCTACCTCTGTTATTGGCATTATACAAAAGAAGCTAAAATTCTAAAATCAAGGACACCATGGCGGAAAAATGTGCCAGGAACAAAAAAATTTGAAAAACAACAAGCATATTCACAGCAAATACATAAAACCAGCCAGTTTTACATTTATATTTATGTATAATGTTTAAAAACTCTATTTTAAACAGGCCTTTGAAATTATCAGCTCGCTAAATTATACTGTACTGTTATTTTGTTTTTCATTAAATTTTCACTGTCTTCCCTGAACAAAGGATTCAACCCCTGCATTTGGTTTAGAGCTATATCTTCCCCCACATCAAGATACTCTGTCCCTCAGTAATCTTGGTACCGGGATAGCTCTGAAGAGGCTAGAGAAGGGATTCTTTCTTCCTCAGGCTCCAGCACAGCAGCAGAGCTGCTCCATGGCTGCTTCTCTAGCTCTGTGGCTGCATTGGTGCCTGGCATTTCTGAGCCCAACTCTGCTGCTGTAATTCAGTTGAAGTCAGTAGAGTTATGCCAGTACAGAATTTCTTGGTTCCTTTTGGGGTAGCAGTGACTGATAGATCTGCACCATGGCAATGCCACAAGCCTTCCTCCTTCCCCCACTTCTTCCTGACCCACCCACAATCCCTTCCTGTGTGAAATATTCAGGGAAACCAACTGGAACTAAGCTCTGCAGTTTAACAAGCATTTAGAATCCTTGGGCAAGCTCTCCATATCCTGTGCTTATGTGCAGCAGACCCACACCATTTCTGTTGTGTCTGGGAACCTTTTGGGTCACAGAGAATGAAGAAGTATATGCCTCCTCTATTCTTTTTAGGCAGGGGAGCTTATAAAGAGAAGAAGGTTCAAACTATGACTATAACACTGAGGACACGTGGCATATAGGAGCGTTATTACAAAGTATGGCAATACTTTTGTAGAGGAATATGTAATTTACAAAGAAAAGCTAAAATAAAGTACAAAAACAGACAGCATTGTCAATAAAGGTCAAAGGATTATATACTCTGGAATCTAAGGGCAAGGGACATATGTGTTTGGATTCAGTGTACATAATGAATAGGGCCCCATTGGAAGAGCACTGTAAGAGAGTTTCTTTTTGTATTTCAGTGCTATGTTTATAGCAAGAAAATCTTACAACTGATTGAACCTAGTACTCTTGGAGGGAACACGGAGATGACACCATGGAGGAGCTGTTGTGACAGGGCAAGGCCAGATGGCTATGGAAGAGTAGTCTTATTGGGATCCGGGAAGTGGGCGGGCGAAGCCCGTCCACTGCTAAAGGATCCCCCCCAGCCTAAAAGGGGGATCCACAGGACCTAGATGCCCAAATAATTCCGGGGGACAACTAATAAAATAAGAGGGACAGGAGTGCGGTCAAAGGGTCAAAAGAAGGGAACCGGACGGGGACACCGAGCAGAGAACCCCGGACAGCGCCCACTGCTCCTCAAAGGCGTCAAGGGAGTCAGAGGACGCCGCCCAGAGGAACTCTGCCCGGATACGTGAACGGACCGAGGATCGGAAATAGGCCCTACAGTCACAGGAGACTCCATCGGCCAACCTCCTCACTCTGGTTTTGTAGATGGCCATTTTAGCTAGGGCCAGGAGGAGGTTGACCAGGAGATCCCGTGACTTTGTGGGGCCACGGATAGGGAGTGCATAAATGAGTAGATGAGGGGAGAAGTGCAACCAAAAACGTAATAAGATATTGGTGAGGAGCCGGAATAGGGGCTGCAGCCTGGCACACTCCAAGTAGACATGTGCCAGGGTATCCCTCACGCCGCAAAAGGGGCAGGTGTCTGGGATTGTGGTGAACCGTGCCAAGTACACACCCGTGCTCACGGCTCCGTGAAGGAGCCGCCAACTGACATCCCCGGCGGGCTTTGGGACTAAGATGGAATATAGGCTGGCCCACCGGGGCTCTTCACCCTCCAAAGGTGGCAGGAGGTCCCGCCATTTTGTATCGGGGCGGGACACGAGGGTGCGGGCGTGAAGGGCGTGGAGCACGAGCATGTAGAGATGTTTTCTTGGCGCGGTTTGAAAACAGACCGGCTGCATCTCGTGCAGCCGGCTTTTAGTGAAGGGGTGAAGGGATCGGTTGGGTCCACGGGACAGGGGTCCAATTAAAAGGTCCGGCGGGCCTGGGGTAGTGGGTGGGCGGGGCGTGCCCTCGTGCAGGACCCGGTCGAGATAAACCCGAGCAGCGGGCGGCAAAGCGGCCTTCACCTCCTGAAGT
This sequence comes from Dermochelys coriacea, assembly GCF_009764565.3. Taxonomy (NCBI): domain Eukaryota; kingdom Metazoa; phylum Chordata; order Testudines; family Dermochelyidae; genus Dermochelys; species Dermochelys coriacea. The sequence continues at coordinate 313,051,834 of NC_050068.2, read as the reverse complement.
ATGCGCCGGGGAGTACAAGGTCTGGAAAGCCCCATGCGCTGAGCGAAGGTTAGGGGATCCAGCCAGTCTCCCCGGTCATAGTCCAGGAGGTCTCCAACTCTTGTGACCTCTGCCAGGACCAACCTCTGGCGCACCGAGCGGGACTCCGCCACCTGCAAACGGAGCTGGGGGTTGTGTAGCAGGGGCTCCGCGAGGAGATCTGCCCCCTCGGTGGCCGCCACGGACCTGGTCGTTGTAAAGAGTTTCCAGGTCCGGAGGAGGTCCTGGTAGAAGACCGGCAGCCCGGAGAGGTCTCGCGGAAGACCTCTCGGATGGAGATAAAGGAGCTGCCGGTCGTATCGGAGCCCTCGGAAGCGGCTCAGGAAGGCGTGCGCCAGTATGCTCCACGCCGGACTACCTGCACCATAAAGGAGCCTCTGCAGGGTCTGGAGGCGGAAGACATGGACCTGAGTAAGCAGACATTTTAGGCCCTGCCCTCCCTCCTCCACAGGTAGATGGAGAACCCCTGCAGGGACCCAGTGCAGTCCTGACCAAAAGAACTCCAGAATCGATGTCCGCAGGTTGGTCAGGAAAGCCGGGGCCGGGACCAGGGTGTTGAGCCGGTACCAAAGCATGGACAGGACTAGTTGATTAAGCACTAACGCTCTCCCTCGAAGGGAGAGGCACCGGAGTAGTCCTGTCCATTTCCGGAGCCGCTCTATAACCCCGCCCTCTAAATTCTGCCAGTTCTCCGGCGGAGAGGGATGCGTGGCATAAAGGTAAACGCCTAGATAGAGCAGCGGACCCGTGCTCCACCGGATGGCTTGAAGCGCGGGTGGGCGGGGGCTCGCCTGCCGCCAGTCCCCTACCACCAAGCCAGAGCTCTTGACCCAGGTGACCCGCGCAGAGGAGGCTGCTGAATAGATGGCCTGGCAAGCCTCCACTCGCACCAAGTCGCCCGGGTCCTGGACCATGAGGAGCACGTCATCAGCGTACGCCGACAGGACCAGCCGCAGCTCCGGCTCCCTCAGCACCAACCCTGTCAACCTTCTTCAGAGGAGACAGAGGAAGGGCTCGATCGCCAGAGCGTACAGCTGGCCTGAGAGAATCATAGAATCATAGAATATCAGGGTTGGAAGGGACCCCAGAAGGTCATCTAGTCCAACCCCCTGCTCAAAGCAGGACCAAGTCCCAGTTAAATCATCCTAGCCATGGCTTTGTCAAGCCTGACCTTAAAAACCTCTAAGGAAGGAGATTCTACCACCTCCCTAGGTAGCGCATTCCAGTGTTTCACCACCCTCTTAGTGAAAAAGTTTTTCCTAATATCCAATCTAAACCTCCCCCATTGCAACTTGAGACCATTACTCCTCGTTCTGTCATCTGCTACCATTGAGAACAGTCTAGAGCCATCCTCTTTGAAACCCCCTTTCAGGTAGTTGAAAGCAGCTATCAAATCCCCCCTCATTCTTCTCTTCTGCAGACTAAACAATCCCAGCTCCCTCAGCCTCTCCTCATAAGTCATGTGCTCTAGACCCCTAATCATTTTTGTTGCCCTTCGCTGTACTCTTTCCAATTTATCCACATCCTTCTTGTAGTGTGGGGCCCAAAACTGGACACAGTACTCCAGATGAGGCCTCACCAGTGTCGAATAGAGGGGAACGATCACGTCCCTCGATCTGCTCGCTATGCCCCTACTTATACATCCCAAAATGCCATTGGCCTTCTTGGCAACAAGGGCACACTGCTGACTCATATCCAGCTTCTCGTCCACTGTCACCCCTAGGTCCTTTTCCGCAGAACTGCTGCCGAGCCATTCGGTCCCTAGTCTGTAGCGGTGCATTGGATTCTTCCATCCTAAGTGCAGGACCCTGCACTTATCCTTATTGAACCTCATTAGATTTCTTTTGGCCCAATCCTCCAATTTGTCTAGGTCCTTCTGTATCCTATCCCTCCCCTCCAGCGTATCTACCACTCCTCCCAGTTTAGTATCATCCGCAAATTTGCTGAGAGTGCAATCCACACCATCCTCCAGATCATTTATGAAGATATTGAACAAAACGGGCCCCAGGACCGACCCCTGGGGCACTCCACTTGACACCGGCTGCCAACTAGACATGGAGCCATTGATCACTACCCGTTGAGCCCGACAATCTAGCCAGCTTTCTACCCACCTTATAGTGCATTCATCCGGCCCATACTTCCTTAACTTGCTGACAAGAATGCTGTGGGAGACCGTGTCAAAAGCTTTGCTAAAGTCAAGAAACAATACATCCACTGCTTTCCCTTCATCCACAGAACCAGTAATCTCATCATAAAAGGCGATTAGATTAGTCAGGCATGACCTTCCCTTGGTGAATCCATGCTGACTGTTCCTGATCACTTTCCTCTCCTCTAAGTGCTTCAGGATTGATTCTTTGAGGACCTGCTCCATGATTTTTCCAGGGACTGAGGTGAGGCTCACTGGCCTGTAGTTCCCAGGATCCTCCTTCTTCCCTTTTTTAAAGATGGGCACTACATTAGCCTTTTTCCAGTCATCCGGGACTTCCCCCGTTCGCCACGAGTTTTCAAAGATAATGGCCAAGGGCTCTGCAATCACAGCCGCCAATTCCTTCAGCACTCTCGGATGCAATTCGTCCGGCCCCATGGACTTGTGCACGTCCAGCTTTTCTAAATAGTCCCTAACCACCTCTATCTCTACAGAGGGCTGGCCATCTCTTCCCCATTTTGTGTTGCCCAGCACAGCAGTCTGGGAGCTGACCTTGTTAGTGAAAACAGAGGCAAAAAAAGCATTGAGTACATTAGCTTTTTCCACATCCTCTGTCACTAGCTTGCCTCCCTCATTCAGTAAGGGGCCCACACTTTCCTTGGCTTTCTTCTTGTTGCCAACATACCTGAAGAAACCCTTCTTGTTACTCTTGACATCTCTTGCTAGCTGCAGCTCCAGGTGCGATTTGGCCCTCCTGATATCTTTCCTACATGCCCGAGCAATATTTTTATACTCTTCCCTGGTCATATGTCCAACCTTCCACTTCTTGTAAGCTTCTTTTTTATGTTTAAGATCCGCTAGGATTTCACCATTAAGCCAAGCTGGTCGCCTGCCATATTTACTATTCTTTCGACTCATCGGGATGGTTTGTCCCTGTAACCTCAACAGGGATTCCTTGAAATACAGCCAGCTCTCCTGGACTCCCTTCCCTTTCATGTTAGTCCCCCAGGGGATCCTGGCCATCTGTTCCCTGAGGGAGTCAAAGTCTGCTTTCCTGAAGTCCAGGGTCCGTATCCTGCTGCTTACCTTTCTTCCCTGCGTCAGGATCCTGAACTCAACCAACTCATGGTCACTGCCTCCCAGATTCCCATCCACTTTTGCTTCCCCCACTAATTCTACCCGGTTTGTGAGCAGCAGGTCAAGAAAAGCGCTCCCCCTAGTTGGCTCCCCTAGCACTTGCACCAGGAAATTGTCCCCTACGCTTTCCAAAAACTTCCTGGATTGTCTATGCACCGCTGTATTGCTCTCCCAGCAGATATCAGGAAAATTAAAGTCACCCATGAGAATCAGGGCATGCGATCTAGTAGCTTCCGTGAGTTGCCGGAAGAAAGCCTCATCCACCTCATCCCCCTGGTCCGGTGGTCTATAGCAGACTCCCACCATGACATCACTCTTGTTGCACACACTTCTAAACTTAATCCAGAGACACTCAGGTTTTTCCACAGTTTCGTACCGGAGCTCTGAGCAGTCATACTGCTCCCTTACATACAGTGCTACTCCCCCACCTTTTCTGCCCTGCCTGTCCTTCCTGAACAGTTTATAACCATCCATGACTGTACTCCAGTCATGTGAGTTATCCCACCAAGTCTCTGTTATTCCAATCACGTCATAATTCCTTGACATCACCAGGACCTCCAGTTCTCCCTGCTTGTTTCCAAGGCTTTGTGCATTTGTATATAAGCACTTGAGATAACCTGTTGATCGCCCCTCATTCCCAGTAAGGGGGCACCCTTGCCGTACTCCTCGCCCGAAGTTGACCGGTTCGGTCAGGGTCCAGTTGAGCCTTACCAGACACTCTGTGGAAGCGTACAGCACCCGGAGAAAGTTCACAAACCTGGGTCCGAAGCCAAACGCCTGCAGAGTGCTCAGGAGATACCCGTGATCCATCCTGTCGAACGCCTTCTCCTGATCTAAGGACAGGAGGGCGAACGACAGACCATCCCTACACCCAAGTTCCAATAGGTCCCGGACCAGATATAGGTTGTCGAAGATGCTGCGGCCTGGGACGGTGTAGGTCTGGTCTGGGTGGATCACGTCCGCCAGCACGGACCCTAGCCTCAGGGAGATGGCTTTTGCCACGATTTTGTAGTCCGTGCTGAGGAGCGAGACGGGACGCCAATTTCGTAAATCACGGAGGTCCCCCTTCTTCGGCAATAAGGCGAGCACGGCTCGCCTGCACGAAAGAGGGAGGACCCCGCTCTGCAAAGACTCGGCCCAGACGGTGACTAGGTCTGGGCCCAGGATGTCCCAGAACACGCGGTAGAACTCCATGGTCAGCCCGTCCATGCCCGGAGATTTATTGGTGGGCATGCGGCGGAGGGCTTCCGAGAACTCGGCCAGAGTGAGAGGCAGCTCTAGCCGGTCTCGGTCGCCCACGCTGACCGTCGGGAGCTCCTCCCACAGCACTCTGCAAGCGTTAGGATCGGTCGGCTCCGGGGAGAATAGGCTTGCGTAGAAGGCTCTCGCCCTCTCGCACATCTCCACCGGATCCGTGAGGGGGGTGCCATCTTCTGCCAGTAGGCAGATGATATGTTTCTTAGCCCCCCTCTTTTTTTCCAGGGCGTAGAAGAAGCGGGAGCCGCAATCCATCTCCCGAAGGAGACGGATGCGGGATCGAACAAAGGCACCCCGGGCCCGATGGTCCTCGATGGTCCGGAGCTCCTCCCGCTTCTCCCGGCACGCTCCGCAGAGGGGTGGATCCTCGGGGCTGGCGGCCAGACGCCTCTCCAGCTCTAAGACCTCCCGTTCCAACTGCTCTATCGCTGCATCCCTCCGTCGGCTGGTGCCCCGGGTGTAGTCACGGCAGAAGAGCCGGGCGCACACCTTCCCTACGTCCCACCACCGCCGTGCCGAGGGAAAGGCACGCCGCTGCCCTCGCCAGGCCAGCAAGAACTCCCGGAAGGACGCCAGGAAGCCCGCATCCTCCAGCAAGCTGTTGTTAAAATGCCAATAGGCCGGCCCCGGCCTCTCCGCGCAGAGGGAGGCTGTCACGGTGGCTATGTGATGGTCAGAAAATGGGGCCGGCCGGATGCTGGAGGAGTGGGCTCGTGTAAGATGAAAGCGTGATAAATAAATGCGGTCCAACCGGGAGTGGCGCGACCGATGGGCCTCCACCCGGACAAAGGTGAACGTGGAAGTGTCATCCGGGTGGTGGTCGCGCCAGACGTCCACCAGGGAGTGGTGTTCGACTATCTCCTGGAGGACGGCGACGGCGGCCGGGCTCTGCTCGGTTCCCGAGCGGTCCCGTTCCTCAAGGGTGGTGTTAAAGTCCCCTCCCAGGACCAGGCACTCCTGAGGATCCAAGGTGCCGAGGAAGGCGGATGCCTGCTGATAGAATTGCAGCCGCTCCGGGCTCGCTGCTGGGGCATATATGTTGACGAGGTTGACTACGAGCCCCTCCATGTGGACCCGGAGGTGCAGCAGGCGACCCGGCACAGCCTCGGCGACCCCCAGCACCTCGGGCCGTAGGTCGGGGGAGAACAGGGTCGCCACTCCACCCGTATGAACTGTGAGGTGGCTAAAGTAGACCCTGTTCCCCCAATCCAGCCGCCAGCTGTCTTCGGCGGTCGGATCCGTATGGGTCTCCTGCAGGAAAACCACAGAGTACCTCCCCTCTCGAAGAAAGGAGAGCACCTGGGACCTGCGGAGACCCATCTTACAGCCACGGGTGTTCAATGTTGCGATGGTAGGCAGATATTCCTTACCTGGGGTTTTCTGAATATAGACCTTTTCGCTGTTGTTATCAACCAGAAATATGTGAAATTCTGCTTGAGGGGAGTTCTTTGTCACCGCCCCCTTTCGGACACATTTCTCCTTTCTTGGTGAAGGAGGGCTGGGGGGGATCCTCACCGGCAGGGATGCTCGTGGCTCCCGGCGGGCCGCATAGCAGTCCGTGACCCACCCCGTAGGTGAGTAAGGAGTCACGGAAGTGGCGGACCCGCTGGTAGGCCGCGGCGCCCTGTCTCCCGGTCCTTTTCCCCTCCCCCATGAGGGCCCTTGCGGCCCGGAGGATTTGATTAAAGTCCCCCCATCGCTGGAGGGCAAGCTGGACTTTGTTGCGGGAGCCACGGACGTCTTCTAGGAACTCCCGCAACTCCTCTCGCAGCGCATGGGGGGCTGGGGTTATGGTCTGGTTGCTTCCCAATGGGGCCCTTGGTACAGCCCCCTGGCCCAGCGAGACGGGCAGACAGGGTGCGGATCCCCGACGGGGCTCTTGATGGGTTGACCTGAATGCTGGGGCGATAGGGGGCGGCGGAGGGAGGATAGCAGCCCCTGGTGGGTAGGGACGGGCAAACACAAACGCCATTCCCTGGGAGTCATCTGTTGGAAAGGGGAAGGAGACTGTCCCAGGGGTGGCAATAATATCTCGGGAGGTGGGCGGGAGAAGGGCAGGGGCAGGGGTAGAGGTGAGAGTCTGGGTCGGGAGAGGGCTCTCACTGATGCCAGGCACAAGCTCTCTGGTGGATTTGGCAGCCACGGCATCAGGAGGTGGACTTTCTTCTGTAGGGTCCTCTCCCGGAAAGGAGGTCGAATGCTCCTCACCAGCGAGGGATGCCCCTGGTGGCTCAGGTTCCAGCCGCGTGGCACTGGCCGTCGCCTCAACTGGCTCGGCGGCTCTCAGCGGGGTGCCCTCTGCAGCCGGGTTGATGGAGGAGTCCAGGGGCTCCTCGGAGGTGGGAGCAGAAGCAACGGTTAGGGGGAGGGAGTATGGGGAAAGGGGGGCTGGAATGAAGTCGCCCAGATCGAGGCCCGCTGGCATAGGATCGTCCTCCCCCTGGGTGACCGGGGTCAGACCCAGGGCCTCGATCTCCTCATATATAGAGGGGAAATTATTTTCCGCTACCCCGGGATTCTCCCCGCCGGCACCTGACGCGATGGTTACTTCGGGGCACACTGGGGTTTCAGATGGTGCCTCGGGGGTCTTGGAGGGGAGGGACTCCTGTGGAGGGGAGATACCGCCTTCCAGTGCTGCCACGTCTTCCCCAGCCGGCTCTGGTGGGTGGAACACACCCGGGGGTAGAGCGGAAGGCTCGGCATCGGTGCCCCCCTTCCTGGTCTTCCGGGGGGCCTCCGCGTCAGATGGGAGGAGCGGAGCTCGAGCCTTCCGCTTGCCTCGCTTCCCCTGGACTAGGGCCCAGCCCTCCATGGCATCATCCGGGGGCTGGCTAGCAGGGGTTGTGTCAGGGGGCAGAGGCGATGGCTCAGGGACTCGAGGGGGTAACGGTGGGGCAGCACAAGGGAGGGAAGATTCCCCTTGGGGTGGGCCCTCTCCCATGCTTGGTGGTGTCCCTGCCGCACCCTTCTCCACAGGCCTCGCCAGATTGCAAACAGTGGGGGCGGGGTTCTCCCGCTCGTCTGGGCATAGTGGGGGAGGTGCCCCTTGGGCCTGAGCGGGAGCAATGGTGGACTGGGAAGTAGGAGGGGCGGTTTTGAGCGCCGTGCAGCCAGGGGCGTCGGCGATGACGGGGCCGGTGCCCTGCCGGGGCTCGGGGGTCCTGGATTCCCCTCCTTCCCGGGCCAGGGGGCAGTCCCTCCGGACGTGCCCCATCGCCCGGCAGAGGTAGCACCGCGCCTCCCCCGTGGAATAATGCACCCTGTAAGGGGTCTCCTGGTAGGGGACTAGGAAGGACCCCTCGAGTGCCTCTCTGTCGCGCGCCGCCGGCGGCAGTTGAAGCTGCGCTTGCCGGCGGAAGGAGAGGACGTGACGGAGGGCGGGGTCTTTGCAGCCCAACGGGAGAGGGCTGATGACAGAGTTGGGCTTCCCCAAGGCAGAAAGGGCGGGTAACAGGGCGGCATTGGGGAGAAAGGGAGGGACGGAGGTCAGGACCAGGCGGACGCCCAGGTCCTCTAGCGGCTCTAAAGGGACGAACACGCCCCCCACCGCCAGGCCCTTCTCCACCGCCTCCTGGGCGGCGGCCTCCGATGCTAGGAAGAAGACGACCTTGCCATACATTTTGGAGGCCGCCACAATGGCCGTGGGCCCCACCACCCTCGCCAATGCCCGCACATAGGTCTCCACGTGGAGTGAGGCGGGCACCAGGAGGCAACGGACGCCATGCTTCCTGGTCATGGTGGGAAAGGGGCCCCGGCCGCTATAGATGGTAGCGGAGGCGGTGGGCTGGAGAAATGACGTAGCGGCAGGCGAAGGGGCTGCCGCCACCTGGGCGTATGGTCTGGGGGCCGGGGGAGGGTCACCTGCAGAGCTGGTGGAGGGAACAGCGGGGAGGGGCGCCCCAGCTGGAGATGGGGCCGGGGCATCGGGGACAGCCCCTGCCATGGAGGGCCTGGTCTTTTTAGCGGGGCCCTTCCCCTTCTTCTTCCCCTGGCCCTTCCCGCCGGCTGGGGGGACTCCCCCCAAATCTGAGGGGGGGAGAGATGTGGCAGCAGTGGAGGTCACCCCGGTGCCCGTCGCTGCTGGTGCCCCAGCGGGGGCGATGGCAGATGGTTTGGCAGCGGAGGTAGAAGCTTGAGGGGGTGACGGAGGGGTAGGCGGGGGAGGGGGAGCTTGGGCTGCTGGAGGGGTCTCACCCGTCTCATCCCCCGCCATCATGAACAAGGAGGAAAGGGGGACACCAAAAGGAGGAGGGGAGAGGGGAAGCAGGTCGACCACTCCTCCCCGCTAGGCTGCAGGCAGGGGAGGAGGGTGCCAAAAGGGGTGGGCTGGATGGGGGGCAATCAGGGGTTAGGGGTCAGTCACCGACACAAGGTGGAAATTCCGGCTCCTCTTGGTGCACTACGGGTGGGGGGGGGATTCAACAACATTTAGGGTGCAGTGAAGAGGGTTGCAACTAAAAAGGGGAATTGCACAAGCGCATGGGAGGGGGCATGGGCACACGGAGCGAGGGGCTAAGCGGTCTGGGGGTAGAACAGGGAAACCAAGGGGCTAGCTTCAGAGGCTGGGGCGGGGCAAACAAACAAAGGCTGCAGAAGGAAATGGGCGGGGCAGGCAAACAAACTGAAGCTAGTAAGGGGGGCTGGAGCAAAAGAGGAGGCAAAGCAAGTGGCAAATGGGGCAGGTAGTAAAGGGCAAAGCTGGGAGGTAGGCAGTCCGGGGGGGGGCACATGTGCCCATGTGCACTTGCACAAGTTTTTTTAGCTGGCTGCTGCTTCTGGCCCAAAGGGTGGAAATAGGGCGTGGCAAGCCAAGCAAGCAGCTGAGTCCAGAGGCAGGAGCTGAGGCAGATGGTATACAGCCAGTGGGGGTGGTGGAGGGGGCAGTGGTGGTGGTAGTAGTGGTGGGGGTTGGGGGGGACACACAGATGGATGGGGGGGCAGCTCCACGCCACACCCCGTGTCCCTGTAAACACAGTCAAAACCCCCACCACAAGAGCACAGTTTGAAAATTACTCAGTCTTAGGGCCCCCTCCACGGTGGTCTGCAAAGTCTGTAGGTGCTGCCCCACTGGCAGATGATCCTCTTCTTCTCCTCCTCGGGCTTCAGCAGCTCCAGGCAGCGGCCTCTGCAGCAGCAGCAGCTCCAGGAACTCCAGGTGGTGGTCCAGGCAGGCAGAAAGGACCCCTCTCAGGTGGTGGTGGTGGTTGTGGTGGTGGTATCCACAACAGCAGTGGCTGGGGTCCCTCACTCCTCCTCTCTGGGGAGTGGGCTAGCAGCCCCCTCCCCACCCCAGGGTTGCAGTTGCAGCAGTAGCAGCACCCAAGAGTGGGGGGTCCAACAGCCAAGTAGCAGAGAATGGGGGGTGTCTGGCCCAGCCAGGGGAGCAGCTGGAGCAGCAGGGAGAGCTTAGGGCCTAGCAGCAGCAGGAGTAGCAGCTTCCCACCTCTCTCCAAGCTAGAAGGCTATGGGAGAGCAGTGGGAGGGAGAGAGAGAGATTCGCTCCAGGCTAAACAAATCCCTGGTACCAGGATAAGTGAAATGGCAGCTGCTCCAGGTCAATTAAGACACCTGGGGCCAATTAAGAACTTTCCAGAATGCAGAGAGAAGGCTAGGTTGATTGGGACACCTGAAGCCAATCAGGGGCTGGTTGAAACTAGTTAAAAGCCTCCCAATTAGTCAGGTGGGAGTGGATGTCAGGAGCTGTGGGAAGAAGTTGTGCGGTTGGAGAGGCTGAGTAGTACACACCATATCAGGCACAAGGAAGGAGGCCCTGAGGTAAGGTGAAGTGGAGCTTGAGGAAGTGAGGGCTGCTGTGGAGGAAGTAGCCCAGGGAATTGTACATGTCATGTTTCTAAAAGGTCAGCTACCATAGCTGATACTATTAGGGTCCCTGGGCTGGAGCCCGGAGTAGAGGGTGGGCCCGGGCTCCCCCCCACCCAACTTTGCCCTCTGATTAATCACTGAGACTGGGAGACAACAGAGACTGTGCAAGGAAGGATAACTTCTCCTCAACTCCCTCGCTGGCTTATGATGAAAATGGCTCAGTAGACTGTGACCCTTGTCTCTAGAGAAAGAAGGGTTCCGTGGAGGGTCACAGTGAGCCTCTGAGGCTAGCGAAATCCGCCAGGAAACGCAGGACCCACGGAGGCAAGGACAGAGCTTTGTCACACTATGTTGAGACAGGCTGTGACAGTTGAGATCCTCTGGGACAATACAGATCACAAAGGCCAGAATGAAACATGTGAGAACTACGGACAAAGTATTCGTAGCAAAGGGTATCCAGCTAAGGAACAAACTTCCAGATGAATCCAGAATCTATGACCAGTGTTAGGAAACGCTGCAAAATCTTCCACTTTCATAAAAGCCTTTCCCCTATAAGAATGATACTCAAAACACTGACACCCTCTGGCCCCCACAAGAAAAAAAAATGCAATCCAACAAAATCAAAAACAATAACCCTATCCTAAGCAGATTGTACCCCAAAAAGGAAGAGTGAAACACTCCGCCAAGTTCATTAGGGATTTTGCTATTGCTATTGTCATTAAATGGAAGGAGCTCAGATAATATGGGGACTGAACAACAGTACACAACCATATAATAGTTTTGTAGTTTCACAGAGTTTAAAGCCAGGAGGGACCAACAGATCATATAGGCAGAATTCTGTGTATAACAGGCCATTAATTTTCTCCCTTACACTTTTATATTAAGCCCAAAGCCTTCAATTAGACTAAAGCATTTCAGTTCTCAAGAGGCTAAACTATGTGCCACAGGGACAGAATAAGAGAGACCAAGGTGCCACTAATACCTATACAAGCTATAATCAAAAGATGACAAAGGAGGGTATCTAATTTATACCTGGGATTTATTGTCAGCTTCCGAGAGAGTGATGGACACTATCCTGATAAGGGTCATGTAAGGAACTAAAGCTAAAGTTCTCTGTGCAACTCAAAATCTAAGTACATTTTAAGTAAATGTTTTTACTTAAACATTTCCCATGTCCTTTTGAAAATTGACTTTGTCATCTTCCCTGTTGAACCTGGCAGTCTCTCAGGGTTGTGCATTTCTGTCAGCCATAGAAAGTTTTCAGTCAGTGACTCAATAGAGTATGCATTGCACCTTCAAAGTCCTCCTGGAGACCTCAATTCATCCTCAGCATCCTGTAGGTGTAAAGATTTACTGCAGCCATGTTTAATCTAATATCACCCTGACCATCCATTTTGGATATATGGGTGGCAGCGCACAGAGTTCTCTGATACTAGCAATGGTAAACTCAACACGTTGTCTTGTAAGAGTGAGTACCGGGACAAAGGAAATGGGATACCAGAACATGCCACAATCTTGAAACCCTGCCATTTTGTCAATATGGCAGTGGATAACAATTTTCTCTCTTATAAAGTCTTTCCCACACCTTGGTCCATTTGCAGAGAAATGTATGTTGACTGGCACAGACCTAAGACCTGACTCAAAATTCTCAGTCAGGAATGGATCCTTTTGTGTAAAGACTGCATTTATATCCGTGATGGTCAACAACACCAGCTATGCCATGATTTGCATCTGGCTGGCCATTTTAGCCAATGGAAAATGTTGAGGTTAGTATCTTGAAATTTCTGGTGGTCAAGACAGCATTCATTCATTTAGTCTTACTCCAATAGCATGCACTTGAACAAAGACTCCCTATGTCAAACCTCTGGGCTCTTTGATTTCCCTGCCAACACCATCTCAACCCTGGTCATCCATCTTCATGGACTTTATCAAGTCCTTCCCAATTGACCTTCCCAATTCCCAGGGCCACACAGCCATACTATTCATTGTCAACTTACTTACAAAAATGTCCCATTTTGTGCTGTGCCACTTCAGTGGAAACAGACCAACTGTTTTTCAACCACGTCTTCAAACTCCATGGCCAAACATCTAACATTACATCTGATCAAGGATTGCAGTTCATTTCACATTTCTGGCAAGAGTTGTTCAAGTTCCTGGATGTGGATCTATATGTGTCTTCAGTTTGTCATCCCCAGTCAATGGGGAATGAGTGAACCAAATCCTTAAGCAACACCTCTGTTGCTTTATAAATTACCAGCAGAATGACTGTGTTTCACTCCTCTCTTTTTCCAAATTCAGGTACAACTCCAACAATAGATCACCTACCAGAGTCCTTTTTATGCCAACCAATTTCCACCTCTAGTTCCATCCATCCAAGCCACACGTCTCCCATGTACGTACAGCCTCCAGTCTAGTCGAACACCTGCACTGCATCCAAGAGGAGTTGAAAGCCCATCTAGAATAGGCCAAAAAGATTTCAAATGCTATGCCAAATGCTAGGCCAACCTTTGTCAGCAGGGAACCCCTTACATCATAGTTGGAGATAAAGTATGGCTTTCCACATAGCACTTTGTCTCTACCCAACCAATTCGCAAGCAGGAGTCTAACCAGCTGACCCCAAAGAAGATATGCAGGCTCCTAATGAAAACAGCCACTCCAATCTTCTCAATATCACTACCTTGCTGGGAATGCGCCCTGTTACCTGGCAGTTCTGACAGTTTGTGCCAGCTCCTGCACATATCATGGCCGATCACCCAGGTATCCTGACACAGAGTTAGATGGTCTCAAGGGAAGAGGGCAGGTTGATGGCTTTTTCATGCTGTCTTCAGTCTAAAATTGAGAATGTAATTGCAAAACTTGGTATAATTCCACTCTGAAATGGCTGATCATTCTTAGGACAATAAACCATGTTTTGACTTTTTTTATAGATCTCAAATAAAGTACTGTGGTGCAGGAAGGTGCCTCCATGTAACTGAGAACAGAATTTGACCCACTGAGAAACCTGTACCTCTTGTGTCCTGTACTGGAAAAAAAACTTGGTGTGTATGATGCTATACACAAAAGATGTAAGAACAGTCATACAAGCACATTTACTATATGGATTAATTCAATGTTGCTATAATCTGCTCATGATAATGTGGAATTTGTTTCCTTGTTGGTTGGTTTGAACCTCAGATCATACATTCAAATCACACTAGTTTATTTATTTTGATGTGTGATTAAGTCTTTTTCCCCCCTCTCTCTACCAGAAAAAAAATCAAATGGAAAAATAAAATACCCCAACCAGACAAACTTATTGCAGTTGTGGGGTAACTTAGATTTTCCTTTTTTTTCCCTGTTAAATCCCCAATCAAATGATGCAGTAATTCAAAACATTGAACTTTGAAAATATTCCTTCTCGATAACAAACACATGGGTTCATGGCTTTTTCTCTGTAGGTAGCGTGAACTATACAACGCTGATGAAGCATTTTCAGCCTCCACATTTAGTTGCTTAGAATGTTGACAACATTACCTTTGGGGCAGAGCTTTGTTTTGTGAGAAATGAGATGTGACTATTGTTGTTGTTGTTATGAAAGGTTTGATAAAATCAATTTGGCACTTATGAGTTAGAAGCTCAAGTTAGAAAGGTAGGGGTACATTTTAACTGAAGAAATTGAAAATGACCTTTTGGAGAAAAATAGGGCTAGATTCTTCATTGCTCTGCAGTTTGTCAATGCAAGGTGAGTGTGAAACACTGGTAAATCAGGATAATAAGAATGTGCACCAATTTGTACTGGTAAGTTTACTACACAAGGTGAAGGGGAATGGAAATCTGGCCCTCAAACTTGGTCTCTAACCCAGCGGTCAATGTGTGTTGTGTCCTCCTCTGTGCCTGATCCCCAAAAGATTTGGGTCTGTTTATAGCCCCAGTTACACAGCCTGGATCTTTATTTCAAACTGAAGTAATTTGTGTTTTTAGCTCTGGTTCCCAAAACAGTCCTTAGTGTTGGTCAAGATGGTGGTCATTCCACATGGATTTACTAGAATTTTCAATGAGGCATGGTTGAAATTTTGAAATAAAGATGAAGCTAGATGCTGCTGTACAGTGTTTTCCAACAACTTCAGTAAAATATAGTTGGTACAACTTTTGAATGTTTGCAGGTCTGATTTTTATAAAATCTCTTCATCATACAACCTCTGACAATTCTTTAAGAGGAGATGAACTGCTAATATCTGGAAGACTCAAAGACAAGTAGTTAGAGGGGAATAAGTAAATATTTATTTTGCAATAGTCCTATGAACATTATCTGGCATTAATTTAGCAAGCAGTGGTGTGGTTTTCAGTGTTTCTCCATATTTCCATTTGTTGTGAGAACTACAATGAAATATTGAATTAATGGTTAATTACTCTATGATGAAGCACATCAATGGAAGGGTTAAAGTAAGAGTGACAGTGGGGGAGAATAGAAACCTGTTCTCTGCTAATCACAGAAGTCAAATTCCCCCTCCTTCTCCTATGACTGGCATGTGGTGTAACACTGGCCATTGGACTTGTTGGATACTAACCCCTCCACATGACAAAGGTATAACATTTTGTAACCAAGACCAATGTCATCCTACTAGGGCTAGGAAATAAAGACCAGTGTCTCATCACCCTCCTGTGGGTCACACTTTTATTACATAGTGGCAGAATTAAACTAAACAATTGGCAGAAATGGAGCAAATGAAGCCACCTGAATCAGTGGAAGGGAACTATTAATTATTTATTATTATTATTACCACCATCATTTAGGAGCTCTAGTCAAGGACCCAGGACCCTATTATGCTAGGTACTGCACAGAGACAGAACAAGACAGTCTTTGCCCCAAAGAGCTTTTTAATCCCGATATATTTCAAATGACTGTTCCCAAGAGATAAAGGTTAGTCGCTCACCTGTGGGTCATACATTCATTACACTAGGGAGTTCAGCTCCTCCTCCTTCTCCACTGATACGGTGAAGACTCAGTGGGGACGGACATCTCAAATGGAACCAGCAGGAGGCTCTGACATAAGACTAAAAAGTTTCTGGAACTTCAACAATTTCCTGCCAGTAGAGGGAACAGTAGCAGGATGTGACAGAAGAGGAAAGGGTCTTCTAGCTGTATTCACTGTTCATCTCCTCTCCTCTAAAGGATTATCTGTCCTACCCATTGGTATCTTACATATTCCATGGAAAAAGGGGAACAAAAAAGAACCTTCCCACCACTGCCACACACATACACACTGCCTCTTCCAGAGGCTGTAGAAAAGAAGGATCTCTCTGTAAATCCATAACAATCTCTCTTGAAATGCCTTATTCTAAAACCTGGGACATTCCATTGGACGTTTCAAAATTTTCCAACTAAAAACTATCATATTTATTTTTGTATCAGCACTGATTTTGTATCCTGATAGAAATGAAGGTTGGAAGGAGCAAGGAACATGTCTTTACTCAGCTCTTACACACCATAGTTGACTGGTTACCAACCTTCTTGGGAACCCCTTTTGGATGCATTCCTTGTCTTCTTTCTTCTTCTCACGCCTCACTTTTCTTGCTTCTGGTGCTACATCACTGGGCAGTTGCCAGTTAGAGCCCTAGAAACTTACTGTTTTTAAAAAACTGAAAGATAAGAGTCTGATGTAATCATGTGACTTCAGGAGCTGTGGACTTAGGCATAGAGGTCTTTAGTGCCTTTGCCTTAATTCCCCCCTGGTTTTACTTACTGCATGTGGTGAAATTGTGGGACCCAGATATAGACACCTAGATTCTATCACAGACCTCGATGAATTTGGATTTATCCCATAGAAATTTAATAATCCTCTAAACCTGCAAATTCTTAAAAGAAATAGTCAAAGACACTTGATCAATTTTATTGTAAGCTACAGGGCTCAGTTTACTAAGTCAGCACTGTGAGGTGTAAATATCTAGTCATCTTTCACCTCAGTGGAAACTCATCACAAGAGAAGACATGAAATATTACCGTAACAGTCCTTTTACCAAAGGAGTTGAAGGCAGCCAACTTTATTTATTGGCCAGAGCTGTTTTAATAGAGGCTTGTGTGCGGATGTGGGGAATGAGTGTGCATGGACACAGTCCTTTCCCAACTAACACCACCAACATTTTGGGTACTGCAAGTTCCCTACCACCCACGGAAGAGTGCCCAAATGTGCATGCAGTATGCCCTACCTGAGAGTCGGCTTCTGTCCCAAGGATTGTGCCAGTAGAAATCAGCATAAACCATGACTGAAGTTTACCTATTGCGTTTTGGAGCTTTACTGTAGAATACTATATTGGTTTATTCATTTAATAAAGGATGTCATTGAAGCCTATAGTTTATGCTGTTAAATTTCAATAATTGCCAGTTAATTTATGCAATTTAAATATAACAATCTTTGTTTGACACTAATTTCTTTAAACATGTAATGATTTGGCATTCTACAACAAAGAACTATGAACTGCTTACATGAGTGTTAAACAGGAGAACAACAAAATTGATGCCTCATTTTGCTCCCTGGGCGGCGGTGGGGGATAAAAAGGAAGCACACAGAAGCTATTGCAGGATAACATCTGAGTCACTAATCTCATAATGTGATAATGAAATAACATGAACAGACTGATTTGAATAATAAGATTGTAGGGTTCATGGTGTGAGAAAATCCCATGCTGTGCATATTCTGTCTTAATATTTGCTATGAAAGGTTTACTGTAAGAATCTTTTCCACTTCTAAGATATGGTGGAGGGAGGGGAGAGATTTTTCCTATCACCAAGTTTTTCTCATTTGATGGCATGTTACAGATCAGACACAGGTTGGTATGCAATATGGGGATTTTAATTATTAGTTTATGTATGTTGATAGGTAATTTAATTCCCATTATTCTATTTGAATGCAGAAAGAAGCATAAATAGTAGTAGGAGAGCAGAAAAATGCATTGTTTTTTAAAAGGCTTGGGTCCTATTTAGTTTGCAGGTGAAAACTAAGGTTGGTGGTTTCACAGGCTACCCAAGGAATACCACTCTTCTTAACACTTAATGATCCAATTGTTTGGTGTAACTGATACTTTTTCCACTACGGGGCCACAATAATACTTTCTGTAGACATTAAATCATCTCCTTTCTAATCATTATTGTTATATTTCCCTGTGTATAATACATTGCACTATAGCACACTTTCTTAACTTTCATTCCAAGTGTGCTTAAAATTTTAATACCCTACAAAAAGCATTAAAATCTTTAGCAAATTTGAATAATATATTAATTCTTATTATCAGGAAATTTAATGGTGAAAACATGCTTAAATCACTTCAGCTTCCCCCAGTTACAATCCAGCGTAGTGGTGCAAGAGTTTCTGCATAATAAACAAGGTGAAGGAGGGAGGGGTTGAGCACGTATTAGATTTCCGGGATGTATCGTTAGGCTAAAACCATTAGCCATAACTAAAAAAAAAAAAGCAAATTTTGATCTTTATAAAAGACAACCTCTTTTGGTATCTGAGGTCTTTATTGTGACAAACCTTGTTTAGTGCAAACTGAGATGAATAGATCAGGGTGCTGGCAGAAAATGCCTCCAGGGCTTAAGCCCCCTCAAAAAATGTCTAAACAAATTTATCTAAAAATCACACTAAACTGAAATTGTGACTTTCTTCTGGCATGTCTGTACTAATTCCTTTCCAAAGGCAGACTAGCTAAAAAGCCTTGACCCAGTTTTCCTAAACCTGATATGTCATTCATTTAACTACAGATCACACCCTTTCCAGACACTGAAATTGTTTATCTGGTTATTTAATAGATTTTAATTTAATTGTTTTATATTTTTAAAGGATGAACCCCAGCATACCTGGTTCATTGCTGATTCAGGGCTGTCTTGTTTGGCGATAAATGGGAGATACCACAATCTCATATGCACTTTCTCTCCAAACCTTATTTAGACCTTGTTTTCTGTGGCACCAAGGTCATTCTAGCTATATGGTTTAAGCATACTTGGATCAGGTCCTCAGCTGATGCAAATCACCATGGGTTCACTGAGGTCAATTACCTTTTACCTGACCAGCATGGACAGGGAATCTGTTTCTGAAAACTGTTTGAAACAGGTTATAAAACTCAACTATAAATGAGCTAGGAATGTATGGTATGGTTAGCATGGTTCTCAAGGGAGGAGGGGGGGATAATCCATGCCTACATTGGTCAAGGAAACCAGGCTTGAACAAAGGCCAGGTCCAGGTCCACTCCTAAGGGCACTGCTTGTCTGGTTCTGCTACCGACCAACCCCGTTTAGTGAGTCAGTTTTATTAGGGTGTTGGATGGTCCAGGCCTCACCAAAGTCCACCCAGTGATGTTCACAGCATCATTTCTTGCCATAAAACAGCAACAGCTCTTGCAGAAAAGTCATCGCTCTGCATTTTCTCATGCAGTGAAGTCACCATGCGTGTGAGGTTCTGCCAGGAACATAACCTGGGCTTGCTGACACTTCCATCCGGCTATCTAGAAGCCATGATAGGGCCATATGCATTATCATATCAACCCCATGAAGATAAACACCCCAGGACGTACCACTTCCGAAGGCTGGAATGACAGCTTCCCTCATGGCCCCTGATTGGCTCAAGAGCCCAATTTAAGTCCAAGAGAAGTTCCACAGAGATCTGTGCAACTAAGTGGTTTGCCTAGCTGGTTGTAGTGACAGACATGCCTGTTGGTTTCTTCCCATATTTTGACCCTGACTCAGACCCCAGACCTCACCCTTGAATCCTGACTCTGAACCCAGCCCCTGGCTTCAGTATTTGGACTCTGTCTCTACCCTTAACTCCTGGCTTTGGCTCCTAAACCTTGACCTAGGCTCTCATACACAAGTCCTGACCACTAGGCAAGGCTGCCCAAGCTTCATTCATGATTATAGGTGGGGAGCCAAGAACCTTTAAGACTCTTTAGCAGAGTCCGGACTACTTGGAAGTGAGCACTTCACTCATTTCTTTTCCCTACATTTCTCTGAGACCTCCCAACCCCAAAACCCAAATTTGTGTATAGTTATGGTGATTACCCAAGTTTCCCTAGAGAAAGTGGGGGTAGGACGTGTAGGCAAATGAAGCTCTCAATGGCAGCACTCTCCCTGGTCACCAATTGAGAGAACAGAACATTCTTCCCCTTTGGCAGTCCTGTTCATAGGCTTTCCAGTAATAAGTAAGGTCCATGTCATACTATCAATTTTTCAACAGAACTCCTCCATTGGTTTCAACAGGGTAGTTCTGGTTAAAAATTCCTGCCATGGTCTGGCTGATAAACAGTAATGAAACTAGTAATGTTTAAGGGATAATATTTATGATGAGGAATTATAAGAGTTAATAAATAGCATGTGTGAATGATTAAATGGAGTAAAACTTATGACTTTGATAACCCAAAACCTTTTATTGTGAGTACTCTACACTTACAATTGCAAGAATGTTCTCAGTGCTCAATTTTCAAAGTGGTGGCCGTGTTAGTCTGTATCAGTAGAAAGAACGAGGAATACTCGTGGCACCTTAGAGACTAACAAATTTATCTGACCATAAACTTTCATGGGCTAAAGCCCACTTCATCAGATGCGTGCAGTGGAACATATAGTAGATAGATAGATAGATACAGAGAACATGAAAAAATGGGGGTTGCCATACCAATTCTTAAAGAGACCAATCGATTAAGGTGGGCTATTATCAGAAGGAGAAAAAAAACTTTTATAATGATAATCAGGATGGCCCATTTCAAACAGTTGACAAGAAGGTGTGAGTAACAGTAGGAGGGAAATTAGCATGGGGAAATAGTTTTTAGTTAGTGTAATGACTCATCCACTCCCAGTCTTTATTCAAGCCTAATTTAATGGTGTCCAGTTTGCAGATTAATTCCAGTTCTACTGTTTCTCATTGGAGTCTGTTTTTGAAGGTTTTTTTGTTGAATAATTGCAACTTTTAGGTCTGTAATTGAGTATCCAAGGAGGTTGAACTGTTCTCTGACT
The DNA here is from genome assembly GCF_009764565.3 of Dermochelys coriacea. Taxonomy (NCBI): domain Eukaryota; kingdom Metazoa; phylum Chordata; order Testudines; family Dermochelyidae; genus Dermochelys; species Dermochelys coriacea. Next base: position 313,031,453 of record NC_050068.2, on the reverse strand, counting down.
GGTTTTTAAATGTTATAATTCTTGACTTCTGATTTATGTCCATTTATTCTTTTGCGTAGAGACTGTCCGGTTTGTCCAATGTACATGGCAGTGGGGCATTGCTGGCACACGATGGCATATATCACATTGGTAGATGTGCAGGTGAACGAGACTCTGACAGTGTGGCTGATGTGATTAGGTCCTATGATGGTGTCCCTTGAATAGATATGTGGACAAAGCTGGCAATGGGCTTTGTTGCAAGGATAGGTTCCTGGGTTAGTGTTTTTCTTGCGTGGTGTGTGGTTGCTGGTGAATATTTGCTTCAGGTTGGGGGCTGTCTGTAAGTGAGGATTGGCCTGTCTCCCAAGATCTGTGAGAGTGATGGGTCGTCCTTCAGGATAGGTTGTAGATCCTTGATGATGCGTTGGAGAGGTTTTAGTCGGGGGCTGAAGATGACGGCTAGTGGCGTTCTGTTACTTTCTTTGTTGGGCCTGTCCTGTAGTAGGTGACTTCTTGGTATTCTTCTGGCTCTGTCAATCTGTTTCTTCACTTCAGCAAGTGAGTATTGAAGTTGTAAGAATACTTGATAGAGATCTTGTAGGTGTTTGTCTCTGTCTGAGGGATTGGAGCAATTGTGGTTGTATCTTAGAGCTTGGCTGTAGACAATGGATCATGTGGTGTGATCTGGATGAAAGCTAGAGGCATGTAGGTAAGTATAATGGTCAGTAGGTATCTGATATAGGGTGGTGTTTCTGTGACCATCGCTTATTAGTACTTTAGTGTCCAGGAAGTGGATCTCTTGTGTGGACTGGTCCAGGCTGAGGTTGATGGTGGGATGGAAATTGTTGAAATTATGGTGGAATTCCTCAAGGGCTTCTTTTCCATGGGTCCAGATGATGAAGATGTCATCAATGTAGCACTAGAAGAGTAGGGGCATTAGGGGACGAGAGCTAAGGAAGCGTTGTTCTAAGTCAGCCATAAAGATGTTGGCATACTGTGGGGCCATGTGAGTACCCAAAGCAGTGTCGCTGACTTGAAGATATACATTGTCCCCTAATGTGAAATAGTTATGGGGAGGACAAAGTCACAAAGTTCAGCCACCAGGTTTGCCGAGACATTATTGGGGATACTGTTCCTGACAGCCTGTAGTCCATCTTTGTGTGGAACGTTGGTGTGGAGGGCTTCTACATCCATAGTGGCCAGGATGGTGTTTCCGGAAGATCACCAATGGATTGTAGTTTTCCAGCAAAGGAAACAGGGAGAAAAAAAAAGGAAAAATAATTGATGAACATTCTGAAGGTTTGAAAGTTCACTGCTGCTATCTGCTAGGACAGGCCATTGATGTTTCTTTGGGGATGAGGTTCAGGAATAATGAGGAATAATTCTTTGACGGAAGGTTCATGAGAGTTATAAATCAAGGACAGAGCTGAATAATTATTGGGAGTGGCAGGAGTTGAAAGGAAGCAATGTCACTTGATGCATCATATTAAGAATTTCGAAAGCTTATGAGTTATGATAATGTTGGATATTTCTCGGGCTGTGATTAATTGAAATCTTTCACATAATCCTCTTCTTGTATAATACTGAATAACACTATTCTATGTTTAGTGCAGAGTGAAAGAGTTTAAGGAAAAATTACTTTATTTCCAACAGTGCTGATGCTAAGTAGCAATAAACATGCTAGAGATAGGAAAAGATCATTGTGGATGAAATGAATGTAAAAATAATTGAAGATTATAAAAACTGTTTGATAAGAATAAGATACGAAACATAAAGGAGGATGTGAGCATTCATCAAGTTAAGACAACTTTGAAAAATGTATAAGTAACAGTCAAGTAAAAATATGAATTATGTTCAGAAAGTAGAGTCAAGGAAGAAGGAAAAAAAGTGATGAAAGTGTAGGAGCTCTAGGAGCTGGTACTGGTAATTAATTTATGGTTATATTGTGTTCATGTCTAATACAGCTGCACAGGTGAATACCCCCATTCTCTGGCATTGCTGTATTAAGTCTTCTTGAATTGCTGCCCTAGCACATGTGAGAGTGCAGGGCATACAAATGGAAAGGGACTGGGCAAGCCATTGCTTTGTCCCGTGCATAAACCAGAACAGTGCTCTGGCCATGCAAAGTAAGAGTAACCTGCGCCACATCAATGGGCATGCTATGGTGTCACTATGGAATCTTGATGAGTACAGCAAAGGAAACGGACACCTTGCAGTATGCTCTTTAAAAGTTCATTTTAAATTCATCAGGAGTGCATTAGAACAAGCAGAAAAATATTTATAGTATCTACTTGTAAGCAAGGATTTATACAAACCTATACATTTAATTTATAACAGGAGGAGAATATTGGGAACAGTGATTATGGGGACCGGATAGAAGCTTTCTTAAGGAAAAATACAACATGGTAATTGGCAGATTCACAAAAAGAAAATCTATGCTCAGTGAACCTGAAACAATAACATAAAACGAAGGAATTTTATTTATTCTGACTGGAACAAAGAAGAAGAGAGAATAACTACTGATCAGCAGGGGGAGAAAACATAACACAGAGATGAATTTTTTGAGGAGATCAGTTTGATTGGAGACTGAAAACATAAGCCCCATCTATGTACCCTAAACAAATGAGTTTAATAATGTTTTTTTAACATGTTATAGCTGAACTGGGTTATGACATAATTGAGCCTGCTCTGTATGGACAGGGCCTGGCATTGCTATAATCAAGATTAGTTCCAGGGCATTCAGCCTGTTCTCCTGCCTTATAGTAATAATATTTGTAATAAACAGCTTTTCAGGTCAGAATACAGCATATTTTGGCTCCATTTACAATAGCTGGATTAAACTGTGCCATAATCCAGAGTAGCCACAACTATTTTTAAAAAGTCAAATTCAGTTGTTTTAATTCTGTAGAGAGACTCTCTGAAAAGTAAAGAAAATCAAGATATGATACAAACTACTTGAGACTAACTATATAGAGTGTGGCAATCAAACTCAGAATGGCATGGACAGACCAGAAGCAAGGGCAGACAAGTGATTCCAAGAAGGGAAATACCAGATCATGTGTCTGGGAATAAAAAGACTAGCAAACAACCTTTTTTCCCTACAATGCTTTGTTGTGAAATCAGCTGAGAGGAGTTGAATTCATTCACAAGAAAACATTAAAGTAGCAGCTCCTGGCTCAAGCTCTGAGCTTACTGTGAATGAGTATTATTCATGAGATTGGCAATGGACATAAATCTTCCTTTGTGCAATGCTGTAGGTGACCCTGAAACGAGATCTGTCCAGTTAGAAATTACAACACAAAATGCATGTGAGTCTATAGGCAGTCTGGTTATAATACTGCTAAGTATTGCTGCTTTATTAGGGGAAGCTAGGCGATCAGAGCTGGCTTAATTCCAGCTAGCATGGGTAACAGTAGCAGTAATTACAGTACAGTCAGAGTGGGCTAGTTAGCTGAGTGCATACCAGGGTGTCCTGTACTATCTGCACCTAATAGCAGTGAAAACACTGCTGCATGGTCTTGTTACCCATGCTGGCTAGGTCATGTAGGCTAGCCCATGTACTGATGTGTGGACATATGCTAAGGAGGCGGAGCCACTGAGCAGGGAAACGCCAGGGCATCATTTACAATTTGGAAACCCCCTCCCACACCCACAATTCTTTAATTTTAATTTAAAGTACTGCGGATGCCAGTGTCATTAACAGAAAATGACAGAACTTTCTATTTAATTTACTTATTATTTATAGACTTTTCTATGGCTCTCATTACTATAGTATCTAAGCTCCGCACAAACATTCATGTAGCCTCACTATACCCCCGTGAGGTTAAATCCTTCAGTTTCATATACACAGGCAGATCCTGTTTACTGCAGTGAAGCTCTGTGTTGGTCGATGGATTTGCCCACACATTCAGCTTGCAGAAGCAGAGTCTTATGCAGTACCCGAGTGACTTATGCAATACCATGAATTGAACCCAGGTTTCCTGAATCTCAGTTAAGTGGACATAAGCACAAGATAATTATTCCAGTCTCTTTCTCTCTCGTGTTAATTAGTCCTGTACATTTACAACATTTTTTTAAGAAGAAAATATTCATAATTTAATTCTGGGTCATTTTGCAGCTGCAAATTGTTGTTTTTCAAGTGTCTTTTGCAAAATTGTGGTTTTCACATCAAAACACAAAATTTCATGTTTTCTCAGCTAAAATTGATCTACATTGGAACAAAGCTTTTGAATTTCAAATGATAACACTTGAGTAATATCTGGTTGATTTTGTTGAGGAAAGCTGCAAAATTTCAGCTCTCTCTCTAAACTGGAACAATATTTGTAATCTAAATAAAAGGTGCAAACATCAAATTTAGGAGCTTAACTCAATTGCTGTCTCTTATATGCCACGGCAAAGGAGTTTCTATGCTAGACAGTGATGCTTATCTCTCATATACCCAACCTTTACCAACCTTTCAAGTGGAACTGCTCCACTTCAGTGGAAAAGGGACCCTCCATGGCCATGAATGAGGTGTTTGTTTATGTCCCTAAGGGCTAAATCCGGCTTCCAGTACCCAGTCTAAATAACAGTGGGGCTGGATCCTGGGAAGCTTCACGTAGTGGAAGGAATCCTTTGCCCTACACTGTGGAGCAGCAACAGGTCCACTCTTCAGCCATCACGACGTCTCACAGCTGGAGTAGGGTCCTGTAGTGGGTCGTCTTCCAAACACTGGTAGAAAAGGGGTTAAAAGCAGCCCTAGCGAGGCTGCGCAGGAGGCAGCCAATCAGAGAAAGGATGAAGGGAGCAGCCAATCAGGGCAAACCAATATAAAAAGGGAGCTCCAGGGCAGAGGAGGGGAGTTGTTTGTTGGGAGCCCAGGGAGGAAGGGCTGCGTCTCTGAAGAGCTGAGAGAACTGCCAGAACCCTGGGCAGTGCTGCCAACAGGGGCCAGAGAAGCAGGAGACAGCTCCTGGCTGGCTGTTGTGGGTTGCAGACTAAGGCCCTGATGCAAGGGCAAGGATGGTGTTGGAGCCACATGGAAAGTGGATAGACTGTGGAATGCATACTTTGTAGCAGGTGCACACCTCATCATGAGCTCCTGAAATTTGTTTACTCTCCAGTTCTGGAGAGAACCAACAGAGGCTCCAGTGCATCTGCACTGAAGAAGTGTGCAGATATTTACTTCTAAATACCCATAAGCCGTTTTAGGTCACATGTGGCATTCCCTACCTATATGTTCTATCCCACACAACTCAGACAGGTAAGGCTCCTCTGACTTGCTTTAAAACATTTTCTATTCATTAATTTCTAAATACCTAGGTATGTCAATATACTTCTTTGGTGTTGACAGTTTGTATATTTTTTGCATTAGCATTCTATATTTCCAGCTTTGAGAAAAGGATAGTTGCTACTATCAGCAGTAAACACTCATCATTTATAATTACATCAGATAATACATTTCAACAATTATGTCCCATTGCTATTAGGACTATTCACATTTACATTACCTTAGAACCGAAGAAAACACCAAGGCCAATATATAAAGTACATACATTAGTTTTCTACAGACAAGAAATATTTCCCAAGTTTCCATACCATATGAAATTTGAGGGGGGAAAAAGCAGCAGGAATACCCATTATTCTACATATTTAGGGTTTCTAATTTTCCATTTTAACCAATAAACACCAATAAAATATTCTTTAAAAAAATAAAAGAAGAAGAAATCAAATGCCTTCGCTGCTCCTTCCTGGCTCAGGATGTAGTAGGACCATAAGGCCTCCAGCAGAGGGCCACAAAAGGCCAGGTACATCTCACCATAGTTCCATATAGGGCTTTCGCAAAAAGAAAAGGAGTACTTGTGGCACCTTAGAGACTAACAAATTTATTAGAGCATAAGCTTTCGTGAGCTACAGCTCACTTCATTGGATGCTGTTGCTCATGAAAACTTATGCTCTAATAAATTTGTTAGTCTCTAAGGTGCCACAAGTACTCCTTTTCTTTTTGCAAATACAGACTAACACGGCTGCTACTCTGAAACCTGTCATATAGGGCTTTGACATACTACTTGGCAGAAAAAAAATAAAAACCAAAATATTTTGGCCAAAATCCTAAATAGTTTGATTCTGAAATGCTGCCCTGGTGCCCTAGAGGAGTTGTAATTTGGATGCTTCATTCTCTATACACAGGCTGCCTGATCAGACTTCATCTCCCATAATGTACCACAGTCTCTGCTCTGGATGAGGGAAGGCAAGAATCCTATCAGAGGCCCACCACCATGGTGTATCATAAGAGATTAAATATGGCTGCTGAGCCTAGCCCATAAAGGAGAATGGAGACTTGAAAGCAATTGAACTTCAACTCCCAAAAAGCACTACAACAGCATATCCAAATCAAAATATTTCAGTTTTTAGTTGAACTATTTTGGTTTACAGAAAAAACTGAAAACTTTTCAGTTGGAGGCATTAAGGAAAAAAAATCAATTTTTGCATAGAAAGGAAACAAATTTGTGAAAAATTTCATTCGAAATTCAAATTCAAAAATCCAATTTTTCGCCCAAAAGCAGTTTTTTACAATTCTAATATATTAAAACTTGAACTAAATCTATGGTCTTTTGACACAAACTTGCTAGTCGATCAATGTTGATTTCTTTCCTCATCTGTCAGATCCACCTTTCCCTACTGGAAAAATATCACATAAATCTCCCCTTGCCATTACCATGATGAGTTTACCTTTCTGGAAGATGTGTCTGGCCCTGCTGAAAATTCAATAAATCACTTTGTACATTGGTTCTTGTACAAAAGTTGTTTCAGAATGGTGATGGACGAGTGGCAGAAAAAGATGTGTCAGAGCCTTCCCAATAGAGATACTTGGGCAGCTCTAGCTGCTAGCATTATTCAGGTTTCCCAATTTCATCAAATTCAAGGCACATACTTATTTATATTCTAGCACATCTAAATCTTCCAATTGGACCTGAACAGTTTTCAAAAGCAAGAACTTCCCTGATGTACCAGCAGACTTTGCTTTATAAAACTAAGTTAAATATGTTATTAACTACTGTAGTTAATCTTTCAGTAACTTGTGATTTGAATTAAATGTGACTAAAAGGGTAATATTAAGGTGGCAACACATATGGTGTATGAAACTGCAGAGACTTCTGCATGTGCTTAACTTTATGCAATGTGAGCATTCCTGATAATCAATAAGACTACTTATAATGTATAAAGTTAAGTATATTCTTTGCACAACTAGTATTTCAGGTTTAATATTTTGGGGAGTTTTGGAACCATATCCTTAGTTAGGGAGAGTATAAATAAATGAAAATTGTATGGCAAAGGAAAATTTTAATGTAAATGAATAGTTTCTGTAAAGGTTTCTTAACCCCATCCCTACTGTTTTCATGATGTCTTTTGCATTTCATTATAGGCATGATCATTTCCATAAATTCTTTCTGTTCCCTGACTGGATAAGAGAAAACATACTTCCCCTATGAATATTTGCATGTACAAATTTAGTTTTCCCAAATGCTCAGATACAAGTTTGAAATTTGCCTTCAGTGAACATATTTTTTTCAGATAAATCTGATCCTTCCATTAATCCTGGAATGTGAACATGAAAAGGACATGGGCATAGCCCTAGGTTTCATTTAAAATTAAATTCATTCAAATAATTTGAAGAAATTTAGTTAAAGGTTCTGTTTTAGTCATCCAGCTTTAGTAAGAACAAACTAGAGCTCATTTTCATTCACTGCTTTGATTTTTCTTCCAACCCTCCCCAAAAGAGTCAAGCTCTCCTTTGGAATATTTTTCTTTCTTCTTTTACAGTGACTCTTTCATACTTGTTGAGCTTCTGCCCAAGCCAAGAGAACAAAAAGACAGCTTTAGTCTTCACAAACAAAAATGTTGTAAGATTAAAATCCCTGGAAGACCTGAATACATTTGGTAACTCCTTAGTGAACTGTCTATAATAGTGAACTTTTCCATTTTCATTAAAGGTATAAGGGAGACTATGGAACTGTCTTTATAATTGCCTTCTTAAAATCATTTTTTTAATGATGCAGAGTTCACATGGTGAACATATTCCTCATTCCATATCAATAGAACAGAGTGAAATGAACCATTATGAACATTATGTAGCTGGGCATGACAAAATGTTTTTAATCTGCAATTCCCAGTGTTTTTCCATTTACTTAGTTTAATTCTGTTCATACATTTGCAACCCTTTAAATTTTTAATTGGCAGAATCAATTCTGCATCCGTTTAAAAGAGATTAAGCAGTTCTGCCGCTTTGTGGAAGTCAATGAAGCTTTCTAACCTTTTTTCACTGCACATCGCTTGTGTGGCAAAGAATTATCAAACTCAATGAGCAAGAGTTTCTATAAAACTACAGTGCTGGAATGTGGTAAATCTGCTATATAGCTCAACCCGGAAAAGGTATCCAAAATACAATAATTAAGGCAGATTGCCATAAAAAAAAGATTAGTGAGAGAGATTTTGTGCATGTAGTTACTATATTCACAAGTGTATGTAGCCCTTACATATTTCCCATTTTTAAAAAAAAACCTTGAACCACCACTCACAGAAAAAAACATTTTAAGTGATTTCTACTCTGCTGACCTGAGTCAGTGCTGCAGTAACATATAGGGCTAAAGGTCTGTGCACAAGGCAAATTTCAGATTTCAAATTTCAACAATTTCTGCTGAAGCCCAGTTCAGGAATATGCAAGTAATAGTTTTGTTAACAGTAGCAAAAGTGTATCTTCAGTTGCTTTACCTAACTGTTGATGGAGTTTGCTTTCCAAAATAACAAATAACCAATTTATGGTTTTGCAACGAAACCAAAGCAAACATCAGCATATAATTGTGTTGTCCAGAGGGAAGACTATATACGAGATTGTGACACAGAGGGTGATATCTGGTCCCCAATATAGTTAGTTGGGAAATAGTTTTTTTATTCTGCAAGAATTTTTGATTTTTCAGTTCAACACCTCCCCTCCCCCATGGTCATATTAGGTCAAAACATTTTGATTTAAATTTTAATGTTTTAAACTTTATGCTTTTACTGTAAATTAACTTAAATTTCAAAACAAAAGTTCTTTTGACACCCAAACACAATATTTTTCATTTAAAGAAAAAATGTCAAAATGAGAGGTTTCAACAATTTTAAAACTTTTTAATTTATCTATTTATTTATTTTTAACAAAACCAGAAAATGAATCAAAACCAACTCTTTGCCACAAACTGTTTTGGTTTTGATAAATCAGCATTTTCCAATGAAAAAGTTTTATCTAAAAATTTCAACTAGCTCTAGTCACCAGTTTTCTACTTGCTGGGGGAATTTGTGTGTGTGAGATATCTATCTATATCTATATATGATGGAAGGTAATCTGTGCCCTATACTTGGAGTATATGACTTCCCTGATTATGCCAGCACTTTGGGGTGGGGCGGAGCAAATGCTCCACCCACTCCCCTCCCTTGCTTGCCCTCTTGCATGGCAAGGAAAACAGTGGCTTTGCAGTTTTTGTGCTCTGCCATTTCCACCTCTACTTGCAATATCTTATGTCATTTTACTACCAGGCATAGGTGTGCAAACAAGGTTTAGTCTGGTCTTTACTTTTGTCTGGGGAGAAAAGCATGGTAATTTTCAGCATTTCAGAAAGGGGTATGTGTGTGTGTAAACAGGGAATTATAAGGAAAGTTGTTTTGTAGCCATAAGTATAAAAGGTTTTTAGCAGTGCCCTCTCTACTTAAAAAGATAAGAACATTTAAATGTTTAAAGTTGTAACCCAAACCAATAAATGCATTTGAAGATAACTATATAAAATAGAAACAATATCATGATGAGTAAAAGAATATCTTCATTAACCTTACACTAGGTGTTTCCTACTTGCTAGACCTGTCGAGATCCCAACTGTCCAAACATTTATGCATAGAAGCAAAAAGAAGCACTGCAATAATTTTGAGAGCAAAAGTTTACTTAATTGTCTTTCAAATCTCTGTGAACCAATTTCACTGTCTTTTGTCTATGATAAATTCTCCCAGTTCAGATGCTTTTTAGTACCTAGAGAATTTTATGCTCTATTTGCCCTGGGGAGGACTGGTGTTTCTTTGACATGTTTCCCTCCATAGTTTGTTTTTTTTTATCCTCAAGGTCAGTTTAAGTGGTCATCACTCAGAGAGCTAAGCACTCATACAGGTCAGACTCTGCCAGCCTTATTCCCATTGAGTAGCACCTTATTCAACAGTAACTCCATTCACCTGGACCGCTTCCGGAGTAAAGTGCTATTCAGCATGAGTAAAGGTATTAGAATTTGGCCCACAGTGAATTGCTCAGAGGGCAATGACTCACTTTAAAACAGACTGCCTATGGCACTCAGAGGAGAGGAAATTCTGTCAGTTTTCATCCCTGGAACTTCTCTGGCACTACTATTGTGGGAAAGAGCTTGCTCCTCCAGGGCCTGGCCCCAGATCTCTGGGGCTCATTGTGGTTTGTGGGTAAATCACAGAGGCCTGGTGGTTGACAATGCACAATGTGTGTTACACCCCAACCTTGCATGGACTTCAGTGTACAGATTACAGGGGCTTTGGCCAAACAGTCAGTGGCAGGGATTTAGTGCCTTAGATATTTTTCACTTTTCTGTATTGCTTTTACTTTAATTTGTTGTGGTGTATGCAATTTGTCACCACTGAATGTGTTATATTGTGGGAGTATTCCTCTCCCCACCCCCATTCCCCTCAAAAAGAAGTAATACATTTTCAAAATAAAATATCTCAATATGTAGGAATCAACTATATCTGTCAATTTGCTTGGAATACAGTTCAGAAAAACACCGTCAGTGGTATCTTGCAATAAATCATAATCACTTATATGGGCAAATACATTCAATTTGAATGTATAATTAGGTGACTAATAACACTGAAAATGCAATTGCATGCTTAAATAGACAATTCACCCTCTAGGCCCACCCTACTCTTAGTGTGCTGTACTTTAAATGCACATAAATTTCTTTGCTATTAAGCAGCAGCTATTGAAAGATCAGAGTCTACTACTCTTACTTACATGAAGTAGTACTATATGGTGCAAGCAACCTCAATGACATCAGTGGAACTACCAAGTAAGGTAATTTCAAACCCTAAGTCTAAACTGCAACTGAAAGTGTGATTGCAGCCTGGGTGGGCAAACCCACACTAGCTTTAATTTAGCTCCCATGGTTAAAAATGGCAATGAAGATGCAGGGAGATGGACCTTGGCACAGGTTAGCAATGTGAATATGTACCCACTGGTTGCAGGAGGGCTTGCTACAGGTCCTTAAAAGGCAACTTTATAGCTGTCCCCCTAGTGCTTGTGCTGGAGGGGAATTCTTCCCTAGCTGGAACTGGATTTTAAAGCCAGTTTATGCCTCTCCAATCTCTTTGCCCAGGAAAAAGGGGACAGAGCAGAGGTGAGACTGTCCCCCAAAATGAATGACTGGCATGACTAGGTCTGAAAATTGTAAAGCTTGTCTAAGGGCAGTTGTATATTCAGGCACTAATCCCTGTTTTTTATGATATAGGACAGATGCATCATTTTAAAAAAAAATTAGACCTACATATCTCAAACATTTATGAGCAAATGGCATTTAATTGTCATATTGTAACATATATATTGCTTCTGTTTTGTAGAGTTTGTTTAACCATTTTGGGTTCTATGTAGCGGTCCAAAAACTGGATGTTTTCAGGGCTCTTTCTCTGATGCTGAAATGAGAAGATTTTTTCAAGTTCTTCCCAAAAGTCTTGTCCAAATAGGATCTACAAATTTTTTTACATATCTGTAAACATGACTTTCCTGTTACTTTAAGCTTTGTATCCTTGACATTGAACCCCTGGTTTAGCAGTTATTATGTATGTTCCCTAGCACATTTTAATACAGTACTGTTTCAAAAATGGAAATTTTTGACAAAAACAAGTGTGTGCATGTGTTTGTTGAACTTTTCTGTGTGTGTTTAATGATGAATATAGATGGGCTTACCAGATGAGCTGAGACTTGTACAGATATTTCTCTTGCAGAGTTGTAGATCTATCTGTAACTTCCAGTGTTAAAGTCTCCTAATGGCAATTTTGGTTGCAATGGGGAGAGGGAGGGAAGCATGATAGTTTAGTGACATGGTGTTTTATTAATTATTACATGTATTATGAAAGCACCTAGAAACCCCAACTGAGATTAGGACCCCATTGTAAGATGTTCCCACTGAGAAATACCACTTAATAATCTAAGATGGCAGACCAAATGGCACATGGGATTTCAGACGCTATATAAAACTCTTTATCTGTAGGTGACTGACTCAAATCTGATGCAGATTGGTGGCCTATGCAAAATGAAGATTGGTTGTTTCAGTCCAGTTCCTAGTGAATATCACAAAAAAACTGGTATTTTCATTCAGTCAGTTCATGAATACATTTTGGAAGCTTTTGCCCAACTCTTATCTGTTTTTTGTTGACAAAAATCTACATTAAAATGGAGTTAAGGTTGAGAATAACAATAACTTAAAGGTAAAAAAAATTACAGGGATGTAATTATCCCTAAACCAAGCATTACAAACCCAAGACATTGAGAGTTAAGGTTACATACACATAAAAGAAATCAAAACATTTTAAGGTATGCAGGTGCACAGTTAAAGCACCCAAATAAGCTTACCTCCACCCTAAAGTGAGGTCATACCATAATAATCTATCTAATAAGATTCTAGGATTGTCACTCAGAAGAATGTCTGAGTCAGCATGAAGTGATAGAAACAGTTACAAGAATGGTTGAGAGCTTTTTTTTGTATAGAACATCACCAGATTCAGTCATCACTGGCATTTGCAGTCTGTTATCATCCATTTTTTAAAATTCTCAGTCATTTTTAACTTTATGAATTACATCCAGGTAGTATATAGTAAGGCATGTATCTTGCTGTACTAAGAGTATTATGATATTGGTTGTAACTCAGCCAATTGCCACCTTTAATCTAGCTAATATACATTCAACAATGTCGTTGGTTGTGTGAGGGAGATTGCACAGATGATGGATTACATGGCCTAACGGCCACACCTGTTCAACAGCGTGGGCTTTCGGCTCCTAATATGATTCTAACTAAGGAGTTTCCATATTCATGGTCCCAGATAAAATTAAAATTATTTTTGAGAGACTTTTTTCATATTTTCCCCTTCATGTTACCACTACAGAGCAGAGTTAATGTTGTTTGGGTGCCTTAATCCATAAAGAACAGTGATAGGTTGGCCAAGTAATCTACCAATGAGAACTCTTAAAATGTTTTCAGTCTCCCTTATACAACTGACTCATTACAAGCAATTGTTGTATGTACATTAGTTACAGAGGAAAGATGGTTGGGTGGTTATAAAGCTAGCATGGGACAAGGAAGATCCACATTGAATTCCTCCTCAGACATAGACATCCTGAGCAAGTAGTGTAGTCTCTCTGTACCTCAATAGCCCAACTGCAAAACAAGGATAATAGCGCTTCCCAACCTTAGAAGAGTGTTGTGGAGATAAATACACTAAAGATTGTGAGGCTCTTTCATACTGTGTTGATAATGGCCACATAAGTACCTGAAATATCTGGATAGGAAGAAAGGGTAGTGGTTGCTTGAGTTTCTAATACAACCATGACCCTATTTAAGAGTTACCCAATTACCTTACTCGGTTGGTATCCCAGGTAGTCAAAATAATTAGACACAACAATGAATAATTAAGTTTAATTACAACCTAATTTCTTCAAATATAGTCTATGTATAAGATTTCAGTGAATCTTAACTACAGAAGAAGTGAAGCTGGTCAAACTCAGAATTTCTCTTGTGCAGAAATTCTGATATTACAAAATTTGTTTTTGAGCCATATTTTTTTCAAAGATTTTATTTTGTGTCAATCAAAACATTTTATTCTGATTTTGACTTTTAGTTTTTGTAATTTCAAAACAAAAAATTATATCAAAATGAAAAACCAAAAACTTTTCAGACCTTATCAAAATCTTTTATTTTGGCCACTTTTTTTCTGAAACAAAATTTTGTCAGAATTGATGTGTTCCCATGAAACATTTACATTTTGACACAATGGTATTTTCTGAGGCAAAAAAAACCATTTATTGGAAAATTTTCAAGCGGATCTAACGGGACATTGAAAGAGTCCATATTCTGTTATTGAGATCATTTGAGACAATGAAAAGATTGACAAAGCTGCTAAATTTGTTAACTAATTTCTTAATTTGAACTCAGTAATTAACGGATTTGCTAGTAAATTCTGATAAGATTTATTCTTTACTCAGAGTAAGGGCTATAAATTTGGGAAGGATGGGCTGCATTATTTATATATAGCAAAAAAGTTGTATTCCTGCTTTAGGTGCAAACCAGTACTCAACTTTAACTGTGGACTCTCAACTCATGCCTCATAGTGAGAACATGGTACATTTAAAAACTGAATAAAATGACATTTCATTTGACCAGAGAAGATGCATTGTTATAGCGTCACAAGTGATTGATCAATTTTGTTCTAATTCTTATTTGCTATAATGCCTGTAATGGATAATAATCAGCTTGTATACTTGACATAATTTCTATATTATTAAACCAGGACTGTAGTCCTGGAAGTTGTTTTTAATCTGTTTTAAATGAAACCAATCAAGGAGTCTTAATAGAAGCATTCTGAGAGAATCCTAGCACTTAATCGTTTTTCATTATTACTATTATATTATTAATTTATTATTATTATTATTATTATTATTATTGAATGTAATGCTTATGAAAAGTGTTAAAATTACAACCATGGAGACTACACATCTCTTTCTATAGAAGAGCAATGGTATGGGTAGCATCAGTGAAAATTTCCATATGATGTCCTTGAGAAACCATGTCCAGTTGAGAGAGGTTATGGGGTAGTTCTATCCATTCAATGTTTGGCTTGTCTAGTCCAAAGTTCATTAAAGTCAATGGAAAGACTACCACTGATTTCAAGGAACTTTGGATCAGGCAGGTCCTGTGAGACTTACAAGGATTAGCAATTGGGCAGGTGGTTTCTGTGATATGGGGATGTCATCTTGCGGGTAGTGGATTAAAGTGATTAACTCTTCATGTAACTAACCAAACATTGATCTGACGGCAGCTATCTTTAGTTACATGTGATCTGAACTAGAACAATAGAGACAACCGCTGTATTTTGATTGCCAGATATGGAGTCATTTAAACACTGTCCTTGTAAACCTGATGTTAGATTATTATCTTTATTTAATTTCTCTTTATAAAAAATATTTTCTATTTTTTAATAATTAAGAGTATCTGGTGTATACTTCACAAAGACATTAACGGTTTGTTTCAAGCCCCCTGAAATCCATAGGAGTTGTTCCATTAAGTTTAATGTGCTTTGGATCAACCTGAAGTGATACCAAATTTATGTAGAAAGGTAAACTGGGTCCAAAATAAAGGGAAAGACCTGGTAATACAGGGCATTTCTGATATATACACAAGTAGTCACCATTCTTTTGATGGATAAGGTCAATGGGTTTGATTCACCACTGCACTAGTTCAGTTTTGTATCCATATCATTCTATTGAAATTGATGAAGTTACACCATTGTAAAATTGGAGTAATAAAATGGTGAATCAGACATATTATTATGATAGTGCACAGTCATGGATCAGGTCCCTATTCTATTAGGCATTGTACAAACACAAGGTTAAGGAGGTCTGAGCCCTGAAGATCTTAAATCTAATTTATCATTGATATTTCCAGGAGTTCATGTAAGATGTAGATGGACACAATGTACACCAGATTCAAATTGGTTTCTATATTATATCCAAAATTTATCATTACTTTTTTCTTTACAACAGTCACATTAGTTAGGTAACAGTACATTTCTTAAGGATGGATTAATAGCTTGGCAGCATTCATTCATATGGTACAGGACAAAAAGAGATCAGTCATAAATACCATGGACCAAAATCATAACCAATATAAATCAGGGGCAACTCCATTGAGTTCATAGTTTATGCCAAACCTGAATTTGGCTCTGCTTCTGCATGGAAGTTAGTCAGGTAGCTGCATGAGTGGTGCAAGACAGAAGAGGTAGCACACTAGCAATGTAAGAGCACTTCCAAACCTGTAAGATCTAGTTAGTGAGTCCAAGTAGAGTCAGGTTTCAGAGTAGCAGCCGTGTTAGTCTGTATTCGCAAAAAGAAAAGGAGTACTTGTGGCACTTTAGAGACAAACAAATTTATTAGAGCATAAGCTTTCGTGAGCTACAGCTCACTTCATCAGATGCATTTGGTGGAAAAAACAGAGGGGAGATTGATATACACACACAGAGAACATGAAACAATGGGTTTATCATACACACTGTAAGGAGAGTGATCACTTAAGATAAGCCATCACCAGCAGCGGCGGGGGGGTGGGGGGGAAGGAGGAAAACCTTTCATGGTGACAAGCAAGGTAGGCTATTTCCAGCAGTTAACAAAAATATCTGAGGAACAGTGGGGGGTGGGGTGAGGTGGGGGGGGGAGAAATAACATGGGGAAATAGTTTTACTTTGTGTAATAACTCATCCATTCCCAGTCTCTATTCAAGCCTAAATTAATTGTATCCAGTTTGCAAATTAATTCCAATTCAGCAGTCTCTCGTTGGAGTCTGGTTTTGAAGCTTTTTTGTTGAAGGATAGCCACTCTTAGGTCTGTAATCGAGTGACCAGAGAGATTGAAGTGTTCTCCAACTGGTTTTTGAATGTTATAATTCTTCACATCTGATTTGTGTCCATTCATTCTTTTACGTAGCGACTGTCCACTTTGACCAATGTACATGGCAGAGGGGCATTGCTGGCACATGATGGCATATATCACATTGTAGATGTGCAGGTGAACGAGCCTCTGAGAGTGCGGCTGATGTGATTAGGCCCTATGATGGTGTCCCCTGAATAGATATGTGGACAGAGTTGGCAACGGGCTTTGTTGCAAGGATAGGTTCCTGGGTTGATGGTTCTGTTGTGTGGTGTGTGGTTGCTGGTGAGTATTTGCTTCAGATTGGGGGGCTGTCTCTAAGCAAGGACTGGCCTGTCTCCCAAGATCTGTGAGAGTGATGGGTCGTCCTTCAGGATAGGTTGTAGATCCTTGATGATGCGTTGGAGAGGTTTTAGTTGGGGGCTGAAGGTGATGGCTAGTGGCGTTCTGTTATTTTCTTTGTTGGGCCTGTCCTGTAGTAGGTGACTTCTGGGTACTCTTCTGGCTCTGTCAATCTGTTTCTTCACTTCAGCAGGTGGGTATTGTAGTTGTAGGAATGCATGATAGAGATCTTGTAGGTGTTTGTCTCTGTCTGAGGGGTTGGAGCAAATGAGGTTATAACACCACCCTATATCGGAAACCTACTGACCGCTATTCCTACCTACATGCCTCATGTATGATAAACCCATTGTTTCATGTTCTCTGTGTGTATATCAATCTCCCCTCTGTTTTTCCACCAAATGCATCCGATGAAGTGAGCTGTAGCTCACGAAAGCTTATGCTCTAATAAATTTGTTAGTCTCTAAGGTGCCACAAGTACTCCTTTTCTTTTTGGGAATACAGACTAACACGGCTGCTACTCTGAAACCTGTGATTATGCAAGGCACTGAATTTAGCCGTATAGAGTGGAAATCTGTCAACTTCATGAAAAAACTCGTACAGATACAGACAGACATCATCTTCCTCTCCAAATGCAAACAGACGGACATCATACCGAAAGGACTGAAGGTAAAAAATCCATTACAATCTACATACCACACAGACTATGCTGACAGCTTATGCCACACACTCTCAAAGAAACTGCGGAACCACCTGATCAACATCCTCTACAGCAAACAGGGAAAGATTAAGAATGAGCTCTCAAAACTGGATACTCTCATAAAGAACCAACCTTCCACACAAACTTCCTCGTGGCTGGACTTTACAAAAACTAGACAAGCCTTTTACAACACACACTTTGCTTCTCTACAAAAGAAAAAGGACACTAAGCTATCTAAACTACTACATGCCACAAGGAGCCACAACAGTGGTTCCCGTAAACCACCCAGCAATATTGTTAATCTATCCAACTATACTCTTAGCCCAGCAGAAGAATCTGTCCTATCTCAGGGCCTCTCCTTTTGCCCCTCCACCCCCACGAACATGATACAGTTCTGTGGTGACCTAAAATCCTATTTTCGATGTCTCCGACTCAAGGAATATTTCCAACACACCTCTGACCAACATATTAACCCACAGAGACCATCCTACCAACACTACAAAAAGAAGGATTCTGGGTGGACTCCTCCTGAAGGTCGAAACAGCAGCCTGGACTTCTACATAGAGTGCTTCCGCCGACGTGCACGAGCTGAAATTGTGGAAAAGCAGCATCGCTTGCCCCATAACCTCAGGCATGCAGAACACAATGCCATCCACAGCCTCAGAAACAACTCTGACATCATAATCAAAAAGGCTGACAAAGGAGGTGCTGTCGTCATCATGAATAGGTCGGAGTACGAACAAGAGGCTACTAGGCAGCGCTCCAACACCACTTTCTACAAGCCATTACCCTCTGATCCCACTGAGAGTTACCAAAAGAAACTACAGCATTTGCTCAAGAAACTCCCTGAAAAAGCACAAGAACAAATCCGCACAGACACACCCCTAGAACCCCGACCTGGGGTATTCTATCTGCTACCCAAGATCCATAAACCTGGAAATCCTGGACGCCCCATCATCTCAGGCATTGGCACCCTGACAGCAGGATTGTCTGGCTATGTAGACTCCCTCCTCAGGCCCTACGTTACCAGCACTCCCAGCTATCTTCGAGACACCACTGACTTCCTGAGGAAACTACAGTCCATTGGTGATCTTCCTAAAAACACCATCCTAGCCACTATGGATGTAGAAGCCCTCTACACCAACATTCCACACAAAGATAGGCTACAAGCCATCAGGAACAGTATCCCCGATAATGTCACGGCTAACCTGGTGGCTGAACTTTGTGACTTTGTCCTCACCCATAACTATTTCACATTTGGGGACAATATATACCTTCAAGTCAGCAGCACTGCGATGGGTACCCGCATGGCCCCACAGTATGCCAACATTTTTATGGCTGACTTAGAACAACGCTTCCTCAGCTGTCGTTCCCTAATGCCCCTACTCTACTTGTGCTACATTGATGACATCTTCATCATCTGGACCCATGGAAAAGAAGCCCTTGAGGAATTCCACGAGGATTTCAACAATTTCCATCCCACCATCAACCTCAGCCTGGACCAGTCCACACAAGAGATCCACTTCCTGGACACTACGGTGCTAATAAGCGATGGTCACATAAACACCACCCTATATCGGAAACCTACTGACCGCTATTCCTACCTACATGCCTCTAGCTTTCATCCAGATCATATCACACGATCCATTGTCTACAGCCAAGCTCTATGATATAACCTCATTTGCTCCAACCCCTCAGACAGAGACAAACACCTACAAGATCTCTATCATGCATTCCTACAACTACAATACCCACCTGCTGAAGTGAAGAAACAGATTGACAGAGCCAGAAGAGTACCCAGAAGTCACCTACTACAGGACAGGCCCAACAAAGAAAATAACAGAACGCCACTAGCCATCACCTTCAGCCCCCAACTAAAACCTCTCCAACGCATCATCAAGGATCTACAACCTATCCTGAAGGACGACCCATCACTCTCACAGATCTTGGGAGACAGGCCAGTCCTTGCTTAGAGACAGCCCCCCAATCTGAAGCAAATACTCACCAGCAACCACACACCACACAACAGAACCACCAACCCAGGAACCTATCCTTGCAACAAAACCTGTTGCCAACTCTGTCCACATATCTATTCAGGGGACAGCATCATAGGGCCTAATCACATCAGCCACACTCTCAGAGGCTCGTTCACCTGCGCATCTACAATGTGATATATGCCATCATGTGCCAGCAATGCCCCTCTGCCATGTACATTGGTCAAACTGGACAGTCTCTATGTAAAAGAATGAATGGACACAAATCAGATGTCAAGAATTATAACATTCAAAAACCAGTTGGAGAACACTTCAATCTCTCTGGTCACTCGATTACAGACCTAAGAGTGGCTATCCTTCAACAAAAAAGCTTCAAAACCAGACTCCAACGAGAGACTGCTGAATTGGAATTAATTTGCAAACTGGATACAATTAACTTAGGCTTGAATTGAGACTGGGAATGGATGAGTCATTACACAAAGTAAAACTATTTCCCCATGTTATTTCTCCCCCCACCCCCCACTGTTCCTCAGATATTCTTGTTAACTGCTGGATATAGCCTACCTTGCTTGTCACCATGAAAGGTTTTCCTCCTTTACCCCCCCCCCACTGCTGGTGATGGCTTATCTTAAGTGATTACTCTCCTTACAGTGTGTATGATAAACCCATTGTTTCATGTTCTCTGTGTGTGTATATCAATCTCCCCTCTGTTTTTTCCACCAAATGCATCCGATGAAGTGAGCTGTAGCTCACGAAAGCTTATGCTCTAATAAATATGTTAGTCTCTAAGGTGCCACAAGTACTCCTTTTCTTTTTGCAAGTAGAGTCAGAAATTGTGAGAATGCATCCACCTCATTTAGAGCATAGATTATAAAACTCTTTGGCCCAGGGACTGTCTTTTTCTTATGTGTTTGTTTAGTACCTAGCACCATGGGGCTCTGGTCCATGACTGGGGCTTTTAAGCACTAAAGTAATACAAATAACGTATAAAAACAAAATAAAAGAATGAAGCTGAATTTACAGTGAAATGTGAATTGCCTCCCTGTGACATTTGTGACAACTCACACAAATTTTCAAATAATCAAACTGAATTCAGTTTCTATACAGTAGTTATCAGTGCAGCCACTAAATGAATAACAAATCAGAAAAAAAATTAGACTGTTTGCTATCATGCAATCTCCATATAAGCATCTAGCAATTAAAGGAGTTTAATGCTGATTTTCATTTTCATAATATGCATTAGTACATTGCAAAGATAAAACATTGAAAACTGCAGCTAAAACGTACTTAAAGAAAGTAGCATAGATAGAGTACATATGAAGTAGTTTGGTTGTTCTTCCTGTCATGCTTTTAGATAGCCATAGTGGGTAACATGCAATATCAAGGAAAGAAAAAACCAATAAGGCATGTTTGAAACTGGCAAGAAAGGCCTATTTGAAAGTCTTGAAACTCTATAGAGGTCAAGGGACACTCTCTACATTTAGAGGGGCAAAATATGGATTCAGAACCAAATCTTATGACAATAGCTGTCATTGTCAGCTTGTCACTAATGAGAAATTATCAGGAAACCAAAGTAAAGACTTAAGAGTCAATTGTCCAGAGAACAAAAGTGGCAAGAGATTGGTAGTATTTTATTTCATACACAAATTAAGTCAAACATTTCCTTTTCTTGCAGAACAGACTGAATGAGGGTGGAGAATACTTCATTCCCCAACTGCAAACAGAATTGCATTAAGAACTATGTCTCTGTTCAACTATAAAACAAACCGATGATTTTATGTTTCCTCAAGCGAGCATAGAGAACATGCTTATATTACAGAGACGAGAGGTAATTAAACTCCTAATATCTTCTAATTAAAATCTGAGAATTTCAGTGTGTGAAGATGCAGATAACTCTGTGATTTCTATTTATTCACTAGTCATATTTAATTATGGTTCCTTATCTCTCAAAATCCTGTTTTCTGTAAAATCATGAAGAGGATTAAAACTGTCATCCCAGTATTAAGGGACTTTTTTGTATTCCATTTATTGTTTCAACAAAAAAAATCCTCACATTGTCTTAAGTGTTCCCTTGAAAGAATTTAATATGAAGCATGGTTTTACAATCAAATTCTGGCTAAGCAGCTTGGAGGTTTACTTTCTGTCACTTGAGAGTTTTTTATGAGCAAGTACCAGGTAGTGAAAAAGACAGATTTCCTTTCTTTTTCTTTTTTTTAAATGAAGCTTGCAAGACTTGATAACAAGACTAAAGATTCTAGTTTTAATTTGATTAGAAATAAGAAGCATTTCCTACTACATAAACACAAAGCACTAGGCTACTTTCTATGTACTTACTGGAATAAAATACTAATACAACTTGTTTCAGAGTAGCAGCCGTGTTAGTCTGTATTCGCAAAAAGAAAAAGGAGTACTTGTGGCACCTTAGAGACTAACACATTTATTTGAGCATAAGCTTTCGTGAGGTGAGCTCACGAAAGCTTATGCTCAAATAAATGTGTTAGTCTCTAAGGTGCCACAAGTACTCCTTTTCTTTTAGTACAATTTGAATTAAGGTTTAGCCTCCAGAAAAATAATCAGTATGGTAAATTATCTTGTATTCCATAATGCAGTGTTGGGGAAGAGAAACCAAGGGAAAATTGCTATTTTTACATTACATATTAATTCTGTTAGTATATGGCACAAGAAACTGACATTTCTCTCAAAATATGTTTGAGGCTGGAGTTTAGATTAGCCTGTGTGTGTAGGTAGAGAGCACGCTACACTGCTACTAGTAATTCTATAGCTGGTTAAATAGTGTGTAGGGGAAAATGGATTCCAAGACTATTTTCATGAATATAAGCACTGAGTTCTGTTCACTATGGTATGGGAACTCATACTATTAATTATTTGAGAGTATTCAATGGCGCTGATTCAAAATTTACAATCAAAATGTTTTTTGATTGAAAATTGGGGTTTTGAGTAAATAAAAAAATTCACTGAAAAGATCTGGAAATTTTCCATGAATATTTTCAACTTTTCATCAAAAATATGAAAAATAAATTCTTTGTGGCTGAAAACTGAACATGTTTTTATTTTTGAATTAAAATGTTCAGTTTGTTTTTTCTGCAAAATTTGTGATTTTTTGGAGGTTTTTTTAATAAAATTTTCTGTATGAAAATTTTTCTTTTTATTGACCAGCCCCAGTATGCAGATATCTTCCAGGTATTCATCCAAATGTTAGCATATCTGAAAACTTTAATGAGCATTAACAGAAAAAACAATTTCTCTCAAAAAGACAAAGACTCTTGACTCCCAGTGACTTGACGTCAAACAAAGAAAAATGCATTGCATTTAAAAAAAAGACCAAAGGAATAAGGGTCATATACTAGCCATGGACAAATATGGAGTTCATAGGTTCAGTATCCATTTCTGAACATCAAAAAAAATCAGAAGAAAAATTACTTCAGATACTATTGCATATTATATGTGGTGCAAGTAATGACTACCTGGAGAAAATGAAAGTTACTACTTGAAATATAATTAGGCTTGGAATAATTCAATTTTTAAAAATAATTTTGATGGCTAATATCAATGTTTATTTTAAAGATTGTTTTTCAATTTGTATCGATTGAAGTGTTCAGAGTTGCAGGAGATTATTGGGGAGGGGTCAGGCAATGAACGGTGTCAGAAATAATTATTTATTGACAGTAGATGCTGAGATTCAAAAATTTAAACCTCTATAAACCTTAAAACACAAGTTATGGACTTTATAAGTCAAAATATACAAAGTAAATATCATTAAGTCAAACTAATAAATTCTCAAGCACCATTTTTCTTATGTTTCCAATCTGTAAATTTCTATTATCATCGATGGAAAAACTTTTCATCGCTGTGTGGGTGTACGGTGAAGTCAGCGTTTACTGACATTTACCAGTAAAAATCTAATCCTTCCAAATTTAAATATAATTCTCTAAATTTACTGTTACAGGTCCTCACAGATCTGGGTTCGAAACTGGTACTACTGAATGATGTAATAGCCTTTTCCGCATTATTAATAATCTTCTGTATCAGTGCGTGTGAAATATATTTGAGCTGTATTTTCTCTTACATTCATCTCTACATTATCATCATGTCTATAAGTACTGTATGTTTCTGTCCTGTTTTAGCTAATTGCAGTTTAAACTTGCTAAATTCCCTTTTATCCTGGAACATATTTTGTAATTCGTCTTGTATTTATTTTGACCTTAAATTTAATAGGGACCTTTGGGTCATCTCAGAGCATCATCATTTAATTCTACTGTCACTGACCCCTTCTATATCTTGACAAGACTACATATACCGAAATAAATAGACAATGGATCAGAATAAGAGGTCAAATCCTATTTGGTTTACTCATGAAAAACTCCCAGTGAATTTAATAGTTTTATGTGAGTCAGACTAGCAGAGTGTGGCCCAAATGAAGGCACCTGAACTTTGAGTTTGACTTCCTTTGCTATGCTCATAACTTCCACACTTGCAAATTTGAGTTTTAGCTATATTTCCCAAGCATTAAATGGGAATCAGAACTGTTAAAAAACAAACAGCCCCATCCATCAACCCACACACACATTTTCAAAAATATATACTCTTTGTAATTTTTGTGGGCTTCTAAATTTTGTTACAGAAATGTCAAAAGGTAGATTGTTATACAGTGAAATAATTAGAAATATCATTTTGTGTACATATACCTTCATACATACATACATGCACGCATACATAGATTAATAGATTCCAAAGCCAGAAGGGACCATTGTGATCATCTAATCTGACTTCCTGTATAGCACAGGCCATTGAACTTCCCCGAAATAATTCCTAGAACATATCTATTAGAAAAACATCCAATCTTGATTTAAGAATTGTCAGTGATGGAGAATCCACCACAACCCTTGGTAAATTGCCAACAATGTATGCCTTATTTCCAGCCTGACTTTGTCTAACTTCAGCTTTCAGCCATTGGATCATGTTGTACCTCCACTAGATTGTTGAGCCCATGATGAAATATTTAGAAACATAGGTACTTAGAGATTCTCAAAAAGAAAAGAAGTACTTGTGGCACCTTAGAGACTAACAAATTTATTTGAACATAAGCTTTTGTGAGCTACAGTTCACTTCATCAGATGCATTCGGTGGAAAATACACTGTATTTTTTCCACCGAATGCATCCGATGAAGTGAGCTGTAGCTCACGAAAGCTTATGCTCAAATAAATTTGTTAGTCTCTAAGGTGCCACAAGTACTTCTTTTCTTTTTGCGAATATAGACTAACACAGCTGCTACTCTGAGACCAGAGATTCTCAATTCACCTCTTAACCTTCTCTTTGTTAAGCCAAATAGATTGAATTCCTTGAGTCTATCACTATACGGTATGTTTTCTAATACTTTAATCATTCTTGTATCTCTTCTCCGAACCCTCTCCAACTTATCAACATCTTTCCTGAACTGTGGGCACTAGAACTGGCCACAATATTCTAGAAATGGTTGAAATAACCTCTCTATTCCTATTCTAGATTCCCCTGTTTATGCATCCCTGAATGGCATCATCTCTTTTGGCCACAGCATCACCCTCGGAGCTCATATTCAGCTGATTATCTACCATGACGCCTACATCTTTTCAGAGTCACTGCTTCAATAGATGTATTAAAATGCTTATTTTTTGTGCCCAATTTAACAAACAATCCAGATCAGTTTGAATCAGTGACCTATCATCTTTTTTATTTATCACTCCTCCAATTTTTGTGTCATCTGCAAATGTTATCAGTGGTGATTTTGTTTTCTTCTAGGTCACTGATTAAAATGTTAAATAGTATAGAGCCAAGAACCGATCCTTGCAGGACACCACTGGAAACACACCCACTCGATGATTCCCTCTTTACAGTTACATTCTGAGGCCTATCAGTTAGACAGCTTTTAAGCCATTTAATGTATGCCATGGTAATATATATCATTCCAGATTTTTAATCAAAATGGTGTGTGGTACCAACTCTCTGGTTGACTTAACTTATTCTTCTGAGAGAGTGGGAGTACCATGGTCAAACAGAGACTTCTCTGCTGTCGATTTAGTGGGTCTTCACTAGACCCACTAAATTGATCCCTGCTGCATCGATTGCAGCAGCATAGATCTCTATAGTGAAGACCAGGCCACAGTGTTAACTAAAAGTAAATAAATAAAATGCAATGAGTGTACTTACAGTTAATTCCCATTCTAGACATATTACTGATACTAGCTATGTTCCTCATTTTTATTTTAGCAAATAACCATGACATTTGTAATATCTCTAAATAAAAGCAGAAAAAAAAACTTTTCAGGCTATTTGAGGATGATTAAAGCTATGGGCCAAATTCAGCCCTGATGGAATTGCATTCGTTTAATTGGAATTACGCATTCTTACCCTAGTATTGAACAATATGCACCACTCTCACAGGTAATGTGCATTTTTAAAATTGTGTTAATGACACAGCTACACATTCAATCAAGTTGGTGGTTAGGATGGGCCAACAGAGTCAACTTGGTTAAATGCATAATTATGTCATTAACACAATTTTAAAATACGTGTTATCTGTTAGATTAGTGCATAAATGACTCTGTTGGAAAGAAAACTATTTATGAAAATAATTACTACTGAGTCAATCTTGAGAAAAAAATAAAATTTCAGATATTTTTTCAAGTTTAATGTCTCATGAGTAAGGCTAAGATTTAAATCACAGGTATTTTTAGTAAAAGTTATGGATAGGTCATGGACAAAAAATCAAAAAAAGCACAGCCTGTGACCTGTCCAGGACTTGTATCATAAATACTACTGATTGAATCTTAGGGGGAGGGGATGATGAGGGGGGGTGCTGTGGAGGGAGGGAGCCCATGACACCAGCTGGTCCATACAGCCCTGGGGAGGCCCACTGCTCCTGTGGTGGGGGAGGCCCACTGCCACTCCATCCACGGGGGGGGGAGGAGCCATGGGCCATCTGCTGCTCCAGCCCCCCCAGGATCGCTGCTGGGAGCCCCTGAGCTGTGACTGCTCCCGCCGCCCCAGAGACTGCTGCTCAAGTGGTCCCTGGGGCCAGCCGCATCGGCTTCTGCCCAAGGCTGCCAAAGCAGCAGCTGCTGCAACTGGCTGAGGGGCTGTCACAAGCGGCTGGCTGCAGAGCTGCTCCAGCAGCAATCAGTGCGGCTGGCCCCAAGGCCACCCATGCAGCTGGCCCCAAGGACCAGCTGCTTGGGTGACGCTGGGGTCAGCCACATCAGCTGCTGCAGAAGTCACGGAAGTTGCAGGAAGTCATGGAATCCATGACTTTCGCAACCTCCATGACAAACACGTATCCATACTCATATGCTTTATTATTTTTTCTATCATGTGCTGTTAAATCATAACCTAGAAAACATTTCCAAACTGTTCATTGTTCACATCAAAATTATATTTTATCTATATAAGCAAAACAGACTGTGTACCAAGAGAACTTCCATTAAAAAAACCCTAAATCTGTAAAAGAATTCATGAGTTGATGCCATACTTGGTGGACTCTATTCTGGGAAGCAGGGACTCTGGAAAAGGTTTGGGGCTCATAGCAAATAATCAGTTGACAATGAGCTCCCAGTGTGATGCTGTTATCAAATCAGCTAATGTGATCCTATGATATATAAACAAGGGAATCTCGAGCAGGAGTAATGAACTCATTTTACTTCAATATTTGGCACTAGAACGACCACTGCTGGAATACTGTGTCCAGTTCTGGGGCCCAGAATTCAAAAAGAATGTTGATAAATTGGAGAGGGTTCAGAGAAGAGCCATGAGAATGATTTAAAGCATTAGAAAACCTGCATTATAATGATAGACTTAGGGAACTACATGTATTTTGCTTAACAAAGAGGTTAAGGGATGATTTGATTACAATCAATAGCTACTTATATGGGTAGCTAATAAGCTAATAATGGGCTCATCAGTCTAGCAGAGAAAGGTATAACACTAGCCAATGGCTGAAAGTAGTAGCTAGACAAATTCACACTGGAAATAAGGCATACATTTCAGCATTGAGTAATTAATCATCAGAACAATTTTTCAAGGGTTTTGGTTGATTCTGCATCACTGACCATTTTTAAATAGAGATTTCTAAAAGATATACTATAAGAATTTTGGGGAAGTTCTATGGCCTGTGTTATACAGGTCAGACTAGATGAGCACACTGGTTCCATCTGGCCTCAGAATCTATGAATCGATAAATCAAATAAACCAGGGATCTCAAACTCAAATGACCACAAGGGCCACATGAGGACTAGTGAATTGGCCCGAGGGCCGCATCACTGACAGCCCCCTCGCTGCCCCCAGCCCTGTCCCCACTCACCCCTTTCCACTCCTTCCCCATCCCCATTCCAACCCCTTCCCTGAAGTCCCCACTGCAACTCCGCCCCCTCCCTTCCCCCGGGGGATGCAGGAGGGGTGCAGGGTGTGGTAGGGGGCTCAGGGCAGGGGGTTGGGCTGCAGGAGGGGTGTGGGATGTAGCAGGAGGCTCAGGGCAGGGGGTGGGGGTGCAGGAAGGGTGTGGGATGCAGCATGGGGCTCAGGGCAGGGGGTTGGCCTGCAGGAGGGGTGAGGGGTGCAAGCTTCGGCCCGGTGCTGCTTACCTAGAGCAGCTCCAGGATGGCAGCAGCACGCACCGGGGCCAGGGCAGGCTCCTGCCTGCCTGCCCTGGCCCCGCTCCACTCTGCTCCACTCCGGGAAGCAGCCGGAACCATGTCCCTGCTGCCCCTGGGGAAGGGAGGGCATAGGGCTTTGTGCGCTGCTTTTGCTGCTCCTCCAGGTACCTCCACTGAAGCTCCCATTCGCTGCGGTTCCCCTTTCCTGGCCAATGGGAGCTATGGAGGGCGGTGCCTGGAAGCAACGCAGGGAGCTCTCCGTGCGCCCCCGCAGAGACCTTGGTGCTGGGAGCTGCACAGGGCTCGCGGTGCCGGGGGGGGGGCAATCTCGGCCCACAGGCTATAGTTTGCCCACCCCGACCCGGAGGGGTGGGGTATGGGGCGTGGCGGGCTGTTTGTTTGAGACCCTTGAAATAAACCAAGCTTCAAAGCCCAGAAATTGCTTCTAATAAAGTTACAAAAACTGGCAACAGGATTTATGGATTTATGGTGGAAATCTTGAAAGCATTATCATGTTCTAGTGAGGAAGGCCAGATATATATATATGGCTTAAATAGGTCATTAACTATAGCCATGATAATGAATTACTATTTAAATGTTTCATCATGTTCAGGTAGAACGTATACTTCTCCTGCCAACAGATAAAATAATTTAGCTTCTCTTGGGGATGTTTTGCTGAGATATGAAGAGAGAGAAAAAATGATGATGGGGAATAAAACTGTTTGAAAGAAGTCAACTTTAATGTTTTAATTAAAGTGATTACTTACAGAAGACTAGGATTATGTGTCAAAATATTATATTGGGAATAAAATTAAACGCTTTTTGCAGGATGATTAAATTGCTTAGAGAATTTGATAATGGGTTAGACAGTTTTTCACTTGTAGGTCAGTGGTTCAAATCCAGCCTATATTGGTAGTAAAAAATTATTATAATTATGTTCTGATGGATGTTCAATGATCTTTTCAAAATCAATTCTCAGCCCAGAACGTACTAAGAAGGTAGCTACATTTCCCCAGACTACCAGCACTGACACCCTTGGTGTGATAGACCAAGGACTGAACCCATTTCTCCTACAGAGTGCTTGAAGAATACAAGACTGCCCAAAAGGATTTCTTTTAAATATTAATTAGTCAAGTAGGTGATATCACCTTCTTACCATGAGAGCTATAGCTCAGAGATTAACAGCTGAATTTCTATGGATTAATAAATCAACAGTTTCTTTAGCACATATCCTAGGGCTAGTTGATCACAGAACTGGAGAAACATGAGGCTCAGAGGAAGATGCTTATCCATTCCTAGTCCTGGGGAGAAATTGTGAAATATAAGCAGAAAAGTGATCATTAGAGGATAGAAAAGATACTAAAAAGAGAAAGGTAACCCCATGCAGTTCTTTCTTCTCACTATATGTTTTTCTCACTAAGTGCCTGCTTCAGGATAAATTCATTTTTTATACCTTTGGGGCAAGTTGGGGGAAATGAACCCCTGGTTACTGATTTCTCACATCTGGGTATTTCACATCGATGTCTATGACAAATCATTTTCTTTTGTAATTTTTATATCATGCTGGCTCAATATTCTAGTCAAAATCATTAGTTTGCCACTTTCAGTCTCCTTCACAATAGATACTTTATGAAAATTACATTGTAATCTTTCTGCTGCATACTTCATTATTTTGAATCACCAAGAATAATCATTATAGAACTAAAAAAAATTGTTGACAGTGATATAAAGAAGAAAGAAGCAGCTTGATGCTCATAGGGGACATTGAACCTGTGGTTCAGAGAGTTATAAAGACATGTTTTGATTTGTAAATTGAGCAGAACATCATGCAGAATAGAAATTGTGAGTGCCAAAGTGTCATATTCATAAAATGACTCTTAAAAAACTAGTCTATAAAGGAAAGTAAATGGGATAATCTTATGGTACAGCAAACAGAAGTGTGTTCATAGTTGCATTATTTACACTGGATATTTATCCTAATGTAATTATATGCTGTAAATTCATAAATGTCATCCAGAAAGATGAAGTCATTGGGAACATTCTAGAAAGACATAAGCTGGCTAAGTAAAATGTGTGTCAGTAAACTTCAATTTACTGTACTCTCAACTGAAAACAACAGGAGAGAGAAGAATAATAAATTAGAATTTTGTCATTGTTGGCAAAATCTACCCATATACACAAGGTGTCTACACCAGTTATTGTCCCACTTAGCAGGACAGAAGTGCTGCACAACTCCAAAGCCCACTGCAGATGGGTGAATTTCACTCTGTGAATCTGATTTTTAAACCTGGGTGGCTAGCAGGAGATCCTATGACTAGATCCTCAAACCAGCATTTCCAGACACATAAATAGCTATTTTATTTTTCTTAAGATCTTTTTTGTGGCAACCAGATGTAGGATTCGAACCTTCTTTTAGAGACACCACCTTTGAATATGAGGTATAATGAGACAGTTACTGCAAGCCCACTATATGTGCAATTATTTCAAGAGGTGTCCCGCCACAGAAATGTGTTTAGGATTAGATCCAAAATAGGCATTCATACTACACTGCAGGTTCCTAAAATGGAGAACTCTCCTGAGATGTCTTTTTGGAAGAGGCCTGCGCTCTTAATTTGCTCTGATGATAAGTACTTTGTTTTGAATCAGATAGACAAGAGTTCATTATTCTCCTGCTACCTACTTTCTGGTTATGGGTTCACAATCTGAAATCCTGGCCCCAAAGATGTTAATGGGAGTTTTCCATAGCCTGGGACCAGGCTTTCACTTGACTTGTTACCCCAACCTAATTTTAGGGTGAAGATTAAATTATTTATAATTTGTTTTGACATATTAAAATGCTTTAAGATGGTAACACTATTAGAGCTGTAAAAAACACAGGGAAACATAAGAATCTGTATAACAATTTAAGTAGTTTGGTAATCAGCTGAGGCCTAGTAAGCCTGTTAGAAATTTCGATATTTAGCCAAAGTAGCGAAGGAGTTAGCATGACTGCTTAACCTAAGGTTATAAGATTTAATAATAATTTGCAATATGTAGCTTGTGATAAACAAGTACACCACAGAACCTTGACATCATGGATTTCTAGGGGCTTGGGGGGAACATGTAACTATGGAAAATACAAATTTATGTATCAAAGCCATTATGAAATGTATGGTACAAATAGTTTATGCTAGAATCAAAACCTTAACTATGGTCCCCTAGAATGACAAACATGGGCAAGGGGCTCAGACCTAAATCAAATATAGTCCTAGACTTGTGAGGGATGTGAGGAAAAAGGTATATAGAAAGATGGTCAGACCAAGCCCTAATTGGGACACCAGGGATAACCAAACAGCGGAAGCCTGAATATGAACACGCCCTCTTGTGGTGTGCTCCACTGACTGTTTTTTCCATCTTTGCTTCTAATGGCCTCCATAAGATTGTATGTATATCAATACTGAGGGACTGCTTTATCTTGTATCAGCCTACAGCTGTAAATATGCATGATGTACTTTTTGTACTCTCTTGTTTTCCTATGATTTCAATTATACTTGTCTGTACTAACCAAAGCTGATAATGTCTCTGTGTGTGCTCCGCCAATCTCCAACTCAACAATTTTTTTTTATTTAGCTGCGGATTAATAGCACCTATTATTCATGGCTTGTGTAATTTTACACCCCAAACTAATCCGAGGCTATAGTGCAGAGCTCTTTGGACAAGCTGCAGAGAAGTGAAACCCTATCTTCCCTTTGTACCATCTGGAGAAAGGCTACCAGACTGTGTGACTTTCCTTAACTAGTTATTTTCAGTAGCGCCATGTCATAATGACATTTGCAAAATGATATCTTGATATAAATATCACAGTACCATAAAGTGATTATACTTTACCCCATGTGTCAGCCAAAGAGAATTAACTTTATTAACGATAGATTTGGCTGACTTGGCCTACTTCAGATTTTCCTGAAGGTGCTAGAAATTTTGCTATTTTTACTGGTAAAATTTCACTCTGAACCAAATTCACAAATTTTATCCAATATTAAACAAATATGTATAATTTTAATGTTTCTATAAACATCAATCCAAAAGGTGCCCAGGAACTCTGTCTTCTTCTCCTCTTCAGTTCAGGAGCTGTTTGGACACTTTATATTTTAAAAAGTGAACAATATTATCAAATATATAGAGATATGTGACAGAAATGCTTCAACACAGTCACAGATGATGGAGTATCAGCAGAAGAGATGACATTTGTAGTAGTTAGTAAGTTGTTCATTTAAAACTACTAGAACAACATTTAGAACAACGCTTCCTCAGCTCTCGTCCCTAATGCCCCTACTCTACTTGCGCTACATCGATGACATCTTCATCATCTGGACCCATGGAAAAGAAGCCCTTGAGGAATTCCACCGTGATTTCAACAATTTCCCTCCCACCATCAACCTCAGCCTGGACCAGTCCACACAAGAGATCCACTTCCTGGACACTACATTGCTAATACACGATGGTCACATAAACACCACCCTATATCGGAAACCTACTGACCGCTATTCCTACCTACATGCCTCTAGCTTTCATCCAGATCATATCACACGATCCATTGTCTACAACCAAGCTCTACGATGTAACCGCATTTGCTCCAACCCCTCAGACAGAGACAAACACCTACAAGATCTATATCATGCATTCTTACAACTACAATACCCACCTGCTGAAGTGAAGAAACAGATTGACAAAGCCAGAAGAGTACCCAGAAGTCACCTACTACAGGACAGGCCCAACAAAGAAAATAACAGAACGCCACTAGCCAATCATCTTCAGCCCCCAACTAAAACCTCTCCAACGCATCATCAAGGATCTACAACCTATCCTGAAAGATGACCCATCACTCTCACAGATCTTGGGAGACAGGCCAGTCCTTGCTTACAGACAGCCCCCCAACCTGAAGCAAATACTCACCAGCAACCACACACCACACAACAGAACCACCAACCCAGGAACCTATCCTTGCAACAAAGCCCGTTGCCAACTCTGTCCACATATCTATTCAGGGGACACCATCATAGGGCCTAATCACATCAGCCACGCTATCAGAGGCTCGTTCACCTGCGCATCTACCAATGTGATATATGCCATCATGTGCCAGCAATGCCCCTCTGCCATGTACATTGGTCAAACTGGACAGTCTTTACGTAAAAGAATAAATGGACACAAATCAGATGTCAAGAATTATAACAATCAAAAACCAGTTGGAGAACACTTCAATCTGTCCGGTCACTCGATTACAGACCTGAGGGTGGCTATCCTTCAACAAAAAAACAGACTCCAACGAGAGACTGCTGAATTGGAATTAATTTGCAAACTGGATACAATTAACTTAGGCTTGAATAGAGACTGGGAATGGATGAGTCATTACAGAAAGTAAAACTATTTCCCCATGTTATTTCTCCCCCCACCCCACCCAACCCCCCACTGTTCCTCAGATGTTCTTGTTAACTGCTGGAAATGGCCTACCTTGCTTGTCACCATGAAAGGTTTTCCTCCTTCCGCTCCTCCCCCCCCCCCCGCTGCTGGTGATGGCTCATCTTAAGTGATCACTCTCCTTACAGTGTGTATGATAAAATCCATTGTTTCATGTTCTCTGTGTGTGTATATAAATCCCCGCTCTGTATTTTCCACCAAATGCATCCGATGAAGTGAGCTGTAGCTCACGAAAGCTTATGCTCAAATAAATTTTTTATTCTCTAAGGTGCCACAAGTACTCCTTTTCTTTTTGCAAATACAGACTAACAGGGCTGCTACTCTGAAACCTTTAAAACTACTGTTGCCCTAAGGCCAAGGTCAGACTAACCTGAAAGCAGGCAACATATTGTTCATTTGAATGAGAAAAACAGATAACAGCTTGTGTGGTCATGTAAGGTCTTTTTTTTTTTTAATCTAAACTGGCAGACAGAAATCAGGACAAAAATACCTTCAACTCCCTATCGAATTTCCTGTCTAGTGTAAGAAGTAGGCTAATTCTTTTAAGAGGGTTTAAGAGGGATTGTTAACCATGCTGAGTCCTTGCTGCTGAATGGCTAATGGATGAAAAGAGAAAGAGATATTTTTGAGAGCTAATAGATCAAGTGGAAGCATTGGATATAATGGTCATTCTTTAAAAAAAAAAATTAGCTAAAGCTGGTCCATATTTGAATGTCTGCCCTTATGAATAAGATCAGAACCATAAGCCCTGATCAAGGACATATATATATATATTTAACGGAGACTGGATTTGATTTTAATCAGCAGGCCCAGGAGCAATTTAGGATTACTTTTCTAGAGATTGATATGCAAATGCTTCAAAGTGTCTGTCTCCTTTTCCCAGTGGATTTAAGAAACAAGTCCCCACATATCCCCTAAGTGAATTGAAATAAGTAGATGTTTTACCAGCAGAGCACTTGAACTCTTGCCAAACTGCTCAGCTGTTGTTGTTTTTTTTTCTTTTGACATCCTGCGGAAACATGGTACATAAAGGAAATGTCTTTGAAGCCCTTTATCAGCAAGAGTCCACATCTAATGCATTAGCAACAACAATAAAATCAAAGCTCTCCAGCCCATAGCACAAAGCCTAACCATACATTTCTAGATCACTGAAATCTTCATAAATCAAACTGGCT
The DNA here is from genome assembly GCF_009764565.3 of Dermochelys coriacea. Lineage (NCBI taxonomy): Eukaryota > Metazoa > Chordata > Testudines > Dermochelyidae > Dermochelys > Dermochelys coriacea. Next base: position 312,996,455 of record NC_050068.2, on the reverse strand, counting down.
TTACTATAATATCCAATTAAATGTAAAAACTTTAGAGACAACCTATGAATTGTTTTTTTCATGAAGAAAAAGGCCTGGCGAGAAGTCAGACCTGAATATTGTCACTTAACATAAAAAGAATGACCATAGTCATAAAGCTTAATGTACATATTCCAGTGGCTACACAGCATAAAACATTAATTTACCTGCAATAGCAACAGTGTCTGTAAATGCTATTGCAAATTACAGCAATTTACCCTATAACAGTTTAGGCTGAATATATCTTTATTGTATTTTTCCTAGGGACTTGGAGGCAATTTATATTTTACAGTTACTGTGAGTGAATCTCACATTCTCAAGCAGTAGTCATTTTAGATTGGTGAATAATTTCTGAAAAGAATTATGCCACCAACACCTGCTCTGTGTCCTGAGTCTGCTTAATCTTCTGCAGAGTACTAGCCGATCAATATGTCTGGCTTGTCAAGTTAAGATTGACAAGAAGCTTGTGGTGGCAATTTTTGTACACCATTCACTTATCTTCACACTGTGTTTTTACATTTCCCCAGTGGTAACATCGTCAGTATTAAAATATAGCCAAAGGAGGTGTTTACCATAGGAATGAAATGTTGCTTAAATGAAGTTCTTTTCATTAAATCCTTATTTGGAATAGTTGTAATCACTGAAGTCTCATAATGATGCCAGTAAATAAATAAATAAATATGTTTCTGACATGGAGAAAATTAGAACATAAGAATGGCCATACTGGGTCAGACCAAAGGTCCATCCAGCCCAGTATCCTGTCTATCGACAGTGGCCAATGCCAGGTGCCCCAGAGGGTGTGAAACTAACAGGTTATGATCAAGTGATCTCTTTCCTGCCATCCTTCTTCACCCTCTGACAAACCGAGGCTAGGGACACCATTCCTTACCCATCCTGGCTAATAGCCATTAATGAACTTAACTTTCATGAATTTATCCAGTTCTCTTTTAAACCCTGTTATAGTCCTAGCCTTTACAACCTCCTCAGGCAAGGAGTTCCACAGGTTGACTGTGCACTGTGTAAAGAAGAACTTCCTTTTATTTGTTTTAAACTTGCTACCCATTAATTTCATTTGGTGGCCCCTAGTTCTTATATTATGGGAACAAGTAAATAACGTTTCCTTAATCACTTGCTCCACACCATTCATGATTTATATACCTCTATCATATCCCCCTTTAGTCTCCTCTTTTCCAAGCTGAAAAGTCATAGCCTCTTTAATCTCTCCTCATATGGGACCCGTTCCAAACCCCAAATCCTTTTAGTTGCCTTTTTCATGAACCTTTTCTAATGCCAGTATATCTTTTTTGAGATGAGGGGACCACATCTGTATGCAGTATTCAAGATGTGGGAGTACCATCGATTTATATAAGGGCAATAAGATATTCTCCGTCTTATTCTCTATCCCTTTTTTTAATGATTCCTAATATCCTGTTTGCTTTTTTGACTGCCGCTGCATACTGCATGGACATCTTCAGAGAACTATCCATGATGACTCCAAGATCTTTTTCCTAATTAGTTGTAGCTAAATTAGCCCCCATCATATTGTATGTATAGTTGGGGTTATTTTTTCCAACATGCATTACTTTACATTTATCCACATTAAATTTCATTTGCCATTTTGTTGCCCAATCACTTAGTTTTCTGAGAACTTTTTGAAGTTCTTCACAGTCTGCTTTGGTCTTAATTATCTTGAGCAATTTAGTATCATCTGCAAACTTTGCCACCTCACTATTTACCCCTTTCTCCAGATCATTTATGGATAAGTTGAATAGGATTGGTCCTAGGACTGACCCTTGGGGAACACCACTAGTTACCCCTCTCCATTCTGAAAATTTACCATTTATTCCTACCCTTTGTTCCCTGTCTTTTAACCAGTTCTCAATCCATGAAAGAATCTTCCATCTTATCCCATGACAACTTAATTTACGAAAGAGCCTTTGATGAGGGACCTAAGAGTCTAAGAGTTGATTAGTAGTTTGGGATCTATCAGTCACTTGCTATTCTGAGATTACAGAGGAGGAACTCAAAGAGAAGAGAACTGAAAGGCAGAAAAAAAATCTTAAGATACCTAGTGGCATTGTTACAATTTTTCTCGCGAAAATGCTGAAAGCCACTGAACAAAACTGTAAACCCTGTATATGATAGAAACCACTTCATGCCAAGGGGTGCTGCCTGACCCCAGCACCTCTAGTTCCAGCATCCCTGAAAATACTGCAGCCTTGATTTTTATCAGGAAGCTTTTTCCTGCTTTACAATCACTTTTCCCTAATTATGCAGAAAAGACACTGGCACATAGTAAACAACAATGAAGCACATTTTATAGGCTACTCTTTCACCATACTGTTGTACCTTTCTGTAAATGAGATTATTTATCAAATACTGTACCCTTCTGAAATACACAAAATTTAAGACAAGCAGATTATTTATTAAAAGCAATGATTCATAATAAGCAGGTATGTGACGGGTTGGATCACAGAAACACCCTTGGGGCTGCCAACTGATGTGCCAAGACTACTGCCCCTGCTTTCCCTGCCAGCTTGGGACTCCAGCATCCTGTCTTGCTGAGCCAGACACTCCAACACAGACCCACGGTCTGAACCATGTACCTGAAAGCTGCAGACTTAACTCAAAGCAATTTAAGAAGTGTTCCTGTCTTTAACACTCAGATGCCCAACTCCCAGTGGGGTCCAAACCCCAAATAAATCTGTTTTACCCTGTATAAAGCTTATACAGGGTAAACTCAAATTGTTCGCCCTCTATAACACTGATAGAGAGATATGCACAGCTGTTTGCCTCCCCCTCTCCCCAGGTATTAATACTCTGGGTTAATTAATAAGTAAAAAGTGATTTTATTAAATACAGAAAGTAGGATTTAAGTGGTTCCAAGTAGTAACCACTTTAATTTAAGAACAAATTAAATTACCAAGCAAACCAAAATAAAACATGCAAGTCTAAGTCTAGTACAGTAATAAAACTGAATACAGATAAAATCTCCCCCTCAAAGATGTTTCAATAAGTTTCTTTCACAGACCGGACGCCTTCCTAATCTGGGCACAATCCTTTCCCCTGGTCTAGCCCTTGTTTCAGCTCCGGTGGTAGCTAGGGGATTTCTCATGATGGCTGCCCCCTTTGTTCTGTTCCACCCACTTATATATCTTTTGCATAAGGCGGGAATCTTTTGTCCCTCTGGGTTCCCACCCCACTTCTCAATGGAAAAGCACCAGGTTAAAGATGGATTCCAGTTCAGGTGACATGATCACATGTCACTGTAAGACTTCATTACCCACATGCCAGCCCACAGGTATACAGGAAGACTTACAAGTAAAACAGAGCCATTTACAGGTAATTGTGCTGGTTAATGGGAGCCATTAAGATTCCAGACCACCATTAATGGCCCACACTTTGCATAACTACAGTAGGCCCTCAGAGTTATATTTCATATTTCTAGTTTCAGATACAAGAGTGATACATGTATACAAATAGGATGACAACACTCAGTAGATTATAAGCTTTGTAATGATATCTTACAAGGGAGCTTTTGCATGAAGCATATTCCAGTTACATTATATTCACACTCATTAGCATTGTTTTATAAAATCATATAGAGTGCAACATCACAAGGTAGTATACTGAAAATAGACAATCATGCTAGACCTAAATATGACAGATGCAGGAGTAATAGTGTTTTATCAATACCAGAAAGGAAAAGTATTTTTAAACTGTAAATTAAAAAGCCAAAATTAAAAGATCAACACGTTACACTATATTTTATAGACACAGCTTTAAAATGCAGTATACATCAGATTGTAATATTGATACATATCTTTAAAATACTGTCTGTATTGATTGCCTGTTAAGTAGCAATAAAAACACTCCTAGATCCTAAGGTGTATCCAAGCTATGATGAGGAGAGGAGGCAATGTGTCTATGTCCCCTGTAGAGCCCCAAGTTCTAAAGCAAACTGGTGGCTAGTCAGGTCTCCAACAGCTGTTCAGCTTGCATCTTGCTGCCAGGAGGCCAATGGGGCTGTACCAGCATGCCTCTTACCCCAGACACCCTCTTCTCCCACAATATTAGCCCAAGTGTTTCCCTTAGAAAAGGAGACTTTGCAGGTGGTCCACGCCATTTTGCTAGCTGTTTGGAGCTGCCAGAGTGAAGACCCAGAAACTGGCTCTCGGTCCCTGAATTATATTTCATCTGATTCTGTTTATAAACTTACCCATACCTCATCTCATATTGGAACCCAAAGTCAAAACATGATTACATTAACTGGTTTAAAACTGCAAAATAGGTTCTTTAATTATTTTAGGCAAGAGATTGTTGGCCGTGGAAGTACCTGTGATGTCAATCCAGTTTTAATGCATAGATATCAGGAAAAGTACAGTTGTATTATGCACATCATACAAAGATTATATTATTATCACCACCATAGTGCCTAGCTGCCTTAGTCATAGACCAGGACCCCACTGAATAGTAAGCATATTCTTGACACTATTTTTTTTATAAATCATTTATTTGTTCTTCTTTTTCCCTATTCTTGGGTTAAACGAAGAACTAGATGCAGATCAACATTTAGTTTTATTTTAGCTTCTCTGACAGAATAGTTAATGTGTGCAGAAAATATTATTAGGCTGTGTTCCAGAGTTCACAACGTAACATGTACCTTCCATTTTATTGGACTAATGACCCAATCCAACTAAAACACAGATTTAGTTTCTCAGAAAGGCTGAGATCCAACAACTGGCTCTTCAGTTGATGCTAAATCACTCTGAACAGTACCTACAACACCTGGCCTATCTTGATCTAGAAAGTCTCTGCCACTGTAATTGATATTCTCAACCCTTCCATGGAGATTCATGAAAGCCAGCTGTCTTTTTGGGGAGGGGGCAGGAGCAAGATTGGGAGGATTGCTGAATCAAGCTCTTTGTTTCTATAGGATTCTAATCATGTGTGGTTTGTGATATTTTCCTTAAGGTGAGATGCCATAAAAATTGTATAGTATATGATTGTCAGGCCACAGGGAGGGGAAAGTGCGGGATGTGTAGTGCATGTCTCATGACACTGACCAAAGTTTAATGCATGAATCTCCATGGAGGGGTTGAGAATATCAATTACAGTGGCAGAGACTTTCTAGATCAAGATAGGGCAGGTGCTGTATGTACTGTTCAGAGTGATTTAGCATCAACTGAAGAGCCAGTTGTTGGATCTCAGCATTTCTGCTCTGGTTTCCTTGGATGGATAAAGGGAAAACGTATTTCTAAACCTATTTTGATTACTGATTGAAAATGACATCTGTAGAGGCATAATCAACACAATACTGTGCTCAGTAACGGTGAGGCCTGCACTTTATCAGCTCTGCTCACATGAATAAGTATCATTTCATTCAATGGGAATTCTTATAAAGGGGATCTCTGGGTGTGGGCATAAAAAATCTACAAGAAGATGACAGGAGGGTACAAGCTGCTTAGCATATATTTAGCCAGAACACAAAGGAGCAGAGCTTGGTGCTGGCATGGTTTTAATGTAAGAATTTGTCACATCCCACTTGTGCAGTCACTTAAATGACAGAGAACGCAACAGAGAGAATAGAAAAATGATATCAAAAATAAAAACTGTAGATCTATTTTACTTCGTGTTTGCTGTTGTCTTTTATGACCAGATTACAGGTCAAACACAGGGACATGCGGGGGGAAAAGCCACGTATGCTGGTGAAATGGGCTAGGCTTTGAAGAACTGCCCTTGTACGGCATAAAAGGGAATTATATATCCAACAAATAAACCTCTCAATTTTGTTACTGATATAAACAGAAAACAAACAAAAATCATATCCACATGAACATTTTAATGAGTCCAATTATGTTTTCTGTACTCTGCTATTCAGCTGAAATGTCTAGATGCATATGTAGTAAGAATGTGTCATTTGAGCACCTAAACAGCATCATTTTCACATGCATCACAATCAGAATATCTTTTATTTCTACAACTAAGGTTATTGTTTAGTAGTTTCAGAGTAGCAGCCGTGTTAGTCTGTATTCGCAAAAAGAAAAGGAGTACTTGTGGCACCTTAAAGACTAACCAATTTATTAGAGCATAAGCTTTTGTGAGCTACAGCTCACTTCATTTGTCCACCAAATGCATCCGATGAAGTGAGCTGTAGCTCACGAGAGCTTATGCTCTAATAAATTTGTTAGTCTCTAAGGTGCCACAAGTACTCTTTTTCTGTTTAGTAGTTGGCACTCCCACTTCTTGATTGTTTTCTATTACCATGTTGTTCTGGTGCCGAACAATAGGGAGTTAAACATTAGCATTGCTTGTATTTTTGTATTCATTGCATGCTCTCAGAGTTGTAGCTGGAAAAGTGAATATGAAGAAAGGAAGGCCTCCCCTCCCTAGCTGGAGTAAACATGCAGCTGGTTGCAAATTAACTTAATGTGACAATGCCCAAAGTGAAAGATCTCAGTGTGCCTCCAGGGTGTAAATCTGTTTCCAAACTTTAGCAGTGAAAAAAAGTCAAAATTTCTATAGCAATAGAAAGACAAAATGCAAACTAGTTAATAAGTTATTTAGTATTAATTTGTCCACCATTTATAGCTTTGCACAATGCTCTAAATAAAACAGCCAAAAGGAAGTATCTAGCTATGATGTAAATTTGACCTCCTTGTTAACTGCCATATAGGAGTAAAGTTTAGGTTAGGCAGCCAGTTTCATCCCTTGTGTACCTGTGTTGTCTTCAGCAGTTACACTGGGGGTGAACTGGCCAACTGGCATTTACAAAACAATTGATTTTATCTAAATTAAGCACAAATTGTGTTTAATTTAAGCAAACAACTTAAGGGATGCTATGGGAGTTAGCTATGCACTTACATTGCTAATCGCTACAAAAACAAAGCAACAGAGGCAAAGCAGAGATACAAAGCACCAAAGCAATGGAAATTTCCTCAGTGTGTAGCTTTGGCATGAAGGAATCTCTTTCTATAACAGGTTTCTCCCTGACACGGGCATTGTTTTGAACAAGACTGTCATTGCAGTTCATACAGTATTGACATAAATAGGTCCTCAGCAGGCTGTTTACCAGGTTTAAATTATTTAGATTCTCCACTTATCTTACTGTTTGTTGTACACTGTTTTATTTAGTTAGCACAACAAATTTTATATACTTAATTCAGAAAGGCTTAATTTTAACACGCAGATTTTAAAGAATGATGCACACACAAAAAATGAGTCTTTTAAAAGGAGGTGGTCAGGTATTTTCTTAGGTATTGCTGTAAAGCCTTTCATAGGGATTGGACAGAGCAAGAAGCCTTCTCCCCCTGCTCAGCAGAGCAAGTAAAAATAAAATTATTCACTCAGGAACTATTCACTTATATGGCCTTTGGGAGGGAAAATCCCCCCACATGTAGCAAGGAGGAGATTGAACAACTCTTCAGCTCCCCCTCTCTCAGGACTAAATCCCACAATTTCAGTTTTAGCTTTGATGCCCTCTAATAATTCAACTCAGAAGATTTGCAGCAAGGGCTATCTAGATATGTGGCAGAAATGAGTGACCATTGACAAGGGAAAAATCAATGGGAGAATGAAAAGATGCTGATAGGAGAAGTACCTGGCAGACACTGCTAACAGCCAAATGGATTTAGAGTTGTCTGTTTTTGTAACCATTAAATAAAATCAAATTTGAAGAAACTATTTGGCCCATTTCAAAATATTATACTGGTTTAAACAGCTTTTCTCTCTTGCTTTTTTGTGCTTGGAAAAGCAAAATAAATTCCCTCATAAAAACAAAATTAGGGGAAAAAAATTGAAACACCTTTAGTGTTTTAGATCATTTAGTTTCTCCATGCATGAACAACGATTGAATAATGTCTACTGAAGTGACTATTATCCCACAATAAAATCAGTCACAAAGGAAAATCAAGATTAAATTATAGCTGAATTACAGCCCGACTCTAAAAGCATGTTCTCTGGTAATTCATTATTTTATCTTATTTTTTGGGGGGGGTTACTAAGTGTCACAGTCTCATAACAGTATTATTTCAACTTTAGTATGGCTCTTTGATACAAAAAGAAATGTATGCTAATACAGAACAAAGTAAGCTCATGAATAAGTTATTGTCCCATTCTAGGATCAATGAAATCTATTATACTGCTAACCTGAGAATTTCATCTTTTATTTCAAAAATCTTTTTATTGTTTTAAACTCAAATGCAGTGGGGAAAAAAGATCAATCTTCATTCAGGTGGAATTCAATGCAATAAATTACAGCATCTTATCAACTTTTCTCAGCTTCCACTTGAGGTTGTTATTTTTATACTTGTAAAGGGGCTAGCCGGGGCTCAATCCTCTCCAGGGAGGCAGGGAGCCACACCGGCTCACTACACACAGCTGAGGATTGGTTCTTCTTCACACAGCTCACAGTCAACCTGTGGAACTCCTTGTGTAAGGAAGTTGTGAAGGCTAAGACTATAGCAGGGTTTAAAAGAGAATTGGATAAATTCATGGAGGTTAAGTCCATTAATGGCTATTAGCCAGGATGGGTAAGGAATGGTGTCCCTAGCCTCTGTTTGTCAGAGGGTGGAGTTGGATGGCAGGAGAGAGATCACTTGATCATTATCTGTTAGGTTCACTCCCTCTGGGGCACTTGGCATTGGCCACAGTCAGTAGACAGGATGGACCTTTGGTCTGACCCAGTATGACCATTCTTATGTTCTTATGTTCCCACATCCATGTACTTATATGTCTCATTCCCTTCATGCCCAGGAGCAAAGGAGCAATGATATGCCCCACAACTTTTACATAAATGTTTGCCAGGAACACTTTTCTGAATAAGTTGGGGCCCAGAGGCTGCCCCACAACTCCATTCTTTCCTCTTATTTTCCCTTCTCCATAGCAGTGTTCTCTTCTCCTCTACTTTCCCTTACCCCCATGGCTGCTTCAGTCCTCCAGAGAATGACCTTCATGCAGTCTCCTTTCCCAGGAGCAGCTGATCTGTCTCCACCTCCTCCCTGAAGGCTGCCCATCTCTCTCTGTAGCAGCCAGCTTCCAGTTCTGTCCCCTGAGCAGCTGAGAGGAAGCCACCAGAGGGAGAAGTTGCACCCAGCTGCTGCTGGCAGGAGACACCTCCAGGGAATGGGACCAAGGCCAATGAGCCGCTGGGAAAAAAAAGTGTATCTTAGTTTAGAAAAGGGGCCTCCTGGTGGCACACAAACCAGGATGGGTTTCAAAATTGAGACTGGTCCAGCCAAACTAATCCGTTGGAAGCTATGCTTTCATTTCTGCTATAACATAAAGCCATCCATAGGCTGTGAAGAAAATGTTAGACATTTCCTATTTCATTCCCCACTGTTTTCTAACCTCACACACAAGCAAGCAATTCCCCTAGTGATGAGAAAACAATCAGACAGTTTGTCAAAATCTTTCCCCCTAAAAGCCCCATCCAGTTCATGACATTTGTCAGGAAGCCCCTCTCAATAGCCACAGTCTGCTCAGAGCTGGCCCCTGAGACACTCAGCTATCACATTGTAGAGCTATGTGCTTTGGACTGAAAAGTTTTAGAGCAGGGAATTAGCTCAAGGACCTGCTGATCCATACCTTGTTTACATACACTTCTGTACATCTGTCCAGGAAAGAAAGAAATTTCAACTGCATTGCAAGGTCAAAATCAGAGAACAGCTTTAAAGGAATAATATTTTTATGTTGACAGGCATTCAACATTCATGCAGTGCTCAAGCAATACTGAATGACATACCAGGGATTATTATAAACACATTTTTGGATACAGCATGTGCTTTCCGTACTGCTATATTTTATTCTAATAACTAAATGGATAATTAACTCACAATGGATGAACTTGGACTAAACTTGAATTCGTATGAGTTGCTGTATTCCTAACTAGCTAGAAGTTAACAGAAATGATTGCAAATAATGTTCTAGTTTGCCACTGTATGGGTTTATTATTTGTCAGGAGGAGAAAAGTGCTGAGTACTCACAAAGTCTGCTCGATTCCATACTTGTTAGATTGATCTCTGAGCCTTTGGAAAAGCTCCTTCATTATGCCTCCAGTTTTGAATGTTCAAAATTTAAAGCACATATATGTCAGACAAGATGATCATAATGGACCCCTCTGGCCTTAAAATCTATGATATTTGGAAAGTGAAAACATATCTGTGTACTTAGTTTAAAATACATGCACTTCCAAGAAACTGCACACTCAGACCTGGCCAAAAAAAAAAAAATGGTGACAATGTACAACAACACATGGACACATGCAGAGTGTAAATCTGTTGAATGTGTGTACAAAGTGTTACATCCCATGCAGATTTTCACACATTTAGTATGTGTACAAGTAGATGAGCACTTTTACAAATACCTTCAGTGTACTAAACAATTAGCTGTTTTTAAAAATGTTTATATTTTAATGCATGTATTGAAAGCAGGACATGAATTATGTATGGATTTCAGCAAAACATAGTGATACCCTGTCTCATGCCATGTTACTTGAATAACAAATGCATAATGGCTTTGCTACCCTCAGACTGTTGCCCTGTGGACTAAAACTGTGCAAGATTTTAAGGAAAGGGCATTAGTAAATTGCAATGAATCTAGTTGGACGATATTGTGTAGTGAAACAGTACAGAGAAGTATGTGCTAGTTAGGAGACATAGGAATAAAGGTGAAAGTGGTGGGGTAGTGTTGTATATTGTGACAAAGTTCCTCCTCTATCTTGGTGGGTCTTGCACTTATTGGTGGATTTGCTCGCCTTGGAGCTTCACGGCAGCCCTCAGCTTGGCTGTTTTTCTGAACCCACGGTCCAAGTCAACTCCTCCTGTGTCTGACCAGGAGTTGGGAGGTTTGGGGGGAACCCAGGCCCGCCCTCTACTCTGGGTTCCAGCCCAGGGCCCTGTGGAATGCAGCTGTCTAGAGTGCCTCCTGGAACAGCTGTGCGACAGCTACAACTCCCTGGGCTACTTCCCCATGGCCTCCTCCCAACACCTTCTTTATTCTCACCATAGGACCTTCCTCCTGGTGTCTGATAATGCTTGTACTCCTCAGTCCGCGTTCTCACTCTAAGCTCCTAGTGCCTCTTGCTCCCAGCTCCTCACACACACACCAGAAACTGAAGTGAGCTCCTTTTTAAACCCAGGTGCCCTAATTAGCCTGCCTTAATTGATTCTAACAGCTTCTTGATTGGCTGCAGGTGTTCTAATCAGCCTGTCTGTCTTAATTCTCCAGAAGGTTCTTGATTGTTCTGGAACCTTCTCTGTTACCTTACCCAGGGAAAAGGGACCTACTTAACCTGGGGCTAATATTTCTGCCTTCTATTACTCTTCTGTAGCCATCTGGCCCAACCCTGTCACAATATCAACAAAGTGGTAAACAGTAAAGAAATATGAAGTGATAATATGGGCAAAACAGAATCTGGTTCAAAATCAGTTTGTGGAAGGATTGTAAAAGAGGTTCTATTGGGATTGTATTAGGGGCTGCCATAGACCCTTAGGGTAAGACTCAGATATGGATAGAGATCTCTTTAGAAAGATAAATACTTTTGGGAATTGTGTCCTAATGGGAGACTTTAACCTCCCTAATATGAATAAATGCTACTAAACCTGGATCCAATTATTGCTGGATGTGATAGACAACAGTTTTCTTCACCAAATTGTCACCAAACCAGGTTTAATTAAATTAAACAGAAGGAAATCAAAACCAGGGCATCAGCTATGATTTTTTATTTCAAAGAGACAGACTTTGGGGAATTAGTTAAAGAAGTCAGCTGGACTGAAGAGCACAAGGACTTAAATACAGAGGAGGCTTGGAATTTCTTCAAATCAGCTATAAAATATGCATCCCTTGCAAAAGGAAAAAAACGTATAGGGAGGCTTCAGCCCCAGTTGGATGAATAACCACACCCAAAAAGTTATTAGGAGTAAGCAGACAGCCTATAGGTGATGGGAAAAGGGGTTGATCAGGTGTTTATAAAATATAGGAATAAAGTGGGAATTGCTAAAAGTCAAGTTGAATTAGCTCTTTCCAAGGAAATTAAGATAATAAGTGTGTGTATGGGGGGGTTAGTTATATAAATAAAAAGAATAAGAAAGGATGAGTCAGGCTGTGATGCAGTGTGGATTGAAAGGAGATGAAAGATAGTCTAGGTGTAGCCCAATAATTAAATGAATACTTTGCCTTAGTTGTGATGCTGTGTGATTGAAATATGACCATTTATATTAATGATATTGGCATTGTTAGACAATTGCAACAAATCTTATACAAAGTATATCATGTAAGCTGTCAGTGGAAAAGTTATGATTTGCTAAATAAGATTATCATGTTTAAATCCATGTATCCTCATTGTATCTGAAGTTATGAATATTGGCTATATATGTATATCTCAAATGGGTTTGTTCCTGGGGTAACTCCCACAAAGTAGTTTACATCCAGTCTAGCCAGCACATTGTGAATGGATTATTCAAGTTTGATGGCCCATTAAGGGCACTTCACTCTAACACTTCATTTGATAACTACCTATTCTGTTAATTTCCTCTGAAATACCTGGCATTGACCAGTGTCGGAAGACAGGATACTGAGATAGATGGACCTTTGATCTGACACAGTATGGCTGTTCTTATATTCTTAATGGGCCATCGAAGAAACGCATTCACTCCAATAGATCTTCCTGGGGATGCCTCAGCAAGAATATGGCTACCTGGCCTGTGTCATCAAGCCATGTAAGGACATGTGATATGCTCATGTGATCTGGGACTCTCTCTTGTGCCAGTAACTTTACACAAACTGGGCGGTGAGCTTTGTTTGAAACAGAAAATGTCCAGGCACATGGCAAAATATATAACAGACCCCTGGGACAACTCTATGTTGCCTCTTTCCTGCCCTGATTCTCTGGACTGTGGATTTACAATTAAAAGGCGCATATTGAACTATGGACTCCAATCCTTTGAAAGTTACCAGAGAGACTTTATAAGCCAGCAGTCTATTACATCACTGCTACAAACCTGATATAAGAACTTTGCAATTATTGTGTGTGTGTGTGTATATATCTATGATCTATTAACCATTTTAAACTCTCTTCTTCTTCTTTTATTAATAAACCTTTAGATTTTAATTACTAAAGGATTGGCACCAGCATGATTATTGTGTAAAATCTGAGTTAGATATTGACCTGGCTATGTAGCTGATCTCTTGGGATTAGAAGGACCCTATATGTGATTAAACTGCTTTTCAGTAGCCACTCATAATAGAGTCCAGTGTTTGGGCAGTGGGATAAGGGCTGGAAAGCCTAAGGAGACTACATTTTTGGCTTTTTATTAAACACTGTGATTTACTTTTGTTACTGACTTAGTCTAATCTGATGATAGCATAACCACCAGTTTCAATTGAGTCTGTCCTATTTCTCAGCAGTTTGTCCTGAATCTGGTATTCTCGGCTGTGGCCAACTGAGGCATGGTGACATCAGTTTTCAAGAAGGAAAATGTTATGGTATGTGTGCATGAAGACAATATGGGTGATGGAAATGAATGTCTACAAATGGAAATTACATATCTCAGATAGAAGAAAATGTATAGAGCTTAATGCGCTCAGATCGTGGGGACTGGATATTTTCCATCCCAGAATACTGAGAGAACAGGCACATCACATTTCTAGTTTGTTATCAATGATTTTTAATAATGCTATCTATTTGGGGGCAGTACCATGTGATTGGAAAATTGCAACTGTTTTGCCTGTATTTAAGAAAGGGAAGCAAAAAGTTGATCCTGGCTATTACATACCTGTTAGTCTGGTCTCGGTAGTATGCAAGATTTTAAAACAAATTGTGAAGTAATTAATAATTAAATTCATGGAAGTAAATGGTAAGTGGTATGTAATGCAACATGAGTTTACCAAAGGTAGATCAAGCCAGACTATTTTCTTTGAGAAAATAACTGTTTTTTTTAGATAAGGGAAGTTCAGGAGATGCAATATACTTCAATAAAGCACTTGACATGGTATCACATGGGAAGTTATTACTTAAATTAGGGAAGATGGAGATCAGTACAAGTATTGTAAGCTGGATAAGGAACTGGCTAAAAGGGAGAAGGCAACGGGTTGTGCTGAAGAGTGAATTAATGGACTGGAAGAAGGTGACTAGACGAGTTCAAGGATCCATCTTGAGACCAAAACTTATTCAATATTTTTATTAATGACCTTGGCACAATAAGTAGGAGTGTACTAATGAAATTTTCCAATGATACAAAGTCAATATAGTGAAGGACTGGACTATTATATTTGAAGATTAGGACTGACCTTGAAGACTGAAGTGATAAAAATTGGATGAAATTCAATAGCACAAAGTCTCAGACTTCAGGTCTAATAATAAGATCTGCTACAAGATGAGGGCTCATCAGTTGGAAGTGAGAGAGGACAAGAGAGACTTGTGGGTGTTGTGGATCGCAGGATGACTATAAGCCACCAATGTGATGCAGCTGAGAAAAAGACAAAATGTGATCCTAGGAGGTATCAGGCAAGACATTTCCAGTAGAGATGGAGAAGAATTAATGCCATTGTACAAAGCTCTAGTAAGACCTCATTTGGAATACTGTGTACAGTTCTGGTCACTTATGTTCAAGAAAGATTAATTCAAACTGGAACAGGTGCAGAGAAGAGCCACTGAATGATCAAGGGAATGGAAGTCTTGTAAGAGGAGACTGGAAGAGCTTGGCTGGCTTAGTCTAGCAAAAAGACAACTGAGAGGGGATATGATTGCTCTCTAAAAATAAATTAGGGGAGTAAAGACCAGGGAAGATAAAGAGCTACCTAAGCTAAAGGACAATGCTGGCACAGAACAAATGGTTATAAACTTGCTAAGACCAAATACAGGCTAGAAATTAGAAGATTTCTGGAACAGCCTCCCAATAAGAGTTGTGTAGGCAGATAACTCACCTAGTTTCAAGAGAATGCTGGACAGATTTATGAGTGCAATTGTATGATGGGGTTACTTGTAATGGTAGGGGGCCCTGGGGCTCACTTCCAGTTTGTCTTATGTTCCTAAAAGCTCATGCTTCAAGATTTCAGGTGTTGGGAAGGGATTTCCTCTTCCTCCCCCATGTATTCTGTTTTTTTCTCCTTCCTCTGAAGCATTGGGGAAGTCACAACTGGAGATGGGGCATTGGATGAGGGGGCCTTGGATCTGAGGTGGCACCTAGCATTCTTTGTCTCACATGCTTGGCTGGCTGGTTCTTGCTCATATGCTCGGCTAGCTGGTTCTTGCTCTAACTGATCACCATATGTGGGGGCTGGAAAGAATAACCCCCCCAGGTCAGATTGGCAGTGCCCTCGTGGGGTGGTTGTTGTGTGTGTGGGGGGAGGGGGAGTTGCCTTCCTCTGCAGTCTGTGAGTGGGGCTTACTTGCCAGGATTATCTGGGTATATTTTACTGAATCATTTCCCTGCCATTGCGTCTTGGACACTGGTGAACCTCTGTCTCTTCTATTCTCTGCTTCTTAGCTCTAATACTTTGATTTAATTTTAGTTGTTGGGTTTAGTGTGCAGGTGTTAGGTAGTGTTGGTGGCTTGTGAGATGTAGGAGGTCAAATTAGATGATCTGATAGTCCCTTCTGGATTTAAAGGCTATGACTATATGACTTTTGGGATCAGTCTTATGTCTAGTCTTGTTTGACATCTCTATTAACGGTCTAGAAGAGGGACTAAATGGCATGTTAATGAAATTCACAGGTATACTAAATTGGGAGGAGTTCTGAATACCAACAAGCAGAGAGAAAAACATATAAAGAAATGCAGAGAGACTGCATCTGGGCTGGGCTCCTCTCTCCTCTGTTGTGAATTCCACTAGCTTAGAGGCAAAAGAAAACTTACAGTGAAACTTACTGAAATTCCACTGCAGTCAGGCAGCAGGGAAGGGGAAAAATAGGCTACAACGACTATGGTAAGCTACATAGGCGATGAAGAGGCAACAGAGGCTCGGTGGAGGGGGTTACAGGAAGAAAGGCAGTAAAGGGCAAGAAGGAAATAGTCTAGGAAGACAAGAATGAAGGATAAGAGACAACTGATCAGCAGAGTCCTATGTCTGATACTCCAGGGTGAGAAGGTTGAGTCCCAACCAGAAGTGTACTACTCTGTTCACTTCCCCACTATACATCTGGTGAGGCAGAGAGCAGTGATCATTAGAGTGAGTGGCGGGGAGAAGAGTGAGTCGGCAATAAGCAACTCTACACTATATTCCCTTTCATATAAGAAGCTCTGGCATTCACAGTAGCTGGATAATGTAACCAAAGATAATACTACTGTAAAAATAAAGTCCTAGAATAATCTACATTACTCACTGTTAGAGTTTAATTACTTCAATTCCTTATTCCCAACCGGGCTCTTCTTGGCAAACTGCACTTATTTTATTGAAACAATATAATTCCAGCAAATGAAATACTAATTGTACCAACAGAATACAAGAAATCCAGTGCATTCAGTGCCTATGATCTTTGAGTACAAAGTGCAGAGGAGTGACAGTACAGCGAGAGGGGAGAACATACCCAGAGGCCATAACGGAATGGGTGTATGACAAAGATCACACCTTTTCTCACACAGGCTGGCAGTCTTAGGAATATAGTAAGGCAGTAAATGCTACACCTCCAAAAGGGGTTGAACCAACTGCTCCTTAAAACCCAAAGAATGCCTCTGGCCACCAGCACAACTACTCAAACAGTGTAGCTCACAGCCCTTAATGTGGCTCAGGCTTTCAAAGATATATTCTAGTCCTTAATATCAATCAGCCACATGAGTCCTGAACCACGAATTTCACAGCATGCCTATTGTGTGTGGTTTAACATGCACCCATAAGATTCCTGGCTAATGTCTAGTTTGTCAGTTTAAAAAAAAAAAAGGCAGCACAAACTACAGAGTTTGAAGCATTTTACTAGCAGCCTTCCAAGACAAACTGGTGTAATGTAAAGGAATGGACACAGAGAAGGTTAACTATGTAGGCTAACAGCAAACCTCATCACAGAGATGCAGATAGTTATTGTTAGAGAGCTTATTCCTTCACTCTTCCACTTCCCTGGTCCTTCTCGCATGAACAGAGAGCAACAATACCCGAAGTCCTAAGGAGCAAACAATTAGATGTTTATTGGGGTGAATTTCCAGCAAGCTTAAATCCAAGTTCCTTTTTCCTTATTTTCGAATCCCAACTTACTTACTGTTTGCCCCTAATTTATATAGTAATATTCTTAGCTATACCTTAACCAATCATTCTACTGAAATTTAACTAACCAATCCTAACATATTGTAACATGATTAGCTAACCAATTATATCCCACCATCTTAATTAGTTTACACCAAGCAAAATTAATTATACAGCAGACAGAAACAATCACAGAACCAGACAGAGACCATGCCAATAAACAATAGCAAAGTGGGAACTATCATGACAAAACAATACAGAAGTGAGGATTTCACAACTACATCTATAAAGACATAAGGGTTTCCCAGCTGTATCTATTGATAAGTGAGTTCTTACCAGACAGAAAACTATCAACCCAAATTTCCTTTTACATCTTCTAGGCTCTTCCCTTTCTCTGGAGGTGATAGATTGGATCACCTTCCTAACAGCCCCAGATTGACTGGTTTGGAATGTGAGGAGGTGACTGGTCGCTTCCCAGCTTATGGCGTCTCTGCTGCTTAGCCAAAGGCATTGGCCTAAGAACCGGGCCTCAGACTGTCACAGTGAGAGAAGGCCCTTACACAGTTTCTTTCTTGTATACCTCTATTACTAGCTAAATGATAAACATATACCTACATTCTTAGAGTATAGGCCTTTACAGACAGGCCTGAATATCTATATCCTAACAGTTATTATCTCTACATACTAATCAGTAGAGCTGATTGGGAATTTTCTGTTGGAATGATTTGCCAATGGAATATGCCCTTTTCACAAAACGGAAATTTTCTGTCAGGAAAATTAAAATGATGGCTAATTTCTGGTTGCCTGGACTACAGAGCACCTTGCCTCTGACCCCCAGGTCTCCACCTCCTGGCCTCCCCCTCCAGCTCTAGCTACAGGAGAGACACAGAGGTGCTTAGCCTCCCCATCTTCCATGCAACTCCAGCTGCTGGAGAGTCAAGGTGCTCAGCCCTGGGTGGAAATGCAGTGTTCCCCAGCTATCTGCCTCTCAGGAAGCTAGACTGTGGAAAGCTCTTATAAATTACACTTTCTGCCTGCAACGAAAAATTAAAATAGACAAGAACCTTCCAGGCGGGCAGCTGGAACAATTCTGTCTTGGTTCTTCCAAAAATACCAAATATTTTTTTCTGGAAATCCCTTCCTGCCAAAAATTTCATGGTTTTTAATTTTTGTCCCAATGAAAGATGAAATCCTTTTTTGGGGAAAAAAAATCACAAAAATCTTTCAGAGAAAGGGATTTCCATTTTCCAGCCAGCTCTACTGGTCACATATTGAAAAATGAAAACCAGAAGAAATATTACATTTTTAAAATATGATGCCCACGTGTTAGCTGTTTCAGTAGAAGGAAAAATAAAAAGGAAGTAACAAAGAACAGTTGCTTTTGTCTGGCTTGGTTCTAGATTTTTCAATTGATGTTTCAGCATTAAACAGATCTTTAGTTGTATTTCCTGAAACACTTGTCATTCAAACATATTTTTATATTCAATGATGGACAAGGAACACTTCCTAGACTGAGCACTGTGTTTCAAAATGTAGCTGCCAGACATTGATGAAAAGATGATATACATGAGTTTATCACTGCTGCAATCCAAGAGAATAAATTCAATTTTAGATACTCTTTCTGCTCTACAAATGCAGTGAATTCATAGAAACACTGCTTGTGCCTGTGCAATATCAAACCAGTCTGCTTTATAAATATATGAGGCATTCAGTGCAATCCTACACTAGTTGTTGCTTTGTTTTAAAACTTCAACCCTTCGTAGCTAACTACCAACTCTTGAGAGATTTTCACTGCAAGTAAATATACTGATTTGCTTTATCCGTGTCAAAGGACCTGGCTTTTCTCCGGAGAAACTGCATGGACTCCCGTGGTTGTGCCTTCTTGGTACCCTTTTATTTTAAGTTCCCTCCACCATTTCCACAACAATCCCTGGGTAACAGTCTATTTACAGCACCAACAGCACTTTTTGGGCCCTCTCCCCAGGACCTGAGATCCTTGAGGTGTCCACACAACAGGGGTCAACTAACCCTAATCCCATCTCTCTTTTCCCCTCTCGTTGGGACCTCCCTCCTGCCTCTTTATCAGCTTTGGGCTGATGAGTAAATGACTCCTTATCTCATCCAGTGGGCCAGCCTGATTGTCTAATTATCTCCATTAGCTTTCTGAAGGGGAACTAATTAACATCAGAATGATAAGAATGCAGGCTCACCTGTTTGCTCCCTGCACTCTGGCCCAGTCCTATATGTTTTAACAAATTAAACCAGCCAAATAAACTGGCTGTTTAGTCCATTAAAAATACATAAGGTTTTAATGCTTTAGCACAAATAAAACTTACAGGCATGACAAATTGTATTGCCCTTGGGGAAAAGGTTGGAAGATCATTTTCTTTGGCCATTGACCAAAATTATAAGCAATATTCAACAACACTCAAGTTGTAGAGCAGCAAGCCAATGCCTGAATCATTGTTGAAAAACAGCAGGGGCTAGAGAGGTGATAGAACTAAAAATAAAACAAACATCTTTTATGTTTATTTTCCTGATTGTTATTGTAATGCAAGAAAATAAACAGTTTTGCTGGAACATAAGAAATCTTTATTTTAAAATAATATTTTTGAACATGTTCGCTACTCTTAATTATCTATTTTTGTTCTAGATTAGATTCCTTGTTAGTTGGTTTATTAATTTAATCTAAATCCAGGTTCTAAACTATCTTCTTCATTGTGAATACCAGGAACTGCATCGGAAATTCAAAACCATGAAAAAGAGAAAAAAAATTACAAAACATGTGATTAACTGAGGAACTTGTTGAGGCCAAAAACTGACAAGATTAAAAAATGGATTGGACATTTATATGTATAGCAAAGATATCCAAAATTATCATAACAAAAATTTGGTGAGGGATATTAAACCTTGTGCTTCATGGCTTATACCAGTCTCTAACTATTAGAGGTGAGGATGAGATCTGATGTGGGGGGTAGATTATCCAACATCTGCCTACTGCAGGGTTTTACACCTTCCTCGAAGCATCTGGTGCTGGCCACTGTCAGAGGTATGATACTGGATTAGCTGGACAACGGGTCTTGCCATTCCTGTTTCTGTATCCCTATGTGTTTTAAATTGCTGATCATTTGAATTGTAGTTTGAACAGATTTGCTGTGGTTAAAATATAAAATGGGATCTAACTTAACATATCACTCATCAGAGGGCACAATACAAGGAGAGACTTGGGGCTTGTCTACACTTATGGTGCCACTGTAGCACTTACTGAAGACGCTACCTAAGTTGACGGGAGAAGTATGCCACCTTCCCAAAAGAGGTCGTAGCTATGTTGACAGGAGAAGCCCTCCCACCAACATAGTGCTGTGCACACTAGAGGTTAGGTCACTATAACTGAGTCATTCAGAGGTGTGAATTTTCCAGACCCCTGAGCGACCTGGTTCTACTGACATAAATTGGTAGTATAGACCAAGCCTCAGTGCTCAAAGGGACAAATTCTGGGCCTACAAGCAAAGTGCATAGAACATTTCTTTGTCCATGTAAATACGATATTGTTTCAGAAAGAAGGAATCCTCCCTAGCCTTCCATGAAGGCCTGAGTCAACTGCACAGCACAGATGGCCAGTGAATTGGTGCTTCTCCAGGCGACAGGGAGGAGTAGCAGACATAACTCACTGCTCCCCCTATTGCAGTCAGTAGCCTCCAGTGGATATTTACTGAGCAGACCACATGGACTATGCTCTCCCTATGGCCCCAACATGGTCCCTTCTCCAGTCTCAGGGAAGAACCAAGTAAATCTGTATAGCCGCTTTACTGCTTGGCTTCGTTTTCACCTGCATTTGGGAACTGATGTGGCCTGAACAAAAGGCTGCAGGTTTTCCCCTGAGTGATGACTGGAATATAATTTTTGTTTAGTTCTAGTATAACCCTAAACTGCTTTACACTACAGGATGCGATCCACTGTCATAAAAGTCAATGGAAAATCTCCCATTGACTGCAATGAGGCCTTTGGGACTGAATTACCATGCACTGAAGTCAATGGGAACCTTTTCATATACTTCAGCGGGCATTGGATCAGGCCCTAGGTGACTCACTGGGAATGTATACCAAAGCTTTTCTTATATTAGTGAAGGGATAAGTGGCATTCCTCCTATTACATTAGAAATTAGTCACATTTAAAGAAAAATACTTTCCATTGCCTTCTCTGTTCTATTTCTCCATCTCAAAATAGATATAGAGTACTTAGAGGCTGAATCTATGGGAAGCACTGTCATAAGACAAGCCAGAAGCATTTATCTTTGATTTTTCTTTTTATTGTGTGTGTATTTTGTTTATTTTTTACTCTTTTGGTTTGCTACAGTGATAATTCTGAGTGATGTGTTACAATTTTTTGTTTTCAGGAAATAAAGGCTTTGAGGTTTGCGTGTTAGATCAGTCTAAGAGCAGGGCTCTCTAGTGCACACTCTAGTTATGGTTGAGTTTCAGACTCCATTTCAATTAATATATCCAGCCATGGAAAACACACTCTTTCCCCATGTGTTCAGACTAGAAGGTCTTTGCTTGGAAACAAGCTGAATTTGAAGAAAATTAAGTGAGGAGTTTGAGAGTTATGAACATTTAAAGACAGCAGTTACATGCTTTTGTATTAGAACTCTTTGATCCACATGTTCAAAAGCATTTTAAGAATGAATTTTTAAATGACTTGCCCATGCTTTGCTGGTAAACCTGGCAGACCATATACATGTTGCATGTCAGATATTTTAAGGTGATACTGCATTAGCCAACAGTTTAGTTTATGCACCCTGATGAGAAAATTTCATATAGAAATTCCATCAATGTCAACAGAATTTGCATACATAACAATACAATAGATACAACACTGTTAATTCCTTTTTTACTTTAGCTTATCAATATAAAAGCTCATCTTTCCTCTTACAGTGCTTAGAATATTTGTCCATACAATGCCTTTTAACAAGGCATTTCTAGTTTCTTGTATCCATTCAAGAAGCTTTACAAGATCATTGAAAGTCCTCCATTTAATTACATAGACATTATACCATATCTGTTACAATACTTTTGCTTCTCTTGTCAATAATTCAATACTTTCCATGCTCTTTATCCACTAGAACAATATATTAGCAACAGAATGCCAGATAAAAAAAAAACACAGTATTCATGTTACTTTAGTTCAATACGTCAGGAATGTGTGTGTGTGTGTGGTGGGGGTTTAACACTCTTTTACTGGAGAAAATGGTCTGACAAAGACCAAGATCTATTTTAGAGATAAAAAGAATGGACGTACTTCCTGGCATTAAACAAATAGAAATCAAATGACATATCACTCTGCTTGTTCAGACCAAATCAGTTTTCTACACATAATCAGGAAATGATTCAGTCAAGAGATTCAATAAGCATAGAAAGCTGTTGCCAACTTTCACATGGTAAATAAGCACCCCGACTTTCACAATAAGACAAAAACCAAGCTAATCTCATTTCAAAACAAGGCCAAAACAAGCCAATGCCTAAGAACCCCTACACTCTATGGGACTAGATCCCCCCGGTGTGCAGTCTGGGACTGTGGTGGGCCTGCTGTGCACCCCTGACTCTCTCCTTCCTTGCCCCTGCTTGCTGGGAGCTGATAAAAAAAGAAGCAACAAGCTACAACAAGCTACAAGCCAAAAACTAGCCAACAAGCAACTCACAAGACAATTAAGCCAAAAATAAGCCCAATTTCTGTGGTGGTTTTTTTTTTTTGCGGGTTTGGCATGTCTGATGTAAAGGCTCAAACTTTAGTGACCCTGAGGAGCAAAATATCATAGAGTGAAGGTGAGAGTGTTGTATCTGAGACAAGATAAATGTACTTCTAAGGATATTGTTGAGTGAGAGCCTATCAGCAGAGGCAGACCATTTAACCAAACTGCCTGGAAAGTCAAGCTCTCACATCTATACAGGCATTGTATAAAAGGTCTGTATAAATAGCCACTGAGGCTGGCGGGCACAACAAGAAAGAGGCAAACATTAGCAGTTTCCTATGTTAATCTAGCAAACAAATACTTATCTATTTCCAAGAAGGTGGTATGCGCTGAAGGATTTCGGCCTTAAAAAATTATGTACAAGCAATAGGCCTAATTTTCTGCTCAAGGATATCAATGTAATTTAATGGAACCACTCCTCATTTATACTAGTGAGAGCTAAGAATCAGGAGGAAAAGACATGGCTGGAAAAGTGGTAGGATAGCCAAAACTCTGCCCAGAGGGGAAGAAGGAAGAGCAAAACTAGAATCAGTTAGTCAATTAGTTTCAGTTGCTCCCTTGTTCAGGTTCAGTTCAATTAGCTTAGTTGCTCTAGGACATTGACATTTTATTTTGTTGCCTGCAGTAGTGTCCCTATAGAATTTAGGAGTCCTCTCAACAGAATCTTAAAACTCCTCAAATAGATAAGGTAGTGAAAGCTAAAAGTCATTTTGTTATTCAGTCCACTGCCCTGCCAACTCTGGATTTCCCTCTACACAATAAGAATATAGATTTTTTTTACAGTGTAAAAAAGTATGAGTGAAATGCGTCAGCTACAAGTTGTTTAGGCAGTGGATGATTCCTTACAGAATAGGCAAGAGCAGAAATATATGCAAGCAAGTAGGCTAGACTGATCATGCAGGAAGTGGGCAGAAGCCACACAGTATGTAGCATTTGGTTTAATCTTTCTCACTTGTCTAGGAGCATTTATAGTATTTCTTGCTCTTGACTGGTGTTCAAAGCTCTTCCCAATTCAGTATAATCTGATTTTTATTAACATTATGATTGCTCTTCTAGTTCATCATTGAAGATGTTAAATAAAGCGCAGACTCAACTCTGATCCCTACAGTGCCCTTAGACACCTCCCACCTGCTCATTACATTCCTAATTTTCATTACCATATTTCACTCTGTGATTGAGGGAGTGGTGCAGGGGTCCCCTGCCTAATGGTTATAGTCCATGATGGCGGTGGTCCTGGCTAGTGGCACCAGTCCAGTGGGAGACAGCTCTGCCTTGTGCACTAGTTCAGTGGGTGGCAGCTCCATCTAGTGCTTAGGGTTTCTGTGGTGGCAATCCCACCTAGTGGTCATGACATTAGTGGGAGTAGGGGAACCCAGGCCCACCATACTCCACTGGGTTCTGACCCAAGGCCCTGTGGGCTGACTAGGTGGCTCACCTGGCTCCATAGGGTGTTCAGTTTCCCAACAGCTTCCCTGGGCCACTTCCTAGTTCAGTCTGTGTCCCACCTAGCCATCACCCAGCTCTGGGAAACGTCGCCTTCAGGGCTGCTAGCCCTCATCCCTGCTGCCAGGTGCTGAGTCTCTGCTGTTCACCAGCCCCAGGCAGGCTACATTCCGGTCCTCCTGAGTGCTCCCAGGGCATGTCTTCTTCCCTGGATGGTCAGGGATTGGATTGGATGGCCTGGCTGACTTTTAAACCCTGCCTCCAGCCCTTCTTGGCCAGTGAGGGATCTATACACCCCATCAAACACTCCAATAATTTCCAGACAATTTATATTACTTTTTAAGGTAAAACATAATGAACCAAATTTCCATTCCAATGACAGCAGTATAAATCCGGCAGAGCACTCCTGAACTCAACAGAATTATTTGGATTTTTAACACTGATACAGCAGGGAATGGAATCTGAACCTGTGTGTCAAGTACTTTACTAATATCAGTTTTATTTTTTTTGTATTTTAAAAAAAGCATTAAAGTGTACCTGGCAAGATTTATCCATGCTTCCTTGCCACCTATTAGTGATGAGTCCACTACTTTCCAGGGCCTTAATCCTAACCAGTGTTAAGCACTCGTGACAAGTATTGATTTCAAGTGCTCAGCACTTTGTAGGATTGAGCCTTCAGTATCGATTGTTTAGTGATTTTCTCTTAGGTCCCAATCCACACATGTGAAACTTTATGCATTTTAGCAATCTCACTGAAGTTAATAATACTACTCACAACCTTTAGGTTTCACACACACTTAAGGACTAGATCCTCAACTGGTACCCCCTGTGTTTATTTGCCAGTCTTCTGGCACCTCCCCATTTGCACATGGTTATTTATTCAAATGCATAGTGTTACATAGTAGATGTGTATAGTATTTACAGACATGAGGGAAAGGAACACTCAATGTAGAAGATATTTAATTTCATAGGTTTCAGAGTAGCAGCCCTGTTAATCTGTATTCGCAAAAAGAAAAGGAGTACTTGTGGCACCTTAGAGACTAACAAATTTATTAGAGCATAAGCTTTCGTGAGCTGTAGCTCACGAAAGCTTATGCTCTAATAAATTTGTTAGTCTCTAAGGTGCCATAAGTACTCCTTTTCTTTTTATTTAATTTCATATAATTCTTGTTAGTTTGGTGTTTGGAGTGTAGTTTGTGTGTGTACTTAGCTGGTTGGCAACGTTTCTAAGTAGTGAACAGGTGTCCCTCTAGAAATGCACCTCAGTGGCTATCCCTCAGTATATTTCAGCAGAGGAAAGCAAAGAGTGATTTTTGAACAGGGATGCCACTTATAGCTTATGGCTAAATTCTGTCCTCAGCTATATATGTACATTTCCCATTTTCTTCAGCAGGCGATGTGTGATCCGCACCCCTCTGTCGGCTGGTAGGCTCAGTCACCAACCTGGGTCACTTCCAGTTCAGTTTATAGGCATTACTTTGGGGCTCTGTTTATTCTCCAGCATAAGAGAAAGGAAACTCTGAACAACATAAATTTTTCCCCACCTATCTTGTGGGGCCTTTGGCAGCTTACAGGTTAGGATCTTCTCCAGTCTAGGGGGTTCCACAGGGCCTATTTGCTTCCAGTGCAGCTACAGAATTCACAGCTCTCACCTGGTCCCACACCCTCTCATGCAGATGAGACACTCATTTATATCTCCCAGCAGGGAGTTATCACTTGATGCTATCCAACTTGCTTAATTGATTCCCAGCACTTGTCTTCTGGGTTCTTCTCCAGAATGTGGCAGGCTTCTCCCTGCCCCACACAAGTTTTCCAAGGGGCAGAATGCCCTGTTATACTATCCTGGGCCTTTTGTATTTAAATTGAGCACTGAGAGTAAGGAAGAAGGGGAATGGTTGTTAGCCATATTCAGGAATTCCATGATGTTCAGCTCCTTCTATGAGCTATAATGTATCAGGCACTGGCTACCTACACAGCTTGGCATACCATACATTTATTACCTACACAGCTTTAATATGCTAAGTAAAGGAAAGGCATCATTCCAGTCTAAACTCAGTGACCCTCACACATGGAGAATATTATGGATGCTGAAAAAAGTGGTAAATGTACATCAGGAGGTCCTGTAACATCAGAGATATCTAATAAGAGGCAACTGCCATATCCTAGAAAGGAAAACTGGAATTTTTCTGAATAACTCTTACCTCCAGACTTAAAATAAAAAAAACCCTGTGATGACTGAATAATGCTGACAGTTACTGTGGTCTCCAGACATCCTTTCATTTACTTCATGAGTGGTATTAAGCACTTTACTTTCTTCCTTATACTTTATTCTTCTCTAGAGTGATTACTGCTCAGATTTATCAAGATGGGTGGACAAGATGATCTCAAGCCAACATGCAGCATATTCCCACTATAACCAGTGTGAAGGGAATGTTAAAATAATCAGCTTCAGGATCATCATGAGACAGGCTAAAGACTAACCAGGGAACAAGAAAAAAATTACCTAGCCACCAAAATAAGGAATCAAAGATACTAACAATCTTGGAATTAGCTCATTCCCATTAGGCACGTGAGAAAAGATGCACTGCCTGAGGGGAACCACTAGGACACAGGAAGTCTCTTAGAGCTTCCTGGTATATGAATAATTTGTATCTACTACTACCCCTCTTCATGGGGTGCAACAGGTTCCTCCTTCTCCTTTCCTGCTCCACAGCAGTGGAGAGGAGGTGGGGAGGCATGACCTCAGCCCCTTCCTAATGTGTTTGTGACGACATGCCCCTAAGAGGAGTAACTATGGAGCAGCCCCTCTGCTTCATATAGCATTTCAGTGAGGTTACTATTTGTGATAGTGTTTGTTTGG
Source organism: Dermochelys coriacea (assembly GCF_009764565.3). Lineage (NCBI taxonomy): Eukaryota > Metazoa > Chordata > Testudines > Dermochelyidae > Dermochelys > Dermochelys coriacea. Next base: position 312,969,213 of record NC_050068.2, on the reverse strand, counting down.
TTATTCAGACATTGCTGCACTGGAAACTGAGACCACCAATTTATTTTACATGGCTCTTGGAGAAACTGGATGATGATGACATCTTCTGTCTGGTACCTACCTCAAATTTAAACTAATACCCAAGGCCTTGAGTTATACCTCATATTGCTCTTTGCAGTAGTGTGGGGAGTGTACCTCATTGACAATTTCTACCCATTGTACCCATCCTGCAGAGATGTCAAGACTTGAAAGAATAAGACCAGGGGACTGGCCATGCATTTTGGCATCTTCCCCTGAAGACCTACCACAAATCCATCTGGAAGTCCAGTTAAGAGTTAATGCAGTTCAAGAACACGGCTGCTACTCTGAAACCTATATTAACTATATTACTCTATGGGTTCTATTGAACAGACAATACCAGCATGACCCTTCTAAGGAGCCACATTGCTAGGGGAAGGTTGCAGCTCAGTGCAGAGCTAGGAGTGCCATTCCCTGCTATTCTCAGTATCCTTGTGGTAAAGAGACCTTTCTGCTTCCCATTCCATGGCCTCCCAAAGTTTATCCACACATGAGTTAGGAAAGTCCATAGGCTTGGCTCACCACTGCCGGGCAACTTGTGTAGTTACGTATGTCTTTGTAAAAGGCTATTACTCTGCTTTGGTAGCATTTTTGCACCCATTTTGCCATGGAGGTAAATGACTACACAAATTCCCATGCAGTGGACAAACAGGTATCTTGCATTTTAACACAAACAGTTCTCCTACCCCTCTGCCCCCTCTCATAGGTTTTTACGTGAGGATGAGGTGGGGGATCTAGATCCCATTGTGGAAAGGCTCTGTCTAGTGGAATTCCTTTTGATTTATTCTATAATGAGAACTGAACAACACTGCCTAGGCCTGAACTAATTTTAATAAAACTATCACTGATAAATTGAGTTGTTAGGTGAAGCTCATATTGTATTATGATGTATGGATAGATGACGTTCATAAATGTTGAAAAAGAGAAAACAAATCTTAAACTATATTTGCTGGAAGTGAGAATAAAATAGGAGTATTTTCTAACAAAAAGGCTGAAAATAGTAACTTTTATGTAATTTAACAGTAATATTGCTAAAATATATAGCCAGTTGCTTAACTCATACTTGTGGTTTGTTATTAAAATGTTCAAGACTGAATAACCTAGCTTAGCCAAGTTTATTGATTAAAACAAAGCAATACATGACAGAAGTCCTACAAACCACCCTTCTGGGAAACTCATAGCATTCACTTGGCAAAGTGGGTTTACTTCAAAGATGCATCCTCAACTTTATCCCTTATGTCTGGTTATTAACCAGCTACAACCACTTTATACATCAACTTAAGTTTTACCCACCAATTTGTGCTAACTTTGTCTTTGGTACCTCCCTGTAACTTTCCCAGATCTCATTTTGAATACTACATTCCAAGTGTTGAAGAGCCATGAAAGCACACCCTAACTGTACTAGTACAAAGTATTCATGCACCTTGCCTTTGATAGGTTTCATATTCACTAGTACCAAAGCTGAGCTCAGCTGTTGCAAGATGTTGTGAAATATATATACCTTGACATGGGTGAACAAGAGTGAGCATAACTTTGTGCCAACATTCATATATAATGTGTATAATATTAAAGTGATGTGTAATACATATTAATATGGTGGACAATACATATAATATGTATATTGTCTAACATCAAGAAAGCAAAATCTGTAGTTTTACTCTATATGCTGCCAGATTGTAACAGCAACCAGTCTGTCTTTTCTATGAAAAAAATAAATAGATGATATTCTCAGTACTTGAATTTCATATCAATTGCTTAACCTGGCTTTACACAAGCCCATTTTTTGTATTGTATTTTTCTCCTTCAGTTTGCATCACAACAACCATTGTGCATCAACAATTCTGTGGCACATTTACCCATGTACAAGGCTCATTTCCATCCATTTACATGAAAGAGCTGTTGCTCTGAGAGCACTAATGCCAGCATTGAAGAGTTTAAAAGAAAACTATGCTTCTGAAGCTAAGGAAACAGTTCCCAGGTGCACAGTAGCTTTTATGATGCCTTGCAAATAGGCAATAGATCCGCTGATGGCCCAAAGACATGAAGAACATGTGGAATGACATAATTATATCATGTTAAAACAACGATTTGATTCATTTAAATAATGAACCATAATCCTGTGCTAATTGATAGTGCATTCACTTTTATGTGATGTGGTACATGGAAGTCCTGACGCAGGGAAGAAAGGTAAGCAGCAGGATACGGACCCTGGACTTCAGGAAAGCAGACTTTGACTCCCTCAGGGAACAGATGGCCAGGATCCCCTGGGGGACTAACATGAAAGGGAAGGGAGTCCAGGAGAGCTGGCTGTATTTCAAGGAATCCCTGTTGAGGTTACAGGGACAAACCATCCCGATGAGTCGAAAGAATAGTAAATATGGCAGGCGACCAGCTTGGCTTAATGGTGAAATCCTAGCGGATCTTAAACATAAAAAAGAAGCTTACAAGAAGTGGAAGCTTGGACATATGACCAGGGAAGAGTATAAAAATATTGCTCGGGCATGTAGGAAAGATATCAGGAGGGCCAAATCGCACCTGGAGCTGCAGCTAGCAAGAGATGTCAAGAGTAACAAGAAGGGTTTCTTCAGGTATGTTGGCAACAAGAAGAAAGCCAAGGAAAGTGTGGGCCCCTTACTGAATGAGGGAGGCAAGCTAGTGACAGAGGATGTGGAAAAAGCTAATGTACTCAATGCTTTTTTTGCCTCTGTTTTCACTAACAAGGTCAGCTCCCAGACTGCTGTGCTGGGCAACACAAAATGGGGAAGAGATGGCCAGCCCTCTGTAGAGATAGAGGTGGTTAGGGACTATTTAGAAAAGCTGGACGTGCACAAGTCCATGGGGCCGGACGAATTGCATCCGAGAGTGCTGAAGGAATTGGCGGCTGTGATTGCAGAGCCCTTGGCCATTATCTTTGAAAACTCGTGGCGAACGGGGGAAGTCCCGGATGACTGGAAAAAGGCTAATGTAGTGCCCATCTTTAAAAAAGGGAAGAAGGAGGATCCTGGGAACTACAGGCCGGTCAGCCTCACCTCAGTCCCTGGAAAAATCATGGAGCAGGTCCTCAAAGAATCAATCCTGAAGCACTTAGAGGAGAGGAAAGTGATCAGGAACAGTCAGCATGGATTCACCAAGGGAAGGTCATGCCTGACTAATCTAATCGCCTTTTATGATGAGATTACTGGTTCTGTGGATGAAGGGAAAGCAGTGGATGTATTGTTTCTTGACTTTAGCAAAGCTTTTGACACGGTCTCCCACAGCATTCTTGTCAGCAAGTTAAGGAAGTATGGGCTGGATGAATGCACTATAAGGTGGGTAGAAAGCTGGCTAGATTGTCGGGCTCAACGGGTAGTGATCAATGGCTCCATGTCTAGTTGGCAGCCGGTGTCAAGTGGAGTGCCCCAGGGGTCGGTCCTGGGGCCCGTTTTGTTCAATATCTTCATAAATGATCTGGAGGATGGTGTGGATTGCACTCTCAGCAAATTTGCGGATGATACTAAACTGGGAGGAGTGGTAGATACGCTGGAGGGGAGGGATAGGATACAGAAGGACCTAGACAAATTGGAGGATTGGGCCAAAAGAAATCTAATGAGGTTCAATAAGGATAAATGCAGGGTCCTGCACTTAGGATGGAAGAATCCAATGCACCGCTACAGACTAGGGACCGAATGGCTCGGCAGCAGTTCTGCGGAAAAGGACCTAGGGGTGACAGTGGACGAGAAGCTGGATATGAGTCAGCAGTGTGCCCTTGTTGCCAAGAAGGCCAATGGCATTTTGGGTTGTATAAGTAGGGGCATAGCGAGCAGATCGAGGGACGTGATCGTTCCCCTCTATTCGACACTGGTGAGGCCTCATCTGGAGTACTGTGTCCAGTTTTGGGCCCCACACTACAGGAAGGATGTGGATAAATTGGAAAGAGTACAACGAAGGGCAACGAAAATGATTAGGGGTCTAGAGCACATGACTTATGAGGAGAGGCTGAGGGAGCTGGGATTGTTTAGTCTGCAGAAGAGAAGAATGAGGGGGGATTTGATAGCTGCTTTCAACTACCTGAAAGGGGGTTTCAAAGAGGATGGCTCTAGACTGTTCTCAATGGTAGCAGATGACAGAATGAGGAGTAATGGTCTCAAGTTGCAATGGGGGAGGTTTAGATTGGATATTAGGAAAAACTTTTTCACTAAGAGGGTGGTGAAACACTGGAATGCGTTACCTAGGGAGGTGGTAGAATCTCCTTCCTTAGAGGTTTTTAAGGTCAGGCTTGACAAAGCCCTAGCTGGGATGATTTAACTGGGACTTGGTCCTGCTTTGAGCAGGGGGTTGGACTAGATGACCTTCTGGGGTCCCTTCCAACCCTGATATTCTATGATTCTATGATTCTATGATTCTATGAAGTAAAGGGAACAAATCAACTGTATGCTACTCTGTTTTATGTTAACCTCTTCTGTTTAAAATTCAGGAGGAGTGTATAAATAAAAGCAATGAATTACAATAGAAGTGCCAATAGTGCTGCAGTGAAAGCTATGAACTGTACAATATCCCCGCACTTCATCTGATTTTTTAATATTTTAAACAAAATGACTATGTTCGTTCCAAAGTTCTTGCAGTCTTGTAATAGATATTATAAATAGCTGGCTCCTTACTTTTGCACAAGGAAATTATATCACATAAACTATTAACAAGGACATATGCTGAAAAGGAGGACCTGGTAGTGAATCAGACTTGTTATGTATGAGCCGAACCTTATAAAGCTCAAGTTTATTGCATCAAGTGACTTAAGGCTATCTGAAGCATACTAAAGAGAATGCATGGCTAGAAGAAGATAAAGCCAAAGACAATACTCATCAATCTCATTTAAGGGTTTAACAAACTGAATGCAATATTCATGGTGTAAGCAAGATCAGTTAATATATGGGAAAATACAGAAAATACTACAGCATCAAAAGAATAGTTGCTGTTCAATGATCCTAAACAGGAAAAATTGTACATTAAGTCAGTGGGCTTGATCGTCCCTTGTAGCTGATTTGTGGTCAGGGATGGGAGGTGAGGAACCATCACCTAATAAGCTATAGCTCCCTCATTCCGCCCAACCTTGTTCAGGTCTCAGTTTGAACAGCTTATGGGCTACTCTAATTAATATTCAGCTCTGTCACACACCCACTACAGCTCTTCCCTCTTCTTATTTGTCCAAGGTACTTTTATGGCTCCATCAATATAGTATCTGAGCATCTCACAAGCTTTGATACCCATTTTTCTTTCATAGGCCCCCTATGAAGTAGGAAAGTGCTATTGTCCCAATTTTATGGATGGAAACCAGAAAGAGTAAAATCGGTGGGAAAGATAGGAACTGAACCCAAGTTTTTAAACTCCCAGGTTAATGCACTAACCATTGGACCATCTTTCTATTGTGTGGGGGTTTTTTTCCCCCTTCTGTGTAGTGGGAGGTGGCTGGTGCAGGCACTGCCGATGCTGGGTTTCTACCAGTGCGGAGTTTTCCCTCAGCAAGGGAAAATTTATCATCCGGCCTTTTACAGCTAGAATTGTACCAGAAACTCTGGTACAAATAGGAGTTTAATCTATAAAATCAGACCCAAACTACATGTTTTAGTGGGACAAAATTAAGCTCCAAAACTTGTTTCATCATAACTTGATAAGTAACACAGAAGCAGCACAGAACTAAATGTGTTTTGGCAATACTGATTTGACAGGAAGTTTTGTTTTTTGTAATTTCTTAAATAGGGGCTTGTGTCACATTTATTTTTATTATCTGATATCCCTCCCCACAAATATTTTGTATATAAATATAAAATGTGACGAGTGGAGAGGAAATGAGCCTCTCTTTTAGGTGCAACTGATAGAGCTGGAATTAACCTGTCAACCCCCCCGCCCAGCCGCAAATTTGTCTGTCAGTGCTCAACAAGTGTGCAACCCACAAATACATCCTGGACAAGAAGAACTAGAACCAGGTAAAAAAATACTTTATTTCTTTATTCTGCAGGGGTCTATCCAGAGGCCTATTGACTACTCCACACTTGCCCACTGCTCTCCGCATCTGATGAAGTGAGCTGTAGCTCACGAAAGCTTATGCTCAAATAAATTTGTTAGTCTCTAAGGTGCCACAAGAACTCCTTTTCTTACTGTTCTCCTAGTTTGTCTCTGCAGGAACCAGTCCTCCATTTAAGAATGCTGGAAATTCTTCCCTGAAAAAAATCCTGAAATTGTACAAATGTCCTTGGACACACAGTTCCAGATTCTATAATCTAAATTGAAATAGGTGATTTCAGACTGAGATGGGCAGAACAATAACATTATTACAATGAGAATGATGCTTAAACAACACAGAGCAAACAGGCTAACTCAGCTGTCACTACAAAGACTGTAAAGTTCAGTGTGTGGGGAAAAAATAAAACTGTTCCAAGCAGAACTCCTATGAAAATGGGATATTTGAGGTCCTTGATAACTAAATGCATTCGATGTATCGGGCTCCTGGGACATAATTCCAAAACAAATCATTGAGTTAGTGAATGGTGAAATCCCAAGACTCCTGCATCTGGATGCAAACCAGATCTTTTGTATATGGAAAGGTGTTATCAAGTTAGCCACCGGAAACCTTACACCAGATGCCAGTTATATAGAGAATCCCATATTTCTGAATACGACTGATAAGGAAGAAACTGCTATGTGAACTTGCAAGACAGTTGATCTAATTATTGATGGGCATAAATTACTAATTTCCTCTGACATAAGCGCGCTGCACAACATCAAAGGCAGGAACTAAACGTTGAAAAAAAATTGATGAAGGAGGATATCATGGCATCAATCTTGTATGCAGCCGAACCTTAAGTCCGGCACAGAAAGAAAACCTCATTTTAGGACTTGGCATATATGTCCCGCCTAGAATAAGAACATGCAATTTACCACCTCATCTGATCCTGACTCTTTGGGGAATGATTAGCTTTTCCTAACCCCTCCTGACAGATCTTAATTGTATGGTTGTTAGATAGATAAATGTTAATTATGAATATTGTCTGATGCCCTCAATTCACCCTGCTCCCCTTTCTGTTAGATTTAATCAAATTTTAAATCTGGTTTAATGAGTTTGTTAGTCATTGCGGCAATACTTCAGCTAAGGAAAGAACTTGCTTAACTCAGTTGTATATGTGAGTCTGTTTTGTTAAAGAAATATTAGCAATTCAAAGTGTAGTCACTTTCAAAAAGCAAATTAAACATAATTTCAGGTATTACATCTGCTTTTGCCATTTTTTGTGGTCGTGCAGTCAGATTTTCCCATTTAAAAAAAGATTTTTTACTCTCCTGTTGCTGTAGGAAAGACACAGCTGAACCATGCATGAAACTAGCTTACTATAGAAGAGAAAAGGTAAAACTGCCTCTGCACAGAGTCGCACCTAGTAAGAAACAGAAAAAGAGAAATAATTATTTCAGTGAAGAAGAAGAATGTCTAGCTCTTATATAGGAATTGTCATCCATAAAGCGTAGAGTGCTTTACAAAGAAATTCAGTATTTTTACCTCCATTTTACAAATAGGAAAACTGAGGCACAGTGAGATGAAGTGACTTGCCTAGATCAAGTAGCAGAGCTAGGAATAGAACTCAGCTCACTTAAGGCCCAGTCTAGTGCACCAGTCACTAGGCAACACAATGACTTAGCTTATACAGCAGTGAAAGGGAATGAAGAGGTGTAAAGCCCCATTTACTCCCTTGCATCAGCATAAGAAGGATAGGAGCCTTAGTGGGGCTGTTACATCTAACTCATACACAAGTGGGCAGAGCCTTGAGTCTACTTCTCCAAAATTGGCACATCTTTGTCTTAGGCATTAAAACAGCTAATCAGCTGCTTCCCAACATGCAATAAATGTTATTCATAATATTTTCAAGGATAAATTTCAGATATTATCCTTACTGAAATCCTAATGGCTCTATTCTATACATTATCAAAATGGGACAAAAGCATCCCTGATTTATTTCCACTGACTTCAGTGGATTTATATAGGGAATGAATTTAGCCCAAGATGTCGTATCACATATCTGCTCATTAATTTTTCAGTGATACAGATTGGAGTGATAGATCAAGTCAAAGATCCCTTAATTAACCTCTCCTCACTATGGATTGACATGATACATGGTAACTACTCCAGAGGTGTGATAAGTCACTTGACTGACTCTATGTCATTGTTCACCATGAAAGTACTGACAGATGCTTATTGACTGGATAATGTTATTTAAATTTAGGCTGATGGCAAAAGACCCAAACTAATCCAAATACTCATTTGCACCACAAATAAAACAGCTGCATTAATATTATTTTGCAGTTGGTGCCACTTAGACTTCCCATTCTCCAAATCAGTCAGTGTGGACAAATGATTAAAGCACGTATCTTGCGTTCAGTTGCGCCTCAGTGTTTTCCTTTGAGGTCGCAGAGGGGAGTGGAGGCCGCCAGATAGTGGCATCAACTTCCAAAGAGAAAAGCGATTTACAGAATGTTAAGTATGAACAAAGATAAACAAAGCCAAATACATCAGATCCGGGTTAAGAAATAATTAACAACTCAGTTGTGTAACCCTTACTCCTGGTGGTGAGGATTTATTCAAGCTAATAATCTCATTGAAGCTAGAGGACCTAAGAGATCATTTTCATCTTTAATTTCTATCAATACACTATTTCAAACACCACTTGTAAATTACTGCGGTACTTCAGTATTACAAATTACCAGAAGATAAACTCAGCACTTAACATGTACATTTTTTCTCTTGCATACATGCTCTTACTCTGTTCACATTGACAGTTCTCCTTCCATCTCCTTGTCCTTCCACAGTCTTTTACCATGATATTTTCATACAGCCCATGATCTGACTCCCCCCACCCAAAGTCCTCCACACTTTCCCTCATTGCCATTTGAGACCAATATCCATGTGTGATAGGGAGCTCAGAGGGCCAGGCAACCTAGGTGCACCCAACTTCCAGCCCCTTGCCTCTCTGTCAGGGCAGCAGAGGTACCTTAACCTAGGGATCTTCAGCTTCACTAGTGACTAGGCGCTTAAGGGGTTGTGGTAAGGGGACATGGGCCCTCATTCTTCATCAGGTCCTAGCCCAGAGCCCTGTGGAAAGCAATATTGGCCTTGCAGTGCATCTAAGTTCCTTCCCTGGGTTACTTCCTACCTATAGATTCCTTCAGTTGACATGGCTCCTATAGTCCAAACAGTCAATCACCTTACAAAAAAACAGTAAGGCTCTGCAAGTTTTCAAAAAGGGAGGGAGCTAAAGAAGGCTCTACCTGAGGACCTTATCCACTCCATTTTCCCCTTTCAGGCTCACTCTTCTGCCTGGCTTCCTGGAGAAGGAGTCCACTCTCATGCAACCTATCCACCATCCTCTGCCTGGACTTCTGAGCTCCTTTTAATCCATTCCTCCAGTTGGAGCATCCTTGGCAGGTCCGGAGGGTCAGGGCTACCTGGGCCCTGTAATGCCTTTGAAGCCCTTAGAGTCAATAGGGGGTTTGTATACCCCATAACACCATGTTAATCCTTTGCTGCTAGTCTGCTTTCCCCCCCTCCTCCTTTCTATGTCTGCAGAATGGGTCATCAGAGGAGATAGAACTAATAGTGCAAGACCAGGAAATGTTGCATAGGATTGTGGGATACTGCAGCAAAACTGCTAGAATCTAAGACATGCCATTAAATCCAAACCATTTTGAGATGTCTGGTGCTGCTTGTGCAGAAGGAAATGCAGCTGATTTGCCTTCCATTGCTGCTACTATTTTCTTAATCTTATGTGAACTCTGAGTCTTCAAGGAAAAAAAAATCAGGGTTCAAAACATGGTGTCTGTAAAGTTATCATTCTTTGCTCTCCATAAAATGTTGGCACCATAATCTGAAGTAATAAATCCTGGTCTCAGAAATTTGAAAGTAAGCCAGTTTCCAAATGGTCAAAACAAATCCTGAAGCAGGTGGACAGCCATGTGGTATTTTTCACAGTGTTCAGTGTTACATGTTTCCTGATGGTGCTTGATGTGCAAATGGATAGGGCACAGATGTCAGATTGCAAAACCGTGAAATATATTACAGAGGCTATGTAATCAAATGTTTGGTCCCCTGGTCCATATGGCTGTCATGACATGAGGAGATAACACACAGTCATAAAGATCTTCCTCTTTCTCCATTTCAGTATAACAACTTATATGGATCTCCTGAGACTCAATGTCATAGGATGTATATACTTCATGCTGGCCTAGCAACCAATGGTTTAATGCAGGAACTGCCAGACAGAGCTGATTAGCAGCCTCACAGCAGCTGGGAGAATAAAAGAGCTGAGAAACATTGGGCTGGGCTGGCTGCCAGAGGAGTAAGCAGGTTGGAGAAGGAAACAATGGCCATCAAGCTGTTGAGAAGCTGCCCAGAGCAGGGATGACCAGCTCTACAGGCTTAAGAAGCCAACAGAAACCAAGGGAGGTAGCAGCAGCTCAGGGCACAGCAAGAGTTATTGCTGAGCCCTGATTCTGCCTGCTTGAGTTAAGGCCCTGAGTTGGAACCCAGTAGAGTTGTTTGCCAGGTAAGCCTGGCTTCCCCTACTGATCCCTTCAAGACTTAAGAACTGAAGGGGTTTTCAGACCCTCTCAGTACTAGGACCAGCTGACCCTGCCAAGTACAAGGGGAAAACCCACACATCCCAGCACGGCTGAAATGAACACCTTTCATAGCCCAGAGTGGGACTTCCACAAGGTATGTCAATTCTGCAATTAAAAATGTGTGGCTGGTTCTGGCTCAGCTGAAGGGGCTGTTGAATTGTGGTGTAAATGTTCAGGTTTGGGCTGGAGTCTGGGCTCTAGGACCCTGTGAGATTGATGGGTCCAAGAGCGTGGACTGCAGCCCGAGCCTCAATGTCCATACTGCAATTAAACAGCCCCTTAGCCCAAACCTGTGAGCCTGAGTCAGCTGGCACACACCAGCATTGGGGTTTTAATTGCAGGGTAGACATACCCATAGAAACTCTAGCAAAAGCAGAAAGAAAAGGAGTACTTGTGGCACCTTAGAGACTAACAAATTTATTAGAGCATAAGCTTTCGTGAGCTACAGCTCACTTCATCGGATGCATTTGGTGGAAAAAAAATTTTTTTTCTACCAAATGCATCCGATGAAGTGAGCTGTAGCTCACGAAAGCTTATGCTCTAATAAATTTGTTAGTCTCTAAGGTGCCACAAGTACTCCTTTTCTTTTTGCGAATAAAGACTAACACGGCTGCTACTCTGAAACCTAGCAAAAGCAGCTGACTGACACCTCTCCCCCCGCTTCCCCGCCATCCTGACAGATTAAGTGAACTCTGGGCAATGCCCTATCTGATCAAAGTGGATGCTGTTCACCAGTACAAGAGCTTACCCTCAATAAAGAGGGAGCTCTGCATTTTTCTCCTCACCTATCCTACCTACAAGTAACACCATTAGATTATCTGAAGTTTAATTTCTGCAGAAGGTGCAAAGGGTGTTGTGGAGTTAGTTCTACACTTCTTTTCAAAGGACCTGCTTGATTTGTCATTTAAAACTGGGTTGAACCAATTGTTATGGTTACAGTGTTACTGTTCCCTTATTCCTTTGTGGGTCTCTGAGAGCACCCCCTTACGTGTCAGGCTTCAGGACTTTACCTATCCTGGGGTGGAATTCCATAATTCTCCCACTCTTAGACTAGGCTGTGGGCTACAGTACCCTATGTATCCACCATTCTCACCCTGCAGGTCTGACTGGGTTTGGCATCCACAGTACCTCCCTTTTGGAGTCTGTGACCTCCAGCTGCCTTAAAACCAGAGTGTTGTCTACAGTTATGTGGTAAATAGAAATAATTAGAGAAAAGGGATTTTAAAAAAACAAATAGTTTGCATACATCTATTTTACCAAAAGCTCTACCATCCCCTGAGGGTGACCTAAGCTGGCCTAATTCTTCAGACACCCGCCGCAGCTCCCTTTATTTCAGTCTGGTTCCCCTGACCCCCTTGAAAAAATGTTCCTTTTTAAACCTGCTACTGCTATTTTGATGTCCCACGTTCACTGGCCCTTTCTTGTCCTAGCTCAACCAGTTTTATAAGTTAGCAGGGGAGAAGGCAAAATCTCCAAAATTAATAGTGCTGGTATTGTCCCTTAACAACCATCAAGCATTGATGAGAGATGGCTTATCTCAAGCCATTCTGTTTTCTTTCCTGACAGGCCCAGACCTGAAGAAAAGTTTTTGAGCTACACAGAGCTCATCAACAGAACTTGGTCCAATAAAAGATATTACCTCTCCCACCTTGTGCCTCTAAGATCTTGGGTCTGACACTGCTACAACAATGCAAGCAACGAACTATATTGTGATTTGGACTATACACCCATGCAGGAGAGTGAGAAATCCTCATATCATCCCAAATGGGTCATCTGAACAATGGGTCCAGGCATGTTAGAGTGACCAGATGTCCCCATTTTATAGGGACAGTCCTGATTTTTTGATCTTTTTTCTTATATAGGCTCCTATTACCTCCCAACCCCGTCCCGATTTTTCACATTTGCTGTCTGGTCACCCTACGGCATGTAGAAGTAAGTGGGCCCTCTGCATTTGTTTATTTCCCCTTCCCAAAGCAGCTGGGTAGGGAGTGGATGAGGAGAGGTAGGGAATGAGTGAATGGAGCCAGTAAACAAGCTAACAGAGCTGAGCTGGGTGGCACATGGGGGAGAAGGATAGTAATTTGTGGCCCCTGTCAGCCAGTGGTGAGTTAGTTTCCCTTCTGGAGAAAATTAAAGGGTAGATGAAAGTGTGCTCACTTGGGGAGAGCAAGGTACTGCTCTCCCCACACCCCAAATTAGGGTTAGACTGTGTTTTGTATATTATCTCCCATCCAAAAAAAACTAGTATGTATTACAGAGGAAGCATCGGTGATCCACATTTATTCTCCAGTGATATCTGGTATGCAGGCATTGGTTTGTTACTTTCACATTAGCTGGGGAGAACGGAGAGATCAGTCAACTAGCTTTTAAATAATGCCTTCCTTTATGATAGCTCAGTGCTGGAAACATGTCCACTAATTTCTCCTAACCCAAGAGTCACTGTCAGATTCTGTACCCTTCTACTTGACTAGAGAGGACACAGTGGTGAGTACAGATGACACAACAACTCTTGGTTCTATCATTAGTAATACTCTCTGAGAGTACTTCTCACATATTCAGGGGGCACATTAGTGTTAAAAACGTTTGATCATTGGCAGTAATGGAGGATGTGGGCCCCATAATATGGTTCAGCAATATTACTGCTGCTTTCCTCTGATTGCACATTTTGTGAATATCAGGTGCTTTGATACATTTTTGAGCCCTTTGGCATTTTTTTGGTCCTGAAGCTTCAAATGAACTGTCTCCACTGAAAAAAAAGCATAGGTGTAGCATGTATGCATTCATGCCTCACCTGAAGCCTGTGTGTACTGGCCTTCTCCCTTGCCACAGCTGAGGAGGAAGTAGGATGTAGCTAACAGGATGATACTACAGTGGTTGCTTATTGTCTGTGTCTCATATACACGGGCCCTGTCTATGCCACAGAATTATATTGACCATTAGGATATAGTCACTGCAGTTATTAAATTGCTTGTGTGTGTACACACTTGGCTCCTTGAGTCACCTGTGTGCGTACTCACCAGGAGCACTTGCACTGATTGTATTGTGAGTGTTGGGCATTGTGGAAGAGCTCCTGAAAGCCAGTAACAGTTGACGTAAGGAAGATAGTGTCTCTGCTAACACTGCATTGACCTAATTACATCAACTGTGACATCTCTCTGAGCAGTGTATTATTAAATCAGTGTAGAGAGGTACTTACATCAGCAAGTGCCAAAATTAAGTGAAGACACTTCTACAGTTAGGTCGAAGTAAGGCAGCTTACATGGACCTAACCTTGTAGTGTAGACCATGCCACACAGTGACAAAATGAGCAAACATACAAATCTGATTGAATGAAACTGGTTGGACAGAGTTGGCAAAAAAAAGCAAAGTTAGACAAAGTTAGATAACTGCCTGCCGCTGGCCTTCAAGAAATAGTGACTGACAGACACAATTATGTATTACCCAGATGTAAACCAGAATCTCCCACTAGTGACTGTGAACTACCAAACTCCTACAAAAGTAAGGTACATGTGTAGGACAAACTGGCTTAGATTCTATATGTGTTGGTGTTCAAAAAACCCCAAATACTATACTGTTCATAATGAACAACATGGAAGAACTGTGTCCCTCCTGTGGGAGTCTATCTTGCCCCAGAAAGAGTCAAAGCCAAAGGAGTTAGATTCAAGTGTGCATCCTGTTTTATATCAGTAGGTTTTTTCAGTGAAGGGCCAGAAAGAAAATGATGGGCTAGGTTCTCAACTGGGCCCATTTACACAGCAGAGGATCTGGTCCCATGAGACCAGGGTGTCTCACTTTGAATCACAAATAAGGAAGACCACCACAGAGGTTGTGCAAATAACTCATTTTTTACAATTCAGCAGGTAACTTCAGAGACCAAGTAAATTCAGTAAAATTGAGATTTGGTTAATAAAAAAAATTCAGAAATTGATGATTAACACATTTTCCCAACCAGAATGACATTTTGTTGAAATCAAGAATTTCTACATGATAGTGTCAGGACACTGCTGATTTCAATTAAAATTTTGTTTTGGAAAAAAACATTTTGACAGTCTCTAAATGTTTCATTTTTCATTTATTGAAATAGAGAGTTTTATTTTTTCCAATCCAATTGACCGAAAATTATTTCATTTTGCTGGAAATTTTGACTTTGGCCTTTGTTCTGACTTGGAATGAAAACAAATTCAAAATGTTGCGACTTCCCATGGAATGGAAATGCCAAGTTTGACCAGCTTTAAGTGGGATCTTTCTTTAAGCTCTGTCACAAAGCTACTGTGAGACTTTGGGCAATTCAGTTAGAGCAGGGCTGTGACCTGCCTTTTCGACAGCATACAGGGAAGTACAGCTACTAGCCATTCACAACATGGGGAAAGTTAGGTTGAGAGAAGCATCCATGGGACTTACTACCTTCCAAGTATAGAATCATAGAATATCAGGGTTGGAAGGGACCTCAGGAGGTCATCTAGTCCAACCCCCTGCTCAAAGCAGGACCAGTCCCCAACTAAATCATCCCAGCCAGGGCTTTGTCAAGCCTGACCTTAAAAACCTCTAAGGAAGGAGATTCCACCACCTCCCTAGGTAACCCATTCCAGTGCTTCACCACCCTCCTTTTGAAAAAGTTTTTCCTAACATCCAAGCTAAACCTCCTCCACTGCAACTTGAGACCATTACTCCTTGTTCTGTCATCTGCTACCACTGAGAACAGTCTAGATCCAACCTCTTTGGAACTCCCTTTCAGGTAGTTGAAAGCAGCTATCAAATCCCCCCACATTATTCTCTTCTGCAGACTAAATAATCCCAGTTCCCTCAGCCTCTCTTCATAAGTCATGTGCTCCAGCCCCTTAATCATTTTTGTTGCCCTCCGCTGGATTCTTTCCAATTTTTCCATGTCCTTCTTGTAGTGTGGGGCCCCAAACTGGACACAGTACTCCAGGTGAGGCCTCACCAATGTAGAATAGAGGGAAATGATCACATCTCTTGATCTGCTGGCAGTGCCCCTACTTATACAGCCCAAAACACCATTAGACTTCTTGGCAACAAGGGTACACTGTTGACTCATATCCAGCTTCTCATCCACTGTAACCCCTAGGTCCCTTTCTGAAGAACTGCTGCCTAGCCATTCGGTCCCTAGTCTGTAGCAGTGCATGGGACTCTACTATCCTAAGTGCAGGACTCTGCACTTGTCCTTGTTGAATCTCATCAGATTTCTTTTGGCCCAATCCTCTAATTTGTTTAGGTCCCTCTGTATCCTATCCCTACCCTCCACGTATCTACCACTCCTCCCAGTTTAGTGTCATCTGCAAACTTGCTGAGGGTGCAATCCACACCATCCTCCAGATCATTAATGAAGATATTGAACTAAACTGGCCTCAGGACCGACCCTTGGGATACTCCAGTTGATACCGGTTGCCAAATAGACATGGAGCCATTGATCATTACCCATTGAGCCCGACGATCTAGCCAGCTTTCTTGCCACCTAATAACCCATTCATCCAGCCCATACTTCTTTAACTTGCTGGCAAGAATACTGTGGGAAACTGTATCAAAAGCTTTGCTAAAGTCAAGGAATAACACATAACTGCTTTCCCCTCATCCACAGAGCCAGTTATCTCATCATAGAAGGCAATTAGGTTAGTCAGACATGTAGATGGAAGGAGAATGGATGGACCCTTAGCTTTGCCCCTTCTTCCCATGTGTCAGCAAGTGTGGTTGTGATGGTGCAGAAGCGGAAATAATATGCTATGAAAGTAGTAAAGTAACAGATTACTTGTGTCCCTGAAGCAATGGGAGAAACAGAGATGGAATTGTGAATGTAAGAGTCACAATCCCTTCCCTTTTAATGTCCACTACTTGGGGCAGATTGTGGCATAACAGTTGGCTTTGTCTTACGGTGCTCTTTCATACCAAGGTGAGAGATTTCATACATAAGATGTTTGGGGCCCTGGATGCTGCACTCACTTGTTGAAATGGTCTAAGAGCAGAGTACCCTTTGTTTTTTTGCTTTATTAGTTCTAAGATTCTTTTTTTGTCTTGAGGGACCAATATATCCCTTTCTCTCTTTGCTTTTCCAACACCATTTTCTCAGATTCTGATTGCTTATATTCAAGGTCTTGGATACTGCTGGGAAAATGCTTATTTTATCAATACGGGAAAAGGAAATGGATTGAAAAGCATTCATGTGCACTACACGTGGCAGAGCAATACAACCTATTTGTCAAAAACACCAGCTCCTCCCCCAGCAATGTAACCCAGTATACTATTTGGTCAAAACTCTATGATTTTGACTCAATGAAATTCCTGAGTAGGAGAAACTGTTAAAGCCTTTCAACTTAACTTGCTTATGTGCTCAAGTCTTTATTGTATAGAATATTTTAAAACTCATCTAATACTCATATTATTTCCAAACAATATTTTTGTGCAAAAGCCCCCAAAATTTAGGATTAAACATGTTTTATTTGATTCCAGTTAATGCAATTACTTTTTCAGAGTATTTTCCTTACGGAAATTCCATGCTATCGAAAAAGTAAACATCTAATTATATATAACGTTAGAGTAAAAGTGTAATTAGAATGTCTGAAAATGAATCCCTACAAGATCCAGGCAGTTTCCCACTACCATAAACCTCCATCTGTTGCTATTCCCCTACCTCCTGCACAACAGCCTGTTTTTAACCTTACCCCCTCATTTTGTTCTGTAATGGAAATGTATTCTTGGATATATACTGTTGACTTTATACGTTGTTTATTAAATGTGTAGTAAAAGAATACAGATTAGCCAGTCAGCAATTTATTAGTTTATATATAAACACTTGCAACTCTGCTCTGTATACATATGGAAGCAGCTATGTGTTATTGGGGTTCCTGCGGTGACCTCTTTCACTTGGTTCCCCAAAAACTCAGTTCACCTCCAGTCCTGTCACTTAGATTTTTTTATCGTACAGCAAAGCTATGATGGACTGATTAGACTCAAGTGTAGCTGGTGGTTGTAGGGCATAGCACATATCCAAAGTCACACAGCAAACCTCTTCCTTTAAGTAATTTTTTATCAAACTGTACCAACACATGCATTCTTAATTATACATTGCATTACATGCTTCCAGATTGGTTTGATTATTCTAAAGTCATGAATCCTGTACAGAATACTCTGTCAACACCCAGTCCATGCACAACTTTTTCTTTACCTCATCTTATGTTCCAGACTCTATCCTGTCCATTGTCATCTTGTCCATTGTAAATTGTTCCTTGGGTGTTCCCCCTTTGTTAGCTTGTACAGAAATTTTGTTTCCAGCCTGCTGATCCATTTACCTTCCTAATCCTGCCTCCCAAGAAATGAGGCCTCTCCCTGCTTTTGTTCTTCTTTTTTATATTAGCAATTGTTTTATTTTGCATTGTATTAAGTATTTTGTGCTTTTTTTCTTAAATTCACTATTTAGCAATAGAGTTTTAAGACTATCATAGTTGTAATTGTCTGAACCACCATTAACACTTGGTTTAGAGTATAAACCAAGGAGCGGAGGCTCATCTCCTTTGGTATAGCCTACCTGGGTATAATTTCACCTTGTGAGCATGTTTTGTTTTTAAAGCATTTTTGGTAATTTTGTTTGCTTTTATTTTAATTATAAAAAAACTGGTACTAGATATAATTATATTCATTACCACAGGAAACATAGATGTAAAACAGAACACAGACTAATTAAAATAACATACCCTGGTCCATACCAGAAGTGGTTCTTTTTAGCCACCACACAATACTTGCCCTTTTCAGTATCAGCATAAATACATAAACAGTTTTTGGGCCAGAGAGAGACTTTGCAGTCTAGGGGCCAGGGGCTAGGGCACCAACCTGGGAAGCAGGAGACCCAGGGTCCAGTCCCAATCACTATTTATTTATCCACAGTGGAACAGCTTTAACAGGAGAAAGTGAGGGATCACTAGAGCAGAATATCCCATACTTTAGCTGTTTAAACACTCTTCTGTGAAGCAGCAGACTCCCTTTCAAATCATCTTCTGCTGACAGCAAAGGGGGAATTGAACATGGATCTTGCATATCCCCAGTGAGAGTGCTAACCACCGGGATAAAAGTTCTAAGGTGGGAACCACTGGCACCACTACCCTTGCTTTGTGTGGAGCAAGGCAGGCCTTAATTCATTCCCACAAGAAATGCCTGACCCCAGGAGATGGGTTCCATTTGCGTATCTCTATCAGTGATAGGCTTCTCCCTGTAGCACAAATTTAGGTGCCTATCTCTGTTAAGCGCCACACCTTTCACTCACGCCTCTTGTTGGTGTCTTCCACTGGCTAGCTTAGAGGACTCACTGCCTAATGTGCCGGATTTTGTGGATTGCATTCTTAGTTATCTACCACTCCCCCTTGATTGTATAGGGGATCTAGGCACCTAACTCGGCTTTCTGGGTTCCAGTGTTGTTCCTGTGATTTTTTTTCCCTAGGAACCTAAAAGTTAGACACCATGACACTCAGGATTGAAATGCCTAAGTCCCTTTGTGGATCCCACCCTTTCCGTCTAGTCTGATGTTGAAACCTATGTATACTAAGTACAGCTCAGGACAAAAATGTTGAATACAGTAAGTAACTTTTCTTTTGTTGCTGGATCCATTACACCAATTCATTCACCCACATACACATGTATGTATATCTATTTCTTTGAGCAATATCTTTCTTTCCCTTGTTTTCACTCCACATCCAAGTCTTCACTAGCATCCACCCACAATGATCTGTTGTTACATTTCCATTATGTGTTGCAATAATCAAATTGCAATTGTGCCCTGGTGAGTTCACATTCTTTGTGTCTTGCACAGCCACAAAGCATCAAGTACATCTATTATATTGCCACTTAGTTAGCACAATAGATGATACCGCTGTACGGTACGTATAGTGAAAGCAGAATATTTACCACTTACAGGAGTTACACTTACTATAGATTTATAGCCTTTCTCATTCTGAGGATAAAGAATACCAGAAACAACATGGTAAAAGTATAGTAAAAATGAATTAATAATAGTGTTCACTGGATACCTCTTAAATATATTCATAAAAACAATAATCCAGATTAAAACAATTCCTACAAATATTATGCAGATTGTGATTCATATTATGCAGGGCTGTAATTCACATCTACAAAATACGTCAGCCAATATGTGTGTTTAGTCATTATTGTTAACTCATAAAATTCTTTATGATAGACACTTTTGTATATCATTATTCATTGCCTAATCTCATTTAACAAAATTAAATCTTGGGAGATACGGTAGTAACCTTGTTGTACTTTGTATTTGGAAAATCTTTATCGTAGATTTCACAGTGTCACTTAAAAGTCATGGGAAGATTTTGGAATGCATGCAACATGATGCTGAAACTTTCAAAATAATTATCTCAGACTCTGTGATCTCACTCAGCTTCTTTGTTAAATGTTAATATATTAAATCTAGGCATAATCAGATGGATATAATTCCAAATTTAGTCATCCTGCAATCTTCCTCTGATGTTATTGAAAGCTTTATACTGCATTTTATGTGATATCCATTCTACTGAGGCTTCCAATTAATGTCAACAAATTAAATTTGGCTTTCATGAAATATTTTTATCAAGCAAATTACAGGAAAAGATGCAAGAATACACTTGCATTCCAAGTTTGAGTCTTATAAAATAAAAAGCAGCTGTTGTGCAAACTTTTACACATAGGTAAAATATGCTTATGATGACATAAATTAATACCTGTGCAGTGTGACAGAATCAAGTATTTTAAAAGTTTAGCAATTATATTTTAAATACTTTATTATTTCTGAATACAAATTGATGTACTGTGTACATTTTTTGATTTATGCAAATAAAGTTTATTGTTTTTTAATTTATTTGTATGGCCATATTGCAAATTCAATGCACAATTAACCAGACAAAACAAGAACACAACACAGTTAAGCACATGATCGATATAGAGCTGGATGATTTTTATTTTTATTTTTTGGTAACCAGAAAATTTGCCCAAAACTATGTGTTTGGAGGCTACCCAAAATGATTTAAAAATTCAGGTCAATCTCAGTGAATACTTTTGGGCAGAAAAAAAAACCTGAAGGAAAAAGAATGTGGACACTTTCTGACCACTTTGTCTCAAGATTTTTACAACAAGCTACTTTCATTTAAAATGATTTTTTGAATTAAAATGTCCATTCAAAATTAGTGTTTTGAAAATACATACATACAGTCATGTTTTAATATGAAATGTGGATTCAAAATCTTCAATGTTCTAAATGGTTTGTTTGATCTGAACAGTGTTGTTTTTTTCTTTTTGTCATTGCAGCTGGAGTGAGGCGGGAAATCAATTTCAATTCAAAATGACCTGAATCTATCAGATATTTTGGTTAGGCTTCCAGAAAAAAATTAAGTATTCACTCAGCTCTATCACAAACATGCAAAGAAGGAAAGCCACTCATTAGAATGTAATAAATAGCTATATAGATTTAAGGTGGACTCCTTATTTTAAAAGCATATAGTCAAGTGCTCCAAAATCTTTGACTGAAAACTAATTAGTATTGAGTTTCCTAGTTTCCAAGTTTGAGCTGCTTCTTTCTAAATATTTTGTCAGAATAGTTTTTGTAACCCTAAAACTTTTGCAGAAGTTAAACACAGAACAGTAGATTCCCTGCTGTCCCAGAGCTTTACTCAGTGCAGATGATTTGGGGGCAGGATGTCAGGGAGCTTGTTGTTCCTCCACATGAATGGTGCAAGGGACCCCATATCAGTTAAGAATTGAGTCCCAAATATTTTGCACTCTCTGGTTGTCAGCAAAAATTTGAAAAAGGCTTGAAAACAACAGACTTCAGGTTGTCAAGTTTCAGAGTAGTTTGGTCACTTGTTGGAGGCCACATGATTAATGTCACATCATATTCTGGTTCTCTTATTGACAGACTCCATCCATTCAGAGTCCATCCAGACTCCATAGAGAGTGAAAGAAGTAATTTTCATTTGGCTTCTCTGAGGATACGTACTTATGTGACTGAGCACTCTGCTAAGTAACTATTTTCAAACTCTCAAATTGTTCTCCCCACTCAGGTCTCTTGCAGGTAATGGGCTAATACATGTTTTATGTTTATTACAATTCCCTTCATTAGTAGGATTTATTATTTGATATTTCTCCATTACTAAGGCCTGATCTACAATGAAACTTTAGTTCAACATAGCTATTGTGCTCAGGAGTGTGAAAAATCTACACCCCTGAGAGCGATAACTGATGAGCTAACCCCCACTGTAGCTAGGTCGATGGAAGAATGTTTCCATTGAGCTAGATACCATAGTTCAGGGAGATGGCATTCCTACAGCAACAGCAAAATCCCTTCCATTGCTGTACATTGTCTCTACACTACGGCGTTATGCTACCATAGCTACTCTGCTGATCCCTAAGAGCAAACAAATTTCCACTGCTTTTCCTTTGTGAAAGGGCACTGGTTTCAATGAGACCACTTGCATGAGCGAGTGCTGAGCAGTGAGAGAAAGGCCTCATAAATTGCCCTTTATGAATACAGAGAACAGGTCATGTGAGCAGTACAGTTAATAGTTTCAATCTTGCAAGCACATAAGGCCTATGTTACAGATCAGTCAAACTTTTCAGATTTATTATGTTTGTCTTAAGATTTTGGCTCAAGAGAGGAGTAAATCAGACCCCAAAAAACTAACCATCTTTTTCTATCACTATAACCCTAACCACTAATCTATACATTCTCTTGATTTTTCCCCCCATACGTGTCCTATTTAAAGGAGGAAGAAAGAAATATTGACTCTCTGGCCCCAACTTCAGGCACCACAGACATTCCCCAACCATTACCCTTGGAGGATGGACGTTGAAGGTTTATTACTTAACTTTTGTTTAAAGAAAAAAATATTAAAAGATCTTTCACTGCTCAAATGATCTATTATATCAGCCTACCAAACCCACTCCCTTATGGAGTTTTTGGTCCAAATTCACCATGGTCTAAATCAGCTTTCATTGGCCTAGACTAGTGTTCCAGACTGTGGGTTGCAACTCCCAGGAGGGATGCAAAAGGGTGGGACAAGAGATATCAAGACAACAGAGAGAAGGGGTAAGGAGCAAGGGCGGGGGATAGGCGCTGTGGGAAGACTGTGGCT
Source organism: Dermochelys coriacea (assembly GCF_009764565.3). NCBI lineage: Eukaryota > Metazoa > Chordata > Testudines > Dermochelyidae > Dermochelys > Dermochelys coriacea. Next base: position 312,946,387 of record NC_050068.2, on the reverse strand, counting down.
GGCACCCAGGTCCCACCTTGCCTTCCAGGTCCTTCTGCCAGAATTTGCAGCAACTCCTCTTGGTGCTGCAGGAAGCCTTGAGCCAGCAACGGGGATGTTAGGGAGCAGAGATCCATGGATCCAGCTGTGGAGAGGCTGGTGTCTGCTGGGGACAGCAGAGTCCAATGGCTGGTGGTGCTGAAAGGAACCTCCCAACCTGGCAAGGAGCTGTGTTGCAGGGAAGAGAGATTCTGTGATGCCACAACTGCTGGGGCAAGGGTGGTCCTGCCTGTGCCAGTCTGCAATGGCAACTTCCTCCTGGGGAGAGGTGGGAGCAGGGCTGAATAATCCACCCCACAAAAAAAAATCTAAATTGGAGCCAGAGCCCCTGGGGAGTGGGGAGTTGGGTCATGTCAACAAAAGTAATCTCAAATGAGGTAGTGGCATGAAAGAATTTGGGAAACGCTGAGCTAGTCCCTGGTACAGACCCTGTGGAGGTTACTGCATTGAAATGTGGCTGCAACTTGTACTCTATTGAGGGGTTCACAGTGAAGACACGAAAGCTGCTAGTTTTGACCAGGAAAGAGAGGTTATTCATCCTGTGCAGTAACTGGAGTTCTTTGACATGTGCACCCTGTGCGTGGTCCACTTCCAGTGCTCATGCTCCCAATAAGCCTTTGATTGGAGATCTTTGCTAGCAGTGCCTGTTTGGCCTGCACATGCAGACCAGATATGCTCACGTCCTGTACTGAGGATATATAGAGCTGCCCGGGTAACCCACCCTGACTTCCTTCTCTACCACAAAGTTCCATGAGAAGAAACTCTGAAGCAGAAGGTAGAAAGTAAGGATAGCAGAGCACCCATAAGGGGGTACTTCTCAAAGAACTCCAGTTACTGCACAAGGTGAATAACCTTTCCTTCTTGGTGTAGAGACCCTATTGGTGCTCCACTTCAGGTTTCTAGTAGTAACCCTGAAAGTGAGGCTTCAGAACTGGATATAACACTGAAGTAAGGACTGCCATAACAACAACAGCATCTCATCTAGAGGAATGTATGAGAGTGTTGTGACTGAAAATATGTGCACTGAAGCTCATGTTGCTGCATTGCAAATTTGCAAAGGGAGGCAGCCTGGAATCTTGTTGAACAGGCCATGACTCTTGAAGGGAACTGAATATTGGCAATCTGATAACAAACAAGAATACAACTTGAAACTTGCTTTGAAAGTCTCTGGCTAGCAATTGTGGATCCTTTGAATCTGTCTACAACTGAAATAAACAGTCTGGGATACTTTCTGAATGGCTTAGTTCTGTCCAAATAGAAAGCTAATAATGCAATTCTAACATCCAAGGTATGGAGGGCAGCTCGCTCTCTAGCATAGTGAAGCTTTGGAAAGAACACAGGTAGGTAGATAACTTGGTTAGTATTGAAACTGGGGATATTTTAAATATGAACTTGTGATATGGGCATAATGACATCTCATCACTGAAGAAAACTGAAGGGAGGATCAGTCATTAAAGGTTCTAGTTCCAATCCTGTAGGCAGAGGTTATAGCCACTAAGAATGCTGTTTTCACAGATAAATACACCAGAAAACACTTAGCTAAAAGCTCAAAAGGAGGTTTCATAAGATCATTAAGAACCAAGTTCAAATCCCATCTAATCTGTGGGGGGAAAGGTGCCCTGTGCCTTGATAAATCATGTCACTGTGGAATTAGCAGAAACTGAAAATCCTTACACCAGGTAATGAAAGGCTGTAATAGCTGCCAAATGGACTCTAATGGAACTCTTTAGAAAGACCTGACTTCTTTAAATCTAACAGGTAATCAAGAACTGCAGAGAGGGAAGAAAGAACAGGAGAAAACTAACTCTGGGTGCATCAATAGTGAAATGTCTTCCATTTCTGAAGATAAGTTTTTTCTAGTAGAGATCTTTCTGCTGTTTAATAAGATCTGTTTTACCTCTGCTTAACAGGAAACCTCTATCCCCAAGTACCATCCAGGAGCCATGTTCTGAGTCTGGGGATAGTCACTTTGGGTTGGAGGAAATGGACAGAAGCTGCATCACTGGACAGGAAGCTAGATAAATCAGGTAAAGATACCAGTCCTGCCTTGGTGCAATTAGAATGACTGACTCTGTCTTATTTGATCTTGTTCCCCTTCTGCATACTCCCAAATCAGGAATATTTGTTAGAGGGTTCAACGTTCAGCTCCCACTTTTAATCTATGAAGAAATGTCTGCTCAGATGATTGGTTATGATATTTTATATGCCTGGAAGATAAGATGCTGAAGTGAGAATGTGATTGGCTATACAGTAGTTCCACAGCTTTATTTCTTCAACACAGAGAATGGAATTTGGCCCCTCCCTGACAATTTATGTAGAGCATGCAGTCTATGTTGTCTGTCATGTTTTTGATGATAGTCCTCTGATTCATTGAAAGAAGTGAATGCAGGTGTTTCTGACTGCTTGTAACTCCAGGAGGTTAATATGAAGGAGAGATTCTTCAGGCAGCCATTTTCCCTGAATGGTGCATGTCACCAGTTGAGCTCTCCATCCCTCAGTGATGCACCAAAAACTATGAAACGGTAGGAATCAGCTGGGTGAAAGGAACTCCTGCAAGGACTCTGGACAGATTATTCTGCCAACTGAGTGAGTCTAGCACCCAACGAGGGACAGACATCAACTTGTCTAAACCATGTTTGTTTGGTATATAAATGTTTTGAGACAACCCTGGAGAGGAGATGTAGCCTAGTGTGTTGTGTTATGAAGTTTTTCCATCAGGAGAAAGGTCCTCTGTTGTATTTTGGAACTCCTGAGGAAAACCCAACAGCTGTAGCAAGCCACTCACCATGTGAAAACTGCAGTAGAGATACAAGCTTCAGTACCAGCTACATCTAGGTAGGCTTGCATGGTATCCCTGATGCACATCAAAACACAGAATACCAGAATATCAGGCTTCACAGCCTGATAATTTGCTGTTAACTAGAGAGTCATAGAAGAGTAAGTTTTTTTGTGCACAAAGAGGTTAAGGCACTTCTGGCCCTTATCATATGGGGTAGACTTAATATGGTGTTGTCCACTTATTAATATTAGCATCCTTCACAACTAGAGAGTTGGCAGGAGGGTGTGAAGAATAAGAATTCACAATTCTTAGTGAGAACGTAGTATTTTCATTAGCTCTTTTACATGTAGGTGATTCAATTCTGGAATTTGCCAGATTGACTCCTTACCGGGTCCTGCCAAAATACTTACTGGCAAGGCTACTCAACCAGAGGAAATCATATGGAGTACATCCAAAAGCTTATGTTGTGACTCTTGGACCTCCTTCAGTGGGATCTGGAGAGAGTCAGCTATCCGTTTCATCTGGTCCTGAAACCATCTGAAGTAATCTGCATAAGAAGGTTCAGAAGGCGTCAGGAGGTGAAGATGAGGAAATATTAGCTTGAGGTATCACCACCTTGTGAACCCTAGCCTCTTATATTTTGAAAACCTCTTCCAAAAATTTGGGGTTGTTGATAGGAGAAGTGGCACAGGACAGTGCCTTTCACAATGATTCCCCACAGGAATAGCAATGAGCTCTCAAAAACTGTTGGCAGTAGGCTGCCCATGTGTCCCAATATAGCCACTGAGCAGGACCATAAGGTTGAGGAAGAGGCATCGACTGCTTCCCAGACCAGTGGGAAGGTCCAAGAGATTGTCTTGCCCTTGGTGCTTCTTTCTCAGTAAAAGGTACCTAGAAAGATGTTGTGGTATGTAGGAGATCCCTGCAAGGAGATCTGAGAGTCTAGAGGACAGCCAGAAATTGGAGGCAATGATGCTTGTTCAACTGGTGCCAATGGCACCAGACAATCACGGAATACCAGAGAAAGGCAAGGTCTGGGAGTTCTTGTAGACCTCAGTACTCATCAGTATTGGAGCCTCTAGCTCAGACACTAACAACTTCTTTGAGAATCTAAATTCCTGAGGTGAATCTGTGCTGGCATAATCGGGGTCTCCAGGGTGATAGATGTCAGTATCAAGGATGTTGCTGGTGGTACCTGCCTGTCTGATGGTACTAGTACTGAAGATGCTGGCCTCCGAGGTTCCACTGTTGCAGTCTGAGGTTACCAGTTTAGGTACCATGGTTTGTAATGAAAAGTCTGATGATGATCCAGATTTTTTTTCAGGAAGACTGTTTTGGATCTCTGCTGGAATGGTCATGCTTGGTTAGTACTACAGACAATTTTTAGTACCAAGGTACGTGTGATTCTTGGAGGATCTTGAGGTTTTCATCAATTTCCTAGTACTGAAAACACCTGGGGCCTCAGTGGTACCCTTCCTGGGATATGGGTTTCCAGCAAAGAAATAACACATCCAAAAATAACAGTATAAGAAAGGTGGGACTTTATTAGGAGCAGGAAAAAAGGATTTGGGGAAGGAAAGGGTTAGTATTAACTAGTAAGAACTAACACATCAACAAATCAATATAATTTCCCACCTCCCAGCAATCACAATGCTTCCCAACGCTTAGCGCTCTCCCTGCACATTTCCAGACATATGGCACGCTGAAGATGAGTCCAGAGACAAGTGCTGCAGTTCTATGATCATTGGCTGGTTTAAATGACAAAAGGGACAGAGTGAGAGAGAGTTCTTTCCTGTCTCCCTGGTGTGTTGTCCTGGGGCAGACTTGATTGGCTCTTAGTAGCTGGCACTAGTTTGGATCTCTGCCACTCTGGATGCTGGCCTCTGCAGGGCTTGAACTTTCTGACTCGTGCACTAGATCCCACAGCAGTTCAAAGATCCCCTTTGTGTGAAGGGGGAGTATGGCACTGTTCCTCAAAGCAGCTCCCTGGAATCCCCATATTCACCACTGTTATATAATTATTATATGTTTTGTACAAAGTATGCCTTGTGAGGTATCATTTTAAAAGTCTCCATCTGTTGAACATTACTATCCTGTTGTAACATGCTATCATTGTATGTGAAGTTATAAAGCTTTGCTATGTGTGCGTTACCAAAATATGTTGTGAGGTTGGGAACACCCACAAACAGCCTTTCAAATATAGCATGGATTAGCCGGACAGCAGTTAATGGCTTATCAACACCCACCAAGGAAAGAACCCACTGTCCCAACAACTGTATGGAGAGTTCTCAGAGAGAAGATGAAGACAATGGAGACTGCTTGACCCATGTCATAGCAAAAGATCTTTCCAGCAAGCTGGGAGAAACTATAAAAGAGGAGAGATGACATCGTGACTTGGTCTCACTCCCCCCACAATTCAACAACTGGAAACATGTCTGCAGGACATAGACTTTGAACTGGGGAGGGTGGTCCCAGGCTGGAAACGAGTCCTATCCTGTGTATTGAGGAATTATACCATCTGTCATGGTGAGACACTGCTTGAATCAAATCCTGTTAGTTTGTAGAACTCAGACTGTGAATTTACTTTTATTTCTTTAGGTAATCAGATTTGATCTCTATGCTTGCTACTTATAATCACTTAAAATCTGTCGTTCCATAGTTAATAAATCTGTTTTACAATTTACCTAAAACAGTGTATTTTGGTTGAAGTGCTCGGGAAATCTGCTCAGGTTACAAAGGCTAGTGCACATCTACTTTTCTTTGTAGAACTGGTGAACTTAATGAACTTACATTGGTTAGGCTTCTGACAGTACAGTTCTGGGGTGCAAGTCTGGGGATCTGGGGGAATTGGCTGAAGCCTCTCTATTGTTGGTTCATGAGTGGCTGGGGAAAGTATTCATGTAACTCAGCTGGGTGTGTCCCTGCCTGTGGATGTTTGTGTAAGTGCAGTACCTGCCAGAGGTTTATGGCTTGACACAGCATCACAGAAGGAGAGGGACACCCCCAATTGACGGAACTGAGAGTTCAGCAGTCCCACAGTTCAGGTTGCACCCCAGGAACCCCATCACAGGGAGTTATTCAGAAACTCCCTTAGCTGCCTTGCTTCTTTCTCAGCTCCTAAAAATAGAAACTAAACCTAATCTCTGTCTCTGAGTCTACTCCCACTGAGGGAATGAGCAGCCAGGCTCATCATTGAACCAGCAAACTGCTTGTCCATAACACCTCTTGTAGAAGCCTCCCTATTGGCCACAGAATTTTTCAGTCCATTCTGTCCCCACACCTGACTCCAAGCATGCTGGGGAACAGGGATGTGTGCACAGCCCCTCCCCCAATCCACAGGGGCACAGAACTCCTCCAAGGCAAGAGTGGGTGAGTGAGCTCCTCTGGCCCCAGGCCAGGGCAGGATATGACAACTTCTCCGGTCATGGGACCACGGGGGCGAAATCCAGCTCCTCTGGCTGTCAGGGAAGAATGAGTTCTTCCATCTGTTGAGAGAGTGGCAGCTCTCCTCTGCGGCTGCAGGGCTATGTGGGGAAAGCCAGATCTCCCAGTTCCAGGGCCGAGGTGGGGAGAGGCAGCTCCTCAGACCATGCTCCTCCAAAAGCAGCCAAATTTTTATTCCTGTGTACTCCCCTGCTGGGAAGTGGTGTCAGGGCTCTGGTAGCCATTAGTGTTGTAGTTCATATTATTTTAGGAAACCCTAGAGGTTCAGTGCAGAATTCCAAGAGCTGGCAAATTACAAGTGGAATTTGCACAATTAACAGACAGAGAGGACAGTAAATCTAGACTCTGCTATTAAAAAACAAGCTACAAAGACATCACATTTGTTTGAAATTTAATGAAATTCCTTTGTCATTTATCCATGTATATGAACATCCAGAGTAATTTTCTTTGCCAAGTATCTTAGTTTGCCACACTAATCTCCTAAAACACTCGAGGCACCAAAGCACCATGAGGGAAATCTGTTGTGATGCAAGAACTTGCCTGCTTGTCAGTCACTAATGGGGTGACTAAATGACATCATGGCTGTCCCCTACAGTGTCAGGAGCTGAAGAGAGCTCAGTAAGAGCCTTTTAGGGGGCGTGATGTGTGTGTGTATTCCATTTACCGGAGACTTTCCTCTGTTAGAAACAGTATTATAACAGCTGAAATCTTAAACACTTCACTGACAGTGTGAAGCTATGAGTCCAGAACTAATAGTGGTGTGAGGTGAGCAAATAGGCAAAACCCTTCAGGTCACCTTTATGCACTGAGCCCTAATTACCAGTTAAGTTATCCAACTGAAAATAGGACCAATAATTTCAACAAAACCCATGAAGTCATGCTGGCTAGAACAGAATTACTGTTATAAATCAGGGGAATACATCTGTCTCTGATTGGTGAACTGCAGCACATGAGAGACCCTCTAATTTAGCAGAGAAAAAATGAGGCCTCTCATGCATGAATCTGGGATCAAACTGAATGGACTTCAAAAGTGTGTGTGTGTGTGTGTGTAGTGAAAGGGAGAATGGGGTGGAAGGATTAGGGTAGATATTTCAAGATAGAGATGTCTTAAACTGAGCAAAAAATAACAAATGAGTTTTCCAGCTCCTAGTTCTATAGCCTTTAATCCCACTGAACAAAATAATGGTCTTCTAAGAGCAGCGCTGCCTTTCGCATTTTTGTCATCTCAGTTCGTCACCCTCACTCTAACATTTGATAGCTTTACCTGTTGTGTTTCTGTATTTGTCTAACATAAGGCTAGATAACGTGTTTAAGTCAGAGCTTTCTGCCCTCCAGGAAGTAGGGAAGGAGCAATCCCTGTTCTCCCCTAAATTCAGGAACCAAGTCTTCCTCCCCTCGCACTATCACAATTGCATAGACACATAACTGCCAAGGAGGATGTGGCCTCGTAATGTCCACCCCAATGAGCTTGTAACCTTTGTCTGTAAAGTGTATTGCACACGTGTGGTGCTATGTAAATAATAGGCCACATCCTCAAGGTCCTGATTGAATTCAGAGGGAGTTTCTCCTGAGGAAAACACTGAATTAGAAATAGAATAAAGGATTTTGTGGTTTGGTTCAGAAATAATACTAATTTCATTGGGAGTTTTGAGAGCGTGAGGGTAGCAGCCCCATCATTAGTATTACTGGAAGCTCACACAGCTATGTAAATAAAATTGCTCAGCTTCTCGACTCCTTCTACCCGTGATCATTAAATAATTTGTTCCACACTCCCTAGTTCCCTAATTATACCTAAATTATGCAAAATTTCCTGTGTATTCAATAAATTTTAGATTAGGGTTTGTCAATTAAATGCTGGTCTGAGAAAGAACATGTAGAACATTGGAGCATTCACTGCAAATGTTTAAGATGAAAAAAAATATTGAGACTACTACAAGCAGCTTATTCATTTAGAACATAGATTGTTTAAATGAAAACTGTATATAAATTATTTGAACAGATGATAGTTTGCTTTAAATTAGTCTGACAGATATCTGTGTGCAAACAATTTTCCATAAGTGCCTTGATCTATTATTTACAAGTTGAGCCAAGTCCGTTTACAATGCATGTCAGTTTAGAGGTGGGTTGTGCGCTGGAGTGTCACACACACTAACAGTCCATGTCCCTTTGCCCAAAGTAGTGAGGGAGTGCTGTTCCTGTGGCATGTTCCCTTCTGCTGTTCAGAAACCCTTCTAACTGCGGGGGTCAGGATCATATTACAGGGGCCAGGCTCTGTTGGTTTGGAGGTGTTAAAGCTTCTTTGACTCAGCCATTTTGTGCCCCCAAAACAATGGAGGAACTGTAGTAAGTAATTTACTCTGTTTCCCCATCCTCAGATTGGAGGAAGTTCCTCAGATTGAAGGAGTATTCTCTGGAGAGACCCAATCAGGATTCTTCCTGTCAGCCTTCCAGAGGAGCTCTAATGTCCAGGGACTGGGACAGAGTCAGGGAGCCTGATGAGTGAAAAGTCAAGGAACACTTGCCTCCTGTAGATCTCCTAAGATTGACAGGGTGAGGCCCTATGCCTTTCTTGTGTGTGTGGTAAACTTTGCCCCCATACCTAGCAGAAGAATGCAAAGGGAAGTTTCAGTTAGTACCCGTAGAGTTCCTTATTTTCCACCTGCTAAATCAGGATATTCCTACAAGTTAATAGCAAATATAGGCAAAGTATCAAGAGATAGCAGAAAGCAATAAAGACTATTTTTGTAGCTGGCAGGTTCTGAGCTCAGAGACCTGAGGACCCTCTCTCTCCCTGTCTTGCAAGAAGAGCCTATTGGGAAGGAAATCACTGAAAGGTTCCTTTGAGAGAATTTCCTCTCCAGTGTCTCATTGTGGGGAGGGTAGAAGGATTTCCAATCCATGTAGTTGCCACATTTAGAAGAGGAGCCTTAAAAGAGAGAAAAGCTCAATTCTGAAGAGCAGGCCTTGGGAGGTGGATATTAGTTTTCAGAAAAGAACACTATGGAGGATGAAGCTGCCTGAGGACACTGCACAGTAATCCTGAGGACAGTAAGCTGGGCCCCAGCTTGTCAGGTATCTCCCAAAAGAAGGAGGCATGGTACACATTTGTACTATTTTTGTGTTAGGCCTTTCTTTTATTATCTTTCCTTTGAGACATGAAAAGGATTGGGGAAGGAGGCTAGGCAGGCCACCAAAGAAAGAAAGAAATAGATTGTGAAAAGAGGCAGACCTTTTTATGTTTGTGGCATACACACAAGAACATTAGGTAAAACATGACATATTCTTGCTGGAAAGTGGCAATGCAACTGTCAAGGTTCCTTCCCCACTCTGAACTCTAGAGTACAGATGTGGGGACCTGCATGAAAGACCCCCTAAGCTTATTCTTACCAGCTTAGGTTAAAAACTTCCCCAAGGTACAAATTTTGCCTTGTCCTTGAACCGTATGCTGCTACCACCAAGTGTTTTAAACAAAGAACAGGGAAAGAGCCCACTTGGAGACGTCTTCCCCCAAAATATCCTCCAAAGCCCTACACCCCCTTTCCTGTCAAAGACTTTATAAGAATCCTCACCAATTTGTACAGGTGAACACAGACCCAAACCCTTGGATCTTAAGAACAATGAAAAAACAATCAGGTTCTTGAAAGAAGAATTTTAATTAAAGAAAAGGTAAAGAATCATCTCTGTAAAATCAGGATGGTAAATACCTTACAGGTAATCAGATTCAAAACATAGAGAATCCCTCTAAGCAAAACCTTAAGTTACAAAAAGACACAAAACAGGAATATATATTCCCTCCAGCACAGCTATTTTACCTGCCATTGAACAAAAAGAAATCTAATGCATTTCTAGCTAGATTACTTACTAACTTAACAGGAGTTGGAAGGCTGCATTCCTGATCTGTTCCCAGCAAAAGTATCACACAGACAGACCCTTTGTTCCCCCCACTCCAGATTTGACAGTGTCTTGTCCTCTCATTGGTCATTTTGGGTCAGGTGCCAGCTAGGTTACCTTAGCTTCTTAACCCTTTGAAAGGGTTTTGCCTGTGGCCAGGAGGGATTTTATAGCACTGTATACAGAAAGATGGTTACCCTTCCCTTTATATTTATGACAGCAACACTATTTTGTTTCTTAGAATTCAGAATGATAACACACAAGAACCCCGTAACGGGTTGCTCCCTAAGACAGAGAGACACAATAGACCCCACCATGTTCTAAGCTGGCTCTTTCCAGACTGACTCTGATAACACATTTTCTTACAGAGCCCCTTAGCCTGCAAGCAGCACCAGGTACCTTCCTGCTCATAAAGTGATAGAGTGTCCTGATCAAACCTGCTCCCCTGTGAGACCAAAAGCATCTTAGAGAGGTGATTAAGAAGAAGCAGAAAGCATACAGGGAGTGGAAGATGGGAGGGATCAGCAAGGAAATTGAGGTCAGAACATGTAGGGATAAAGTGAGACAGGCTAAAAGTCGAGTAGAGTTGGACCTTGCAAAGGGAATTAAAACCAATAGTAAAAGGTTCTATAGCCATATAAATAAGAAGAAAACTAAGAAAGAAGAAGTGGGGCCACTAAATACTGAGGATGGAGTGGAGGTTAAGATAATCTAGGCATGGCCCAATATCTAAACAAATACTTTGCCTCAGTCTTTAATAAGGCTAAAGAGGATCTTAGGGATAATGGTAGCATGACAAATGGGAATGAGGATATGGAGGTAGATATTACCATATCTGAGGTAGAAGCGAAACTCAAACAGCTTAATGGGACTAAATCGGGGGGCCCAGATAATCTTCATCCAAGAATATTAAAGGAATTGGCACCTGAAATTGCAAGCCCATTAGCAAGAATTTTTAATGAATCTGTAAACTCAGGAGTAGTACCAAATGATTGGAGATTGCTAATATAGTTCCTAATTTTAAGAAGGGAAAAAAAGTGATCCAGGTAACTACAGGCCAGTTAGTTTGACATCTGTAATATGCAAGGTCCTGGAAAAATTTTTGAAGGAGAAATTAGTTAAGGACATTGAAGTCAATGGTAAATGGGACAAAATACAACATGCTTTTACAAAAGGTAGATCGTGCCAAACCAACCTAATCTCCTTTTTTGAAAAAGTAACAGATTTTTTAGATAAAGGAAATGCAGTGGATCTAATTTACCTATATTTCAGTAAGGCATTTGATACCGTGCCACATGGGGAATTATTAGCTAAATTGGAGAAGATGGGGATCAATATGAACATCAAAAGGTGGATAAGGAATTGGTTAAAGGGGAGACTACAACGGGTTCTACTGAAAGGAGAACTGTCAGGTTGGAGGGAGGTTACCAGTGGAGTTCCTAATGGATTGATTTTGGGACCGATCTTATTTAATCTTTTTATTACTGACCTTGGCACAAAAGTGGGAGTGTGCTAATAAAGTTGCAGATGATACAAAGCTGGGAGGTATTGCCAATTCAGAGAAGGATCGGGGATATTATACAGGAGGATCTGGATGACCTTGTAACTGGATAATAGTAATAGGATGAAATTTAATAGTGAGAAGTGTAAGGTTATGCATTTAGGGATTAATAACAAGAATTTTAGTTATAAGTTGGGGACGCATCAATTAGAAGTAACAGAAGAGGAGACGGACCTTGGAGTATTGGTTGATCACAGGATACTATGAGCTGCCAATGTGATATGGCTGTGAAAAAAGCTAATGCGGTTTTGGGATGCATCAGGAGAGGCATTTCCAGTAGGGATAAGGACGTTTTAGTACCATTATACAAGGCACTGGTGAGACCTCACCTAGAATACTGTGTGCAGTTCTGGTCTCCATGTTTAAAAAGGATGAATTCAAACTGGAGCAGGTCCAGAGAAGGGCTACTAGGATGATCCGAGGAATGGAAAACTTGTCTTATGAAAGGAGACTTAAGGAGCTTGGCTTGTTTAGCCTAACTAAAAGAAGTTTGAGGGGAGATATGATTGCTCTCTATAAATATATCAAAGGGATAAATACAGGAGAGGGAGAAGAATTATTTAAGCTCAGCACCAATGTGGACACAAGAACAAATGGGTATAAACTGGCCACCAGGAAGTTTAGACTTGAAATTAGACGAAGGTTTATAACCATCAGAGGAGTGAAGTTTTGGAATAGCCTTCCAAGGGAAGCAGTGGGGGCAAAAGATCTATCGCTTTTAAGATTCTACTCAATAAGTTTATGGAGGAGATGGTATGATGGGATAATGGGATTTTGGTAAGTAATTGATCTTTAAATATTCAGGGTAAATAAGACTAATCCCCTGAGATGGGATATTAGATGGATGGGATCTGAGTTACTATAGAAAATTCTTTCCTGGGTATCTGGCTGGTGAATCTTGCCCATATGCTCAGGGTTAGCTGATCGCCATATTGGGGTCGGGAAGGATTTTCCTCCAGGGCAGATTGGAGAGGCCCTGGAGGTTTTTCGCCTTCCTCTGTAGCATGGGGCATGGGTGACTTGAGAGCGGTTTCTCTGCTCCTTGAAGTCTTTAAACCATGATTTAAGGACTTCAATAACTCAGCCATAGGTGAGGTTTTTTGTAGGAGTGGGTGGGTGAGATTCTGTGGCCTGCGCTGTGCAGGAGGTCGGACTAGATGATCAGAATGGTCCCTTCTGACCTTAGTATCTATGAATCTAAAAGAAAAGAGAGTTTAGCTTTATAAATAATGATAGTTCCTACTAAATTGACTTCATTTTGTTCTCCTCTGTCCTCAGTACCTACATAGCAACATATTCCTAACATCACAAAATACATTCTGCTTTCTGCGCCCTAAATGAGCACATCAATCAATAATTGCTTAATCATATGTTTAATTAGCCTAGAAGTGCATTCATATTTGGAACTGCTGCATGTGTTCTTTAAAATATCTATCTAGCTATCTATCTGTTAGTGTTGCTATGCCATAATCTCATTCCCCCACAGATTATTTCTGAATCTGAAACTATTTATGTGACAAAATCTAAAATGTTTATCATTTATTTGAGAGTATTTTTTCTTTGGCCCAGAGGACCATCTTTTTGTTCTGTGTTTGTACAGCAGAATGGGGTCATGATCCATGACAAAGGCTCTAAATAATACCTATATGAAATGCATATATCTGGAAAATGGAGCTCCAAGGAATACACATCCATAGATTATTATAGAGTCATCTTTCCCACACTTGGGAGGGTGGGGAAGCAACCCAACATTTATCCCTGGTGCACATCAAGCACAGAATACCTGGGAAACCATCAAAAGTGTCCGCTTGGCAGGAATATTACATAGTGAAAATCAGGTGAATGGATTATTGAGGTTATTTAAATAGAAAAATGGAAATTAGATTGTGTAACTGTTTTAAGATCATCTTACTAGATGCTCCAAAAGCCACACAGAGAAAGAAGGTTTAAAAAAATACAGCTTGGCTTAGAGGGGAAGTGAAAGCAGCTATAGACAAAATAATATATTACAATGAAAAATGGGGTTATTGAGAATAATGAATACAAAAAAGAAGCTAGGGAAGTGGGGAAAAACTGATAAGGGAAGCTAAAAGTCAGAATGAAAACTCTATAGTCAGTATTGTTAAACACTATACACAGGAATTTAAGTATATATTCAAAAACAAAGGAATCCTAAAATTGTATTGTTTTCATTACTAGATGGCTATTGTAGATTGTCAGTATAATGCAGAAAAGGTAGAAGAAGAAGAAGTGTGCAATAAATATTTATGTTCTTTTTTGGGGAAGCAGATTAAGTAGTCATATCATGATATGATCACAATGATGAAATACTTTTCACTCCAACAATAACCAAGGATGATGTTAAACACCACCTACCAACAGATTTTTTTTTAAATTAGCAGGTTCAGAAAATCTACATACAGGAATTTGAAAAGAGCTGGACAGGAGGCTTTTCAATTGTTAATGTTGGTTTTAAATAAATCTTGGAATATTGGGAAAGTTGCAGGGACTGGAAGAAAGCTAATGTGCCAATATTTCAAAGGGATAAATGGAATGACACAGGTAACTATAAGCCCATCAGGCTGACATAGGTTCCAGATAAAATAGTGAAATGACTGATACGGGATTCAATAAATAATGAATTAAAGGATGGTACAATTAATGCCAGTCAACATGGGTTTATGGAAAATAGGTCACGTCAAACTAACTAGATACAATTTTTGGTGAGACATATTTTTTTCCAGAAAGGTTCCAATAGTGTTGATGTAACATACTTCTGTAAGGTGTTTGACTTGGTATCTCATGACATCTTGATTAATAAACTAGACCAATATAAAATAAAGATGGCACATTAAATGAGTCAAAACTGGTTAAATTTTAGTTTTCAAAATGTAATTACAAATGGGGAATCATCGTTGAGTGGTGGACAGTGTTTCTAGTAGGGTTCTTCAGGGTTAGGTTCTTAGCCCTATGCTATTTAACATTTTTATCAATGACTGGGAAGAAAACAAAATCATCACTGAGTTTGGAGATGTGACAAAGATTGAGGGAGTGGTAAATAATGAGGGCAGGACATTGACATAGAATGTTCGGGATTGCTTCCTAAGCGAGGCACAGGCAAACAACATGAGTTTCAATACAATCACACGTAAGGTGATACAAACAAAGAATGAAACAAAGAACAAAGAACAAAGAATGAAGGTGATACTTACAAGATATGAGACCCAGCCCTGGAAAGCAGTTACTCTGAAAACACTTGAGGTTGATAATCAGCTGAACACAAGCTTCCACTGAGATACTGTGGTCAAAAGGGCTGATGCAACCTGTGGATATATCAAGTAGGAGTAAAGAGGTGGTATTAGCTCTGTATTTGGCACTAGTGTCATCAATACTGGAATACTATGTCCAGTTGTGCAGTCCACAATTCAAGAAGGATCTTGAAAAAGTAATGAAGGCTCAGAGAAGAACCATGAGAATTATTAAAGGATTAGAAAACATTCCTTATAGTGCTAGACTTAAGGAGCTCATATCTTTAGTTGATTCAAAGAGAAGGTTAAGGGGTAACTTGATCACATTCTTTAAACACCTACATGGAGAATATTTTTTAATAATGGACTCTTCAGTCTAACAGAGAATGGTATAACACCGTCCAAGGCTGGGATTGTGAAGCTATACAAATTCAAAATAGAAAATAAGGTACAAGTTTAACAGCAAGGGTATCAGTAACTGATTCATAATTCATAGATACTAAGGTCATAAGGGACCATTCTGATCATCTAGTCTGACCTCCTGCACAACGCAGGCCACAGAATCTCACCCACCCCACTCCTGCAAAAAACTCACCTATGTCTGAGTCGTTGAAGTCCTCAAATCATGGTTTAAAAGACTTCAAGAGCAGAGAATCCTCCATCAGTGACCCGTCGCCCCATGCTACAGAGAAAGGCGAAAAACCTCCAGGGCCTCGAACTAGGAACGACTTACCGAGGGTTGTAGTGGATTCTCCACTGTTAGACATTTTAAAATCAAAACTGGATGTTTTTCTAAAAGATATGGTCTATTTAAGCACAGCTATGGACTTGAAGCAGGAATTAATACAGGGAAGTCTTATGTCCTGTGTTTATGCAGGAGGTCAGACTAACATTCGCAATGGTTTCCTTCTGGCATTCAATTCTATGAATACAGTACAAGATCATGATGTGTTTTTGCATTAAACTCCAGATCATTCAATCTAAACTCCAAAACAGGTATGTAGGTTGTGCAATAATGTTTATCCAAGAGCGCTTGATGAGCTTTACACTCATTTCCAAGTGAGATTGGAATCAGGCCATAAAATCATAGTATACAGTATTCTTAAGATATGAGATTGATAACACATGGTATATAAATTATGAGCAATTATTTAAAGCCTGCTTATTAATGCAGTTAATTTTACATTAATAAACAAACTAGACATAACATAAACTAAAACATAATACGATAAAACATAAGATGGCCATTCTAGTCAGACCAAAGGTTCATCAAGACACTATCCTGTCTCTGACAGTGGCCAATATCATGTGCCCCAAGGGAATGAACAGGTAATCACCAAGTGATCCATCCCCTGTCGCCCATTCCCAGCTTCTGGCAAACAAACTAGGGACACAATTCCTGCCCATCCTGGCTATAATCATTGATGGACCTATCCTCATGACATTATCTAGTTCTTTTTTGAACCTTGTTAGAGTCTTGGCCTTCACAACATCCTCTTTGTTATTTAGCCACAGTGGCACTTGTTTGGTTCTCTTAATGTGTTTTTTAATTTGGAGTATACATTTAAGTTGAGATTCTGTTTTAGTGTCTTTTAAAAGTTTCCATGCAGCTTGCAGGGATTTCACTTTTGGCGCTGTACCTTTTAATTTCTGTTTAACTACCTAATTTTTCTCTGTCTCCCTTTCTGAAATTAAATGCTACAGTTTTGGGTCACTGTGGTGTTTTCCCCACCACAGGGATGTTACATTTAATTATATTATGATCACTATTACCAAGCAGTCCAGCTATATTCACCGCTTGGACCAGATCCTGTGCTGCACTTAGGACTAAGTCAAGAATTGCTTCTTGTCCTGTGGGTTCCAGGACTAGCTGCTCCAAGAAGCAGTCATTTAGGTGTCAAAAAACTTAATTTCTGCATCCCATCCTGAAGTGACATATACCCAGTCAATTTGGGGATAGTTGAAATCCCCCATTATTATTGAGGTTTTTTATTTTTATGGCCTCTCTAATCTCCCTGAGCATTTCACAGTCACTATCACCATCCTGGTCAGGTGATCGGTAATATATCCCTACTGCTATATTCTTATTATTCGAGCATGGAATTACAATCCATAGAGATTCTATGGTACTGTTTGGTTCATTTAAAGATTTTTACTTTATTTGATTCTACACTTTCTTTCTCATGTAGTGTCACTCCCCATCAGCATGACCTGGTCTGTCCTTCCGATATATTTTGTACCCTGGTATTATTGTGTCCCATTGATTATCTTCATGCCACCAAGTTTCTGTGATGCCTATTTTATCAATATCCTCATATAATACGAGACACTCTAGTTCACTCTAGTCTATTATTTAGACTTCTAGTGTTTGTAAGGAAGCACTCTGAAACATGTCACTTTTTAGCTGTCTGCCATTACATGATGTAATTGAATGGCACTTTTTTTCATTTGACTGATTATCATTAGGTCCTACACGTATTTTATCATTTTCCATTCTCTCCTCTTTACTAGGACATAGAGAATTTCCATTAATAGATCCTCCCCTAAGGGATGTCTCTGTCCGAACCATGTGCTCCTCTGCACTGTCGGCTTTCCCCCTGCCTTTAGTTTAAAAACCGCTCTGTGACATTTTTAATTTTAAGTGCCAGCAATCTGGTTCTATTTTGGTTTAGGTGGAACCCATCCTTCCTGTGTAGGCTCCCCCTTTTCCAAAAGTTTCCACAGTTCCTAATAAATCTAAACCCCTCCTCCGTACACCATTGTCTCATCCACGCATCAAGACCCTGAAGTTCTGCCTGTCTAACTGGCCAAGTGCGTGGAACTGGAAGCATTTCAGAGAATACGACTATGGAGGCCCTGGACTTCAAACTCTTACCTAGCAGCCTAAATTTGGCCTCCAGGACCTCTCTCTTATTCTTCCCTATGTCACTGGTACCTACATGTACCACGACCACTGTCTCCTCCCCAGCACTACACATAAGTCTATCTAGATGTCTCGAGAGATCCGCAACCTTTGCACCAGGCAGGCAAGTCACCATGTGGTTCTCCCAGTCATTGCAAACCCAGCTATGTTTTTAATGATCAAATCCCCCATAACTATTACCTGTCTCTTCCTAATAACTGGAGTTCCCTTCCCCAGAGAAGTACCCTCAGTGCAAGAGAATACCACGACATCATCTGAAAGGAGGGTCCCAACTATGGGATCATTTCCCTCTGCTTCAGTTGGATGTTCTCCTTCCCTAAGACTTTTATTCTCCTCAACAGCACAGAGGCTGTCAAACTGGAGGTGGGACCATTCTACTGTGTCCCAGAAAGTCTCATCTGTGGACCTCTCTATTTCCCTTAGCTCCTCCAGCTCAGCCACTCTGGTCTTCAAACCCCGTACACAGTCTCTGAGGGCCAGGGGTTCCTTGCACCGAATGCACACATACACCATCTATCCATAGAGCAGGTAATCATACATGCTGCATTGGGTGCAATAAACTGGATAGTCCCCACTCTGTTGTTGGACTTCTAACTGCATTCTCTTTTTACTTCTGCAGCTCGTTCCTTTGTTGATTTTTTGTTTTTATCAGGGGGTGTTTTTGGCCTTAAGTTTGTTAAGTGTATCTAGCCCCCCCCCACCCCACACACACACACACTGCCCCTCTAAACTCCTTCGTGAAACTATTATGGCTTCCAACTGCTAAGAAATCTATTATAAATTCACTTAGGGCTTGTCTACGTGAACAATTAGACTTTGGCAAGCTGGGATGTGAATCTACCCCGCACCAGCCTGCTTTGTTCTAACTATCTGCATGCATCCTGTTGATTTTTGTTTCAGAAAGGACTAGTTCAAAGTGCTCTAACAAACTGTCAATGCGCATCAACAGGGTGCATAGGGACAGTTAGACTATGGCAGGTTAGTGTAGAATAGATTCACTTCCCAGCTGGTCATGGTCTAATTATTCATGTAGAAAAGACCTAACACTGTTACATAAAAGTCAATAGAATACAACATAGCTGGTATCCAAAAATAGCCCTACAGAGGAGGGAGCACTGTAATGTACTGCAGTTTATGATACTTTTGCACTTATATAGTAATTTTGAACCAAGGCACAGTGAAATGACATACCAACTCAATGTCATAGCTGGGGATAGATACCTAAAATAATTACTCTGATTCCCATCCCTTACTGTTATCAATAGGTACATGCCTTCCCTCTGTAGTCAAGGTTCTGGCAATGAATTCTATAATTTATTAAAAAAAAATTCACAGAATTTTGCTACATTCAATGACACTGAGAATTCAGTCATCAGTTGCAGCATCAATCAAATTAGCCTTGAGTGTTGAAAAATGTAAGAGATGACTCAGAGAGCCTGTGTCAGGAACCTGTACTATTCAGCCCTGATGTTGATCAAGAGTTCCTGGTCCAGACAGATGCTTCGGAGGTGGGGATAGGGGCGGTCTTGTCCCAGGAGGTGGATGGAGAGGAGCACCCTGTCCTCTACATTAGCCAGAAGCTCTTCTCCTGAGAACACTACTATGCAGTTATAGAAAAGGAGGCCCTCACCATCAGATGGGCGTTTGAGGCCCTCAGATACTACCTTTTCATAAAACCCTTCATTCTGATAACTGATCATGAGCCCCTAAGGTGGTTGAGCACCATGAAAACCATCAACAATCAGCTGATGAAATGGTACCTCACCTTGCAGCAGTGTGCCTTCACTATTCGACACTGTGTGGAGACACAGAATGCTAATGTGGACTTTCTGTCCCATCTAGGGGAAAGCCAAGAGCCCAGCTCTGAAAATCGGGAGCTGGACTTAAGAGGTGTGTGTCTGTGTAGTGAAGCGGGGTGGCCTCCTGAGGACCCGAAGTGGGAGGACCCCTGCACTGAGCCCTGGTGGGCGAAACCAGCGCCTAGTTGCCCCTCCCCCAGGAAGTGGGTGGGAGGAGCAGGAAATATAACAGGTGGCCCAGAAAGCTCAGTAAAGAGGCAACCACTGGAGAGACCAGATGCACCCTGAGGCCTCCTGAGCTGGGAAGCGGCGGAGAGTGCCGAGGGAGCAGAGGAGTGGCCTGAGCCACCAGAGCCATTAGCTGATTCAGACCTGGAGGAAGCAGACAACTGGCCTAGACCGCTGTCGGACCTGACCCTGGAGAGAGAGGATTACTGGCCCGGACAACCAACGGACAATATCCCTGAGGACTTGCTCGCGGTCCCAGAAGCCGCTGTCAATCTTGACCCCTCCTCATGGCAACAGGTACACCAAGAAAGGGAGTGTGAAAGTGACCCACATGTAGCAGACCCCTGTCTGACTGCTACGCTGACAGAGGGTGAGTCAGCATGTTGCGGCGTGGATCCCCGCTGACCCAGTGACAAAGCGCTTTATCACTGTCAGGGCTGTGGGCCAGGATGCAGTGGAGCAGGTGGGCCTGCATCCCCGCTGCCACCCCAATCCGGGGATGGCAGTCTACCTTTCAAACCAAAAGCCTGAGCAACAGACTCTTTGCTGCCCCATCTTAGGGTGACCAGGTGTCCCTATTATATAGGGACAGTCCTGATATTTAGGGTTTTTTCTTATATAAGTGCCTATTACCCCCCACCACTGTCCTGATTTTTCACACTTGCTATCTGGTCACCCTATCCTGCCTTGACCCAGGGCCTGGGCTAACTGACTGTTGGTTTGCCACTCATTCTGCACACAGAACCTGAGCTCCAGCTACAAGTGGAGACCGCTTTGTTCCCCATGGCAGCCAACGTATCAGTAACGTAGCGAGGCAGGGTGGCCTCCCGAGGACCTGGAGTGGGAGGACTCCGCACTGAGCCACTACACCTTTCCTCCCCTCCTCCCAATTTTTTTTAATGCAGTTATCCATTTTATTTAATCCACACTCAAAGGCCAAACATAAATCTGTCAGATGTGACAGTCACATTATCAGTTAACCCATTCACTCGATAGTTTTAAGTGACAAAACTAATATTCTTTCCTTCAGTCAGAAGCAAGCTGAATCTGATCTTCCCCAAACACAGCTGTCTGAACCCAGTGGGACATATTATAGCACACACCAGGAACACTGGCCATATTTGCTATATGCTTTCACATCTACAAAATGTTGCACGTGTGATAATGTTGAATTTGAGGCAGGTTTGAGATACTGAGAAGGCACATTGGTTTAACCCTTGATACCAATGAGATGGAAGGTTATGCAGTTGCATAAGATGGAAAAAGTTTGTCATAATGCAACATGTCTGTTTGCATAATTGCTGCCACATGGCCCAGTGAGTTCACTGATCTGATTAATTACAGCAGAGTTGGTGAACTCTGGAATCTACTTAACCTTTAGAATTTGTATACATCACAAGAGTTTTTGTTGGTGGTGGTTTTGGTGCAGGAGTGGGCAAACTTTTTGGCCTGAGGGCTGCATCAGGTTTCAAAAATTATATGGAGGGCCATTTAGGGGAAGCTGTGCCTTCCCAAACAGCCAGGCGTGGCCCAGTCCCCGCCCCCTATCCAACTCCCCGTGCTTCTCTTCCCCCGATGGCCCCCCCGGGACTCCTCCTCTATCCAATTCCCCCTGTCCCCTGACCGCCACCGGACCCCCTGCCCCTAATTGCCCCCCGCCACTCTATCCAACCCCCTCTCCTTCCTGCCTGCCCCCCCGGGACCCCTGCCCCATCCAACCACCCCTTCTTCCTGACAGCCCCTGGAATCCCACCCCTAACTGCCCCCCGCCAGCCCATCCAACCCCCTCTCCTTCCTGACTGCCCCCCCCGGGACCTCTGCCCCATCCAACCACCCTTCTTCCTGTCCCCTGACCGCCCCCGGAACCCCTGCCCCTGACTGCACCCTGCCTCCCCATCCAACCCCTCCTCTCCTTCCTGACTGCCCCCTGGGACCCCTGCCCTCATTCAACCCCCCTGTTCCCTGCCCTCT
Organism: Dermochelys coriacea; assembly: GCF_009764565.3. Classification (NCBI taxonomy): domain Eukaryota; kingdom Metazoa; phylum Chordata; order Testudines; family Dermochelyidae; genus Dermochelys; species Dermochelys coriacea. The sequence continues at coordinate 312,924,504 of NC_050068.2, read as the reverse complement.
GATTGCCCTGACCCCATCCACATTCCAGCCCCTGACCACCCCCCGAATGCCCCTGCCCTCTGTCCACCCCCTCCCTGCCCACTTACTGTGTTGCCTGGAGCACCAGTGGCTGGCGGTGTTGCTGTGCCAGGACAGGCAGCCGTGCTGCTAGGCTGGAGCCAGCCACGCACCGCGCAGCACAGAGCACTGGGTCAGGCTGGTCTCTGCAGCTGCGCTGCCCCAGGAGCTCCAGCCCCACTGCCCAGAGCATTGCGCCAGTGGCATAGTGAGCTGAGGCTGCAGGGGAGGGGGAAGAGCAAGGGAGGGGCCGAGGGCGAGCCTCCCGGGCCAGGAGCTCAGGTGCCAGGCAGAACTGTCCCGCAGACCGCATGTGGGCCATAGTTTGCCCACCTCTGTTTTGGTGGTTTGTTTTTGTGACAAGGCTGGCTGAGGTTGCTGCAACCCCTTGCCTTTCCTGCTTCCCGCTCTGAGGTGTCCCTCCAAAATATTTATTTGGATTGAACCTGCACCACCTGAATTCAATGGGAGCTGGGGGCAGGTTCACACTCTCTCAGGAAGTGAATGGCTTAGGCTACATACCCAATTACCAATGTCCTGTCACCCGTAGGACATTGTTTCCAATCCAGCCTAGCCTGAGATTAAGCTTCAGAAGCTTTTATCTTAATATTTAGTTGCTTTGAGCCAATTCCGAAGTCCTTACTCAGTCAGAACTGAGTAATTCTGAGTAAGTACTTGTTACAATACGGACTTGGACCTTTTTGTGTCTAGTTCTGTTTTTCACAGTGATGTACAACTGTGGGCTGCAGCCTCTTGGCAGGAGTTTCCTTTTGGATCCTTAAGGCAGTTCTTTGTTGAAATCCTCAGTTTCAATATGCTATGTATGGGCCTGCAATTGTATATCATTGTAAAAACAACATTGCTGTTTAAAAGGTTTTCACTGAATAGTCAACAAGCACATGGGGATACACATTCATGTGTAAATTCTATCACTTTGGCGCAACGTCTCTCTACTGACCCTCCCCCCCAAACAGGAGGATAAGGCTGAGTGAATCCCTCCATCACAGTAGTGTTGGCAACATTACTGCCATCTGAGGCATAGTACATAGCTCTAGGTCTCCATGCACAAAACCTTTGACCCAGCGTGAAGCCCTAACTACTCTTACGCATTTATACTTCCTCTACTAAAATGGCAGAACTGTAGCTCTGACTATTCACCACATTAATTAAAACAGAAAGAAAATAATGGGAGGTATTTTATTGTCAGTGTTTGAATATCATTATACATGTGCTGTAGAAAAAACTCTCATAATTTAGAACATCTGTAGTCTGTAACTTTTGTAAAGCTGTCACATCTTAATATTTATCTTGCAAAAAACCTTCTTTATAGTCTTTCCGTATGTCATTAATATATTCAACCCACTAATGTAGACTCTGCATTCTGTTCTGATAATAGGTAAAAATTATAGCGTTATTCAAGGTAAATTACTGTTTGGCCTCTGTGCTTTATGACATGAGAGAAGGGATATATATTAACAAAGGATATGTCAGATGAGCTGGTAATGAAGCGATTTGCCATTTCTTCCCATACTTAGTGTTGAGCCTAACTTTCTGTTACAGGTCAAATTTTAAAACTCTCTCCCACAAAAACACTTCACAAAATGTGAGCAATGCCTCTGAAATACTGCATTTGTTCTCCTCTGCCAGACAAGATTTCACTTTTAGGTTTGTTTTTTGGAGGAAATTTGGCGGCAATTGGGTAATATGACAAAAACAAATTTATATATATTTAAAGACTGTATCCCATAAACGATATGGTGGAGAAACTTCATACTTCATTTATTCTCTATGTCAGTGAGACAGACACTTGTGTCTTTGGGGTTTTTGTTGTTGTTGTTGGTTTTTTCACTTTAATCAATCTGTTGCAGGGGCCCTCTAAAAGAGCTAAAAGATCTGTGCAATTTTATAGTTATAATTATCTTTATATTACATATAATATCGTTATATGTATAATACAATGTCCATAGGAATGGACATGGAAGAGTTCATGTCACGTCTATGAGTTCTGGCAGGGGAGAAGCATGTTCAGAATTCTGTACAGAAGGGTCTGAGTGTGAGAAGAGCTGTAAGCAGCATGAACTAGGGAAGAGTCTGATATAATAGACAAACATAGGTGCAGCTGAGTGTCAAGGTGGATATTATGCTACAACTCCTGTGCTGCCCAAGTGCTCCTCAGGGACTTCTGTATGCTTTACACTAGGGCTGGTCAGAAAAACATTCACCCATTTCATGAAAATGCTGAGGGGGAGGCCTTTAGTTCCTGGTGGGCTCCTTCCAAGTTTCTGGTATTTCAAATAAGCTGATACATGTCCCACAAAGTCCTGAGACCTCCTTGTCAATTTCCTCCTGGCACTGGCCATCCATCTATCCAGGTGGAGGAAGTTGGAGGGAGTACAGGGAGTTCTCTAAGACAGTGGGACCTTCTTCCAGTCCATTGTCTGTGTGTGCCTGTGGGCAGAGGTCCTCTGGACAGCATGTACTGACTCCTTAGACTCCTTCTCAGAGCAGCAAGTGAGCACTGCCTCGGGTTCTCTGCTTGATGTTTCCTTCTAGTTCCTTTATTTTGACCCTGTTACTTGCCCCTTCTCCTTTATTATTCTTGTCCAGCATAATCAGTTGATCTCTGGGCTCAGAGGCCCCATATCATTTAAGGGGGAGATGGGCCATTTATTGTTTTGATGTGCTCTGCCCACCATTTCTGTTATCAAATAGACTGATGCCATGCATTTTCCATCTGGGACTTTGGCACTAGAAATTTGCTCCTCTCCTCATGGCACCAGGAGTCTTGCAGTGTGAGTTCATCCAGCAGAGGATGGCTGAAGTCATTCCTGAAAATTGACGTAGTGCCACTAACTGATTTACATTGGGTGAGAATCTGGCCCAATAAAGTAACCCTGCTGTTAACCAGTGGTCCTCCATGTTTTCCATATCATATGATTTCTCCCAAACTGGAATCTACCTGGGACCTTCCTCCCATTTAGCAACATAGTAAGTGGAGGGTGGTCCAAACCTGCTGATACCTGTTCATGGCCTGAAGACTGAGAACCCCTGCTATAAATCTAATGTAGAGTCAGGCCTAGGAATCACAACAGGGTAAAATACAACCCAAAGACTTTCGTGGTATCGGTAGAAAAGATATTTAAAGCAATCTGTATTGTAGAGGACTACTTACTCTTTCAAGAAATAAAGCTTAATGCTTATTAAAACCTATCACATGAAAAAATTACATAAATATAAAAATAAGTTACTGAAAAGGACTTCACTACCATATGTAACTAATCCTGCAGCCAGGGAAGAGGTCTCAATTTTTTTAAAATAAATTTCATAACAATTCTGAAGAAACTAAAATGTAATATGATTATTTTGAGGATACCAGCTCTAATTTGTGACCTTGGAAAAATTATTGACACTGCTAAGAATTATTTAAATGTCTTAAATGATTGGATAGTAATGCCAAATAAATAGAAGATTTTCAGTATGGATCCTTTTTACTGGTTTATTCACAAGTTTAGGCTCTCCTAAGGCAATTCACATACTGCACAAAAAGACTCTACATTGGGGGAAGCAGTAATTTTCAGGCAGTAGGAAATTGCATAGGAAATATAATGGCTCATCTATTTTTCCTCTTCTACTCTTTGATAGAGAAGAAATTGATGCTCCAAAATGAAACTTGACTTGCAAAATGCAAGTGCTTATGTCAATTCTTCAGTACCAAACATTATATTTCATTGCCTGGTGCTAAAGTAGTGATCAGCACTGAAACTGGAATAGTCCAAAAAGTCATAGCTTCTGCAGAAAAACAATTTACAGCTTGATTTGGCTTCTGACCTAAACGTAGAAACAGCCTTTGTGCTTATGGAGTCATGTTCAGTGCCTGAGTCAATAGTTCCTTGCTTACATGTACATTGGTTTCCGCTCACAGAACTTACTGTGTTTTTGTTTATCTATAGAAACAGGTAAAGCTTTTAAATCTTTCAGTTTCTTCCACTTAATTGGGCACTGGCCTTTATTTAGATTAGTAAACAAAGTGAAATTGTATTATATGAATTCACCGAACATTCCCACTGAAGTCTGTGTCCCATAATGAAATCCATGGAAGAAAACATCCAAAGACACCTCTATCCACCCATCAGTTTTACATTTCTTCTCTCTATTCGGCAGTCTTACGTTTGGTGTTTAGAGTTCTCTGAAATTCTATTCATGGCTTCTTTTCTGAAACACTTAACCAGGGACAGGTGAAACATGGAATAGAGAGAGAGAGGAAAAATAAGCCCAAACCTCCATCCAAAACTTTAATCAAAGGTGAGAGTCAAAAATATTTAGTAAATTTTTGAGGAAAAATCATGCCTCTTCATTTTCAGTTTTATGTCATCTAACTTAGTGAGAGAGGCTTTTTTGCAGTAGGTCTGACAACTGAAAACAAGAAGCACTGAGAATATCAGGTAAACATCTTAACTTTAAATGGTCATTTGAACCATACTGCGGTAACTTCTGAGCTTAACTCTTCTATATCCCCATCCAGGTTTCTCACATGGAGCACCCATATCTGTAAAGATCTTGGCACAAGTTTTCAAAAGTGGCCTCTAATTTTGGCTGACTCGAATTCAGACACCTAGACTCAAAGATACTGGGCTTCCATTATTGCCACTGGGAGCCAGGGAAGGGCTCAGCACCTCAAGCAACTTAGAACCTCATTCATGCAAAGCAGTAACAGAGGCTGAAGTGCATTGCTGAAGAGGAATCAGATTATTCACCTGCTTAAAATTAAAACACTTTAAGTGCTTTGTGGCATTGCAGTCTTATTTAGGTGCTTAACTTGAGGCACCCACATTTTAAAATGGCTTGAGTGTTTAAAGTTGTATTCTCAAAATCAAAGCACCCAAAAATGTAGAAGCCCTTTTTAAAAAAAAATTGTGGATCACTGCACAAATACAACGGGAACCCATGGCAGCTAGGAAAGTTGACATTGCATCCTCATTACTAGAGCTGATTAGAAAATGAAATGGTAAGTATTCTCCATTAAAATTTTTCAAAAGAAACAGTCACTTCTTGAATTTTTTTGGCATACTATTTTGGATCTTACATTGAAAAATATGGAAAAGTTTTTTTTAAAAAAACCACAAATTCTCCTACTAAAATTGTCTTTTAAAGGCCATCTATCTTCAAAGAAAATGTTTATCTAAAAATGTCATCTGGCTCTACTTGTTACATATCCTACAGTTTTGTATTTATAATTTTTCAGATCATGTGAAGTCCTGTCTTTTATCTAACTCTTTCTTTATGTTGGTGACCTCTGAAATTCCATAAAGACACCAACATCTGCAAATAGTTACAAAACTGTGGAATCTGAACTACTACATTTTCCCCATATGGAATAGGATTTAACAGCTGTATTTCAGATCCTATTATGTAATTATTGCTATTAAAACTCATTTTAATGGTGATCACTGTATATTACAAACACTAGGATCAAATAGAAATGGAGAAATTCTTTACCACTTAATATTTGATCATACTGAGTTTTCTACTTGGATAATTTGTGTAATGCTTGTTTTTTTAATATTTAACATTTCAAAATGTCCAAAAGTTCTGTAATCAGTTAAGCTATGTCATTAAAAGAATGTCAAATAATGATTCTTTAAAATCTAATTGTCCCTTTCATTTGAATTAAAACCCCTTGATTATCAACCTTACATCAGGTTTATTATTTGGATTTAAAAAAGGAAAGAAGCTAAAATATAAGAGCAAGGTGCAGATTGCCTTTTAAACAGTCTTGGGAGTGAAGTGTATAAAAGGAAGATCATGGTTTTCATCCCTTCAGAGATTGCCTCCAATTGAATAACCTAATCTTCACTCGTGCTAAGAAAGTAAAAGAATAACTAAAAATAACCCCAGAGTTGTGTGTCGTGGGAAAAAGATCCCATTATTTTTTTACTGATGTTTTAACTTTTAACAAATGTTAAATTCCACATGTTTCTGGGGCCAGTTATCATGGTCCTGAACTGCTCTGTGCTTTACTACTGTTTGCAACTTCTAAAATTCAGTGGTCCATGGTCTCTGGCATATGCATAGAGAGATGGTGTAATGAAGTTATACATCCCAAATGTTTTTAATTTGGCTGTATTCATTGTAATAAGAGGTATGGATTTTGCTGAGGGATATCTATTACCAGACCTAGACTCAAGCTATTACAAGTTTTGACACAGATAATGTGAAATAGGCAAAGAACAGTAAAAAAATTCATAACCTATAAAAGAAGGCTGAAGCGGCATCTACTTTGAATATTTTATACTATCCAGTAAAGCACAACCTACCATTGTTACAATGAAAATATGAAAAGTTGAGTTTGTGCAAACAATTATTTCAGTGGATATTTTGGCAAGTTATTTACTATATTTTTTTCATTTTTATAGTAAGCAAGTGTCCATATATTTAACATGCCACCCTGCAGATGTTTCCTTTGTAAAAACAAACAGAAAAAATCTTCTAACCACTTTTCTGTTCATTAGCAAGCTTGCACTGCACCACACATAAAAAAGCTCTAGAAGCCCTGAAAAATATTCAATCCACTATTTCTGTAACAGATTCATGACTTTCATGGAAACACAAGGAAGTTTATACTGTTCTTCTTTAAAAAAATAATTACACTAATTTTTCTGATGCTGTATTTTTCACATATATCTTTGTACATCTGTAACCTCTAAAAGAAAGAGCTCTTGCATGCTGTTCAAAAACATTAGTATGAGGTTTGTGCCTTTTAGATTGCAAAGTCTTTGAAGCAGGTATCAAGCTACCTATTTTGCACATTTTAGCTATTATTGGGTAGTCCATATATCTACAATACTGTGCCATTTAATAAATATAATACAAATATTAGTATAAAATGGAATTCATGGAAATCAATTTGAGTTTTTTAAAGGGAGTTCATCTATAAAGCTCCTTTGGGAGTCCAAGTCCAAGAGTTGTAATATCTGCATAGAGCTATTTATAAACACAGAATATTTTTCTTACAGGGCATTTACATACTAGTTCTTTTAATTTATAACATTCATGGACAATATATAATAATCCATGGCTGTATATAGAAAGTACAGACAACATGGTTGTCAGCCAGTCATGACCATTGGCATCAAAATCCCATACTGCAACCTCATGCATAAAAGGAGAAACTCCATTATATCAGCTAGCACACTGCAGCTTTCCCCCACCCCACCCTGGGTGCTTCTTTCCTGCCAACCTCGCATCTTTTCATTAAGATTTGACTTCAATGTAAATGGACAACCATTGTATTATCTTACAATATTTAATTTACATTCTGACAAAGAGATACCTTGCTTACGTCCTGTCTGGAAGGTGTAAGGCATGTCACCTTTTGATTACCTGCTTTTGCCCTACATGCATAAGGACATACTTTTCTGGTACAGATATATAATTCCTTCCAGAGTATATGTACATATTTCACAATGATAGCAATGACCAGTGACACCGGCTTTCATTTGAGACCTCACATGACATTCTTTGGTGAACTAGAATGTACACACCAGACTCATGAGATTTCTGTAACTCCCTCCCCCCACACACACACTCCCTTGCCAGTTGGTATTTGTGATGTTCCTCTCTGGTGTTATCTGGACTGGTGATCTGTTAGGTCATTTCAGTGCTTGACTCTGGAAGCAAGCCTTATCCTGCTCTGCTGTGAGAACCCCCACTCCTGGGCTGTTCACGCACAGCCTCTGGCTTGTAAGCTGCTCCCAGCTACTTGCAACCGAATGACACTAGCCAATATCTCCGGTCCCAGACACAACCCTAGGAACCTCCCTCTTGTAGTGTCCAGTTATGCCCGCTGGATGCTGCAAGCTGATATGAGTCAATCAATTTAACAAATAAATTAATATGTACCAGGCTTGTTATCCGAAGGGGAGTCTCTGACACACTTCAAACCAAATGCACTGCTTCAGGTAGAATAAACAGATTTATTAACTACAAAGATAGATTTTAAGTGATTATAAGTCAAAGCATAACAAGTCAGATTTGGTCAAATGAAATAAAAGCAAAATGCATTCTAAGCTGATCTTAACACTTTCAATGCCATTACAAACTTAGATGCTTCTCACCACAGGCTGGTTGGTTGCTCTTCAGCCAGGCTCTCCCCTTTGATCAGCATTTCAGTTGCTTGGTATGGTGTCTGTAGATGTAGGTGGAAGAGAGAGGAAAAACATGGCAAAGTCTCTCCTTTTTATCATGTTCTTTCTTCTCTCTTGGCTTTGCCCCATCCCTCCTTCAGAGTCAGGTGAGCATTACCTCATCACAGTTCCAAACTGACCATAGGAATGGGGGTGACGTCCCTCGAGAGTCTAACAGTTCTTTTGTTGCTGCCTAGAGCAATCATCCTTTGTTCCTATGAGGCTGGGCTGGGTTTGTCCCAGACATGCCCTGATGAGCTGTTAACTGGCCTCTCTGCATCTGAGAGAGTTATTTGCCTGGGCTTACTTTAAGCCATGAGGATACATTTTCAGCCTCATACTATATACATGAAATTAGAACCTATAAACTTATTATACATTACTGTAACAATTACTATAACATCACTATAACAACCATGCTCAGTGAATCATGAGCCTTTCGAAGACACCCAACATGACAAACTGCATCGATACCACACTATCATTTATAAAGATGAACATGGGGGTGTAAGCTGTTCCCCAAAGGTACAGAGTGTCACAGTATTACAAGGTTCTTGGGCCACAGTTTCACAAAAAATCTGTGGCAGAGTTGAGAAAGCAAGTCAGTTTCCGATCCAAGATACTTCTTCTCCTTGCTCTGATTAGTAAATAGTATGAAAACCCACATTGCAGTACCAGAGGGAAAAAAATTAATACAACTACTTTCTGCATGTTCCTCTCAAAGACATAACCTATATGATTAACTACAGTTGGGGGGGAAGGGTTGTTTCAAAAAAGAGATTTAAACTGGAAGGAAAGTAAGAAAATGGAAGTGAATCCTTTGATATCTTCATCTGAATTCATTGACATGAAGAACTGTGATACCACTTCCAGAACTGTTTGAGTAGGAGTCTTATTTTGATAAATGGTATAAATCACTTCCAGATATTACATATTAGTGAGCCTTCCAGTAACGTTTACGGAAGCTCTTACAAAAAAATCATAGAAATGTTATCATTCTATAATAAATTTATAGAAAACTATTAAACAAATGAGTATAGAATTCTATAGCAGACATCATTCTCTAATATTATAGTTTAAAAAAAACTATAGAAAAGAATTAATTCTTTATTAAATATATAAACTGCAGAGTATTTCTATATAACTGTTTTATTTTCACTTTTTCCATCTCTGTTAAATTCAAGAAGGCTTTTCCAACTGGAAAAATGGTACAGCTAGAGCAGGTGTATAAAACACTTTAAAGAGGGCAGGGAAAGGAGATGCCAGAAAGCCAATCTAGCTCAGTAAAAATGTTGTGGGTTGTATTACATCTTGACTTTAGTGCAGAGAAAAATGTTATTTAATTCGCAAATTGCTCCAACAGGCTGCACTTCAGAAATCTTTGAAGTCTGTTGGCTTCAACAGACGGCCAATAAAACAGCATCATATATGCTACTACAAGAAACTCTCACAGAAGGAAATGTCTTAAAAGTGATAGATTCACCAAGCAAAGATCAGTACCAACATTTCCATTTATTTTGTCAATAAAAGATAATAACATCTAGATAAGATGATTTGTGTGTAAATATGAAAGCTAGCAGTGCAACCTCAAATAATCCTGAGAGATAGTCCTTTAAATATCAGGTCTTGGCCTCTGTTTAACTTATGTCTCTCTAGCTCCTTCAGATACATTAACAATACTTACTTTATTGACATCCTTTTAAAGATTTGGGGTTGTAATTTCTCAGCAGCTGCCAAGATCTCAATTTGCTTATGCTAAGAAAAACTAGTCCCTCCTTGAGCAGCCAGTCTAGCTACAATAATTGTACAGTACAAAAAGTGACCTATTTTTAGCACTTTCCCCCCAAAATAACACCAGAACTTTAGAAGTAGGGGAAAATGAAACTCATGTCCCTTCCCCCAAACTCAGAGCTGAATATACTTTATGGCCCAGGAACAGTTGAGGTATGCTGTTTTCTGAATAGCAACAACATTTTAAAAATACTGAGTCAAAAAAACTCTAAAATTGTATAATATGTTGTCTTAAAGTATATTTATCCATCATGCTATTATTATGGTTGAAATTTTCTCATTGTCTTAGAGAGTCATATGACCTTGTAGCTGGATTAGAGTTTGCAATGCATTTAAGACAAAGTTGTGTGTACTTATTTTTTTCAATATATATTACTGAGTGCCCAGTAATTTAAAGTACACAAACAAACCATTTTAAAGGGTCAGATAAAGTATATAGGGCTTAATTCATCCCTGTTGCAACTCCACTGAAGTCAGGCAATGTCTGTGGGAAACCTCATCCTTGGAATAACTCCACTGACTGATACATTAATGGCTTTGACAATCAGAATCAAGGTCTTGTAGCAGCAGGTGGGAAGCACTTTAAGCACTATATTAACACTAATGAATTAGCCTCAAACACCCCTAGTAGGGCTGGCATTAGTGTAGTCATGTTACAAATGGGGGAAGTGAGACACAAAGCCAAATGGCTTGTCCAAGGTCATACAGAAAGCTTGTAGTATAGCCAGGGATAGAGCCTAGTATCACACCTTAAACACTAACCATCCTTACTCCCTGTTATCCCTGGGGAGAAGAAGGGTAAAAATCAATGGAAAAAAACCCTTTTGTGACATTAACTTAGACGCAACTATCATAAGTAAAGGTAGGGAAACAACCTACAAACAATGCCAATGACTTTATATACTGAGGGATAGGAGGTGGATCTATGGTTAATTTCTTTTTATGTCCCTGGCAGAAAGCAGAATGGAAATCTCAATTAAAAATTACTCTACAATGCACAATACTTAGGGCAAGCCTCTACACACACACACACACACACACACACACACACACACAAAGACAGTACCCCCCTTTTCATTAGAGATGTAGATCCAATTTCCTTCCTCATGTATTCCTTGTGTATTTCCCCACTGAAGTCAATGGGAGTTATTGCCACTTATTCTATAGCTGAATTAGGCCCATGAGGGTGTACTCCTTTAAAGAAGGGAGTCCTGTCAATCATGAAGACAAGAAGCAGCCAAGAATGGAGATGAAAAGGTGTTTATGTCCTGTGTGATATGTCCTAGCCTGTGATCCAATTACCTTGTGCTCTTCAGAATGTGTTTTTACAGCAGAGAATATTGAGAGTATAGGTATTGCCAGTGAGAGGAAGTAGGAATGTAAAACATTATTGAAGGGATAAAATACTGGAATATCAGTACAAAGGTCCTGACTCCTGTGACCGTTTAAGTGGCTCATTTCCATACTGATTGCAGACAGTCTCATAAACAGAGTAAATACCTGGCAGCTGTGAATTACAGGGCTATCATTCCATTTCCATAAGGAGGTTTATGAACCACAGGAGTGGTTTGCATATTCACCCAAATAGCAAGGCAAAATGACAGCATTGTAATTCAAAACATTTGTTTATTTGTAATTTGTTAGATATAGTAATATATGGATATAATTTCACACTGCTCCTGTGTGGAGCTTCCTGGAGTGTGTGTGAAGTTGCTACTGCTGGGTAGCTACTGATAATCCCATGAGGGTAGGCAAGGAATGGATGGAGTCTTGGATCCATCCTCAAACTCCAAAAGCACCAGACTTAGTGTCGAGGGGGAAGCTAGGCACCGCCCCTTACTCAGGTTTGATTTTAAATTTACAATGGATCCAATAATGTACTGCTACACCCTTTCCAGCTCTAGTTTCCTCTCTTCTGCTGCTTGCCCCAAATTCTCCAACAGCTTATATCTATCGTTTCTCAAATGCTTCCCAGACACCTCCATTATTCGTGTTCCTCTATCTTGATCTCAGTTACAGATACTCTTACTTCACAGATGTGATGTCATGTCCATGAATTAGACCCCTTTTCACCTCAATTATGGCTTGCTGGATGGTTTACAGTGATGATGATCATACTGTCTGTAGTATACATCTCCAATCTGAAAGTTTTGGAAGGGAAAATAAGCATCGCAGCATAATGGTTAAAGAGCAAACCATGATTAATACCAGGGACATAGCTATAACTTGTATAAATCAGATCACCTCCCCAGAAGTCATTGAAATTTAATGCCATGGACAAGTAATGGTCAAATACTAGCCCTGGTGCACAGACATGAAAAGTGTAGATACTCATATGTAGACCATTCTAGTGCTTGTAGAACACAGTTAAGTATATACTAGAGCACGCGTATGCTTTTTCCTATAGCTGAACTGTACATATCTGTATTTTGTGCATGTATAAAGCAATAAACAAATACATGAAAAACCACAATGAAATCATATTTCCCAAACAGGTGCACTTAGTTCTTAATATAAGTGAACTGCATTTGCTAATTAACCAAACCTCCCCTTCCTGACAATCTTTTTTGTTTAGAAAAGGCCAAGTTATTATTTCAGAAAGTGGCTCTTTGCATAATACTTTCCATTTTACACAATATTTTGTATGTGCCATTTGATTGCTACCTAAAATAGCACTGATTTGGGGGACTTGCCATCTCAGATGATCGTTACGGAATACAAAGCTTTTCCTTAATGTTTCAAATCCAGACAAAGTCAGGAGTGACAAAAAGTTGTCATCATCCAATGAATTGCCTTTGAAAAATGTATCATCCAAAAGATACCACACAGCCATTGTAGTTATTTTCAATCCTCAGCCTGCAGAGAAGTCTTGTGATGTATTAGATATGGTTGGATGGTAGCTTTTGACACATGGTGATTTGTATGTAAAAATATTATGTATAATGAGTTGTTGGTCTCTTTCAGTTTCCTGATAGTCACAGGTGTCTACATCACAAAATGATCACAATGTTCAATAGAACTCATCTATCAATGATAGCCTCAACTAGAATAAAAGACATGGAGGCTAAATTATCCAGTCATTTTGACATTGCCTCAGCCTTTGTGTGGAGAGGCAAAGCAGTGTTAGGAAGATTGTGTTGCCTCTCCTGTTCATTCTCTATGTACACATAGGGAAATTCATTCTTCAGAGCTGTTTATCTATATGATCTTGGTAACTTAGTGTATATCACCTTTGTATCTAAGCCCTTTGAAGCCATCCCCTCAAAAGATTTGCATAGACTCATTCAAACTGGACTCTCCAGGGACCAACAGACAAAGAAAGGATTTTTGAATAAATAGCCTGATGTTAAACAAGCTCATGGTCTTCTTCCTGTTCCAGCAAATGACCATGGCCCCTGAGCATTGGAGGGCCCCAATCCTTTGGTAATTGTTGGAAGGACTGGACCTACTGAGGACACAAAACTGGGGCTTATTCTGAGATGAAGGTGTGATGATCTTGAAACCGTAAGGAAACCTCTTGGGTTGGGTATTGAAGGATTGATCCTATCAGAGCCCGTGTTAGGGTTGGGGTGATCGCTGGTATAAGTAGCATGTGTTTAGGTTCTTCCAATTGTTGTTAATATGTTTTCTCTGTGATGCTTTTACTATAGAATACAATAGGTTTGCATAAAAACTAACTGTGTGATCATTATAACTGTGGGAAGTTACACTGTTAACCATCTCTGAAGAGAAAGCAAGCAGGCCATCTTGGGCAGCCTGTCTCTGCTCGGAATGCCACAGTGAAGGCAGGGAACTGTTCAGCCTGGAGATATCTCAGCCAGAACAGAGAGAGATATTTCTCTCCACCAAAGAGAAGTGAGGGTGAGGGGACTCAGCAGCCTCAGAGTGGGTGCCCTTGGTGGACCATAGAGAGGTAATACAAGTGCAGTTGCCATGATCTGTAACACTGTGAGGCAAAAAAAGCACATGGAATATTGCACAGTGCTAGAATCTAATTTCTTAATTAAGCTATTTCAAAAATTTCTGAGCTTTTCATAGTGAATATTACTTGCAAGGATCAAGACTTATGCTTCCCCTGTCATTTCTGATAGGCTCTTCATAGCTGGAGGCACAGCAGATCCCAGGAGAATAATTTTGTTTAGGAAAGCCATAAAAATGTGTTTTTTATGTTTTAAGAATAGAGCAAGAAAGAACTAAGCTAGCTATCATATATAAATTACATGCTGATGGTGATTTACAATATAGAAAGTAGGGCTGTCAAGCGATTAAAAAAATTAATCTCGATGAATCGCGCAATTAAAAAATTTTATCATGATTAAGTTGCACTGTTAAACAATATAGAATGCCATTTATTTAAATATTTTTGGATGTTTTTGATATTTTCAAATATATTGATTTCAATTACAACACAGAATACAAAGTGTACACTTCTTATTTTGTATTTATTTTTGATACAAATATTTGCACTGTAAAAAACAAAACAAATAGTATATTTCAAGTCCTGTCGTGCAATCTCTGTATCATGAAAGTTGAAGTTACAAATGTTGAATTATGTACCAGAAAAAACTGCATTCAAAAATAAAACAAATGTAAAAGTTTAGAGCCTACAAATCCACTCAGTCCTACTTCAGCAAGTCGCTCAGATAAACAAGTGAGAACAGGCATTCGCATGGCACTGTTCTAACCTGCATTACAAGACATTTACATGCTAGATGTGCTAAAGATTCATATGTCCTCTTCAGGCTTCAACCACCATTACAGAAGATATGCATCCATGCTGATGACGGGTTTCTGCTCGATAACAATCCAAAGCAATGCAACCGATGTGTGTTTATTTTCATCATCTGAGTCAGATGCCACCAGGAGAAGGTTGATTTTTTTTGGTGGTTCGGGTTTGGTACTTTCCACATTGGAATGTGACTCTTTTAAGACTTCTGAAAGCATGCTCCACACCTCATCCTCCTCAGATTTGGATGGCACTTCAGATTCTTAAAACCTTGGGTTGAGGCCTGTAGCTATTTTTAGAAATCTCACATTGGTACCTTCTCTGTGTTTTGTCAAATCTGCAGGGACAGTGTTTGTTAACCAAACAACGTGTGCTGAGTCATCATCCGAGACTGCTATAACATGAAATATATGGCAGATTGCAGGTAAAACAGACCAGAAGACATTCAATTCTCCCCCAGGAGTTCAATCACATATTTAATTAATGCACTATTTTTTAAACGAACATCATCAGCATGGAAGCATGTCCTCCGGAATGGTGGCTGAAGCATGAAGGGGCATACAAATGTTTTGCATGTCTGGCACGTAAATACCTTGCAAACGCCGGTTACAAAAGAGCCATGTGAATGCCTGTTCTCACTTTCAGGTGACATTGTAATAAGAAGCAGGCAGCAGTATCTCTCATAAACATAAACAAACTTGTTTGTCTTAGCAATTGGCTGAACAAGTAGTAAGACTGAGTGGACTTGTAGGTGTTAAAGTTTTACATTATCTTGTTTTTGAGTGCAGTTATGTAACAAAAACAATCTACATTTGTAAGTTACACTTTCATGATAGAGATTGCACTACAGTACTTGTATGAGGTGAATTGAAAAATACTATTTCTTTTGTTTATCATTTTACCATGCAAATATTTGTAATAAAATAATATAAGTGAGCACTGTACATTTTGTATTGTGTGCTGTAATAGAAATCAATATATATGAAAATGTAGAAAACATCCAAAAATATTTAATACATTTCAATTGATATTCTATTGATTAACAGTACGGTTAATCATGATTAATTTTTTTAATCACAGTTAATTGTTTTGAGTTAATTGCATGAGTTAACTGTGATTAATCGACAGCCCTAATAGAAAGAGAACAAATGTCCTATGTTTTAAAAGTAATGGATGGAATAAGTTTTGTAAACTTGCTATAATTTTTATCATAAAAATATCACAAAAATATTTTTAATGTTTTCCATTTAACACAAGGTAACAGGAATGTATTTTAACTCTGTTTTTCTCTTTTCCTTTACTATATGTATTTTGACAATGCATGGCATTATTGCATACAAAATGTAAAATATCACTTACTCTGTGCTAAAGTTTGCATCAGAGGGTTTGGAATGGAGAGTTTTGTGTCCAAGTAATCTTGTCTCCTCCTTCTGATGGTCACAAAGTGCAATTTTCTTCTGCGAGGTCCTTTGTGTCACCAATGATACAGTGGTGTTCACTGTTAATGTAGCATTTTCTGCTATATCATTGATTTCCTCTCTCCCATTTTGTCTTTCTTACTATCTCTGGATTGGCAGTCTCATCTGCTCCATCCTTTTAACTAATTAATTAATGTAATGATCTATGTAGCTGTCCTTGATGGTGGCCAAAACTGTCCTATTTTCTCCTTTTGGTCTTCTTCAAACAGCAGACAGATGGAGGCTTCATTCCCCACTGTTCCAACAACTTTTCTGTCCTTGATATTTTCAAGCATATGATGGTATCACCACATTACAAGAGATTCTGTTGGTTTCTCGTCTGCAGCCTTGGGTCCCAGATTTCACAGCCATGCATATTAATAAGCCAAATTTGTGCTTGCACCTGCCTTTTGTAGTAACTCAAACATTGTTTCTGTCCAAATGACATTCAATTTCATGAATATAGTATATGTCCCACCCAAACTTTTCTGGAATGAAATTGTCCTCATTCTCATACACCATTGAGTATTACTCTTACAGTGGTTTCACTATAAGCCTTCCCAAATGTCCTCATCTTTATCTTTTTTGAATTCATGATCATGTTTCATACTGACTTCAACTACTCATTTTGCCAGCTCCTAAACTGATTTATCAGATTTTCTATTAATACAACGTCATCAGCATAACATGTTCTGACACCTGTTTGTATTTCATTTGAACACTACTATCACAATTATTTATCACAAGCAACATGCATGTAACCAAGCATAACACCATTTTTAATACAGGTCTATTAAACACAGGTCATGCTGTTCTGACTGCTGATTTCTCATCATGATAGCGAGTCTTGCTGACATTGGGCCTGATTCTGGAATCATAGAATATCAGGGTTGGAAGGGATCTCAAGAGGTCATCTAGTTCAACCCCTTGCTCAAAGCAGGACCAATCCCCAACTAAATCATCCCAGCCAGGACTTTGTCAAGCCTGACCTTAAAAACTTCTAAAGAAGGAGATTCCACCACCTCCCTAGGTAATGCATTCCAGTGTTTCACCATCCTCCTAGTGAAAAGTTTTTCCTAATATCCAACCTAAACCTCCCCACAGCAAATTGAGACCATTACTCCTCGTTCTGTCATCCGCTACCACTGAGAACAGTCTAGGTCCATCCTCTTTGGAACCCCCTTTTCCAGGTAGTTGAAAGCAGCTATCAAATCCCCCCTCATTCTTCTCTTCTCTAGACTAAAAAATCCCAGTTCCCTCAGCCTCTCCTCATAAGTCATGTGTTCCAGTCCCCTAATCATTTTTGTTGCCCTCTGCTGAACGTTTTCCAATTTTTCCACATCCTTCTTGTAGTGTGGGGCCCAAAACTGGACACAGTACTCCAGATGAGGCCTCACCAATGTCAAATAGAGGAGAATGATCACGTCCCTCAATGTGCTGGCAATGTCCCTACTTATACATCCCAAAATGCCATTGGCCATCTTGGCAACAATGGCACACTATTGACTCATATCCAGCTTTTCGTCCACTGTAACCCTAAGTCCTTTCCTGCGGAATTGCTGCCTAGCCATTCAGTCCCTAGTCTGTAGCGTTGCATGGGATTCTTCCATCTTAAGTGCAGGACTCTGCACTTGTCCTTGTTGAACCTCATCAGATTTCATTTGGCCCAATCCTCTAATTTGTCTAGGACTCTCTGTATCCTATCTCTACCCTCCAGTGTATCTACCTCTCCTCCCAGTTTAGTGTCATCTATATCATCCACACCATCCTCCAGATCATTAATGAAGATATTGAACTAAACCGGCCCAAGGACCAACCCTTGGGGCACTCCACTTGATACTGGCTGCTACTAGATATGAAGCCATTGATCACTACCCATTGAGCCTGACAAACTAGCCAGCTTTCTATTCATCTTATCGTCCATTCATCCAGCCCATACTTCTTTAACTTACTGGCAAGAATACTGTGGGAGACCATGTCAAAAGCTTTGCTAAAGTCAAGGAACAACCCGTCCACTGCTTTCCCCTCATCCACAGAGCCAGTTATCTCGTCATAGAAGGCAACTAGATTAGTGATGCATGACTTGCCCTTGGTGAATCCATGCTGACAGTTCCTGATCACTTTCCTCTCCTCTAAGTGCTTAAGAATTGATTCCTGGAGGACCTACTCCATGATTTTTCCAGGGACTGAGGTGAGGCTGACTGGCCTGTAGTTCCCAGGATCCTCCTTCTTCCCTTTTTTAAAGATGGGCACTACATTAGCCTTTATCCAGTCGTCCAGGACCTCCCCCGATCGCCATTTCAGAGTTTTCAAAGACAATGGCCAATGACTCTGCAATCACATCCGCCAACTCATTTAGCACTCTCGGATGCAGCGCATCCGGCCCCATGGGCTTGTGCTCATCCAGCTTTTCTAAAAAGAGTCCTGAACCACTTCTTTCTTTACAGAGGGCTGGTCACCTCCTCCCCATACTGTGCTGCCCAGTGCAGCAGTCTGTGAGCTGACCTTGTTCGTGAAGACAGAGGCAAAAAAAGCATTGAGTACATTAGCTTTTTCCACATCCTCTGTCACTAGGTTGCCTCCCTCATTCAGTAAGGGGCCCACACTCTCCTTGACTTTCTTCTTGTTGCTAACATACCTGAAGAAACCCTTCTTGTTACTCTTAACATCTCTTGCTAGCTGCACCTCCAGGTGTGATTTGGCCTTCCTGATTTCACTCCTGCATGCCCGAGCAATATTTTTATACTCTTCCCTCGTCATTTGTCCAATCTTCCACTTCTTGTAAGCTTCTTTTTTGTGTTTAAGATCAGCAAGGATTTCACTGTTAAGCCAAGCTGGTCACCTGCCATATTTACTATTCTTTCTACACTTCGGGATGGTTTGTCCCTGTAACCTCAATAAGGATTCTTTAAAATACAGCCAGCTCTCCTGGACTCCTTTCTCCCTCATGTTATTGTCCCACGGAATCCTGCCCATCAGTTCCCTGAAGTTGTCAAAATCTGGTTTTCTGAAGTCCAGGGTCCATTTTCTGCTGCTCTCCTTTCTTCCTTGTGTCAGGATCCTGAACTCGACCATCTCATGGTCACTGCCTCCCAGGTTCCCATCCACTTTTGCTTCCCCTACTAATTCTTCCTGGTTTGTGAGCAGCAGGTCAAGAAGAGCTCTGCCCCTAGTTGGTTCCTTCAGCACTTGCACCAAGAAATAGTCCCCTATACTTTCCAAAAACTTCCTGGATTGTCTGTGTACTGCTGTATTGCTCTCCCAGCAGATATCAGGGTGACTGAAGTCTCCCATGAGAACCAGGACCTGTGATCTAGTAACTTCTGTTAGTTGCCAGAAGAAAGCCTCGTCCACCTCATCCCCCTGATCCGGTGGTCTATAGCAGACTCCCACCACGACATCACCCTTGTTGCTCATGCTTCTAAACTTAATCCAGAGTCTCTTAGGTTTTTCTGCAGTTTCATACCGGAGCTCTGAGCAGTCATACTGCTCTCTTACATACAATGCAACTCCCCCACCTTTTCTGCCCTGCCTGTCCTTCCTAAACAGTTTATATCCATTCATGACAGTACTCCAGTCATGTGAGTTATCCCACCAAGTCTCTGTTATTCCAATCACATCATAATTCCTTGACTGTGTCAGGACTTCCAGTTCTTCCTGCTTGTTTCCCAGGCTTCTTGCATTTGTGTATAGGCACTTGAGATAACTTGCTGTTTGTCCTGCTTTCTTAGTATGAGGCAGGAGCCCTCCCCTCTCGCACTCTCCTGCTCGCACTTCCTCCCGGTATCCCATGTCCCCATTTACCTCAGGGCTTTGGTCTCCTTCTCCCAGTGAAACTAATTTAAAGCCCTCCTCACTAGGTTAGCCAGCCTGCTTGCAGATATGCTCTTCTCTCTCTTCGTTAGTGGAGCCCGTCTCTGCCTAACACTACTCCTTCTTGGAACACCATCCCATGGTCAAAGAATCCAAAGCCTTCTCTCCGACATCACCTGCGTAATCATTCGTTGACTTCCACGATTCAACGGTCTCTGTACAGACCTTTTCCTTCTACGGGGAGGATGGACGAAAACATCACTTGCACCTCAAATGCCTTTATCTTTCTTCCCAGAGCCACATAGTCTGCAGTGATCCACTCAAGGTAATTCTTGGCAGTATCATTGGCGCCCACGTGGAGAAGCAGGAAGGGGTAGTGATCTGAGGGCTTGATGAGTCTCGGCAGTCTCTCCGTCACATCGTGAATCCTAGCTCCTGGCAAGCAGCAGACTTCTCGGTTTTCCCGGTCGGGGCGGCAGATAGATGACTCAGTCCCTCTGAGGAGAGAGTCTCCGACCACCACCACTCGCCTCCTCCTCTTGGGAGCGGTGGTCGTGGAACCCCCATCCCTAGGACAATGCATCTCATGCCTTCCAATCAGTGGAGTCTCTTTCTGTTCCCTTCCCTCAGATGTTTCATCTAGTCCACTCTCCACATTAGTACCTGTGGAGAGAACATGAAAACGGTTGCTTACCTGTATCTGCGCTGCTGGTACATGGACGCTCCCCTTTCTTCTTCTGGAGGTCACATGCTGCCAAATTTCTTCACCATCCTCCTGTCCCCACTGCGTGGCCTGCTCTGAATCTTCAGAACACTGTGCCTATAGAAGCATATCCTGACATCGCTCCAGGAAATCTTCAATTTCTCTTATGCAACACAGGGTCGATACTTGTTTCTCCAGACCTTGAACCTTCTCTTCCAGACCTTATTCATGTAGTTTCCCAAAGATTCCCTAAGGAATAACTTCTGGAGCATGTAAAGTCTGTGAGTAAAGTGAGTAAGAAATATGAATTTATGAATTCACTAAAGAAAAAGAGGGGGAAAACACGCTGTTGCAGCAAATGATTTCAAAAGAACTACCTTCATATAAAGTGTCAGGATTATCCACTATGTGTGCACTGTCAGATGACTAATCGATAAGGTCTATGACTTTAGAGAGAAAGATTAAGAGTTCACGTCCTTGAGTGGTTGATACTTTCTTTGCAATGGATAAATTTAAAATGCAGTAAAGTATTCAATATAGTATCACATTAAACTATTGGACAGATAACAGTATCATAGCAAAGATTAAAAGTTGTCAGATACACAATAATCACTTATGGTAAGTTCTCTAAGATGGGAACAGAATTAAGTGGTGTGCTTCAGGGGTCAGTAGTATTAGGACCTATATCATTTGATACTTTCATTTGTGGTCATAGGGAAGGCGGAAAATCAACTTTGATTAAATTTGCCAGTGACAACTAAATTGGAGAATACCAAATCCCCACACACAGCAGAGGACAGATAAAACTGCAAGTGACCTGGAGAGATTAAAACAATAATTAATTGCATTTTACAAGATGAAATTTAATAGTATTACATGTTATAAGTCAGACACTTGAGGAGAGGAAATAATCAGTATAGAGATGAATTGAGGGGAAAGGACAGCTCTTGAGAAAACAATGAGTCACTGAAAAACCTGGAGTTGATCAGAGATTTCAGGCTAAATATATACTTTGTGCGTGCCACTCTGACAAAAAAGGCAATGCTACTGTATTCACAGTTTTATACAAACATGGAGCTGATTTAAATCCATGGGGTGATAATATCACTCTATAGAGGCATGGTATAGCCATATCTCAAGTATTATATGCAGTTCTCATCCCTTCAGCATAAAAAATATATTAGAAAACCAGAGAAAATTCAGAGGCTACCAGCCAAAGTAATACAAGGTATCAAAGATCAGAAATAGGAGAGGCGAAGGGAGCTAATTTATAGTCTGGAAACAGAAAATTCACTGGGTGTATCATTATTTGTCTTATCTTATCTACCTGTCTTAACTATTGCTGAGGAACCTATCATGGTGGTATCTAGGGATCATGTAGTGCTTTATTGTACTGTATAAATATACCTTCAAGGAAATAATAAATTAAGGAAGACGGTGACTGGGGTAGTTTCTCCTGGCTCTACTATATGAATTTTTGAAGGACAGTTTCTAGTAGAGAGACTGGGACCAATAGTAGTACAACAACACTGCATAGTTTTTAGTAGACCAACCAAAAGCTTCCGCCAACATCCATGGGCTGAAATTGTGGAAAAGCAGCATCACTTGCCCCATAACCTCAGTCGTGCAGAACACAGTGGCATCCACAGCCTCAGAAACAACTCTGACATCATAATCAAAAAGACTGACAAAAACGGTGCTGTCATCATCATGAATAGGTTGGAATATGAACAAGAGGCTGCTAGGCAGCTCTCCAACACCACATTCTATAAGCCATTACCCTCTGATCGCACTGAGGGTTACCCAAAGAAATTACACCATCTGCTCAAGAATCTTTGAAAAAGCACAAGAGCAAATCCGCACAGACATACCCCTAGAACCACGAGCAGGGGTATTCTATCTGCTAACCAAGATCCATAAACCTGGAAATCCTGGATGCCCCGTCATCTCAGGCATTGGCACCTTGACAGCAGGATTGTCTGGCTATGTAGACTCCCTCCTCAGGCCCTACGCTACCAGCACTCCCAGCTATCTTCAAGACACCACTGACTTCCTGAGGAAACTACAATCCATCAGTGATCATCCTGACAGCACCATCCTACCCATTATGAACGAAGAAGCCCTCTACACCAACATTCCACACAAAGATGGACTATAAGCCATCAGAAACAGTATCCCTGATAATGTCACGGCAAACCTGGTGGCTGAACTTTGTGACTTTGTCCTCACCCACAACTATTTCACATTAGGAGACAATGTATATCTTCAAGTCAGCGGCACTGCTATGGGTACCCACATGGCCCCACAGTATGCCAACATTTTTATGGCTGACTTAGAACAACGCTTCCTCAGCTCTCGTCCCCTAATGCACCTACTCTACTTGTGCTACATTGATGACATCTTCATCATCTGAACCCATGGAAAAGAAGCCCTTGAGGAATTCCACCAGGATTTCAACAATTTCCATCCCACCATCAACCACAGCCTGGACCAGTCCACACAAGAGATCCACTTCCTGGACACTATGGTGCTAATAAGCAATGGTCACATAAACACCACCCTATACCGGAAACCTACTGACCGCTATACTTACCTACATGCCTCCAGCTTTCATCCAGACCACATCACACGAACCATTGTCTACAGCCAAGCTCTACGATACAACCGCATTAGCTCCAACACCACAGACAGAGAGAAACACCTACAAGATCTCTATCAAGCATTCTTGCAACTACAGTACCCACCTGCTGAAGTGAAGAAATGGACTGAGAGAGCCAGAAGAGTACCCAGAAGTTACCTACTACAGGACAGGTCCAACAAAGAAAATAACAGAATGCCACTAGCCGTCACCTTCAGCCCCCAACTAAAACCCCTCTAGCGCATCATCAAGGATCTATAACCTATCCTGAAGGATAACCCATCACTCTCACAGATCTTGGGAGACAGGCCAGTCCTTGCTTACAGACAGCTCCCCCAACCTGAAGCAAATACTCACCAGCAACCACACACCACACGACAAAAACACTAACCCAGGAACCTATCCTTGCAACAAAGCCCGTTGCCAACTCTGTCCACATATCTATTCAGGGGATACCATCATAGGGTCTAATCACATCAGCCACACTATCAGAGGCTCATTCACTTGCACATCTACCAATGTGATATATGCCATCATGTGCCAGCAATGCTCTTCTGCCATGAACATTGGCCAAACTGGACATTCTCTATGTAAAAGAATAAATGGGCACAGACGTCAAGAATTATAACATTCAAAACCCAGTAGGAGAACACTTCAATCTCTCTGGTCACTCGATTACAGACCTAAATTTGTTGCAATATTACAATAAAAAAACTTCCAAAACAGACTCCCATGAGAGACTTCTGAATTGGAATTAATTTGCAAACTGGACACCATTAACTTAGGCTTGAATAAAGACTGGGAGTGGATGTGTCATTACACAAAGTAAAACTATTTCCCCATGTTTATTCCTCCCCCTACCCCCACACACACTGTTCCTCACACATTCTTGTCAACTGCTGGAAATGGCCCACCTTGATTATCACTACAAAAGGGTTTTTATCTTTCTTTCTGGTAATAGCTCACCTTACCTGATCAGTCTCCTTACAGTGTGTACGGTAACACCCATTGTTTCATGTTCTCTGTGTATATAAAATCTCCCTACTGTATTTGCCACTGCATGTATCCAGTGTAGCTCACAAAAGCTTATGTTCAAATAAATTTGTTAGTCTCTAAGGTGCCACAAGTACTCCTTTTCTTTTTGAAGCTAGCTGTTAGCTTGTCCCAATTCAGGATTTGTTAGCGCTCTTTTACAGGGCCTCTCTGTTTATTTTTGTTTGCAGCCCACATGACTCCTTTAGTTCTTAATTAAAACTAGTAGAATTACTCAGTTTGAATAATATGATGGCAAATTTAGCCCACTTCTTGGGGACACAAACCTCATCCTATTAGAATGAACTGGAGTAGTACTGACTTTAGAGAAAGGTGAATGAGGTCCTTAGTTTGCAAAGTATCAGTGACTCAATCCTGATTTCATTCATAATTATCAATGAACTATTTTCAACTTATTTTCAACTTGTTCACAAACTGTTCACCTTGATTATTTGATATAAGTTATTCATGATGTGCCATTGTATGTATTTTATATGGCATTCTTATTTATTATTGGTATTACAGCAGAGCCCATGGAATCCATATCAGATCTGGGCACGAATGTGTTACAAATACAGTGTAAAAGCCAGTTCCTACCCTGAAAAAGCAATCAAATCCAAAGCCAAAAGAGCCAAGGAGTCAAGATAACCCCAAGGCAAGAGTCCGAATACTTGGAAATTGTGGTGTTATCAACAGCCATGGAAAAAGGAGGGTTATACTAGTTCTACCATCTTTTCTTTAAACCATATTTCCATCAGGAGTGTACCCTCTCTTGTTCAGTTTCATCCAGTTCAGGCCATGAAATCATTACATATATTAAATATCCCCGGTGCTTTAAATACTCACATTTTTCACATTACAAATCAAGTGTGTCTTTGTATTATACTCCACCAGCCTTTGGACTTGTGTGTCCATTGATGTATGTTCCTTCCTAATTTCTGTTAATGCTGTATCTTCTTGCTTCGATCTTTCTACATTCTGCCAAGTGCAGTAATGCTTCATCTGAAATTCACCATTTTCATTTCTATTCATGTTTTCCTTGCAATGAAAGTCTTTACAGCATCAGTGAATTCAAACTCCATCTGTTCCAACAGCTCATTTGCTCGTTTTCCTTCCTGACATTCAGCTATGGATCAAACTATTTGCTAATTTTGTTTTGTACCTTCTTCCCCCAATGTTCTCCAGATTATATGTAAGTGAATAAGTGATTTTTAATACATATATTTGAGGCAAAGCTGGACATAACTAATAATTTGAATTAATATCCGCGCCTAACAGAATTGTGCATTTGAGAACTTTTCCATCTTTTGTGTACAATGATGTAATCAATTTGATTCCTGTGGAGCTGATCTAGGGAGCTCCAAATGTATTTTTTCATGCTATGATGTTAAAATAAATTGTTTGCAAGGATGAACTGAGCAGAACTGAATGAGTTCATTGATCTTTCCCAAATCGTGCCTCCTCGTTATATTCTGATCTATAACCTCTTCTCCCACTTCAACATTGAAATCTCCTGTAATCAGCGGCACATAATTTTTTGGCACAGCATCAATGAGTTTTGCAGTTAGATTTAGAACTCTTCAATTTCACCACCCTTGACTGCTTTAGTAGGCATATAGGACTGGATGACATTGAAGTGAATTCAAACAAGCCTCAGGTTTCAGAGGAGCAGCTATGTTAGTCTGTATTCGCAAAAAGAAAAGGAGTACTTGTGGCATCTTAGAGACTAACAAATTTATTGGAGCATAAGCTTTTGTGAGCTTCATCGGATGCATTCGGTGGAAAATACAGTGGGGAGATTTATATACACACACAGAGAACATGAAACAATGGGTTTTATCATACACACTGTAAGGAGAGTGATCACTTAAGATGAGCCATCACCAGCGGCGGGGGGGGAAGGAGGAAAACCTTTCATGGTGACAAGCAAGGTGGGCCATTTCCAGCAGTTAACAAGAATGTCGGAGGAACAGTGGGGGGTGGGATGGGGGGAAAAATAACATGGGGAAATAGTTTTAGTTTATGTAATGACTCATCCACTCCCAGTCTCTATTCAAGCCTAAATTAATTGTATCCAGTTTGCAAATTAATTGCAATTCAGCAGTCTCTCGTTGGAGTCTGTTTTTGAAGTTTTTTTGTTGAAGGATAGCCACTCTCAGGTCTGTAATCGTGTGACTGGAGAGATTGAAGTGTTCTTCGACTGGTTTTTGAATGTTATAATTCTTGACGTCTGATTTGTGTCCCTTTATTCTTTTACATAGAGACTGTCCAGTTTGACCAATGTACATGGCAGAGGGGCATTGCTGGCACATGATGGCATATATCACATTGGTAGATGTGCAGGTGAATGAGCCTCTGATAGTGTGGCTGATGTGATTAGGCCCTATGATGGTGTCCCCTGAATAGATATGTGGACAGAGTTGGCAACGGGCTTTGTTGCAAGGAGAGGTTCCTGGGTTAGTGGTTCTGTTGTGTGGTGTGTGGTTGCTGGTGAGTATCTGCTTCAGGTTGGGGGGCTGTCTGTAAGCAAGGACTGGCCTGTCTCCCAAGATCTGTGAGAGTGATGGGTCGTCCTTCAGGATAGGTTGTAGATCCTTGATGATGCGTTGGAGAGGTTTTAGTTGGGGGCTGAAGGTGATGGCTAGTGGCGTTCCATTATTTTCTTTGTTGGACCTGTCCTGTAGTAGGTGACTTCTGGGTACTCTTCTGGCTGTGTCAATCTGTTTCTTCACTTCAGTAGGTGGGTAGTGTAGTTGTAAGAATGCATGATAGAGATCTTGTAGGTGTTTGTCTCTGTCTGAGGGGTTGGAGCAAATGCGATTATATCATAGAGCTTGGCGGTAGACAATGGATCGTGTGGTGTGATCTGGATGAAAGCTAGAGGAATGTAGGTAGGAATAGCGGTCAGTAGGTTTCCGACATAGGATGGTGTTTATGTGACCATTGCTTATTAGCACCATAGTGTCCAGGAAGTGGATCTCTTGTGTGGACTGGTCCAGGCTGAGGTTGATGGTGGGATTGAAATTGTTGAATTTCCTTGATTATCACCACAAAAGGTTTTCCTCCTTCCCCCACTCCTTCCTGCTGGTAATAGCTCATCTTAAGTGATCACTCTCCTTACCAGTGTGTATGATAAAACCCATTGTTTCATGTTCTCTGTGTGTGTATATAAATCTCCCCACTGTATTTTCCACCAAATGCATCCGATGAAGTGAGCTGTAGCTCACGAAAGCTTATGCTTCAATAAATTTGTTAGTCTTTAAGGTGCCACAAGTACTCCTTTTCTTTCAAACAAGCCTGACTCAGAGTGGACTTCATCCGAAAAGGGATGCAGATATCTTTTCTGACTAATTACCACTCCTATCAGCTCCTGTTTGCCATCTCACATTTCCCAGGGGTCCCCACACCCCACTTGCTGCCCACTTGCAAATGGAGAACCTCACCCTGCAGGATCAGCTCATGCAGACCTCAGCCAAAGTGCTGGCCCTTTGCGAGCAGCTGGCTTAGTCATAAGCCTATGCCATGCAACTCATGTCTGTAGTACAGACCCCCTCAAAGCAACTTGCACATTCATAAGGAGAGGCGTCTGCCCTGCGAGCTTAAGCAGAGCTCTCCCACGGTGCCCCCTCCCCAAGCAGGGTCCTTCAGTGCTGCTACTGGTTTGATTCAATGGGGACCACAGGAACTAATGGGGTTTCCTAAACCAGTATTGGTTGAACTTCCTGCTATGTCCCCGAACATACCTCATAGACCAAGCAAAGGTGGGGCTGGTGATTAGCTTGGTCTCAGGAGATGAGCTAGATGGGGCATCCCCTGCAAGTATTCTGGACCATCTTTTATGACCCACACTGAACCCGCTCCGTAGAGGCTGCCCCCTGGAAACTTTGGCAAGGGCAAGAGCCAGACACTTCATACATCACCCATTTCCCACACCTGGCTGATGTCCAGTGGAATGAGGCAGCATAACTTCATTATTTCGGGTGGGGTCTCAGAAAAGAGGTAAAAGATGAGCTAGCTCATGTAGCGGATGCTATTCTACTCAGTGGGCTTCACTGATCTTGTCCTTTGAATTGACATCCAGCTGATGAGTAAAAGGAGGAGACAAAGAGGGGCCCAATGATGCCATGACCCCCACTGTGCCTGGGCCCATAGAATCAAATCCTGAACAGATGCAGTTGGATCTAGTCACAAATGTTTGACCCCAGAAGAAAAGGAATTCCATTAGCAACTTAACTTCAGTTTCTACTGTGGAATGTTGGAACACTCCCTTGCCTCCCATCTATCCAGACTGAAACTGGAAAATGGACCAGCCCATGCTTAGTAAGGGGAACTGCCTGGGTTCCTCAGGGGGTCAAACTCTAATCTAATTCCCCTGCCTTAGAAGAGATCCCAATCCAAACACAACAGGGCCTATTCCACAAAAAAACAGATTCCACTGCAGTTACTTGTCCTATTGGAATTGATTCTCCTTTAGCTAGCCAAGACTGACTCTGACTCTGGTGCCACTGACAATTTTATAGATCCAAAAGCAGCCCAGACCCTAAAAATTCCCTTTGGCCCAAACCTTCACTGGATCTGGTAGAAACAATTGATTAACCTGCCATCCAATCTAGTAGCCCATAGAACTGTTCTCTTAAAGGCCAGAATGGGAGGGCAGAGTGATGCACTCTCTGTTCTTCCCAATAATACTCGGTATACTGCGGGGAACAGCATCCACTTTTCTTCTGATTATTGTGGAAAAATATGACTGTAACCCCCAAGTAAGCCAATATATGTTCCCTAGGACATTCCCACCTGAGGGTAAGTCCCAGACAATGGGGGCGAGTCAGAAAGAAATTGCCTTGAGCCCAGAACTTCATCTCCCCAAGAAATACACAGATCTTTCTGGAAAAAAATGCATACATTCTGCCCCACACTGGGACTATGATTGTTCCCTAGACTTGCAGCCTGGGGCAAAGGCCCTGTATGGACAAATACATGTCATGTCTGAATCAGAGCTGGAAGCAATATTCACCTATCCAAGAAAATCTCAAGAAGAGCTTCATCCGTTGACCTGCCACCCCCAAACAGATGGTCAGACTGAGAGGGTGAACCGACACTGGGACAGTATCTCAGATGCTTCACTATCTATCACCAAGATATCTGGTACAACCTCTTACACTTGCCAAGTTTTCTACAAAAATGCGGATCATGCCTCAACAGCATGGAGCCCCTTCTTTGCAAATTATGGGTTCCATCCCTGAATCTACCCAGCACTACCAGCAGCCTTGCCAAACCCACTCACCTCCTACTTAGCTCAACAAATCCATCATACCCAGGAAGAACTTAATGATCACTTAGAGAATGCAAAGAGAGCTTACAAGTGGTAAGTCCTCAGCGGCACCTGGAGGCCCCCACCCTCTCTATAGACCAGAAGGTCTAGCTTGCTTCAAAGCATCTTCTATACTGTAGACCCTCCCACAAGCTGGATCACCAGTTACTGAGACCTTTCCAGTTATTTTAACAACTCAACCAAGTCACTTTCAAATTACAACTTCCCTGATTCCACAAAACACACCCCATGTTCCACATGGCTGTCCTAAAACCCTATGCTGAGAATCTACCAGTCGAAGTCCAGGATCATGAAGAATACTCAGTGTATGCTATCCTTGATTCCAAATACATCTAAGGATCTCTATACTACCTTGTAGGCTGAGAAGGATAGGGACACGGTGGGCACACTTGTAAATCTACCTCCCATGGCCACACTCTGACTTGATATGAGAGTTTCATGAGGCTTATCCAGACAAGTATGGCCTAATTCCGCCCTGTAAAGGAAGGGTGGTGATAAAAGAATGCTCTAGTCTAGAACGACAGGTTTCAGAGTAGCAGCCGTGTTAGTCTGTATTCGCAAAAAGAAAAGGAGTACCCGTGGCACCTTAGAGACTAACAAATTTATTTGAGCATAAGCTTTCGTGAGCTACAGCTCACTTCATCGGATGCATTTGTTGGAAAAAGCAGAGGAGAGATTTATATACACACACACAGAGAACATGAAACAATGGGTTTATCATACACACTGTAAGGAGAGTGATCACTTAAGATAAGCCATCACCAGCAGCAGGGGGGGGGAAAGGAGGAAAACCTTTCATGGTGACAAGCAAGGTAGGCTAATTCCAGCAGTTAACAAGAATATCAGAGGAACAGTGGGGGAGGGGAGGGAGAAATACCATGGGGAAATAGTTTTACTTTGTGTAATGACTCATCCATTCCCAGTCTCTATTCAAGCCTAAGTTAATTGTATCCAGTTTGCAAATTAATTCCAATTCAGCAGTCTCTCGTTGGAGTCTGTTTTTGAAGCTTTTTTGTTGAAGTATAGCCACTCTTAGGTCTGTGATCGAGTGACCAGAGAGATTGAAGTGTTCTCCAACTGGTTTTTGAATGTTATAATTCTTGACGTCTGATTTGTGTCCATTCATTCTTTTACGTAGAGACTGTCCAGTTTGGCCAATGTACATGGCAGAGGGGCATTGCTGGCACATGATGGCATATATCACATTGGTAGATGCGCAGGTGAAGGAGCCTCTGATAGTGTGGCTGATGTGATTAGGCCCTATGATGGTATCCCCTGAATAGATATGTGGACAGAGTTGGCAACGGGCTTTGTTGCAAGGATAGGTTCCTGGGTTAGTGGTTCTGTCGATGGTCACATAAACACCACCCTATATCGGAAACCTACTGACCGCTATTCCTACCTACATGCCTCTAGCTTTCATCCAGATCATACCACTCGATCCATTGTCTACAGCCAAGCGCTACGATATAACCGCATTTGCTCCAACCCCTCAGACAGAGACAAACACCTACAAGATCTCTATCATGCATTCCTACAACTAGAATACCCACCTGCTGAAGTGAAGAAACAGATTGACAGAGCCAGAAGAGTACCCAGAAGTCACCTACTACAGGACAGGCCCAACAAAGAAAACAACAGAACGCCACTAGCCATCACCTTCAGCCCCCAACTAAAACCTCTCCAATGCATCATCAAGGATCTACAACCTATCCTGAAGGACGACCCATCACTCTCACAGATCTTGGGAGACAGACCAGTCCTTGCTTACAGACAGCCCCCCAATCTGAAGCAAATACTCACCAGCAACCACACACCACACAACAGAACCACTAACCCAGGAACCTATCCTTGCAACAAAGCCCGTTGCCAACTCTGTCCACATATCTATTCAGGGGATACCATCATAGGGCCTAATCACATCAGCCACACTATCAGAGGCTCGTTCACCTGCGCATCTACCAATGTGATATATGCCATCATGTGCCAGCAATGCCCCTCTGCCATGTACATTGGCCAAACTGGACAGTCTCTACGTAAAAGAATGAATGGACACAAATCAGACGTCAAGAATTATAACATTCAAAAACCAGTTGGAGAACACTTCAATCTCTCTGGTCACTCGATCACAGACCTAAGAGTGGCTATACTTCAACAAAAAAGCTTCAAAAACAGACTCCAACGAGAGACTGCTGAATTGGAATTAATTTGCAAACTGGATACAATTAACTTAGGCTTGAATAGAGACTGGGAATGGATGAGTCATTACACAAAGTAAAACTATTTCCCCATGGTATTTCTCCCTCCCCTCCCCCACTGTTCCTCTGATATTCTTGTTAACTGCTGGAATTAGCCTACCTTGCTTGTCACCATGAAAGGTTTTCCTCCTTTCCCCCCCCCTGCTGCTGGTGATGGCTTATCTTAAGTGATCACTCTCCTTACAGTGTGTATGATAAACCCATTGTTTCATGTTCTCTGTGTGTGTGTATATAAATCTCTCCTCTGCTTTTTCCAACAAATGCATCCGATGAAGTGAGCTGTAGCTCACGAAAGCTTATGCTCTAATAAATTTGTTAGTCTCTAAGGTGCCACGGGTACTCCTTTTCTTCTAGTCTAGAACGAGGATCTGTGGGGATTCAGTGCAGGCACCACTTCTTCATTGCCACCAGTAGGTCCTGGTAGAATTGTCACTAAGACATACGGAGAAGCTAAGTCCTTCAGGAAGTCTCGCCCTAAGAGATAAGAACAACTCCCTCTCTGATTCCTTGATTGGCTGACATTCCCCATATAAACCAGAAAGCCATTTCTGGGAGTTGTTTGAGCAATGCAGACTTCTGATGGGCCAGGGGAAAAATTCATCCCTAGTATAAACCTGTTGAATCCAACTGAATTACACAAGGTATAATTCAGTCTCACTATATTTTAAATTGTCTAGAAGGCCAAGGCTGATGAAGCAAACTGGAAGTCACATCTCACTAATTGGATATTAAGGTTAGGAAGCATCATTTGTTCCATTTTGAATTTATAATTTATGTGCAGAACTCCAAACATGTCAAATTGTTCCCTGTGATGAAAATGCTTCCTACATCTTGGGGTACTATATCTACAGTATATTTTTGTGTGTATGTTGCTTTAAGTAATTTTTGTCTGCCTCAGTACAATCAAAGTTATACAGAGGACAAACGCTGGCTCAGCAATGGCAGCAAATCAATCTTTTTTCCCCAGACACTGAAAAAGAGAATTTTAAAGAAATATTAACAATATCCCAATCCCAATGGTTTAAGATAATCTGCCACTATGAATTAATATCTGAAATACTGGGAAATATATATTCATAATAAATGCTGGAAAATACAGTATAAATTCATATTTTTACTTTTTAAAATTTAACGGACAATTCAGTTTATCACCCTTCTGCATGCATAACAAGTATATCTTTTTTCTGATGATACATTATATTATACTTTTCTTTCTCTTTTTTACCCTCAAATATAAATTATTTTCCATTCAAGCATATGTATTTGTTGCTAGCAGTCTCATGGACTTAGATAGGAGACTAAATGAGAAGGGATTTGAACTTGGAGCTAATAAATTGTAATTGTTAACAGGAAATCCTCACTGAGTATGTGTGTTTCCATTGGGGTCCTGAAAGCATTGCTTCTTGGCCCTATACTATTTAACATTTTTATCCATTATCTGGAAAAAAATATAAAATGATTGCTGATAAAGTTTGCAGATGATACAAAAATTGGGGGAGTGGTAAATGGTGAAGAGGACAGGTCACTAATTCAGAGTGATCTGTATAACTTGGTAAATTGGGTGCAATCAAACAATATTATGTTTAATATGTCTAAATTTAAATGTCTAGGAAGAAAGAATGTAGGCCATACTTAGCGGATGGGGAATTCTATCCTTGGAAACAGTGACTCTAAAATATATTTGGGGTCATGGGAGATAATCAGCTGAACATGAACTTCCAGTATGATGCTGTTGTCAAAAAGGTTAATGTGATTCTGGGATGCCTAAACAAGGGAATCTAAAGTAGGAGTAGAGAGATTTTTTTACCTCTATATTTGGCACTAGTGCAACCAGTGCTGGAATATTGTGTCCAGTTCTGGTACCCACAGTTCAAGAAGTATGTTAATAAATTGGAGAGGGTTCAGAGGAGAGCCTTGAGAATAATTAAAGATTAGAAAACCTGCCTTGTAGTGATAAACTAAATAGATTGAACTCATTCAGTCTAACAAAGGGAAGGTTAAGGGGTTTCTTGATTACAGACTATAAGTACCTACATGGGGAACAAATATTTAATAATGAATTCTTCAGTCCAGCAGAGAAAGATATAACATGATCCAATGGCTGGAAGCGAGACAAATTCAGACTGGGAATAAGGTGTACATTTTTTGACAGTGAGTAATTAACCATTAGAACAATTTGCCAAGGTTTGTGTTGGATTCTCCATCACTGACAATTTTTAAATCAAGATTGGATGTTTTTTTTTCTAACATACTTGCTCTATGAATTATTTTAGGGAAGTTCTATGGCCTGTGTTATACAGGTCAGACTGAATGATGACAATAGCCTCTTTTTGGCATTGGAATATATAAATCTATGAGTTGGTGTTTAATTAGAATTTTTTCTATCTATCTATCTATCTATCTATCTATCTCAGAGAAAATAGTAAACATTCACAAGTCTTAGTAGCTTCAGTCCAGGTCTAGTTAGTGACAGTACACTACATCTCCATGTGGGAGTTCCCACTTTAGGAACAACCCAAAGACTCCCCTTCCCCCATGGTCTAGTTAGTGACAGTACACTACATCCCCATGTGGGAGTTCCCACTTTAGGAACAACCCAAAGACTCCCCTTCACAGAAATGACACATGTCCCCAGTGACTATCAGAGAAGGTTGTGAATTCACCATATAAAATGCCTGGCTTTCCATACACTCAATACAGAGAACAATGCAGAGAATCCCCCCACAGAGAAAAATTAGCACAACTGGGTTCACTTCAAAAGTGTTGCAGGACATAAAAGGTATATACAGAAAAAACCCTCACTAGACTAGTGACATAGTGAATCACACTTAGATTCTTGACAGGAGTTGAGAAGGATATGCCACATACCAAATAACTATGCCATTTAACCAGACTTTTGAGTTGGAGGCAATGAGGAGCCATTCTGTCTGAAAGAGAATTCAGGGTCACAATCCCCCCTTGAACTTCCCAGAGCTCAAGTGTGCATAGACAACACCATCCTTAGGATAACACTAACATCACGATGACTAATTAGTCCATAGGATACAGCTTTAGGATCGTGCAGGTGCCTGGCCTGCCTCCTCCTTCCTGCTTTAGGCAACCTGTGCCTGTTGGGACATATGGCAGGAGCAATCATTCACTCCTTTGAATGAAGGGACTGCAACTTGCAGAGGGGGAAGTCCCCTAGTGTCCCCCCTCCAGGGCATGTCATCATCTGGGGATTGCTACGATAGTTCAATCCACATGAATTACATAATTCTGCTCTTTTTTTCTGACTACTGTATGTGCAGACTGCTCATAGCATCTGGATAGTGAGACTAGCACCTTGAGTTCAACTCTATTTATACAGAGTATTTGCATACAGAGAATGAGACATGCTTACAAAGGACCTTGCATCCCACAAGGTGAAGGAAGATACAAGTCATTACAAGCCTAGGAGGCTTGTGGGAATATTCTTATAATGGGGGTCTGAGTAAAACTGTCAGGCCGTGCTCTCCAGTGTGTTTGTGGAGACCACTGTCTCTATCCTGGCCGAGTACACAGGGGTATGGGTGGTGAGTGAGCCTGCCCCACACTCACCCTGAAACAGTAGCTCCTGTCTTATGGAGCTGGACCCAGCTTCCCATTCCAGCCCGTTGGCTCTCTCTGCTCACAGATTTGCTACATCAGGTGTTGTATCCAGCTAGGTGAAGACAACTACACCAATTTATGTTGGTTAGCTTGATCCTAGGTGGTCCCTGTAGCCAGGGGCGTCTCTACCAATTTTGCCACCACAAGCAGTTGCCGCCGAATTGCCACCGTCCTCGGAAGAGCTGCAGAGCTGCCGCCCAAAAGCTGCCGCGGCGGGAAGAGCAGCAGAGCTGCCACCGAATTGCTGCTGCAGGACACAGACTACCACCCCAAGCACCTGCTTGGAAAGCCGGTGCCTGGAGCCAGCCCTGCCTATAGCCATGGGACCAGGAACTACAATTCCCAGGATGCACCATGGAGCATGCCGGATCGGGCAGCAGGAGGAGAGAAAGAGGAAGAGAAAGAGGAATAAGACTGTGAGCTTTATAAAGAAGCAAGAGGAACAAACCTTACCTTAGCTAGCTGAGCGAGTTTTCCTCCCAGGAGGCCAGTAACAAAACAAATTGGTGAAGATCATCAAAGGATCCCAGAGAAACAGAATCTAACTGTTTCAGTGTAATCCAAGTGCTTCAATTCCTGCTGCTGAGACCTGCTGTTGCTGCTCTCACGGAAACTCCACAGGCCTAAAAGCCTGTCTCTATCAGGAACTGCAGCTTGCTGAGAAGGGAAATTGAAAGGGGCAGTGCCTAATTTATCAAACTGCTCCTTTTTCCCAGTGAGCGCATTCCTCTGCAGTTCCAAGTAGCTGGCTGCTCTACAAACAAATTTTTACAAGGCCAGCCTGCCATGTTTGTGACCAGAAAATCTTACCAGCTGATTGTTCTCCACCTTTTTTGCTCAATTCACCAGACATGTCCAGATTGCTTCCACACTTATTACCATGAGGCAAGTTTCGCCCACCATTCTGCATGCCTATTCCAGGAGATCCTCTGTTTCCATGGGAACAATGGAAGTCTTACTTCAGGAACTATAGGCTTGCTATAGAAACTTCTGCTTACATGACAGAAAAGCAGAAAGCCTGACTGGTTTATTGCCTTGGTCCTAAGGGCAACAAATCTTTAGACAACTCCCTCCTATTTTCTCTTCTCTAGACTAAACAAAACCAATTTTTTCAGTCTTCCCTCATGGGTCATACTTTAATCATTTTTGTTGCTCTTCTCTGCACTTTTTTCAATTTGTCCATATCTTTCCTGAAATGGACACAATACTCCAGTTGAGGCCTAATCAGTGTGGAGCAGAGAGGAAGAATTACTTCTCATGTCTTGCTTACAACACTCCTGCTAATACATCCCAGAATGATGTTTGCATTTTTTGCAACAGTGTTACACTGTTGACTTATATTTAGCTTGTGATCCACTATGACCCCCAGATCCCTTTCTGCAGTACTCCTTCCTAGGCAGTCATTTCCCATTTTGTATGTGTGCAACTGTTTGTTTCTTTCTAAGTGGAGTACTTTGCATTTGTACTTCTTGAATTCCATCCTATTTCTCCAGTTTGTCCAGATGATTTTGAATTTTAATCCTATCCTCCAAAGCACTTGCAACCCCTCCCAGCTTGGTATCTTTATAAGTGTACTCTCTATGCCATTATCTGAATCAATAAAGATATTGAACAGAATTGTTCCCAGAATTGATCCTTGTCGAACCCCACAGTGATGTATCTAGATCATACTATCTCTCAGAATGGCATACAACCAAAACCAGACCTAGTGAATGCTATTTGTGAAGCATGGAGCCAGAGAACAAGAATAAACTGTGATCTTTCTTGGGATTGTACAAATACTTTAAAGTTTGTACAGCAATTTGCTATGAAAGTAGTTCCTTTGGATCATCTCATAAAACAGGATTTGCGGTTTGAATGTCTTGAAACATGCAAGAACAGCTTTAAGCAAAATAAAACATGCCATTTCCACCAGCCCTGCTCTTAGCCCTTTTACTAATCCATAAAAATCCTATTGTGTGATTGAGAAAGAAGATCTGGCATGTTTCTGCAGTAAGACACTCCAGAACCTATCTGTGGCATAGAAGATGTATCTTAAGATTGATAAAAACTTCTTTCAGCTTTATTCACTACATGATGTTCTGAACAAGCAACACCAAGAATTGCCAAATAGGCCACCAAACTAATGGACTTTGATTTCCAGACAGTGCATCTTCCAAGTACCAAGAACACCATGGCAGACTGTCTGTCTCGCCATCCCATACCTTATCATCAGAGGGTAATAGAAGAAGATACTGTAGAGATTGTCGTTGCAGAATCACGGTTACAACTCAACGAGTGATCACAATCTCAGTGTACAACAGTCATGAAAGAATACAAGGTACTTCAGGACCTAAAGACTTACATAGTCAACAGATAGCCTTACAAGACAATGGCATCAGGACACTTGCAACCATATAAACATGCATCACATGAGCTGTTCCTTGTAAATGAGTGGGTTTTGAGAATTGATCATCTTGTGCCTACATATCTGAGAGAAAGATTGATTCACCTGGCACAAGGACATCTGGGGATGAGTCTAACCAAAAGACAATTGTGAAAAGACTTCTGGTGGCCAGGTATGTACAAGCAAGTTGAGAAAATAATCAAGAATTGCATGCTAGTAGAGATAAGTCATGGAAAACCTGTGACGTCCCTCACACTCTCACTCATTATCCCAACTGTCGATGAGAGAAACTGTCTCAGCATAATGGGACCATTTGATGACCACTCTGTTTATGCAAATGTAGTAATGGTAAACTGTCATTCAAAGTTTCCAGATGTGGCATGGACTGGAAAGGTTTCCACTGAAATATTGATTAAATTCATGTCATCAATCTTCACCAGAGAAGGATTTCCCAAGGAACTGGTGAATGACAATGGAATGCAACTGACCTCTGCTGAAATTTAGCAATACCTCAGTAGCAATGGGACCAAACACAAAATGGTTTCTTTATACTATCCTACAACTAATGATCTATTTGAGAGAATGAACAGGCTGATGAAAGAAAGTTTTCAACTTACCAGTTTGCAAGTGAGACTATGGAAAGACACTTCATGTGAAACACTGTTTGCTTACAAGAGCACCCCAGTCTTAAAAACAGAAGTATCACTCTCTGAACTGTTAAGAGGATGCAAGGCCAGTCCACAACTTACCACCTGTCACTGGCTTACATGTTTCCCTTTTTCAACCAAACTTTCAGATGAAATGACTCATGAACGTTGTGAGAACAAACAAGAACAATATAGACAGAATATAAATCATAAGAAAGGTGCTAAACCTCACAAGTTTCAAATTGGAGATTTTATTTGTGTGAAGCTACCATTCAGAGTCTAAAAAGGACATTCAAGATATTCACATCTTTACAGATAATGGAAATCCGAGGAGATTCTTCTATATTAATAGATGGAAAGAAATGGAACATTTAAAGATTGTCCTCAGATCATCCACCAGCAACAGAAGAAGAGAATGCTAGTTTCCACCTTGGACCAGAGAACATTGATGAGTCCTATAGTGATGATGGACATTGGACAATCTATAGTAGTTGGAATTTCTTCACACTATAATCTCATTCCTGCCTCTCCAGATGTTGGGAGAAGTGTGAGACAAAGGAGCTGCCTAAAAGATCAGAGGACTTTCTTAGTGAACTCAAGTGATGGTTTGAAAATGACTGTTTAAAGTTGTAAAAAGAAAAGGAATACCCTTTTCTTTTTGCGAATACAGACTAACACGGCTGCTACTCTGAAACCTGTTTAAAGTTGTACCATTCTAAAGGTTATACCATTCTAAAGGTGGAGGATGTGTTATATTTAACTAGGTGCAAATAGGTACACCAATTTGCATTTGTGAGTTTATTCCTAGGTGTCAGAGTAGCAGCCGTGTTAGTCTGTATTCGCAAAAAGAAAAAGAGTACTTGTGGCACCTTAGAGACTAACAAATTTATTAGAGCATAAGCTTTCGTGAGCTACAGCTCACTTCATCAGATGCATTTGGTGGAAAAAACAGAGGCGAGATTTATATACACACACAGAGAACATGAAACAATGGGTTTATCATATACACTGTAAGGAGAGTGATCACTTAAGATAAGCCATCACCAGCAGCAGGGGGGGGGGAAAGGAGGAAAACCTTTCATGGTGACAAGCAAGGTAGGCTAATTCCAGCAGTTAACAAGAATATCAGAGGAACAGTGGGGGGTGGTGTGGAGGGGAGAAATACCATGGGCTCAAGAAACTCCCTGAAAAAGCACAAGAACAAATCTGCACAGACACACCCCTAGAACCCCGACCTGGGCTATTCTATCTGCTACCCAAGATCCATAAACCTGGAAATCTTGGACGCCCCATCATCTCAGGCATTGGCACCCTGACAGCAGGATTGTCTGGCTATGTAGACTCCCTCCTCAGGCCCTTTGTTACCAGCACTCCCAGCTATCTTCGAGACACCACTGACTTCCTGAGGAAACTACAGTCCATTGGTGATCTTCCTAAAAACACCATCCTAGCCACTATGGATGTAGAAGCCCTCTACAACAACATTCCACACAAAGATGGACTACAAGCCGTCAGGAACACTATCCCCGATACTGTCACGGCTAACCTGATGGCTGAACTTTGTGACTTTGTCCTCACCCATAACTATTTCACATTTGGTGACAATGTATACCTTCAAATCAGCGGCACTGCGATGGGTACCCGCATGGCCCCACAGTATGCCAACATTTTTATGGCTGACTTAGAACAACGCTTCCTCAGCTCTCGTCCCCTAATGCCCCTACTCTACTTGCGCTACATTGATGACATCTTCATCATCTGGACCCATGGAAAAGAAGCTCTTGAGGAATTCCACCATGATTTCAACAATTTCCATCCCACCATCAACCTCAGCCTGGACCAGTCCACACAAGAGATCCACTTCCTGGACACTACGGTGCTAATAAGCGATGGTCACATAAACACCACCCTATAACGGAAACCTACTGACCGCTATTCCTACCTACATGCCTCTAGCTTTCATCCAGATCACACCACACGATCCATTGTCTACAGCCAAGCTCTACGATATAAACCTCATTTGCTCCAACCCCTCAGACAGAGACAAACACCTACAAGATCTCTATCATGCATTCCTACAACTACAATACCCACCTGCTGAAGTGAAGAAACAGATTGACAGAGCCAGAAGAGTACCCAGAAGTCACCTACTACAGGACAGGCCCAACAAAGAAAATAACAGAACGCCACTAGCCATCACCTTCAGCCCCCAACTAAAACCTCTCCAACGCATCATCAAGGATCTACAACCTATCCTGAAGGACGACCCATCACGCTCACAGATCTTGGGAGACAGGCCAGTCCTTGCTTACAGACAGCCCCCCAACCTGAAGCAAATACTCACCAGCAACCACACACCACACAACAGAACCACTAACCCAGGAACCTCTCCTTGCAACAAAGCCCGTTGCCAACTCTGTCCACATATCTATTCAGGGGATACCATCATAGGGCCTAATCACATCAGCCACACTATCAGAGGCTCGTTCACCTGCACATCTACCAATGTGATATATGCCATCATGTGCCAGCAATGCCCCTCTGCCATGTACATTGGCCAAACTGGACAGTCTCTACGTAAAAGAATGAATGGACACAAATCAGACGTCAAGAATTATAACATTCAAAAACCAGTTGGAGAACACCTCAATCTCTCTGGTCACTCGATTACAGACCTAAGAGTGGCTATCCTTCAACAAAAAAGCTTCAAAAACAGACTCCAACGAGAGACTGCTGAATTGGAATTAATTTGCAAACTGGATACAATTAACTTAGGCTTGAATAGAGACTGGGAATCGATGAGTCATTACACAAAGTAAAACTATTTCCCCATGTTTCAGAGTAACAGCCATGTTAGTCTGTATTTGCAAAAAGAAAAGGAGTACTTGTGGCACCTTAGAGACTAACAAATTTATTAGAGCATAAGCTTTCGTGAGCTACAAGTGAGCTGTAGCTCACGAAAGCTTATGCTCTAATAAATTTGTTAGTCTCTAAGGTGCCACAAGTACTCCTTTTCTATTTCCCCATGGTATTTCTCCCCCCACCCCACCCCCCACTGTTCCTCTGATATTCTTGTTAACTGCTGGAATTAGCCTACCTTGCTTGTCACCATGAAAGGTTTTTCTCCTTTCCCCCCCTGCTGCTGGTGATGGCTTATCTTAAGTGATCACTCTCCTTACAGTGTATATGATAAACCCATTGTTTCATGTTCTCTGTGTGTGTATACAAATCTCTCCTCTGTTTTTTCCACCAAATGCATCCGATGAAGTGAGCTGTAGCTCACAAAAGCTTATGCTCTAATAAATTTGTTAGTCTCTATGGTGCCACAAGTACTCCTTTTCTTATTCCTAGGTGGTTTCTGTAACCTTGGGTCCAGGAACTAC
Organism: Dermochelys coriacea; assembly: GCF_009764565.3. Classification (NCBI taxonomy): domain Eukaryota; kingdom Metazoa; phylum Chordata; order Testudines; family Dermochelyidae; genus Dermochelys; species Dermochelys coriacea. The sequence goes on along the minus strand of NC_050068.2, from coordinate 312,882,468 downwards.
AGTTCACAGGATGCACCACAAAGAGGATATGGGAAGGGGAAGGGGGGAAGAGAGGAGAAGAGAAGGAGGAATAAGAATGTAAGCTCTGTGAAGAAGTAAGGGAAATAAATCTTACTTTTGCAGTTATCTAGCTTCCTGAGTCTTCCTCAAAGGGGTTCAGGTACAAAAGTGGACTTCTCCAAATGAGCAGGGGGCTAGCTATCTGACCACCCCATGAAGACAAGAAGAGGGAAGTGAAAGGTGGGTAGAAAAAGGTCACTAGTCCCACAAAACACTACAAAGTGAAGATGGGGTGCTGATGCGAGGGCTAAAGGGGTGAGGGGCCTGGTAGTGGGGTGGGTTCCTGGATGAGCTATTGGTGACTGGAGCAATTAAAGATGGGAGAGATTGGGTTGAGGCAGCCATGAGTTGGGGGCATTTGGGCTGATCTGCATGGTAGATTGACTTGGATGTTGAGGATAGCAGAAGGGCCCTGCTATCTGAAGGGAGGGAGTAAGGTGTGGAGGAGTGGCAGAGGGCAGGAGTGAAGAGGGAGGTTGGGTGAGGGAAGTGTTTGGGAGATGGTGAAAATTGGGGAGTAGGGGAGGGTTTAAGAGGTGGGTTTATTGGGCAATGTGGCCTGGGGCGGTTGGTGTGCAATGCCGGAGAGGTTCGGGTTTGGGGCTTTCGGCTGTGGAGGAAGGGTTTTGGCAGATTGATGTTTTATGGGGCGTTTATCTGCAGGTCTGTGAAGGAGGGGGTGAGAGGGCTGTGGCAGGAGGAGGTTTTATGCTGTTTGGATTTATTTGAAGAGAAAGGGGCTGAGGAGTATTTATTTGGGGCTGGGTTACAGGGTGTTGGATGGGATTAAGCTAGGGCTAGGTGGGGGTTGTGGAAAGGGATTGGGGAGAGGGAATTGGGATTTGTGGGAGGGAGAGGTTAGAAGATTATGGATGAGGAGTTGAAAAGGGCAGGAAACCTGGGAGATGGCCACAGCTGTTTTTGGCTGTGTCTGGCTCCTTCCTCCTTAGCTTCTTTGCCCTCTCCTTTCTTCCCTCTGTGTCCCGCCCTCCCTCCCTCACTGGCATCAATTCCATCTCAGCTCGAAGGCACCAGGGAGGAACAGACTTGTGGCTGAACCAGAGACAGGGCTGGCTTGCTAGGCACTGGTCACATGCAAGACAGAATCTACCCACAATACCATGGTAAGACCCCAGGGATCTGTCTCATCACTGTGATATTCCCTACTGGTCTTCCCATCACTGGAACGGTGATCTGCTAGGTCACTCCAATCCTTGACTCTGGGAGCCAGCCTTACCCTGCTCTGCTGTGAGAACCCCAACTCCTGGGCTGTTCACGCACAGCCTCTGGCATGTAAGCTGCTCCTTGGATTGTGCAACTGAAAGACACTAGCCAATATTTCCAGTCCCAGACACAACCCTAGGAACCTCTGTCTTGCAGTGTCCAGTTATACCCGCTGGACGCTGCAAGCTTATATGAGTTCACCAGTTTAAGAAAGAAATTGATATGCACCAGGCTTCTTATCCCAAGGGGAGTCTCTGACACACTTCAAACCAAATGCACTGCTTCAGGTAGAATAAAGAAACAGATTTATTATGTACAAAGATAGATTTTAAGTGATTATAAGTCAAAGCATAACAAGTCAGATTTGGTCAAATGAAATAAAAGCAAAACGCATTCTAAGCTGATCTTAACATTTACAATGTCCTTACAAACTTAGATGCTTCTCACCACAGGCTGGCTGATTGCCCTTCAGCCAGGCTCTCCCCTTTGATCAGCACTTCAGTCGCTTGATGGTGGTGTTGTCTGTAGATGTAGGTGGAAGAGAGAGGAAGAGAATGACAAACGTCTCTCCCTTTTATCATGTCCTTTCTTCCCTCTTGGATTTCCCCCCCCCACCTTTCAGAGTCAGGTGAGCATTAACTCGTCGCAGTCCCATACTGACCAAAGGAAGCGGGGTGACTCCATTGAGAGTCTAACAGATCCTTTTGTTGCTGCCTAGGCCAGCGTCCTTTGCTCCTGTGCGGCTGGGCTGGGTTTGTCCTATACATGCCCTGATGAGGTGTGAACTGTCTCTCTGCTCTTGGAGAATTTTTGCCTGGGCTTATTTTAAGCCACGAAGACACATTTTCAGCCTCATAACTATATACATGAAAATATAACCTATAACATTACTGTAACAACAATTACTATAACATCACTATAACAACAATGCTCAGTGCATCATGAGCCTTCCGAAGACATCCAACATGACAAACTTTGCATTGGATACCACACAATCATTTTATAAGGATGAACATGTAGGGTGTTCCCATGTACAGAACATCACAATCACCAACTTACAGACTCCAGGGACTATCCTTGCTTGTCCTGCTATTGGGAAGCCAGGCGGCAGAGTGGCTCAGATTTAAGCAGGAGGGCTGAACCCCCTCTAGCTCTAGCCATCCACCACCTCTGATTACAAGTCATCCTGTAGTGGTGCAGCTGAACAAAACAGCACAGTTTTACAATGAGAAAGATGTTTAATGGCTCCTGTGAGCAGCCAATTGGTAGGTCAGCAAAGCAGATAAGCATAGCTGTGTCCTCTAGGGGACAATGCAAACTCCCAATGAAAGGCTCATACTATTCTGATTTTTTCTCAAGTAGAGGGAGGGTGGTGATAGAGATTAATATGTGACTCTTTGAAAGTATCACATACAAACATTGGTTTGGAATTTATTATTACCTTACAAAATGCTGCATCTCATTTTCACCAAAGTCCCCATGGTTCAACTATCATAAGTAAGCTATCAGCCACAGAAATTGGTAGAAACACAGTCATTTGATATCAGTTACATAGCCAAGTTTCTGTCCAACTGTCACTAAACTGATGCTCTATCCCTCAAATAGTGCCTTTACAGAGACAACAGACATATTTAAAATTCACAGAAAAGGGACAGTAACTTGATTACAGCAACAAATGATAATGTAATTGCAACAAGAGAGAAAACTGTCTATAAAATCAAAAGGTCAGTCAAATCTAAATACATCATCACTGCTCCTGGAAGTAGAATAAAAGAGGCTAATCATCTTGGATGATAATTTTAATAATCTGGCAGATTTGTTTCTTTCATCAGAGCTAGGTGAACAAATGGCTGGGCTGCCAAGGTTCTTTTTAAACCCACAGTATGCTAAATAAAATAAAAATGGGGAAAGGCAGTGTTACTGCTGAATCCTCAGTAATATCTTGGATGACATATTCAAATTAAAACTTTCACTAAAGTTCCCTGAATACAACTAAGCTAATTACTTGAGCTTTTTATACAAATATTATAATAATGGGTACTGAAATGACAAGCATAACATATTGTATAATACATTCACTACAGCTTTTACATTCTTTGAAAAAGAAACAGACCTGAGATTATGTATATCTATATCTATATCTATATCTATATCTATCTATCTATCTATCTATCTATATATATATATATATATATGTAGAGATGAAAAATTGTCTTGTGGTAGAGGCACTAGACTTGGACTATATCTACACTGCACCACAGTGTAGACTATGAGGGTTTAAATTGCAGAGAGCACAAAAAGCATTGCAATTTAAGGGTTGGTCTTCACTATGAGGAGATTGACACGGCTGCAATCAATGCTGCAGGGATCAATTTAGTGGATCTAGTGAAGGTCCCCTAAATTGATGGCAGAGAGCTCTCAGGTCAACCCCAGGATTCCGGCTCTCAGAGAAGAGTAAGGGAAGTTGACTGGAGAGCATCTCCCATTGACACAGCGCAGTGAAGACACCAGGGTAAGCTGACCTAAGCTACATAGACTCCAGCTATGTTATTCACATAGCTAGAGTATTGTTAACTTAGGTCGACTTACCCCGTAGTGAAAACAAGTCCTAAGTGCTCCATCTGGACACTACTGGAATTGAACTAAAAGGTGCCTAGTTTGCATTAATGTAGTCCTGTTTGAAAGAGGCCCATATTAATGCATACTGGGTACCTTCTAGTTCATACCAGCCACATCTACATGGTCACTTAGATGACAACAGTTTGGTGAGCTGTGCAGTTTAAACCATCACAATCTGCACTGTACTGCAGTAAAAACAGGCACTGAGACTCAGGAACACTAGCTACTATTCCTGACTTTACCACAAACAACCTGTGTGACTTAGGTGAGTCATTTAGTCTTTCAGCATCGCAGTTCCCTGTCTATAAAAAGAGGGATAATAAATCTGTCTGCCTGTTTAGACTTGTACACCCTTTGGTGCAAGGTGTGTCAGCCTACAAGTTTGTACAGTACCTTGCAAAAATGATTTTGACTAAAGCTGTATGACATTTTCCAGTACCCCAAATATTTTTATTGTTGCTTTTGAGAAAAATACAAATGTAGTGACACTGAAGGTTTTAAACAATTCATGTTGGTTTCACCAAATGGTTCATTTAGAAAAAAAAATCCAAAAAAGTCAAAATTTTGGTTTTGAAGTATATTCTTGGTCCAAAATTTCCTTCTAATTTATATTTTAGAAAATTAAAAACAAAACAAAACTCAAAATTGAAATAAAATGTCTAATTTTGGTCAAACAAAATGTGTCATTTGATCCAAAATTAACTGCTTACTTTATAATTCACCAAAAGCTTCAAAAAAATTGTTTTGATTTGAGCCAAAACTCTGTCCCCCCCCATTTTCCAGAATTGATATTGAACCAAATAATCCATGATACACACTGCTGTAATCCTGACCTCAGTTGGAGGTCTAGATGTTATTGTAATACAAATGAATCATAATCATAATCGGTTGGAAGTTGGTTGGTACTGGGAAAGCCATGGAGGAAATTCACTTAGCTTCAGGGAGTTAAGAGGTAAAGGTGATAGTATCTTGATTTACTCCCATTCTCTCTTTAACTAAGATAGAATCCCAGTTTAAAGCAATTAGCTAATAGCTAAACACAAATTCCATAGGCAGTTTAATCTCTAGAGGGGAAAATTACTTCCCTCATACCACCAGCTTTCCCTGTAGGTCCATAAAACATACCACAGTGAACTAAACATTATGCCAGTGGAAGGTTTCCCTAGTACATAAAGCTGGAATAGTACTGACTGTATCCAAAGTGGTAGAGGGATGGGGACCCAGCTCTTACAACAGACACAGTTCCTATATGGATCCTATATGGATCAGCTGCTGAATCCATGGGGCTGTCTTTAATTCCTATATTTATAGCCTCACCCCCCTCATACTCTGATTGGCTCATCTGGCAGAGGATGACTGAGTATGATCTGCCAGGTAGATTGCCCCCAATAAAAACTTCCTGCACATCCCCAGAAACAGCTTCAGAACATTTCTAGGAAGTGCCACACCCTATGTCTGGACCCATCCAGGTGAGCTACCCCACCCTCTGCACATGTGTGCAGAGACAGAGTATCTAACCAAAATCCAGGCCTTCCCCACTGCTTTTCTCCCTTTTCTTTGGGCTAAACAAAGACAGGCTGCAGTATAAAGCATGTGAGTTACACTAAGACTACCACTTGAACTGTCTACACGATAGGAACACGGTTATTGGAACTGTGTTATTGGTTGAATTAAAACCAGCACTTAAGAAAAAAGGACTCAGTGACCCTGCCCAGGAGTGTTTGGCTGAGTATTGTTTTGGGTAGGAGCGTGAGGGTGAGGAGGCAGAACAGAAAAACAGGGAAAGATAGAGACAACCTGAGGGAACAGCTGCAAGAAAGGAGGCTGATGCAGGTAAGAAACCTGAGGACAGGGCCGGTGCAACCACTAGGAGAACTAGGCGGTCGCCTAGGGTGCCAACTGGTTAGGGGCAGAGGTGAGTTGTGGCAGGGGGGCGCAGGGAGGGCCTCCTGCAGCAAGTAATGGGGGGGAGGGGGCAGCGCACAGGGGAACCACTCCCTGCCCCAGCTCATCTCTCCTCCGCCTCCTCCCCTGATTGGCGCCGCAGCCTGGGAGGCGGGAGAAGCAGCGGCGTGCTCAGGAAGGAGGCGGAGCAGAGGTGAGCTCGGCCAGGGAGCTGCCGCACCTGGCTCCCCAGACCGGGGGGGAGGGGCAGTGGGGAACTGCTGCAGGGGGAACTCCCTAGGCGGAAGGAAGGAGGGGTGGCGGCTGGGAGCTGCTGCAGGAGGGGCTCCCTGGGCTGAGGGGGAGGCAGCGGCAGAGGGCAGCTGCCACAGGGGGGGCGCCTCAGGGTGGAGGGGGGCAGCGGGGATCTGCCACAGGGTTCCTGGCGGGAGTGGGCACAAGGTGGAAGTTTCGCCTAGGGTGCTAAAAGTCCTTGCACTGGCCCTGCCTGAGGAGAAGTTTTGGGGTCAGAGCAGCCAGCTGAAAAAGGTGCCCTTGGTGCCATAAGCAAAAGAAGCTGTTTCCTGCTATTTGATTCTCTTTGCATTCAGGGACACAGGACTTTGCACATTCTTTGTAAATAAAAAAAATGGTATCGGAGAAAGTACCAGACTTCATCATTTCTACTTCTAACTGGAACATCCCGAGGCCCCCAAAACTTGGGTCAAAATGGAGCTAACTCAAGTTTTCCTAAATTAATTTTCCTAAAACTCAGCTTAACTCTACTTAGTGAAACTAACTAGGAACTGCAATTTGGGATTTACTATGATCTATGCAGTCTAAAGCTCCTTTCCAACCTGGGCTATGAAACAGTCTCATGAGCTAGGTGGGCAGGCTTGGTCAGTTTTGAGGAGTAATGTCTACACAGAAAGCCTTAGCATTGCACAGAGTGAGGGTGCATTTAGGCCCTACTTGCCAGGCACTAGGCTATTTCATAGCCCAGATTAGTAAAGAGGTTTAGACTGCACAGATCATTAGTAAATCCCAAATGAAATTCCTAGTTAGTTTCACTAAGTAGAGTTAAACTGAGTTTTAGGAAAATCTATTTGGGAAAACTCGAGTTAGCATGACTGCAATAGAAAAGTTAGTAATGCTTGCATTGCAATAAAGAATGGTTAAAGTTAACTTATTGCAGTGTGTCTTTATTTTAAATATCATGCACAGTTTACAAAAGCATTAACAACTGAGGCATCTCCTAGAGGTTCAGAAAACCATTATAATCTAAATCACAGGGTTTTAAAAACTTTACATCAGACTTAAAAACCCAAATGAGGTGACTACATTTAAATTAACAACAGTAACAAGAGATTCTCAAAGTCAGCAACTGAATGGCAAAAAAACTAAAAAAAAAGTCAACTCTCAGTGAAATATATCTGTACTCTTAATATATATATTATCGGATAGTATCTCTGCAAGTGTACTTTTACCCTTTGTTTGTCTTACAATTTGGTTTTACTCCCACATCTTACTTTCTTGGCATCTATTCTATAGAAATATAACTGGTCATTACAACAGTGTTATTCATGCAAAATAGACTGATGAAAAAGAATTACAGATGAGAAAGTTTGACTGATGGGATTTCTTCATTACAAAATTATCCTGATCTTAGTATTTTGCAATCATTTCTTTATGAATGTAGAACACATGGAAAATTAAGTGCTGCTGTTATGATACCAATCGTTACTAACATTTGTTCCTTCAAACTGCAAAATGATGGATTTTACATACAGATTATAAAAAGATGTCTTTTTGTAAGTTATTGTGGAGTATTTCTCATCAACTACTAGCTCAATTTAGTAACAAATAGGTTCTGCATATGTAGCTTCTTATAGGGACTTTATGGTCGTAGAGCATCTGCTCGATTCAGCAGCTCAAATCTAGTACTAGCAGAAGCTGTGAAAGGTGGGTTGACCTTGCATGTGGCAAACTCCTGCCATCCCCTGCTCCGTGGACAGCAGGGTTATTGTACTTTTTCCAACTAGATTACCATGGAGCTCCAGGAGTCAGTGATTACTCCTAATGTCTATCCTTTAGGCTAGTAACCAGATTGACATTCAAGTCTTATGCATCTCCCTATCAAAGCCCAACAGGACAGAGATTATAAGAACAGGACTGAGATCTGTAGAAGTTCTATGGATGGGGACGTGGGTCTTCTCAATTATGGTGTTAAGTCTGGCACCATCACATCTTGTCTTTGGTCCACAACTGCACAGGGATATCCACCCTTGGCTGGGAGTAAATCTCAGATACAATTATTTTTTCCCCTCTACTACAAGGGGAGATGGCACAGGAAGCCATTTTCCTTCCCCCATCCATCCCAAGTGCACCTGTGCAGAAGGCAAACATAATCTAGCTAGCCTCAGGGTAAAGCCCAGGGATGTAGGGGCAGCTATTGATAGGGGAGTGCTAGCAAACCCAGAGAAGCCATGTCTGGCCAGTGGTGGGTGGACTATTTCCCCTCTCCACCTGCCAGGAAGACTGTGTTAAGAGGTATGCTGGCTGTACTTACTGCATATGTACAGCAAGTGGCATGTTTCAGTCTTTTTCTCCCCAGAGCCTAAGAGGCATTTTGACTCTCAATAGCACAGTACTTCCAGCACCATCTTTGGGGTGGTATGTCCATCTCTCCATTTTAGGGTGACCAGATAGAAAGTGTGAAAAATCGGGACGGGGGAAGGGATAATAAGAAAAAGCCCTGAATATTGGGACTGTCCCTATAAAATTGGGACATCTGGTCACCCTACCCATCTCCAATGAAGCTCATCTTGGTAAGAGACATAATTGAGTCATTAATGCACAGAGCTCACATTAAATAGCTGCTAGGAAGGCATAATGATAATTAGAAATGAAAGGATTCTTAGTGGAACTTACATACTGAGGATAACCAGATGGAGGTATACGTTTTACAGCAGTTTAGACATACTTACATTCATTTAGTCTCAACTCTATATTTGGCCCACAGTGTTAAATTTCCCATATATCTCAATAATAAAACCCTAAATCATATTCTTTACAGAGAGTATCCAGGCTGTCACGTATCCAGGATGGAACTCTGCAGTGCAAACAATCAATCACATTTTATTAACACAGTCCTACCAGTGGCTGCTCATAGTTGCAGGGCATTGCACTAAATTCTGTCTTGAGCAAACCACTGGAAGTGAAGAAGCCCTGGTTCATTCCATTAGTGTGACATATTGAACAATTAAAGTACAACTGGGGGGTGATAAATCACCTACTCTGTTCCACTGAGACCTAGAATGAGGGATTGATGACCAGGGAGGGCAAGCAGTGTGGCAGTCACTTCGCTTTCCCTAGCTGATACGTCCCACCTGATTTTTGAGTAGTAAGACAGGATTGTTCACTAGTTAGGGTGCTCTCCTCTGACTTGGGAAACCTGGATTGAGATCCGTGCTCTGCTACAGACTTCCTTTGTGACCTGGAGTAAATCCCTTAGTTTCGCTGTGCCTCAGTCCCCAATTTGTAAACTGGAGACAATACCTCTTCCTTAGCTCACTGGGATATCGTGAGGATAAACATGTTAGAAACTGGGAGGTGCTCAGTTGCCTTGGTAATGGGTGGCCATAGAAGTACCATGAACAGAGATTGCACCCACTTTCTTCCACTGCAGTCTCTCCCTGTAGTAGTTTTGCTGCCTCAGGAGCCTTCCATCATATCTGTGAAGGCTGGACTAGATGCAAAGTGACTCTTATCTAGTCTATACAGTAAAGCACTGGGAAAAGGCAACAAAAAGTAAGAGGCACATAATATAGGAATGTTATAGGCATTAAATAACTCAATCTAAAACCTCAAGAACATATTTGTCAAATACAATGTGATTTTTTCCCCAAAAGCTGTGAGGCTACCATTGTCAATTAATAATTAATAGAATATATTTGGTAATGCAATTCAATAAGAAATGCAGTTATAAGGAAGTAAATTGAGCTGGGTAAAGATAGTTGTGTAAGGCAAGACAACCTATTTCCTAGCTTGTTAATTCCTTGAGCTAGGGCTTTGCCTTTATTTTCCCTGTTCAGGCCATGCACATCTGTGGCACTTTGTAAAAATGCTGTAAGATTCTTCTGTTAAATTATGCTTTTTCTAATGCTTCAGACCAGTCGTGGCCCTTGCTTGATAGTGAAGCAAGGAGACTGAAGCATCTCAACCCAGAATGAGGTTTCTGCAGCTTTGGCTGTCCCATGCTTGCCCAGTTCTGGTTTATTGCTCACTGCTTCAACTCTTTCCTCCAATCTTGTACGGGGCCCTATAAATGATCTCCACCCTCCTCATCCCCCAGTTCACTTGCCCACTGGACTCTGTTTCTCAATGTTTGGCATCATGCACCACCACTGAAGTGGGACTTTCCCATGACACAGCCCCAGAACATGTTTTTCTTTAGCCACACTTCTTTTTCACCAGTGTACCCCAGGAAAATCTTGGAAATGTGCAGATCAAAAGGTTTCACATGGTTCTCTGTAGGCCTCACACAAGATTCATATTGTGTCATTCACAAAGCACAAACTCTGGCAGAGTGACCCGAGTCAGCCACTGCTGCCGCCTCCAGAAAAAGCCCCCTATTGTACTCCTGGGGCTCCTTGCAGGAAGCTGCAGGGGCAGACCAGGGCTTATGTAGATCTAGGGAATCCCTTCTCCCTCCTGCATGTCACAGAGATGTCTCCCCTGGGACATTGGGAACAGCTGGCTCAGACTTAGGAGTGTGGGCTACTGCCTGCAATAGCTGGTCTCAGTGGGAGCCCCACCGAGCTGCAGAGTGGAGCAAGTGCCAGCCTCAGCAGAGTGGACAAAGAGGGAAAGTAAGCAGTGTGGCTCCTCCAGTGTGCCTGTGGGGAATAGGGTGGGTGGGAAGAGGAGTATTTTGGAACCCATCTCTCTATATGTGGACCTGGGAGTGCATTTAACAATGTGAGCGTGGTATCAGTAAAAATGTACTTCAACAGCTGTGGTGGTGGCCACCCTTACTGGATGTAGCACATCCAGCATTGGCTTCCTCTTTGGCAAGACTATTTCTCACACGGCTTCTGCAAATTGGTAGGACCACCTGCCATTTGCAGTGATCTCCCCCTGATGTAGAGCCCTCTGTGTCTGCGCAGAGTTAAGTCTGGTTGACATTTAAAGGCTTTGATGACATAGCTCTGTGGGTTAGGAATGAGGGGGAAAATCTAATCCAGCTAATCACATCCAATCAACACAGCTATGCCGGCATAAATCCCAGTGTTGACCGGTAAAACAGGAAACTGATATAAGCTATAGCAGCTAACGAATGCTTTTGCTGGTGTACATTGTATCTTTACTAGGAGGGTTTGCTGCTATAGATCTACCAGTACAGCTATACCAGAAAACCTTTTCTAGTGTAGACAAAGCCTTAGACTTTCTCCCCCCAGCTGATGAATTCCCAACTGATGTATCTTGGATTGCTTTGGCACCTTAAAGCCATTTTCTGATCAATTTACACTGAAGTGCAACATGCCCCACTTTCTACATTACAGAGTAGCAGCCGTGTTAGTCTGTATCCGCAAAAAGAAAAGGAGTACTTGTGGCACCTTAGAGACTAACACATTTATTTGAGCATATGAAGTGAGCTGTAGCTCACAAAAGCTTATGTTCAAATAAATTTGTTAGTCTCTAAGGTGCCCCAAGTACTCCTTTTCTTTCTACATTACAGTTAAGTTTAATCCACAACTTCTTTAATGCTTGTGTATGGTATTTTAGGATTAGGTCCATCTGGCTCACAAAGCTTGAAAATGCAATAGTAACACTGAAGCAGAAAATCAATTTTATTTGAACTTCAAACTGGAGGTTCTTTTGCCCTGTATATCTCTGCTATATGTCATCTGGGAATAAAGGAAGTGTGTCTTTACTGGATTTGATGAAGCACCTATTTTCCTGTCCTCGCAGAGTCCAACCACTTCAGCTATTTTCAATCAGAATGAAGTAGTTGAACATGATTTAGGATTCAGAACTCATTTCCTCATGGGCTCTAGAATAATTTTTGGATGTTTGTTTTGGAGTTTGATTCCAATGTATAACTGCTGAGGCCTTTATCCTGCAAATGCTTACAAACATGTTTGATTTACACATGTAAATGATTCTATTAAAGTCAATGGGACTACTCAGGTACTTAAAGTTAATTGCCTACATAAATGTTTGTATGACTGGGGCCTTAGTGAGCTTTTCTTTCCCTCCACTTCCACTTCTGGTTTTGGGGGCACGTTTCACATTGTCCCATTGAGATTTAAACTGGAATTTTCTTCCTCATGCTCCTCATCCCAGGCTCGCATACATGTTCGGCCAAACTGGTAAAAAATCTTTTTTTAAAAACAAACATATATATATTGGAACTCCAATTAAAACCTTCATTCATCAAATCTGACACACATGGTGGTTCTAATAAACATGAATGGGCAAGAACCTGTGCTTAATTGTATTAATATTATTAAAGCAGCAATGAGGCACCCTCTGTTCAAAATCAATTAGTAGTGTCCAGACAATTGAAGGCTCTGACTGCAAATACTTTAATGCTTTTAATATACTTTTTTAAAAACAAAATTTCTCCTGAGTTAAGTCTGACACTTATTTTTGCTAGTACCCGATATAAAAATATAATGTATCTGATTTTAGTATATTAAACAATGGCTCTGTTCTTTTAAAAAAGAAGTGGGTGACTCTGAAAACATTTCCCTGCTTCTCTGCATTTCAGTAGATGCAATTAAATTGTTTAGAAACAAAGTTCTTGGTGTGAGAATACCTGCAGAAATGATATTCCTACACCAAATATGCCAACACTAAAATGCTAATTATTTCACAGCATAGTTTACATATGAATATGCATTACTCTCAAATATGCATTGTCTAAGTATGTCTCATTGCCTGCGTCTTGGAATCTGAGACAGAATGTTGGTCACCATGTTCCAGTTAAACTATTTGACTTTAGAGGATCCAGAGAATGATCTTGTTTATAAAGAGATCAGCAGTAAATCTTGGCAGTTTTTAACTTCATCCTAAATACTCATTTATCTTTATATATTTGGAGAAACTGGCTATCAGTCATGGCTCACAGGCAAAATGGACTAAATTCTGCGATCTCCACCCCAAGAGCCATAGCATTTGGTCTAGAATTATTAAAATGCAAGACACAGCCCACAACATTGTCTGTCATGAACTATAAATGCTGAGTGACATAACCTCAACATTCCCATTGTATTTTTTATTATTATTTTTAGGGTTTAATTTAGCCATATTAGGTGAATCCAGACTGAAAACTTTAAACAATATTTCATTCATAATAAAACTTATATTAGTATATTACTTAGCATTTACAGCACATTACTGTTTGACTTTCTATGCACTTTATAAGCAATGGGCCTGATTCAGAGGCAATGTTTATGGTGGTATATTTGTAAGAAAATGAGAGCATGTAGAAAGGTAGTGTAACTTCCATCAATTTGGCATTCAGTACGTGTGCAAACCCCATGAAAGAATGGAACAAATTAAGAAGGAGGGTATAAATTATAGCAGCCCCCTACCCCAATACCCACTCTTCAGGTAGATAGTATATAATTTGTGTTTCTAACATCTAGAAAGAATATCTCATCTTCATATTGTGATCTTCCAGTCCATTGTCATAACTGGTCATGGGGAATGAGCTAATTCCAACAGCTGGAACTGCTGAGAGATTTTTAAAACATAACTGTTTAAATATATGATCACCTGCCTTTTAGTTCTGTACTGTATTAGGTAAGGATATACTAATGCCTGTCAAACTGCATTGTTGTGCCAGGTGAAATGTAACAAACAATGATCACCTTGCTTTTCTTCCAATTTCTCAATCTAAAACATTATAGGTAAATAGTACATTCAACCATACACAGTACAGACTGATAACATAAGTTTAATTCAGGGTTAGTATGTGAAGTACAAACTACTCAGGTTTCATCCTGGCAGTTTGTATAAACACAAAGTCTCTATTAACATGTTTCCATTGTACAGTGGGGCACAGCTTGCTATTTATATAGCTCCATCTCATTCAGGAGCTTCTGGTAAAATACTGAAAATTGTCAGTTACCAGATTGGTGTAGACCCTTTAAGATTCCTAACTTGATCTTCCTCAACCATGCTAGCACACATTTCTCAGGGTAAGTTACAGCCTAACTACCCTGCTGGGATATGCCAAATTGTTTTAGCCACTCCCCAGAATCTTGTGTAAAAAGAAACATATAGCACTGTAATTCAGGATTGCTGGGACTGTCCCCAGAGGTCATGAACCTGGGCGTATAGGGCTTAACAGTTTATGCCCTGTTCCCACCCAGCAGCTCACTACTACCTAACTGAGCCGGAGAGGCCATGAAACCTGAAGTTACATCAGGCAGGGCTTCCCTGGTCCTGACTGGAGGAACACCATGAACTCTGATTGGTCAGGGCTCTCTTTTAAAACCCAAAGAGCAGCACAGGAAGTTGTTTGCACAACTGGGCTCTATGACGACATTGGATGCTGTCTTCCTGACTGGTTCCTGATCCTTACCCCTGGTCTCTGACTCCAACCATTGGTTCGACTCTCCAACTGCTGAATGTAGCAACCAACTCCTCATCCCTGACATCGCTCCTCGTTACTTTGTTAATGCGAAAACATATGAGCATCCAAGTAATGCATTATACCACCTCAGCAGCCTAGGAAAATCTACCGCACTTGGGTGGATGATTACCTGGTTTAAGTAATACATGCTTTCATCACCTCCCAGATGGATTACAGCAATTCTATCTATCTGGGCATGAGGAGTCAGTTATTGGTAAATTCTAAATAGTACAGAACACAGCACCATCTCTCCTGAGCAACACAGGTTATGTCAAGCACAGCAAATCTGCCTTATACTCATTACACTGAGTCTTTGTAGAATATCATTTAAGATTCATAACTTCAGTCCTTATTAAGAATATTTAGTGGTGTGTGCTCAGGATACCTAAAAGTTTGTTGCAAGCTCTGTAACAGGACTATAAGTGACAGCTCTATTCCTACAGCACAATGGAGCTGACTCCTGCCAGAGTAAAAATCATCATCTGTGAAGGAGACAGAGCTTCCTCAGGGGCTGGTTGAAGACTGAAGATTTAAAAACTACCATAAAGCTCACCACTTTTCACTCCAAGTGCAAGGTACACCTCTAACTTGACCTTCAGGAATAAAAATCCATAGCCCAGCAGACCTGATACAGCAATTCTATTTAAAAAAAAATACAAATTTCCTCTTGGAGGGAGAAAGGGACAAAGAGTACACATTATGAATGCTAGTTATGTTGCTTAATGTACTTCTGGAAGGTGCTGAGATATCTTGGTATGGGTAATATGGGCATATTATAAGAACTAGAACAGAATAGCTGACTTCTTCTGGCTCAGTCAAGCAATGAATGCTAGAGAAAGGCTTACTCCAGCTACCCTTTACTGTATATAGTTGGATACCTGCAGCTGTAATTGGGGCTAGCTGGTATTTCCTCTTTTCCTTTAGCCCTATCTTCCTTCCTTGCCAGATTGAATGCACCATAAAGGAGTGATTGTAATATATGCATCTGTGCAATGCTACAAAATACATTTTTTATAGAAGATGACTATTGTAACATTTTTATATACAACTGACCAGTTTGAAAAGTCCACATTTTCTCAGAACAAAGAAACAGAATACTTTGTAGAAGACAAAGAAAATCAAGCCTCTACAAACACATAGAGAGCAACAGTAAGTGATGTACATTGCCAGAAAAAAATCCTAAGGCAAATTATGTGTGTGTTTTTATATCTTCTTTTTATTGGAGCATGTAAAGATTATTAATGCACAGGTTATATAGACAATGATCTATGGTATCCCCTTTGTTATAAAACATACACAGCTCTTCAACTGTGTTTTTACAGAGTGTCAGCCTATGAATGTAATTCATTAATGTTCATTCTCAGTACTAACAACAATGGATTCCTTGCTCTATTTTTCTGTTTTATATAAGGGACCAGATTCTGATCTCAGTTACAGGGTATAAACCTAGAATCTCTTCTTTGAAATTTAATGTACCCTGGAATACTTTAGAACCAGGATCTGGTCCAAGGAATATAATAAATTATATGAACATAAATTAAACCAGATGCCCACCCTGGACTAGTAAGTACTGACTTTGGCAACTATCATAATGTGCTACTGCATATGCCCAAAACTTTGATTTAAAGTTGAATTCCTCTGCAGAATTAGCAAGCAGCCAAGTCCAAGTAGAGATGCTGGCATGAGGCATTTCAAAGGGGCCTCTCTTGAAAATGTTGGAAATGCCAGCTACTACTTCCTGCATTTTAAAAAACTTTAAAACATTTTAAACCAAAGAGCTAGACCATGACTTAAAGCCACCATGGCTTTTAAAGCCAATGCTGGGGGGAGCCACAATGCAGCAGGAGCCCTAGGAAGCACTCAGGTTGAATCAGCCAGAATGTCTTCTGGGGAGTATGTGTCAGCTAAACGGCTCTTCCACCCTGGGAAAGAATATAGTGAACATTCTTCTCCAGGTTTGTCTGGCTATGCTGAGAAGAACACCTTGCTTTTGAGGCAGCTCCCTTCGCAGGTGGTACAAACCATGCTCAGGGCTTGCTACCTGTAGTTACATTGTAGTTGCTCTTATGTTTATCCAAAGCAACAGTGTATTTAGTTTGTAAACTCACGGGAGGCAGGGATTGTGCCTTCTCTGGTACAATGCCTAGCACAATGGGGCCCTATTCTTGGTTAGCCCTTGGGCCCTACTGTAATCAATATGATTAATAAATAAATAAATAAATTAAATAAATCATCATCACACCTGGTGTTTACCTGCAAGTTGGCATTAACATATCTCACCAGTGTGGCAAGTTTAAGTACTGTAGGATGAGGAACAAACATACTTAAACCCAGCAAAACCATAAGGGCTCCCAGCTGTCCCATTCCCTACTCCTGCTTCATTCTCCCAGCACCTCAAGCCCTTTACCCCACTACAGCACCTCCTAGTCCTTTAACACCCTCCCACATAGCAAACTCCAGCCCTTAACCCCCTAGTCTTTAGTTGATGAACTAGATGAAGCTTGGGTCTGATCCAGTATGGCAATGCCTATGTCCCCTGCACTTTAGCTACCTGCCAATTAGAGGCACTGAGTTGCTGCCTACTGCAGTCTTATTAGTGAAGCAATGAATATGGGAGGGATCCTGACAAGCTGTTTGTCTGTCCCCACTATTGGCCACCTCCTTCCCCTGTTATTCAGTCAGGCTGTGCATACCTGTGATGGGTTATCTACCACACAAGAAGCATGAAGGGGGGTTAAGGTAGCTAAGTGGTCCAATTAACTGCCCAGGCTACACTTGGAGGAGGAGTCAGAGAGCAGGGATTAATTAGATGAGGCTCAGCTGTACAGGAACAGGCAGGGCTTTTACACAGCCCAGGAGCTGAGAGCAGCAAGGGGCTGCAGGGAAGTAGTCTGCAGTTACTCCTGGGAAGAAGGGAGGTGTGTCTGGGGCTATAGAGGCAAGGAGCCCACATTTACTCCCTGAAATTAATAGGCAGCAGATTTAAAACAAACAAACATGTATTTTTTTTCACACAACACACAGTCAACCTGTGGAACTTTTTGGCAGAGGATGTTGTGAAGGCCAAGACAATAACGGGGTTAAAAAAAACTAGATAAATCCATGGAGGATAGGTCCATCAATGGCAGGAATGGTGTCCTTAGCCTCTGTTTGCCAAAAGCTAGGAATGGGCAAAAGGGGATGGATCACTTAATGATTATCTGCTCTGTTCATTCCCTCTGGGGCACCTGGCATTGGCCACTGTCAGAAGACAGGATACTGGGCTAGATGGACCTTTGGTCTGACCCAGTATGGCTGCTCTTATGTTCTTATCACTTGGAGGAGGAAGTTGTGAGACTGGCAAACCAAGAGAGATTGGAGAGCCAGAAAGGCTTAGGGGAAAAGTAGTAAGGCACAGGATAGCGAAGACCTTGGCTGCTGAAGAGAAGGACCCCTGAGCTGGAACCTGGAATAGAGAACAGGCCTGGTTTCCCCTACCAGCCAATGGGGAAGTGGCACCAACCAGGGAGTGGAAAGCGGATTGTCTGGGACAACTTGTCCCAAAAGACTTTGATACCCTGGAAAGGAAGGACCATAGTGACCTATCTGTAAAGCAGAGTCAAGAAGAGGAGGCTGGAGCTCCTGGAGTGAGAAGGACTGCAGGGTGAGAGAGAATGACCAGTGGAGAGACCACCAGAGGATGGTGCAGCACCTTAGTGGAGATAATCCCCAGATGTGGCCATGAGAAGGTACCCCTAGTGGTGCCAATACCCTATTATCGTGTATCTGTCTAAAATTATTCCTATAACCATTTACTTTCTTTCCACTTCATTCTGACCCTATTGCTTTGTCACTATAAACTCTCCCAGGCAGGGACCCTCTGCATTTGCATTTACTGTGAGGTACCCTCCACAATTTAGGGTACTGTTAAATGATAGCAATAGTAAGTATAGAAATTGTTCTCCACATACAGATATGGGTGAGACGATGCAATCAAATAAAATGTGGCTGTGGACTGAGCAAACAGTTGCTTTAAGGAAAGTGCAGCTCCAGAAACCTTAACTGGTAGAGCAGTAGAAACAACTTTCACCAGCAACAAACTTGGGAAATTTGCTGTTTTCAATAGAAAATGAAAAACACAAATCAATTTTGTTCTAAATTAGCCTGAAATATTTTTTGCCAGTGAAAAATATTGTTGGTTTATTATTATGCGTGTGTTTCTTTTTAAAGCAATAAAGTTCAGCCCATGGTGCAAGTAGAACTGAAGGTCAGTATACCACTGGCTTTGTAAGTGGGTCTCAATCCCTATTACCAATGGGACCACCAGCACTCAAAACTAGGCAGGAAAGAGAGGTCTGATTTCAAGAAGAACCTGGAGACAATAAAAAGCAAATAAGTTTTTTTTTTTAAAGGGTGAAAATCCTGTTTGCTTTAATTCACTATTAATTTAGTCCAACATATGTTTTGGTCACTCTGGAAGAAAAGGTGTGTAGAGGAACTGAGGAAGGGAAAATGTATGGAGAACCCAATCCTGTTTCCTTATTTAAAAAAAAAGGGCATTTCTGCAATGAACCAGTTCATAATATTGAGCCCAATGGATGTGATCCTGATTTAACACAAGGGTAAATCATGAATAACTCTACTGAAGTCAACAGTTCCACTTCTGTAACTGAGGTCAGATTTAAACTCTATGGGCCACATTTTTCTTTGATTTACTGTACAACCTGCAACTCCAGTATTGAAGTTGATCAGGATTTAAAGTGGAAACAAATTTGTTCCAAAGAGCTAGAGAATATCACTTAAAATTAATTGAGAATAATGGCCACAAAGTTAAAAGTATGGGAAGAAAGGATGGTTTGGAGAGTATATTTAAATATTAGCACATGAGAAAATAAGGACATTAAAAACACTGCACCAAACTCAATATAACATGAACAGTTTTAGTATATGTGCAAATGAGGAGAGATTACCTTCCCCCTGAGTTTCAAAGATTTGGTACTTAGATCATTCAAACTGCTTCAGCTCCATATTTCTTGTTTTAAGATGCAGCACTATGCAGAAGACAGGCTATTACAGCTCACATGTTAGAAGAGTTATTTCCCTCTTTTGTCTAATATTTTTTAATGTTAGAGGAAGAAATCTTCATGAATCTGAATTTCACAATAGCTACTCCTCATCCTCCTCCTCTATTTTTTTTTTTTAGCAAATAAGAGAGAGGAGGGGATAAGAAAGGAAACATCAATCCCCATGACAAACTCTTGCTAGGAAGCCTGAGAAGGAAACCAACATCGTTGGTAGGGGATTTTTCTCCACTTCCCTAGACCAGAAGGACAATAGCAGTGAGATCTGGTGCGTACTTAGAAAAGAAGGAGCTATTAACGAGGGGTACATATGGAAACATTTATTGTATGACGTCAGCTGGAAAATAACTATGAAATAGGTAGTACATCTGTACAGCATTGTTTTCCACTCATAATGCTCTTGGGTGGGGCGGGGGGAAAGAAAGGGCAGGGAATATTGAAGAGACATAAGTGCACTTGGTGTAGAATACAGACCTAACCACCTGTTCTAGAAGATCCTAAAGAAATAGAATGAAATAGGCAAATTCCTCCAGGGTGTACCCCATTGAATTTGACCCAGTTTTCGTCCATCAAACAGTAATATACTCGAAGGTTAGGAATGTGTGGTGTGAAATATACATCTGAATTCACAACTTCTATGTTAAACAAACCATGATGTATATGTAACAGATGCTTATTAGATTTTTTGTTTCAGATAGACTTGTCACCCACCATCGAGAGATTCACATTTGTAGCTCTGTGAAAATGCCACAGTGCATTAAACAGGCTGCACAAGCTACAAGGTGAACACTGTTAAAAGTATCAGAGGGGTAGCCATGTTAGTCTGGATCTGTAAAAGCAGCAAAGAGTCCTGTGGCACCTTATAGACTAACAGACGTATTGGAGCATAAGCTTTCGTGGGTGAACACCCACTTCGTCGGATAAGTGTTTTCTCTTTGTTGTCCCCCCACTCCCAGGAATATCATCTCTGATGAAAGAGCAAGCGTGCAAGTGTAACCATCCTGTTCGTCATCAGCAGTTCATTCTGTCCATGACAGCACAGCAGTCCCTCCCAATCCCTGTTTGCTAAACCCTCTCCACACTGAGTGACATTCACACTTCTGCAGAGGGCCAGCACAAGTGTTATGCAGCATTAAAGTCCCACCTAATCTATTCTGTGCACTTACTTGGCACTTAAGTGGTCTCTAGAAATTGTGCTTGGTTTACTGCACAGGAGTGAAATTCACTCTAATCCCTTCTAAAAAGCTCCCTTCCACTGTGTCACCTTCGGAGAGGAGTAAAAACAACCAAACTCACCTTCCCACACCTAAATCAAAACCAAAAAGCAACACAAGCATCAAGATGTTCATATGACTACACCAAATAAGCATATTTATTATTGTAACTCCTGTCCTACATCCACCCTATGACTTGTTTATTGGCCTCATATGTTGCATTATGACTAAAATCTAAACTCTAAGATCTTTGAAACCAACTTTCACCAGTTATGAGAAGACAATACACACTCCTTTGATGCTGTAAAATGAAATTAAATCATAATAAATATAAATCTCAAGGTTGTCAAGAAGCTCTCCTGAACTAGGCATACCCATGTTCAGGGATGGCCCATGCCTGCTGATGCGGGGGCACAGAAGGGAGGCAGAGTGAGGGCAGCTATGTGAGCATTCTCAGTACAAGCCAAGCAGCAAATCGGTGGCAGCTTGATCTTGCATGCTCCCCCATGTGTTGCCTCTGCCCATGTCCAACAGATACCAGTTCCTTCATATCTTAAGCCCTTTCTGCACATGAGAATGAAATACTGTCTTCACTGAATGTAATGACAAAACTCCCTTTGACTGCAGTAAAATCGGGATTTCATCCTCTGTCTTTTGATCTTGATTCCACTGTGAAGGCCCAAACAAGCTCTAATTTAAGTAGGTAAAATCCCTATTTTCTGTAGCTGGAAGTTAGGATCGCTCACTTATACCCGAGCCAAACTGAGTTTGGTCCTACATGTTAACTTCTTCCTCTTGTGACATTACTGACTGTCTGCCACTTTTATATCTTCTCAGTCTTCATTTTGATTTGCTGTTTTACCTCCATTCTTCTCCTGCCCTTTGTTTTATAACACAAAGCATGTGTCTGCATGCTTTGCTAGTCATCATTTTAAAGTATATTGCTTGAGGTACTGTATTCATACCTCTTCATTTACCTTCTTTCATTTATCAGTTTTTTATTCACTGTCATTTTCCCCTGAGTGTGTTCAAAACAGGAGGTACCATTCATTTGGCTGCAATTCTGCCCTCAGTATTCTTGAATGGCTTCGTGAGCAGCACAAAGCCATTACTGATTTTGCAGTGCTGTAGAAGTATAATGGGCTTGGGTCAGTCTAATGGAGTGTTATGAAAACCTGTATTCCATCCTGAGACTATTTTAGGAGATTATACATGTGCCTGGATAAGATATTGCTAGTCTCAGATTATCCCCCAAAGCTATTTGCTGCTTGGGAAACACAGAGGTGTATTCAACACGCTCTTGTGGATACAATATTGTCTCATGTAGAAAGTTAAACCATAGCAGGTTTAACTCAAATTCAAATTCCTCAGATTCAGAAGAAATGAGAGTACAAATATGAAATTGCTTATAGTGTATTTCATTATAAAAGAAAAAATATATTATAAAGCATGTTTTAGCAGAAGTCACACTATTCCTTATTTATAGCACTAGTCTTTACATTTTGAGACATTAGAACCAACTTAAATGGCCTGGCTCAGTTGTTTTTTCTCCTAAGATTTTGTTTCATACTTCAAAGAAAAGGTATTGGATGTAATAATGGCTACTGTCCTTTCATAAGGAAACAATCCTTGTTGATTTTTAGATGTCTCATTTGTTATGAAATATGAAAATCAGTCCATCTTAAACAGCAGGCATTTATTAAAGAAAACAAGTAAATTATAGACACAAATAAATAGGCTCCCACACTACTTGGGTTCCAGCTGTGTCTCCTTTGTTTATGAAAGATCTCACCTTGCTTGGAATGGTAATAGCACACAAAGCACCTAGCCAGACATCAATATCCAACCAAGTGATCCCTCCTAGATCCCAATTAAATATTTCAAAACAAAGACTCTTCTACCACCCCCACGCATCTATTCTGGTCTTTTTATTTATTGAATAATCATGTTCATGACAAAAGTATAAATTCTAGTCCTCCCATCTCCAATCCCCTACCAAAAATAAGATTCAGAATAAGATTCTCCAATCCCCTACCAGCAATGTATGTTGATTGTCTCAGTGGTTGTCACATCCACAATGACCAGTCTCAGCAACTCCAATGCCACTGTAGTGCAGAACACAATCATTTTAGTCAGGGGTTACGTGGTTCATGGCCAATATGTCAGTCCCAATCCCATCCTACTTTCAATTCAGGACACTCATGCCAGTGTGAAACATTCCCCTAGGGCCAGTCTTGGTGTAGGAGAGAACTATAGGACAACAGAATATGTGGTTCCATCAAAATGCATTGCAAAACTGGGTTTTTTTGGGGGGAAAACATGGGAAAATTCTGCCAGTATCAAAACTGGCCACTTCCACATTACACTGAAATATTTTATTTCAAACTTTTATTGTATGGTATTATATATTTTAGTAAAAATGACTTGAAATTCAGATGTTTTGATTTTTGTCAAAATGAAAGATTTCAAATGACTCAAAGATTTGTTTTAAATTCCTTCTCAGAACTTTAAAATTTTGGTCTTTGCTCTAAATCAGAACAAAGACAAACTGTGAAATCTCAGAATCCTTCACAAAAATGGACCTTCTGTCCTCCATGATGTTCTGATTCTTAGTCTGATATGCAAAACAATTACCGCAAACACACACTCCCTAGTCACCTCATTTCTGATGCGGAACCAAATACTCAAGTTTAGTCTTCTGGGCTAACAATGGTGCTGCAATGCTACCCAGGTAGATCTTGCCTACACATGCGAGATCAGGGGGGCTCATCCCTGATCAAATCACAAATGGTAACAACTTTTTTAGGCACTGATCTTGCTGAAAACAGTAGAAACCAGAGAAGTGGGTTTCTGCATACCAACACCCTAGTTCCAGAGATGATGGGGCCAGTGGAACCTATGTGAAATACTACAAACCTGCTCTATGAAGACCTGTCTCCCCAGTTTGGGTTTGCTGACCCAACTTGGATGTTCTCAAACTGCTACAGCTTTCCAAGAAGATTTTCAGTAACAGCCTTACTTCTGTTTTATGTCAGGAGGAGTTTCACCATTATAGATTGGGGCAGTGCTATCGTTTGTGACAGAGTATGCACTGTACGGAATGAAGAATTGACAGCATTTGGAATGTGATACAGGAGAACTCAAATTTTAAGAATCTTGCAGGAAGGATGTGAGTTTCACAAAGTTGAAGAAATAAGCAATAACCAGTCTTTAGGCTGGAAGACACAAAGGCATTTTGAATTCAAAGAGTTGTGTGGTAAATTAGGGTTTAGTAAAATCAGGATTGCACTACAGAACTTCACACCAAGAGTGGTATTTCTTACCTTTTTTCCCCCTATGTTTTATTAGAATTAGGCACTAGCCTGAAAGCCATGGAGAAGGAAATCTATATATGCACGCGATGGGTAGAACGTAGTGAATAACAGGACCAGATTCCCCACAAACTTCAATCTATAGAAACTACCCCTAATAGTGAGGGGGCTGCCTCTTTACCATGCTCACTGAAGATATGCCTTCTCTATTCATACTTGCAACAAGGTTGCATCTTATGGTTTTTTATGGCATATTACTGAAGACATTCCTTCAATAGCAAATGGTTTGAAATGACCCCTTCTTTCCCTATAGGTCACTGAGAAGTAGGATGGGCTAGAAAACAAGAATTCCATTTAGAAAAAAATGAGTGTGTGAAATTTTGTTTTTGTTCTGATGTGGAACAAAAACACCTTGTGACTATGAATATGTGTGTGTGTGTGTGTGTGTGTGTGTGTGTGTGTGTGTGTGTGAGAGAGAGAACATGTGTGTGACTGATTGACAGACCAACTGCAGAATAGCCAATTCCCCACTGGTTGAGGAACTCATCTAGGATGCGGAAAGACCTAGTGCAAGCCGTTGCTCTGAAACAAGCAGAGCAGGGATTTTCCCAGTGTTTTATTTAAAAATGTTCTACTGAGAAGCCACCAGATGGTAACAATACTGACTTGACCTGATTTTCCAATCCTTTTATTCATACAGCTTCCCTGTGTTTCCTAATTTAAATGTTCAAGTGAGTAGGCAAAGTTTCCAATTAGTTATATTTTTACTTTTATTCTGTTTGGGTTTTTTGAATGATTTTCACATCATTGCAGAAGGAGGGAAGAGTTTTCAACCATTCTCACTTTATTACCAGGAACACTTAATCTCTGCAAGGTGCCATTAAAAAAAAGACCCTTCTTGCCAGAATATTATGTGCTAAAAAACCATTAGTGAGTGAATCACTAAAGAAATTTTGTTCTCTGAATGACTGTCTTGGATAAATTCCTCCTCATCTTGTAACTTTGATTATAGTGTCTTTGTGGGAGGCCTTCTAAAGAAACTCCCATACCCCTGACAAATTTTATCATTATCAATAATTTTTACTATGAAATATTTCCAAGCATCCACTGGCTGATTTCTGATTAATGGAATTGTCCTCGGATACTACAGTTTTCAAAAAATTATTTCTTCACAACTTTTGAACATTTAAAACTTCCTGCTTAAGAAGCAAGAGTCTATATCCATATAACTTATACTGTCTTAGTGCAATTAGCTTATTTTCTCCTTCATGGCATTTTAGTGAGATGCAATTGTCTTACGCATGAGATGAAAACAAAAGTACTGTTATATTTTTAAACAGACATTTAAATGTTAAAATAAAGGTTAATTTGCTTCTCCGCTTGAGGCCTCAATGATTCACAACCCATATTTATGCAGCTCTTCAATCAGGGGAATGAAACAAAAGAGAGTTCCATTTCATCTGCACACGTGCTTCATTTTTTAAACACAACTACAGTATATACATTGTTTATACAATTCTAGACACATATATACATACACCCCCATATCTACAGGACTGATGCAATGGTTACATGCATAGCTTAAAGAAGTGATGTGGGAAAACAGGGAGCATTGGACCAAATAAAACAGGCCAACTCCTAGCCCCTGCTACAGTGGCACAAAGGGGGCCCAGAACAATGAGTTCGTAAGTTACTTGGAGATCTTTCTCAGAGCAAGGGAAATCCCCTGGTAATATACCACTCCCTTTTGCAGCTCCAGAGTAGCTAGACAGTGGATGTAGGCTGATGAGGCCCTCCATCCTTTGCATGAATTATGTTTTCTATCATACTATGTATGAATTTACTCCTATGTAATATTGAACAATTCCAGCAGTAAGTGATGCATTGTCTCATGCCTTTTTCTGCTAAACTATTAGTTGTTTTCCCCTGTGAATAAACTCTTGCCTGCCTTATTCATGCATGTAATTCAATTGAAACCAATGAGACTGATTTGTGAATAAGGAAACTTGTTCTGGACCCTATTTCATTGTCCTACCTCTCTGCATCCCCATCATATTAACACACACCAGCATTATTCCCTCTGAACTCCAACCCAGAACTCAACTGAAGCAGCTATGCAGCAGGTGGTACTACAATGAACTTGGAGACACCAGACATGGAGAGCTCTCAGATGCTTGTTTTTTTTCAGTAGAAGTAAGCCTATTTCTCATTGTGCTGCTATGCAGATTGGAGGGAACATTTATACACAGCTACTAGATTATGATTTCTGAGAAGTAACCATCGGCCTATTTCGGCAGCCCTTAAGCAAGTAAAATTGAGGTAATGGATTAAAATTGCAGGATCAGTCCCATAGCATTTAAATTCTAAAGGAACATTTGCATTTATAATAAGAACAGGAACTCAAATCAGCCCATTCCAAGGTGTTAATAAGGGAACAGACATCACTGTATAATGTAGACTTTAGTTTGTCTTTTTGTTTAAGGTCTATATAATTGCATTTTTCATACCCTCAATGACATTTTAGTGTGTCTGGCAGCAACAGTTCAAATCTTACATTAATCCTTTTGTTTCAGGGCATTAGCAATTATAGTCCAGTTAAATGAAGTGCTGTATATAACTCCCACAGGGATATTCTGCAAAAGCTATAACAAATCCAGCAGTATCACTCCTGATAGCAATATGGCTTTTTTTCCTAGTGCAAACTCAACACTTCAGGGCCCGAGTTAAAATTTTCCCATTTTAATGGCAACTTTTTAAATGATATCTTTATGCAAAGAAAAGGTTTGACAAGCTTTTCACTAAAGGCTTTCAAAGTGAATATCATTATACAAAACACAAGAGAGGGAATTAGTTAAAATGCTGACAGTGGACAGCCATTTTCCCCTTTCTTCATATTAATAATTTTAGCTGCTTTGTTTAAAAAAACAAACAACCAACAACAACAAAAACAACTGACCACTGAGCTCTTTGAAACCCTTCAGAAATTCCATCTTAGATGGAACTTCTCTTTGCTCATATTCTACCTGTTCAAATACAAGCAATTTCTACCCCATAGCAATTGTATTTTTTTTAAATTTACATTATTGTTGTTTGTTTTTAATGCAATGTATTTATATTACCATAGCACCTACGATCCACAATCACACACCAGGACCCCATTGTGTGGGGTCCTATACAAACAGAAGAAAATCCAATCCCTTATAATATACATTTTATTCATTAAGTATCTTGTATCACTATGGGCTATAATTTCTCTCAAAGGCAGCTGATGCACCTATTTGTTATTACGTACAAAAAAACCCCTACATTTAAAGAAAGTTGAGGTTGCAAAGTGAATCACATCAAAGTTAGGAAAAAGAAAAGGAGTACTTGTGGCACCTTAGAGACTAACAAATTTATTAGAGCATAAGCTTTCATGAGCTACAGCTCACTTCATCGGATGCATTTATGAAGTGAGCTGTAGCTCACGAAAGCTTATGCTCTAATAAATTTGTTAGTCTCTAAGGTGCCACAAGTACTCCTTTTCTTTTTGTGAATACAGACTAACACGGCTACTACTCTGAAACCTATCAAAGTTAGGAAATGCCAGAATTAAATTTGCCTATGCAACCTTAATTGAGCCCCTTTGTGTGTGTACATTATGCTACAGTCTTTTATTACATGAAGTCACATTTTGAGGTTCAATCCAGACCAGACTATGTCTGTGATGCAACAAGTAGTCTGCTGGAGTCAGAGTTCAGGACAAATCGTGACAACCTTTCACTCGTCTGGATTGCACCCCAAGAAGTGACACAAGATTGTACTTTTTTATCCCACAGGACTGCTGCCTCACTCAGTGCATAGGATGGATGGAGATCACCCAATGAGCAACTATTCAATATTTTGTTTTCTCACCATCATTCAGTGTGGCTCCATCCCTTATTTACAGCACATTATTCAAACCCTTCTCTTATTAATTTCTTCATGTGCTTCACAAATGGTTACTAAACTTATCCTCACAACACTGCTATGAGGTGGTAAGATCATCCCCAGTTTACAGATGAGAAACTGAGGCACACACAGTAAAACATGTACTCTAACTTTGAGTGTCCAATTTGAGATGCCTAAGGCCTGATTTGCAGAGAAATTAGTATCTTATAGCACTTTGAACACATAAAAGATAGTTCCCACTACTTTCATTTGCAGCTGTGAATGCTCAGCAATTCTTCAAATCTGACCCCAATTGTTTGACGATGGGCACCCAGAAAATGAGTAGCACACAAATAGTGACTGTCTGTGAGAAGTCTGGTGCAAGTGATTTGCCCACAGCACACAAGAACTTTGTGGCAGAGGCAGGGATAGAATCCGCTTCGCCAGGGCAGCCTTCAAATGCATTTACTCTGAGATCATCCTTTCTCCTTCACTCCTCTGCCTCCTTCACTATGCATCTCCAGCTCCTGCAACAAACAAGGCAGTGATCCTATAGACAACACCCTGTTTCTCTAAACAACCTTGATTCACTCCTATGCACAGTTCACCCTATACAGTGAATGATGCAGAGGTCCCATGAAAATAACAGTATGTGATCAGGTTAAAGATAGCATAGTTCATACACAAAAGGGGGCCAAATTAAGACTGCATGTGCAAGAATTTCCTAACTTTTTAGTGCTTGACTTTGTAACTTTAATGATCTTTTAACATCGGGGTGTCTTTAACATAATTTTGTGATGCGGTATACAAACCCCACACTGGGCAACAGGGCATTAAGGAGCTGCTCTAAGCTCAGCCAGCACCTCTTTGCCACACCTGCAAGAGATGCACAGACTAGAGGAGGAGCTAAAAGGGAGCAGAACAGCTCATTTGGGGGAAGAGAAGAGAAAAGACCTTTATCTTGACGAAAGGCAGGATTTCTCCCATCAACAACAGCCTGAAGGTCCCTCCCTAAGGGAGGACCTGCTTCCGATAGACCCTGAGAAGGAGGCACTTCCTCTTGTCATACAGTAACCCAGTTTATTTGTGTTGATTCCCTGGGTCTGTCCATGGACTACCCCTGAAAGGGAGAGACTTGGAACTGACCTGGCTGAGAGAAAGCAGATGCTGCTTCAAGAGGGAGAGAGCTACCACACCATGCCTGGAAATGGGGAGGTATCAAGAAGTCAGCTGACCCCTTCTTACTCTCCCATTACAGACTGAACTTTGGACAACAGGGTAGTAGGAAGTGGCCCAAGGCGGATGGCATTAAGGTACTTCTGGGTGTCACACCCTTTTGTTGCCCTCATGAGACTCTGGGCCAGATGCCAGTGGAGTAGAAGGGCCTGGGCTCCCCTACCAAAGTCCCCCCCCCCCCGACTCCCATATGTTGAAGAACCCTAAGCCCTGACCTCTAGGCAATGCGTCCCAGAAGAAAAGGCCATCACTAATTTCCAGAGTTTTTTAAAGACCAAGTGAAATAACAGATCCCCATATGGTTCATTATCAGGCTTGGCATCTTTTGGATCCAACACAGTTCTTTTTCCACTTGAGCTAATGGAGTAATTGATAACAGTAGTAGGCTGTCATCCTCTGTGAGCCACCCACTAGAGAGAGATGAGGCACTCATTTGGCCAGTAGTTTTCGCAGGTATTTGCAGACCTCTAAGTAGTGTTGGTATGTGGATTTTCCTGGGTACTATTCCAGGTTAAGGTAGTGTACTCATCATCCATATCATCTTCTTGGGTCAAGGTGCAATGGATCTTAGTCTCCAGC
Organism: Dermochelys coriacea; assembly: GCF_009764565.3. NCBI lineage: Eukaryota > Metazoa > Chordata > Testudines > Dermochelyidae > Dermochelys > Dermochelys coriacea. The sequence goes on along the minus strand of NC_050068.2, from coordinate 312,852,725 downwards.
ACTTCCTGTAGGTCATCTGCTTCTCCCTGGCCCTTCTATGGCTCCACCCTCCAACCAAGTCCCAAAGTTCAATCCCATTTCAGGGTAACAAAAAGGTCCAATCGAAAGCTCATAAAACATCTCAACACAAAATAGCTTTTGGCCTCCCCTTTTAGGCTATTCCTCAGCCCATTCTTTGGGCTCAGTCATCAGCCCCATCCTGGCTGATGACTAGTAGAAACTAATAAAGTAACCCAAGCCCACTCTGGGTTCCAGTTCTGGAACCTTGTATTAAGCAGTTAAGTATGTTTCTTCAGACATGCTTTTGTTTCCCTGGCCCACTTGCTACCTCCTAGCCCCCTTGTGCTGCTCCCCCACAGCCTCTCTTTAGGTCTCAGGCCTCTGGCTTCTACCTAAATCCTCCCCTCTGCTCCTTTCTCTGCTGAACTCTTCCACCCCTCTTGAGCTCCACTGAAGTGCCTTTAACTGGCCCTCCCACAGAGGAGCCTAACCTGCTCCCTGTCAATACTTCTATTTGGTGTGTTGCCTCTATAAGCAGAAAGGAGCCTGACCTGCTCTCCATGGAATTTTTCCCCTCAGGCAAGTCTCATCTCTTCTACAGTCTCCCTCCCCACTGAGTTCCCTAATGAGCCTTACCTAGCTCCACCCACCCCCTGACAAGAGATAATCAATCACAGGTACAGGGGCTGGCTCTTAACTTCTTATAATGGAAAATGTCAGGCAACCTTAACTTTAGAGGGTTGCAACCTGTATTGCCTGTAATAAATGTGAACCTTAATATTTCTTCCGCCATGACGTCTTAATCTCCTCTTTTACTTTGTTTTTCAGTCTCTCTTATGTAGCCTTCAACCATGATTAGGAGCACAAAAATTCAGCTGGACTCTGCTTTAACTTTTGAATTGTATTTCTGTGGTGTGGTGAAATCTGCTTTCTGCCACTTTACACTCCTTACCTGGGTGCATCCTCCCTCCTCTTTTCCTGATGTGAAGTTTCTTTCCTTTGGCCTCTTCAGACTATTTTACTGATTTCCCTGCACACACAATTAAACACTTTACTTCTCATATGAAATGCTGCTGCAAGGATCTATCTCATACCAGAGGAAGTAACACACATACCCTAGTCCTGACTCAATTATACTGTTTGCCACTCTGATTCCAAATCAGCTTCACAGCTGCCTCTTGATTTATAAAGTCTTTTAGAATCTTCACTTAATTTCTTTCTGCAGTCTGGTCACCTCATGTTTCACCCCACATCATTCATTTACCTTCATTCTGAAATTGTGTGTCCAGAAATGCCCAGAAGATGCTAATCTTTTTCAATCTTTAAATCACAGTGTAAGACCCACTTGTTTTTGCTTTGCTTCCAGAATGACTAAGCTTGGCACTACAGACTGTATCATAAAATTATTGTGCCTCTCTTTTATGAAACACTTTGAGATATCTTGGTCTGAAAAGATTCTGGGTTAGTTGATGATGCTGTGGTTCTAGGTAAAGAAACATATTACATTTTTGTATATGAGGCCTCCAGTTAAAAATCAAAATACATCAAAAACCATACCAATGAAAGCTGACTTTCTATATAATCTGTTTCAGAGTAGCAGCCGTGTTAGTCTGTATTCGCAAAAAGAAAAGGAGTACTTGTGGCACCTTAGAGACTAACAAATTTATTAGAGCATAAGCTTTCGTGAGCTACAGCTCACTTCATCGGATGCATCCGATGAAGTGAGCTGTAGCTCACGAAAGCTTATGCTCTAATAAATTTGTTAGTCTCTAAGGTGCCACAAGTACTCCTTTTCTTTTTATATAATCTGTATGAATATGGGTTTAGAGTGAATGAAAATCTATTTCTTGAAACAATGGTTTCCAAACTTTTTCATGCCATGACCCCCTATGGGCTTTGAGGTGTAGGAGGTCTTGGGGCCCTAGAGGAAAGGGAAACCTACAGAGTGATCTCATACCATACTCACCCTGCATTGGTAGTTCCTGAGGGCCTGGCTGGGCATAACTCCCTGCTCTGTGCAGTGTGACCTGACGCCGGTGCCCAGGTCATGTCATAGCACAGCTCAGGCTTGGCCCAGCCTCCCTCTGTTTTTCACTCCCCTGAAGCTCATGATCCACAGTTTGGGAAATGTTGGATTAAAATAAAGATTCTTCAGAAACCTGCCTAGCAATTGCTTTTCTTTATTCTAAATGCATATTTAAAATGACTTTACTGCTAGGGAACATGAGACTTCTCCCTAAAGGATGAAAGAGAATCAGAGAAAATGTTGTTCCACACCCTCAGTAGTATATTTTCTGTTTGGATAGTTGGAAAGTCAGGGCTTAACCTCCCCCAGCAGCTACCAATTCTCCTTTCTGACTTCAATCTCAGCCCTTTCTCTACCGCAAGCCACTCTACCCTATCCTTAATAAGAGGTTCTCTTCCTCCCTATCCAGACTGAAGGAGGTGCTGAAGCAACAGATCTTCTTAGCCCCAAAAAAACTAGGGACAGAGGATATGTGGTCAAGTTGAGTTGGGATAGATTGGTGAGAATATTTTCAGGAGGGTAGGAGTTTGGCTTGTTCAGTTCTGGTTCTCCCCAGTCTTTCTCCCCTTTACTCCTGATTCACTTCCCAGCTCCCTTTCCCTAGCAGAAGCAGGTTCCCTCTATCTTAATGAAGAAGTTGGGTCAAGGTGCATCTGTCCCATCCTCCAGCTCCTTAATTAATTCTCACTGGACTGTAAGGCAGTCTAAAGCATGATCTGGGAGGCTCTGAACTTATGTGAGATAGATGCAATTTTTCAGTTGTAGAGCACAAGTATCGTGTTTTTTAATGAATGTACAATGAAGTGTAAACAATTACCTAATTTGCTTTTGACTACTAGCACCATTCAAGAAATGAGGATGCAAAAGGTGGATGAATTATCATGGTCTTGGACCATAGTTAAAATCCTCATTTCACAGCTAAAGAAAGTTACTTTTCCAGTGAAACCTGGCTGGAAGTCCAACCACTTGTACATTCAAACAGAGAAAATCCCCAAGTTTAATTATAATATTGCTGTATATTGAGGAACAGATAAGTGAACTATTGTTTTTGTATATGTGTATCCTCCAGGTTTTTCCTTCTCTAGCTTCTTTTATATCTATAGCCCATAGGATTATTTTGCTAGCTATTATCCTACTAATCCAGCCAGCTGTATCAAATAATATGTTTCTTTTTCTGAAATTAATCTACTTCATTCTTATATTTTATCAGTATTAATTCCTTGGAATTTAGGATGTGTTGAGGCATGTGTTTCCTAAAAATAAGTTTTGCTGAAATGCAAGAAGACTACTCCTCTGTAAAATCCAGTAAGATCTGCTATATAGCAAAAAAATATAATCAGTTAAGAATATGTCAGCATAAACCTGGCAACCTTTGGCACAGATAAGAATGGTCCCTGAACTTTGGGGAACCAAAGGGAGGAACTATCCATATCACTCAGTAGGTTTATCTGGCATCTACAACTTGTCGGTAACTGCAGGGTACACCACAACTTGGAGGTCACCAACTGAGCCTAGGTTTGCAGTTTTGGAGTGAGATAATCGTTATTAATATATTTAGAAAGTAAGTGTCATAATCTACTAACCTATAAGAGAAGGGTACCCATAAATTTATTTGGGTACGGAAATAAGATTTGGATATAGTAGCTTGGGCCCGAATTACATAGTCTCAGGATCCTATAAAATACCTTGTAAGTAGAGTCAGGAGGCTCTTCTAGCTCCTGAAGCTTTGGTTTCTTCGAGTGCTTTTTCCAGTTTTCCTATATTCTATAGACGATCTTTTTATCAGCTCAGCTTGTGCAGTATAGTATAACTACTCAACATTCCTAACTATTGGGGAAGCCAGCACCATTGTGTTATTTGGCATGCTGGGTGTGAGGCTGGTCCCTCACCTACTTTTACCGGGTCCTCAAGTAAGGGTGTGAGTATGTTAGGTTAAGGTACTTATAATAGAAATATTACCACCAGGAGTTTTGGAATTCTTTTACTGTTTTGTAAATATAAGTTTCATAGCATTTATTATTCTTACGTTAATTTCAATAAAGTTTTTATCAATTTGGTATTGTCCTCAGTGTACGTGTTCTTGCCAAGCACCCGAGAGTCCTCCCCTGATATAGAACTCTGAGTTCTTGAACTCTGTAGTCTGAATTGGATAAATCTTCCAGTCGGATGCGATCAGTGGTGAGCCATAACAACTAACCCATCAAATTCAGGTCAACATATCAAATAACCTGTAGTTAGTTTGGAAGCATTTTTGGCAAAATGCCTATAAGCTCCATTGAAGTCCGTGAGGCAATGTTCATTTACACCAGTCAAGGACTAGTCCAATAGCATTTCCCAATTCTTTTAACTTGCTTCTCCCAATTCAAAGCACCAGTAATGTCCATAAGAGTCTTGCAAGCATCCACTAAAGCTACAGAAAAAGAAACGTTTCAGAGTAGCAGCCGCGTTAGTCTGTATTCGCAAAAAGAAAAGGAGTACTTGTGGCACCTTAGAAACTAACAAATTTATTTGAGCATAAGCTTTCGTGAGCTACAGCTACAGATGCATCCGATGAAGTGAGCTGTAGCTCACGAAAGCTTATGCTCAAATAAATTTGTTAGTCTCTAGAAAAAGAAATGGAACTTAATTCATTTAAACTTTTCTGCCAGGGTCAACTATTCATTTTAGGCATGTCTATAATAAGAATAGTAAACTGGAAGTGATCATATTATGTATTAATAAGCTGAAAACATGGTACAGTTGTAGTTTTTAGCATGGTGAAAGGAAGACAAAGCTGACAGAATTATGGTGTATACTATACACATACTGTACTTTGCATGAAATTAGAACTCAGACATTTAAGTTCAATAACCAGAGGATCTATTGACTGAATCTTTCAATTTGTGTGCAAGCTACTCTACCATACTGATTCTGACTATGATATACTATCATCTCCTAAGTCAAAATGGTAAATACATTTTTGTTGCAAATGGGAAGACCTGATATTTTTATTAATCAGAAGTACTCTACAACTGCATATTTTTTGGTTTTGCTTCTCTATGACAAATTTCATTAGTACACCCAGAATTAGACTTGTCTTTAAAAAAACAAAGTATCGGTAGGACAGAAGCAAACTTGGAAATGACATTCCTTATTTCAGCAAGCTGAACTACTCAGCTGTCTGATCAGTTCCCCTCTTTTAAAGAAGTGCTTTGTAAGAACTAGACAAGTGATCAACTTTTGTCCAAGAACTATTTTTGTAGGATTTCTGGGCAAAAGAACAAAGGGAACTTTATATAAAGAACAGAAAGAAATGTTCATGCACTTGAGATTTCTGTCTGGGTTCTTCTGAGATCATCATGATGTCTTTCATTTATTCTTTTCTGAAGTAACATAGTGTTGTCTTTTAAAACTAAAATATTCTGAACCAAAAACATAAGAATTTTATAATAGTGCTGTATGTCTAATCTCTTTAAGAAGAAGAAGAAGCAATGTAAGTGAATTTCAAATTTTGTTTTAAAATAGCAGTATCTGCTTCTTAGACATATAAAAATGTAGGGCTGGAAGAGACCTCAAGAGGTCATCTGGTCCATCCTTCTGCCCTGAGTTAAGATTAAGTATACCTAGGTCATCACTGACAACAGGTGTTTGTCTAACATGCTTTTAAACCCCTTCAAGGATGGTGAGTCCACACCCTCCCTAGGTAATCTGCTCCACTGCTTATAGTTAGAAATTATTTCCTAATATCCAACGTAAATTTCCTTTGCTACCAATTTCTTCTTGTCCTACCCTCAGTAGACATGGAGAACAATTGATCAATCCTCTTCTTTACAACACCCCTTAACATGTTTGAAGACTATTTTCATATCTTTCTTGCCAACCCCCAGCCTCCTCTAGATTAAACATGTCCAATTCTTTCAATCTTTCTTATACAAAAAGGTTTCTAAACCTTTTATCATTTTTCTTTCTTTCCTCTGGACTCTCTGCAAGTTGTTCCCATCTTTCTTAAAGTGCACTGACCAAAATTGGACATGGTTCTCCAGGTGAGACCTCACCAGTGTCAGGTAGAGTTCTACTATAATTTCCAGATCCTTTTCTGCAGTATTGCTGCCTAGCCAGTTATTCCCCATTTTGTAGCTGTGCATTGATTTTTCATTTCAAAGTGTAGTACTTTGCACTATTCTTTATTGAATTTCATCTTATTGATTTCAGACCAATTTTCCAATGTATCAATATCAGTCCAATAATACCACACCCACCATCACTACCCAAGGGATAGGGGTTTATACCACACCTGAAGGTGAACAAGCTTCGGCTCTGTTGAGCTAATTATAATGCACTGAAGTGGGGTGAGTGAGTGAATCTGCATGTCGTGTTGCCCTGTACTGGCTGACTGAGAGAGAGGATAAGGGACCAACTACTAGTAATCAGCTAACAGGGATCTCCTTTATCTCAGGTAGGAGAGACCTGTTTTTTTGGAGTTTAATTCTACTCTCAACTCTGTAGATGTGTGTTTGATTGATATGGCAAATGTGTCAGTTGTCTGCAGCACATGGATTTGTTACCCATTAGTGGAAATAACCCTTTTCTGAGAATGTCCTTGCACGTGAGAATCCAGAGCTCAGAACAACTATCATAGCAGCACAGGAGAAGAAAAGTGAATCCAGGACCCTGTGTATTTCATGGCCACGTAATTTGCCTCAGAATCCACCTCTTGCAATGTAAGTGTTTCGGAATCTCAGCTTTCATTTTTAAAACATAATTTTGAAAATGTGAACAGAGTGTAAGAAATGGAATGTAATAGAGTGTAAAGTCTGTAACCAGTGTGTTCCTAAGTTTGAAGACAACCTGAAACAATAGCTCTGAGTGTGTGAACAATCTCATTCAAGTCATTCAAAGCCCTGAACACAACATGATCCCAAGGCTGCAGAATGTGCCTGTAACCAGCCACCCAACATTTGTTTTCTATATCTCTGCCCTCTTGGCAACTACCTGATGCCGCTTCTCACTCTTTCTAGCTTTCCCCACATCCCTGCACTATTCTACATGAAATACTCGTTTCTCCCATATATAAATATATATAAATGTTAGCCCTGCAAATCTCAAATTTCAATTTGCCCTCTTGTGTATGTTGACCCTATTATGGAAACTAAATGACTTTCTCCATCCTTCAATGCTTGAAGGAATGAGACATAGTCACAAGAATAATTCTGCAGGCTTTACTAGCATGCAGACAGCTGTCATGAGTACCTCGGTCCAGAGCTAGCTTGAACTCCTTAGAACACTCAGTTAAGTACCTAATGCCAGATCTTTACCTGATGTAAATTGACTACGGGCAGTGACTTTGCTGGAGTGATGCCAATTTACAGCAGCCTAAGATCTAGCCTTTATTAAAAAGCATTTTCCAAATGAAAAGCAATGTATGTGTATTGTTAATATTAGACTAGTGGGACCAGAGGGTCAGTAAGGAAAAGTGAACTCTTATGTCATTCACCATTAAGAATAAAAGAAAAGTAGTACTGTGGCACCTTAGAGACTAACAAATTTATTATAGCATTAGCTTTTGTCAGCTACAGCTCACTTCATCCGCTGTAGCTCACGAAAGTTTATGCTCTTAATAAATTTGTTAGTCTCTAAGGTGCCACAAGTACTTCTTTTCTTTTTGCGAATACAGACTAACATGGCTTCTACTCTAAAACCTACCATTAAGAATGTATCCCAGTTTTAACTCTTTTATTGAACAATTACAGAATATAGAATACTGATCCTGCTGTTCAACACTCTCTCCAATCCTTTATTGCCAAGGAGATACAGCTCTTTCCCATCTCTACTTTCTGGCATGTTCTTGTACTTTTTAAAGGTTGGTGTGATGTAATTAGGAGAGAGAGCATCCTGGGACTACACACTTAGCAACAGTCCACATTCAGATGTGGGGTCTGCATTTCACCTATCTGTTGCCAAGGTAACAAAGGGTTTAAAATCAGTGATGTTCTGAAAGCCTGATCTCGTGTGTTATTCAACAAAGATAGCTTACAGCAAGGTGTGAGTTTGTTTGTTTTTTAATTTGCAGCACTTTTTAAATAGTTGTAGATACTAAAAATGCTAAAGAACATTTAAATAATATGGTAGAGTCACAAATAGGGATGGAAGAATATGCAAAATCAGTTAATGGTTCCTAAAATTTGTTTAAAAGAAAATATAAACTGGTAAATACCTCTTGACAGTGCAATATAATATAATGCAGTAAATGTAAGATTTAGAGGCTTTTATTTATCTAATTTTATACTATTTCCCAGTTCAGCATGAACTTAGGCAGGATTGCAGGTTCAAAGTACTGTAACTAAAAACAATGATGTATTTCAAACAGCTCAAACTAGATTTTTTTTTCTAGCGGCAGGGTGCTCTCTCCCCAGTTCATCAGATGTGGAATAATAATTTTGAGAGGAATTTAAGAAGACTATACATTACAAATGGAACACTCTCCATATCATTTTCACAAAACTTTTCCACTCAGAATAAAACACTTGTGCATGACATTTTTGGTTGTAAACTTGAATCACAATAGAACATCCCTGCTGCACAGAAAAAAATAAAAGAAAAAACTCATATGTAACCCACACACCCCCGGGTTGGGGTGTTCTGTCCCCTCTAGTGGCACCAAGACCACTTAGAGATGAATTAGTCTGCTATAGCCTTAGCTACCAGCCACAAGGCTCTTAGCTCATGCAGTAGAGGCTCATGCATTTAGCTTCAGAGAGCCCAGGTTTGATCCTGCTGATGATGACCGGGGTTTGTGGGTGTTACACATACATGATTCTTAATCTTCACAGGACCAAGTTCCATTGACATCAATGAGAATTTTTACCTCCCTCACTATTCCCAAAGCCATATGGCCCCAAGAATCCAATCCTACAAGGTGGTGATTATCTCCTATGAGATACTGAACCAGTGGGCAATATGCTGCAGTTCTAATTCATTCTGTCACAGGCAAACATTTGCCTGAGTAAAGACTGAATAAAATCTCAGGAACAAATCAACATCTACTATGGGAAAACCAGAAATGAGAAGAAAACTATGAGGTTCCCCTTCATGGAATTCCCTCCAAATATTACCCCCTGGTCCGGCTTTATGGATGAAGTAGGGGATCTGACCACAAGCACCATGAACCTTTGAGATCTGCATGGAATCATGGAATCTATAAGAAGCCCACAACCATTTACCTTGAAACTCTGTGACTCCACAACAGCTCCAGAACTACCTGTGGCTTTTACATTGCAGGTCCAGTGAAGGTGTGTTGCCAGGGCTTCCTGTACCTGTAACTGCATGCTGAAATCTGCTTGGAAGGGAGGTTCCTCAGTAGAGGGAAGCTTTCCTCAGGAAAGTTAATACTCTGAGTCTGAAGTCAAAATCCCTGAAAATTACTCAGGGATAAAGCGTGAAAAACCCCCATCTTTTATCTGGACTCCCTCTCCGCATGCACAGTTGTGAAGAGAGGCCATTGATTGATACCATGTATGAATCTTTAGGAGATCAACAGGTCTCTTCCATGCCTGAATCTAATGGAGTACAACCTGGTCCAGAACTTCACAATTTGAGCTATTCAGCTAGATACTCATGATGCTCAGCAAATTCCAGGATTGAGTCTTTAAATAATACTTGTACCAGAGATATGCAAAACTACCCGTTTTCATTACACAAATCTTTACCCAAATTCAGGCAATATGTACAGCTGAAGAGGCATAACATTTTGCAGTCTCCACTAGAGAACAGAGCCATATTTTGCAGAACAAAAGTTGCGATTTTCTTTAACTTTGCCACAGTGTGAAATGTTACTAGTTTTTGCAGGAAAATTTTAGTATTTTCATATCAACATGGGAGGCTTTTGCCAATAGAAACTGCCTTACATTTCTACAGAAACAACAAAGTATGTGAGATGAAAATACAAAATGTTGCATGGTTTTCCAAAGCCACCATGATTTCTTGCCTATTTGAGAAATGTTGCCGCACTGCACTATTTAACGCACATTAGCCAGTGTAAGAATAGTTTAAAATGCAGAAAAATTTACAGCCATATTATGAAGATATAAAGCCTTTTAAATATTTCATATTTTTCATATTACTCTAATATTTTAGATTCATTTAATACTTTTCTTATGGACAGGAATAGCATTTATGTTATTTCACTAACCACTTTTTTGGGAAACTTCTCTAAAACAATGTTAGCAGAATTATATTTTTTTATAAAAACAAAGCTAAGGAAGCAGAAAACAACAGTTTAGGGTCAAATTTTGGGGCTGATTTTCTTAATAAAGTGGAAATAAAATGTATGAAATTAATTGCATATATTATTTTTGAAGCTGCTTGAGATCTCCTCCAACCACTGGATCCTTTCATACGAGGGCCTAATTGTGTCTGCTTCCAAATGTAGGATCCAGTTCAGGTTCCTCGTACTCAGCTTCAGAGTTTTCAAAGGCATAAGGCCCATATACCAAAGGACCGTCTGTCCCTCTGATGCAATCAAGAGAAACAATGAAGCTGACAGAGAATGGAGTGGTTTGATAAATCTGGCCTCCAGGTGTTTACTGGAAGCTTCAAACTAAAGTTGTGCAGGAAGTTCTATCCCAAGGGAAATTTCATATTTCAATAAATAAATAAAAGCTACACATTGGAACAAAAAGTCAGAAATGCAAAATTACTTGCAGAACAGAAATGTTTAAAAATATGTTTTGGAAGGCCTGAAATTGATTATTTTGAACACTTATGGGCAGCTGCCCAGCAGGTAGGAGAGTCAGGAGCCCACCCAACAGGCAGACTGCCAAAGAGACAAGGAACCCTGAGAGGAGGATGGGCAGGTACACGAGCTGGTAGAAACCAGGCTGGCTGGCTATCCAACAAGCCAGCCTGCCTGCCTGGTTTCTTATAAAAAGTTTTGACAGAAATGACACATTCCTACTGAATGTTTCAATTTTGTTAGAACAGCATGTGCTGATGGAAAACTATTCTAAATGCTATTCTAAATGCTCATTCACCCCTTCAAATCTGATAACTCTAAGAATCCATTTTCGGATGTAGGGAAAGGATTGTCTTTCACTACCATGGGTTTCAGCGCTGTAAAGTACTCGCTAGCTTTGGTAAAGTCTCTTACTTTTCAAGGAGAAGTGGTCCCCTTTTTGTGAAAAGTGAATCATGGAAATACAACATGCCCACACATTTGTCTGTATTGATCTCTTTAGGAATGCTCCTCACTCAGATTACATCAATCCCCAGCTCAATTGACCCAGAGACTTTATTAGTACTGGTTTTATCTGTTGGATTCTTCTAACTAAAACATTTCCACAGCATAGTTGGACATCTTCAAGGCAAATTTCCCCCTTTTTCCCAATAAACCCAATATATATGCACATGTGTGATATAAACATGCCTGACTGTATTTTTAAATTTCTAGGTGAGATACCTAGAGCCTGAATAAGTGTTAAAAATATTTTTATTATTATTCAAAATGTCTTGATGCTGCCCTTGTGCTGGGCACTGTGCAAACACAGAGGAGATGACAGTACCTGCCCTAGACCGCATGCTATAAATTGAAACACATAAGTAAATACAAACGTTTGAATGAAGAGTCCTAAGACTGATTAAGAAAACAAATTGCTGCTGCTAAATGGATGGTGCTGTCACAAAACTACTATGCAGAGAAGTCTGAATCTTCCTCTTGAAAGAAATTTTTTTCACTAGAACCCATTCTTGGTTGGTTAGCAAAATAAAAGGTTGCTGTCCTTTCTGGAAGAAAAAAAAACAAAATAAAATCTTTCAATGAATTCCCTGCCTTCAGAGGATGTTCGTAGGATGAAGACTGGATAATTTACTGAAAAGCCCAGGCCCTATAATCCAGTCCCACAGCCAACTGATCAGATCACCAGGGGCCAGCAAATTCAAACTTTACATCTTAGCCTCAGAGCTCAAACATAGCAGAAACTTACACTCAGGCAGCATCAAATTGTGCTGCTGAGAGCTCCCTGGCCCTGCTCCCTTCCTGCAAGGCATTATGCATTTTGGCCGACAGCTTCCCCATAACACTGGGAGCTCAATTCTGTTACTGGTATTTGGCTCATACCCTGCTCCTATATCTTCCCTCTGATCTCTGTGCTGCTGTGTCTGCCACTGGCTTGGCCAATCCCCAGTCTCTCCTTCTGTTGTCCACCAGGCAAGAAACTTAATACTATTTGTCCAAATAGCACTTGTACTTGTCCTGGGCTACTAGGCAGTTAGCTTTCTCACAGATTTAAAAATTTTATTAAAGCCAATGTTAAATATATATATAGGTTGGGAAAAGAGCGTCTGTACGTCTGGGTATCCACAAATACAAAGTTTTAAAGTTATATGATATATAGAGTGCATAATCAGCAGTAACCCAAATTTAGGTGAATAGATTTAACAATATAGTTTAGATATTAGAATCTGAATACTCAGGTACATCACTCATGAAAAGTTGTACAGAAATTTGGTTGTGGAAAGCAAAATATATCAATGAGTGGAGATTGTCCCTCAGTAATTGAGAATTAGGTTGGTTGTCCATTTAGAAAATACAATGAGGAAAGTATTTGTTCCTTTCCTGACTGCACTTCTCATTGGCACTCCAGCTCATCCCTCCTGGTATTGCCGATGTCCAGTGATGTGTTCTATGTAGATGTCCCTCGACCACCTGATGGCGTCCAACACCATGAGTTGCCGCATCAGCCGAGTGTAGCATTAACCAATTCTGCATTCTTTCAGCACTCGCTCATTGCACTACTATAATTAATCCAATACACACTCATTCCTCACATGAAGAACTAGGGAAGAAGCTTGGTATAAACTTGGGAGTGTGAAGGGATACTTAAAAGTACCTCTTCAGTCCAAAGGCTCCTAACATGCTCAAATTCCCATCACATGTTCCAAACCCCTCCATGCTGCCCCGGATCCCAAGAGTCCTGCCCTCCCATGCCCACAACAATATTGGATCTCCCATTTTATCTCCATTGTAAATCATTTTCACTCTCAGTTGAGCCCTTACCTCCAAGCCAGCAAATCCTGATATCTTCTTACACACCCCATGGGAGGAAAGGTAACCTCTCTCCTCCCTGATCAATGCAGAAGGTTTTGCCAAGCAGCTAAAGTCTCCTGTGCTTCCTCCTCCTCTCGCCTCAGCAATAATGTGGGAAGTGACTTCTGTCCTCCAAGCAACAGATTAATGTGGAAAGTGAGAGCAAAGAGGGAAGTACAAGAGAAAAGACAAGTGCTTGAGGGGGAAGGCCCCTTCTGTTGCCATGAAATGGATGTAGATCTTTAAAAATTGCTGTAGCTCTTATCATGCTGCCCCATACATGGAGTGAAAGCTTGGAAGAGCTAAGCCCCTCCAAGCCACCTCTAAGACAGCCATTGCGAGATGTCATCTTCTCTTGCGTTCCTTGTTTCCACTTATTGGGTCTACTGACAGCCTCCCTATGAGGTCTTGTCATTTCCTCAGACCTCAGCCCAGTAAAACACTTACATATGTGCATAATTTTAAGCCAAACCTGGTTTTAGAATCAGTCTTCACTGAGGAAGTGATTCTTTGTGCTGTGTTTGTACATACAGCAATAATAGATTAGTAGAATACTGTACATTTCATTTGATACATTTGATGTGTTTAGGTGTAAGATATATATAACAAAGCAACATTATGTTACAGTAGCTGCTTAAGTATATGGCATGCCACTGAAAATCAATGGGGCAGCCTTTAAAATTTCATCCCAGACATGCAAATTTATCATTTAATTGGATCAAATGAAAATTTTGGCCTTCATATCAAATAACACAATGTCAAACTCATCAAGGCAAGGAAAAATAGTGGCACTGATTCAATTTTTTAACTAAATCCTCATTTTTTCCTTGCAGTTTTACAGCTCATTTCCTTTCATTGCTTCATATCACATTTTCCTAGGATCAAATAAGGTCATATTCAAATAAGGTCTATAAATCTATTAGGAGATTTTTGAAAGGATAAGAACCCCATTTCAAATGAATTTAAATGGCTCAGACAGTTCAAATTAGAGTAAATTACAGCAAATTAAATAGAATCTGAAGCAGATTTTTCTGGCCAAAATAAATGGCAATAAATGGATAATGTAGAAAAATATGATACTATATATATATGTATATATTATTTTAACATTTCACATTCATCATTTTCAAGTTAATAGCATTTTTAAAGCTTAAAAGAAGTAATTATATAAGAGCTAAAATTCAAGAAAAAACTTTAAAAATTTTCTGTCAGACACAACCTGTCTTAATTTAGATAAGCAACAGAATACATACAAAGTCTCACATCAGTCATCTCTTGATTGGCATATAGGAGTGATTAAGAATTAAAAAAATGTCAAAATGTGCTATCTGAAAACCCTACCCTTTTTGTCCTAAAAAATATTGCGATGAATATTCTTCCGAATTTTCTAGCTATGTTGATTCATATATCATGTATGAAACATGTAGTGTAACTTGGCCTTTGAATATAGTGAAATCATAAATGGAAAAAAATGGTTACAAAATAATATTGATATTCTAAGAGCTAGCAGCCTCACTAGTGGTCAAATATGTACAAATGTATTCTGCTTATGGGCAGGATGCTTAGAAAAATCATTCCATGATTAGCTCATAGTGGATGTGTTAACTTGGTGACAATTTCAGATAATATTTTATTAGTGTTAACCAAACTAGGATTGCTATAGAAACACATACCTTTGTAAGAAATTCAACCTAAGGTAGAGTGTACATGGAATGTAGAAATATGATCTTTTAATGTCAAGTATTGGCAAGTACATACACACACTGATGATCCTAACTCCATTTTATATTCCACTCAAAACACTTTGTAGCATATGAGACTATAGGGAGGGATTCTTCCTTCACTATGGCCCTTTTATACTGCAGCTGCTAGAACTCCAAACCCAGCCAACAGAAAATTCTCCTTGGTTCAGCCTTTGCACAAAGCAGGTTTTGTTACCTCAAGTCCCCACTGCAAACCCCAGCACACTGGAGGTGGAGACCAGTGGTGAAGCTATAGTACATAGTCCTGAAGGGATTCCAGGCAACATTACCACCCATAGGGCCCCAAAGCCAGGCTGTTGTAACCCTCCATGGCTGCCTAAGCTATGCCAGGGAAACGCTGGCCCTCGCAGCAACATATAATAAGGAAGGTGCAAAGGTGGCTTAAAATCACCTCCCATCTCTGGGCTGGGTTCACCCACATTGCCCTTTAAAGCAGTTTTAATAGAACATTATAATTAAGACAAAAATTCCATGCTAGAAACTCCATGGACCTATAGAGCCCAACTGCACAGAACATTATCCGTGTTCTCAGGTTACATCAATATGGTGCCCTTAGACAACTTCTTTTGCATATATGCAAAGGAAAAAACACCATATCAATGCTTTTCTATATCTGGCCTATCAGTCCTTGTCCTCAAAGGGAACCTGCACAACACTTTCAAAAGACAAGCCCAGGAGCTTAAATCATAACTTTGTTAGACACCAACAATCATGAACTAATAGAGACATTGCATGTATTGCTTACTACAGCAATCTGTGAACCACTAACAACTCCCCCACAACTGCTTCCCCCACCCATTCCTCCCTATGACTGGAGCAGTGTTAACGGACCATTTCACCTCAAAGGGTCCCTTGAAATGTGTGTTAACTACTTATGTTAAACAATCTGTTCAGTTTTTTTATTTAACAGTGACACTTTGTGTTAGCTTCCCAGATCTGAAGAAGCTGTCAGCTCCCTGTCTGAAAAAGATTTGGGGGTTGTTGTGGATAATGTGCTGAACCTGAGGTCTCTGTATGACGCTGTGTCCAAAAGGGCTAATGCGATCCTGAGATGTATAAACAGAGGAATCTCTAGTAGGAGTAGAGGTTATTTTACCTTTGTATTTGGCACTGGAATATTGTATCCAGTTCTGGTGCCCACAGTTCAAGAAGGATGTTAATAAATTGGATAGGTTCAAAAAAGAGCCATGAGAATGATTAAAGGATCAGAAAGCATGCCTTATAGTGATAGAGCCAAAGAGCTCAATCTATTTAGCTAAAAGATAAGGTTGAGGGTGACTTGATTACCTCTATGGAAAACAAATATTTGATAATGGGGTCTTCAATCTAATAGAGAATACAAAGGTAAAATAACCTCTCCACTTCTACTTCAGATTCCTCTGTTTATACATCCTAGGATCACACTAGCCCTTTTGGACGCAGCATTAGACAGGGAGCTCATGTTCAGCTGATTATCCACCATAACCCCCAAATTTTTTTCAGAGTCACTGTTTCCCAAGATAGAGTCCTCCATCTGGTAAGTATAGACTATGTTCTTTGTTCCTAGAGGTACACATTTATATTTAGCCATATTAAAAATTATTGTTTGCTTGTACCCTGTTCACCGAGTGATCCAGATCACTCTGTATCACTGATTTGTCCTCTTCATTATTTACCTCTCCCTAGTTTTTGTGTCATCTCTAAACTTCATCAGAGATGATTTTCTGTTTTTGCCCAGGTCACTGATAAAAATGTTAACTAGCATTGGGCCAGCAAAAGGGAGATGAAACATTTTCTTGTCAGCTATTTTTATTTCCAACTTCCAGAATTCAAGCTAGTGGGACAAGCCCTTTTGCACTTAGCCTCTTCATGGATGTGAAGGGGCAATTAACAAAGGCTTTGTATTGTGATGTCCCACAATGGCCCATTTAGTTTTGATAGGTCTTCTTGATGATCAAGATATGATCTCTAGGACAGGTTCACAGTTTCAGAACAAACATTTTTTACAGTTATAAAGCAAAACTTTAATATTTCCTTATTGCATGTGATAAAAACATTAAAAGTGAGATTAATGCATAAAGCAATTTACAAGCATTTCATTAAACATATTGTTATAAGTTCAATAACCATCTTAACCATACTAACACAGAGGTGAAAAAGACTGGTTTCTAGCAATGAATTTTTCAGTGCTCGACTAAGGCCTAAAGCCTTGGCAAGAGCTTGCACCTGGTTTGCCAACATCACAACACGGTAGGTTACAGTACTGCTGCTAGTAGGTCAGGCTTCTGTAACAGATATGGACTGGCTACAGTGCCTACTTCCCAGAGAGATACAGCAGTTGTGTTCACGGTAAGATCTTTTAATGCCCTGGCTGGAATGAGTATTGTGAGCTTATAGACACATAGACTTTAAGGCCAGAAGGTACCATCATGATCATCTAGTCTGATCTCCTGCATATCACAGGCCACAGAACCTCACGCACCCACTCCTGCCATAGACCCATAATCTCTGGCTGAGATACTGAAGTCCTCAAACCATAATGTAAACTCAGGAGTTGTACTGAATGATTGGAGAATTGCTAATATAGTTCCTATTTTTAAGAAAGGAAAAAAAAGTGATCCGGGAAACTACAGGCCAGTTAGTTTGACATCTGTAGTATGCAAGGTCCTGGAAAAAAATTTGAAGGAGAAATTAGTTAAGGACATTGAAGTCAATGGTAAATGGGACAAAATACAACATGGTTTTACAAAAGGTAGATTGTGCCAAACCAACCTAATCTCCTTTTTTGAAAAAGTAACAGATTTTTTAGATAAAGGAAATGCAGTGGATCTAATTTACCTAGATTTCAGTAAGGCATTTGATACCGTGCCACATGGGGAATTATTAGTTAAACTGGAGAAGATGGGGATCAATATGAACATCAAAAGGTGGATAAGGAATTGGTTAAAGGGGAGACTACAACGGGTCCTACTGAAAGGCGAACTGTCAGGTTGGAGGGAGGTTACCAGTGGAGTTCCTCAGGGATCGGTTTTGGGACCAATCTTATTTAATCTTTTTATTACTGACCTTGGCACAAAAAGTGGGAGTGTGCTAATAAAGTTTGCAGATGATACAAAGCTGGGAGGTATTGCCAATTCGGAGAAGGATCGGGATATTATACAGGAGGAGCTGGATGACCTTGTAAACTGGAGTAATAGTAATAGGATGAAATTTAATAGTGAGAAGTGTAAGGTTATGCATTTAGGGATTAATATCAAGAATTTTAGTTATAAGTTGGGGACGCATCAATTAGAAGTAACGGAAGAGGAGAAGGACCTTGGAGTATTGGTTGATCATAGGATACTATGAGCTGCCAATGTGATATGGCTGTGAAAAAAACTAATGTGGTTTTGGGATGCATCAGGAGAGGCATTTCCAGTAGGGATAAGGAGGTTTTAGTACCATTATACAAGGCACTGGTGAGACCTCACCTAGAATACTGTGTGCAGTTCTGGTCTCCCATGTTTAAAAAGGATGAATTCAAACGGGAGCAGGTACAGAGAAGGGCTACTAGGATGATCTGAGGAATGGAAAACTTGTCTTATGAAAGGAGACTTAAGGAGCTTGGCTTGTTTAGCCTAACTAAAAGAAGGTTGAGGGGAGATATGATTGCTCTCTATAAATATATCAGAGGGATAAATACAGGAGAGGGAGAAGAATTATTTCAGCTCAGCACCAATGTGGACACAAGAACAAATGGGTATAAACTGGCCACCAGGAAGTTTAGACTTGAAATTAGACGAAGGTTTCTAGCCATCAGAGGTGTGAAGTTTTGGAATAGCCTTCCAAGGGAAGCAGTGGGGGCAAAAGATCTATCTAGTTTTAAGATTCTACTCAATAAGTTTATGGAGGAGATGGTATGATGGGATAATGTGATTTTGGTAAGTAATTGATCTTTAAATATTCAGGCTAAATAGGACTAATCTCCTGAGATGGGATATTAGATGGATGGGATCTGAGTTACCCAGGAAAGAATTTTCTGTAGTATCTGGCTGGTGAATCTTGCCCATATGCTCAGGGTTTAGCTGATCACCATATTTGGGGTTGGGAAGGAATTTTCCTCCAGGGCAGATTGGAGAGGCCCTGGAGGTTTTTCACCTTCCTCTGTAGCATGGGGCATGGGTCACTTGAGGGAGGCTTCTCTGCTCCTTGAAGTCTTTAAACCACAATTTGAGGACTTCAATAGCTCAGACATAGGTGAGGTTTTTCGTAGGAGGGGGTGGGTGAGATTCTGTGGCCTGCGCTGTGCAGGAGGTCGGACTAGATGATCAGAATGGTCCCTTCTGACCTTAGTATCTATGAATCTATGAATCTATGATTTAGACTTCAAGTTACAAAGAATCCTTCACCATTTACTCTAGTTCAACCCAGCAAGTTACCCATTTCCCACGATGCAGAGGAAGGCAAAAAACCTCTGGGATCTTTGCCAATATGACTAATCTTCCAGTATGACCTGTTTCAGTGAACTGTGCTCCATTGACCATCACTAGTTGTTTTAGAATACCAAAGTGAGCAAAAGTGCACTTCAATTGCTTGATAATACTATAACATGTTATGTCTTTCAAGTACGTTAAGGATGTCTATTTGGAAAAATAATCTATTCTGACCACATAACAATGCCATCTGAATTCAGATGTATATGTCCAAAGTCTGTCTGATAGAGGTGTTGGTATTAAAGAGTATTAAAGGGTTTTTGTGCGGTGTTGGTCTGTTAGTTCTGCAATGTTTACATGCAGATTATTTATTTTTTATGACCTTGCTGATGCCTGGCCACCACACTAACATGTTGGCCCATTCATGGCATTTAGTTAGTCCTTGATGTCCTTCATGGATGAGGTTTCCTCATTTTATTTGAAATTACGATTCAATTGCCTTTAATCATAAGTCCTTTTAACTCGATTAATTGTCCCTGTATCTCAAAGTAGTCTTTTGTCACTTCTTTTAGAGACTTGAGCCAGTCAGCCCTAATGTAAGTTAGAACTTCTTGAAGTTGTTTGTCTGTCAAGGTAGCTGGAGTAGTCACTTTTCTGACACTGGTCTGTATACATCCAGCATCCATGTATACCTTTATGTGATCTTTGAGCTCACATGTACTTGAGTGTGATGCTGGGTTTTGTGATAGTATATCTGCTACTACCAGATTTTTCCCAAGAACATATTTAGCAACCAGATTAAATTGCATGAATCTTACCAATAGACACTACATCTCAGTGGTGCTTGATCCAGCTCTTTTCTGTTGATAAAGATTACAAGTAGTTTATGGTCTGTTAGTGTAAAAGAATCCAATCCACATGAACACCTATAAAAGTTCTCACATGCTGATATGCTTGCCAGAAACTCATTTTCTCTGAAACCTGGGCTCTGAAACCCGGTGAGGGGAGAAGCAGAAACTCCATATGGATATAGTCCTGTTCTGGAGCCTTTCCTGTTTTCATGCACTTTATGACATGGTCCTACTCTTTGTCTGGAAAAGGAGCTATCAGGTTTGATTCACACTAGGAGCCAACTAGCTCTCTGTAACCTCAGTTTTGTTTGAATGGCTGAGAAAATTTATCCAAGTTCTCTGTATGCCCATTAGCCACTAGCTGGGATGCTATAGCATTTGTGTTTATTGGAAACTCCTTTTTGTTGAGGCTTGAATCTTTTGATGATCTGCCAGGCTTTCCAGTTAGAATGAGTAAAGTCCATGTTTGTAACTATCTCTCTACATCATTCATGCCTGGTTTGATCCAGCAGTTGAATATGTTCCTTGCTCTTATTAACAGCCTCCTGTTCATTACCAGAAGATTTGAATTCCTAGTAGAGCTTAATTGCCTCTGACAGCCATCTAAGGATATACTGTCAATGATAAGCTCTAGGGATTGATTTCTTAGCAGCTGCCTGAATTAATTTGCAAAAAATTTGGTAGGAGTCATTTATATTGGCTGGACATGTAAAGTCCAACTCAATGAGTTCGCTGACATATGTCTCTACTTCTGCTTGAAAGACCTCCCACTGAGCTTTCAAAAAACTCGATTGGGCCTTCTATAAGCTGTTTGTTGTTGCCATCCTCTGGCCTGTGGTGATCAAAGATGACCAATGCTGAAACTTTAGGAAAGCTTCAAGCACCTTCTGTTCTATGACCACATGCGACAGTTGCCTGAAGGATGAAAAGGCAATGTTGGGTGAAGAGCCTGCTGCCCATCTGCTACTGTGAAAGCAGGGCATTTGCTTTGGATCATAGAGGAGTTGTAGGTTAGCAGCTAATTCCCAATCCATTAGATTCTCTCCATCCGCATTGTTGCCAGGATATCACCAGTTAACATGGTAGGAATTAAAGTCACCACTTTAGATGTAAGAACCGGGAAATGTGGGCAGGGTTGGCCAGTTAGCTGCTGGATGCTTATATATGTTAATCTGCCAATGCTCATTCACTTTTATTGTTTACCATTCACAATATCATTTGGACCAGATGTCAATATAGTGAGAGCGGACAGCCCTTCTCTAACGTTAGCTGCCATCCCATACTGCTTGTGATGTTGATGAGCCATGACAGCTCCTGGCACTGAAAGTTTGCCTGTCAGTGGTATTTGCATCTCCTGAAGCAAGGTGCTTCAAGGTTTGTAACAGGATGTAAGAGAAGAATATCCCTTTTCACTACCAATATCCCCTCAATATTAAAATGCAGCATCTTTAGATGTGGCTCCAGAGCTAGGGTTTGTGATACTGGCCCTGAAAGTGGCCCCATTAGAAGATGGCTTTTTCAGGCTGATTGTCACTTAGGACTTGAGTCTGTGTTCTGCATTTTGTTGCTTTGTACTACTCACAGGAGATGCCACAAGCCAGCAACATACATGTCCTCCATGCTTTTAGAGATACACACCATTAAAATAACCCCACAACTTTCATTCCAACAGAGTTCAATAGAGTTCTGTGTGCTAGTCCTCATGGAAAACTGGTATGTAGATATTTGAAATCTTTCAAGTGTTGCATTAAGACTGGGTAATAAAAATGAGAACAATTTCCCAAAAAGTGCACTAAACCCGGGGGGGGGGGGAACCAACCCCCCACTGTATTTTCAGTCTCCGAATTTTAAAACAGCTCATCTGAGTAACATCAAATTTTCTTAAAATTCTCCTCTGGGCAGACACTATACATGAGAAATTGCATTAAGAAAGGAGTTTTATCACAACATTAGACTGTGATCAAGTTCACAATTTTTGTTATATTGAAATTGTTAATTTTTTCTGTACGAGTTTATGGTGACTTCATAATTCAGTCTATTGTATTATTGAGAGTAATGAATTACTTTAATTAAATTAATTCACAACAATGCAAGAAACACTTTTGTGTGTCTGTGTGTATATATATATATATATATATATATATATATATATATATATATACACATATATATATACACACACACACACACACAATAGTTTCCAAATCTCAGAAAATCAGGAGTATACTGTATATATATATATACAGTATACTCCTGATTTTCTGAGATTCCCTGGCCTCAGGAAGCCACACTGCTGCTAAATGGCTCTTGGGGCAGCACAGAGAGTCCCTTCTGCAGCCCCACTGTCTCAGTACTCAATGAGTGGTGCTGTGACAGCAGAGCTGGTGACCTACAGTTCCTGTTGGCACAAGGTGTAGGGAAGGCTGAGGTCCTGGCAGGGCAGAGCCAGGTGTCTCAGCTCTGCCCCAATATGTCTGCAAACTCTCCCCCGAACCTTAAACCTGCAATTAATTGGGAGAGCAGATGTGGCAGTGCCAGGAGCCCTCTGTAGCCCTGCTGTCACAGGAGTGAGCGAGCAGAACCAGGATAGCAGATCTGCAGAGGGCTCCCTGTATGGCTGCTTCTGCTCTCACAACTATCCAAGCTCCCAGATTATCTGAATAAAATCTGTGTCTCCCATGCTATTAGGAGAATCAGGAGTATATGGTGCATGCATAGTAAATAAAGTGTTAGGGCTTGTCTTCATTATGGGGGTAAGTTGACCTAAGTTACGCTACTCCAGCTACATGAATAACATAGCTGGAGTCAATGTAGCTTAGGTCAATTTTCCCCGATGTCTTCACTGCACTGTATCAATGGGAGACACTCTCCCATCGACTTACCTTAATTTTCTGGGGGAGCTAGCGGGTCTTCACTAGACCTGCTAAATCGACACCAGCTGCATCAATTGCAGCGGCATCAATCTCCCCATAGTGAAGACCAGCCCTTAGAATGGATCACCTATTTTGAACAAAAGAAAGCCTGTGTATTTGAAGGTCTTTCCCACATGCTGTGACACTAGACTAATAATATATCTTAAGATCTATACAAGTGAAAAGATTTATATATAGATTGATTCCATAGCTCTGTCTTCCATCTAGCTGATGTTTCTTTCTCTGCTTTCCTATTGATTTTCCATTTAAGTGGAATAGACTTTTTAACTGCTGAAGCAAGCACACACAAAAAAACCATAAAAAAGATACTGTACAAAATATACTGTATCAAGTGTTGATACAGTACATTCATTTGGAGTCTGTAACTCAAGTACAAATCAATTACAGATTTTCTAGTTGATTATTACAAAAAGTGGTTTGATGAATCACACATTTTAACTGTAGAGTCATATAAAACTTGGCTTAGCTAGGAAGGACAGCAAGAAGCAAAAATCATTTCTGCAAAAGCTTGAAGATTCTCTCTTACTCAAAGAAACTTGGGAGTAAGATATTACAAACTTAGAATATCAATAAAAATTACTTGAAATACAAGGTCAGATACTCAGCACTGATATGATCCTTGTGCTCTCCTCTGCTGTCACAAAGGGGGCTGTAAACGTGTTTCAATTAGGCAACAGTAGCTGGCTACATACCATCTCTGCCAGGACCCTCATCCCCACCACAGAAGGAGTGGTAGGGGCATGGTAATGCAGTGGCTAAGAGGAGGCATGCTGTGCTCCAGAGATCTCTGGTGAGTGCAGTGACCCCTGTGAGGTACTTTACTGACACCATAAATTAGGATAGCCAGTATTGTGCACTGGGTTTTCCAGGCCCCTCTCGTACCTATCCCCAATCTCAAAAAATGCAATCACCACTCAGTACTTTTACAAAGAGATTTTCCTAGCCTACTCTGAAGCAATCTCAATAATTAACTTATCCCAGTCTATTTTGTATGTTCTTACATAGGTCTTGATTAATTTTAGTTTGCTGAAACTTTTTCATTAGCAGACACAGTTACAGGAAGACCACCAAATATACACAGTGCTGTTTCTGTGGTAGGGGAAACTGGCATCATATGCAAACACTGGTGAAGAGCTCAATCTCATCCTGAAAATTCTCAGAGTTTAAATCCTTAGGGTAGCTGCTTGGTAAGTTTCCAGAATGTCTCTTTAGGTGTTCACTGCTGAGACTTTTCAGTTTCTTACACAATAAAAAAACAAATGTTTATCCAGCTCCATCATACTTATGCATCCCTATCATTCAATTGTGTTAATGTTGCATCTAAAACTTTTTTAGGGTCTGATGACCTTTCATCCTTTGGGAGTTCCTCCTTACTTTCCCCTTTCAAGATCATTTCTCTTTCAACTGTGTGGATATTCCCAGTGTTTCAGCTTGTGAAGCAGCACTTTCCTTATATGCAATGAACCCAAAAGACTGTAATTCTGATAAAGTGTCAGAAAGGTCACCAATTAAATCATGATCTGTTTCAATGTCAAGATCCAGACTCCATAACTTTATGTTTATGATGGGGTTTTTTATAAGATAGAACACCACTTCTCAGCCAAAACAAGAAATGAAAACTCTGAAATGTTCATTTGTAAACTGTCACCTTCTGGCATAAGATTGTGCAAAGCCTTGATCTCATCTAATATATTAAGAACAACCTGATTTCGATTTTGACCTGATTTTGTAATAAATGTATTATCTCTTGACCACTTTATCATATCTTAGCATTTTACTGTAATGCTAGAACATCCTTTTCCAATAACTATTGGCAATAACTCTGGACACCTTAAATGACTGCTTCTTGGAGCAGATGGTCCTGGAACCCACAAGAGGAGAGGCAATTCTTGATTTAGTCCTAAGTGGAGCACAGGATCAGGTCCAAGAGGTGCATATAGCTGGACCGCTTGGTAATAGTGACCATAATATAATTAAATTTAACATCCCTGTGGCAGGGAAAACTCCACAGCGGCCCAACTCTGTAGCATTTAATTTCAGAAAGGGGAATTACACAAAAATGAGGAGGTTAGTGAAACAGAAATTAAAAGGTACAGTACCAAAAGTAAAATCCCTGCAAACTGGGTGGAAACTTTTTAAAGATAACATAATAGAGGCTCAATTTAAATGTATACCCCAATTTTAAAAACATAGTAAGAGAACCAAAAAAGAGCCACCATGATTAAACAACAAAATAAAAAAAGGCATCCTTTAAAAAGGAAGATAAATCCTAATGAGGAAAATAGAAAAGAGCATAAACTCTGGAAAATAACTGTAAAAATATAATTAGAAAGACCAGAAAAGAATTTGAAGAACAGCTAGTCAAAGACTCTAAAAGTAATAGCAAAAAATTTTTTAAATACATCAGAAGCAGAAAGCCTGCTAAACAACCAGTGGGGCCACTGGACGATCGAGATGCTAAAGGAGCACTCAAAGATGATTAGGCCATTGGGAAGAAACTAAATTAATTCTTTGCATCGGTCTTCACTGTTGAAGATGTGAGGGAAATACCTAAACCTGAGCCATTCTTTTTGGGTGACAGATCTAAGGAACTTGAGGTGTCATTAGGAGGTTTTGGAACAAATCAATAAACTAAATAGTAATAAGTCTCCAGGACCTGATGGTATTGACCCAAGAGTTCTGAAGGAACTCAAATGTGAAATTGCAGGACTACTAACAGTCATCTGTAACATCATTTAAATCAGCTTCTGTACAAAATGACTGAAGGATAGCTAATGTGATGCCAATTTTTAAAAAGGGCTCCAGAGGTGACCCTGGCAACTACAGGCCAGTAAGCCTCACTTCAGTACCTGGCAAATTTGTTTAAACTATCGTAAAGAACAAAATTGTCAGACTAATAGATTAACATAATTTGTTGGGAAATAGTGAACATGGTTTTTGTAAAGGGAAATCATGCCTCACCAATCTACTAGAATTCTTTGAGAGGGTCAACAAGCATGCGGACAAAGGAGATCCAGTGGAATATAGTGTATTTAGATTTTCAGAAAGCCTTTGACAAGGTCCCTCACCAAAGGCTCTTAAGCAAAATAAGCAGTCATGGGATAAAAGGGAAGGTTCTCTCATGGATTGGTAACTGGTTAAAAGATAGGAAACAAAGGGTAGGAATAAATGGTCAGTTTTCAGAATGGAGAGAGGTAAGTAATGGTGTTCCCAAGGGATCTGTACTGGGACCAGTCCTATTTAACATATTCATAACGATCTGGAAAAAGGGATAAATGGTGAGGTGGCAAAATTTGCATATGATACAAAATTACTCAAGATATTTAAGTCCCAGGCAGACTGTGAAGAGCTACAAAAGGATCTCACAAAACTGGGTGACTGGGCAACAAAATGGCAGATGAAATTTAATGTTGATAAATTCAAAGTAATGCACATTGGAAAACATAATCCTAACTATATATATACAATGATGGGGTCTAAATTAGCTGTTACCACTCAAAAAAGAGATCTTGGATTCATTGTGGATAGTTCTCTGAAATCATCCACTCAATGTGCAGCAACAGTCAAAAAAGTGAACAGAATGTTGGGACTCATCAAGTAAGGGATAGATAATAAGACGGAAAATATCATATTGCCTCTATATAAATCCATGGTACGCCTTCACCTTGAATACTGCATGCAGATGTGGTCGCCCCATCTAAAAAAATATATATTGGAATTGGAAAAAGTTCAGAAAAGGGCAACAAAAATGATTAGGGGTATAGAATGGCTTCTGTATGAGGAGAGATTAATAAGACTGGGACTTTTCAGCTTGGAAAAGAGGCGACTAAGGGGGCTATGATAGAGGTCTATAAAATGATGAGTAGTATAGAGAAAGTAAATAAGGAAGTGTTATTTACTCCTTCTCATAATACAAGAACAAGGGGCACCAAATGAAATTAATAGCTAGCAGGTTTAAAACACAAGAGAGTATTTTTTCACGCAACACACTGTCAACCTCTGGAACTCCTTGCCAGAGGATGTTGTGAGGGCCAATACTATAATGGGGTTCAAAAGGGAGCTAGATAGATTCAAAGAAGATAGGTTCATCATGGCTATTAGCCAGGATGGGCAGGAATGGTGCCCCTAGCCTCTGTTTGCCAGAAGCTGGGATTGGGTGACAGGGCATGGATCACTTGATGAAAACCTGTCTGTTCATTCCCTTTGGGGCACCTGCCATTGGCCACTGTCAGAGGACAGAATACTGGGCTTGATGGACTTTTGGTCTGACCCAGTATGACTGTTCTTATGTTCTTATTAGAAACAGAAAACAGGGTACATAGTCTTTGAAGAAGTTTTTTAAAAAATAGAAAACTAGCAGCTTCTTCAACAAGATTCAGAGAGAGGGCAACATGTGAGATAAAAAGAAGTATAATGATTTACCCGTTGAATTAGATTTTGAACACCTTTGTAAGCTGCAGCCATATTAGCTCTACTGTCATAGCTATGTCGCCACCAGTCAGATTTAATATGTCTTTTTTTCAGTTTCTTTAAAATAGCCTCCATAATACCGTCCCCTGTTTTGGTGTTGGTAGCAATGAAATTGACAAAGTTCTCAACAACCTTTGCTCTGTCTTTTGAAACCTCACCATATTGTAACTCCTGAGATGTTTGTTCCATTCAGGAATGGCCTTGAGTACCATCAAACAGAATAGCAAAGTATTTAGCTTTCCTATTCTTGTTGAAAATAGTTTGCCATACTTTTCCTGTGATCTTACTGATATATTCATTTTTAATTCTATAGAATAAGTATATCATATTGGTGGTACCAGCCTTAATAGTTTCCACATGATCTCATAACACATTATCACACCGTGCAAATAATTCAAGTAAACCCAAAACATTACCATTATTAGGACTGTCTAATTTCCCATCTGAACCTGTCAAAGCTAAACACCTTTCACCTAAGTACAGCAAAATAACCAAGAGATATTGTAAAATATCATTGCCACGTGTCCTTCTACATCTGATAGCAGGTTTGCATACCTCTGTTAATTGTCTGACCTTATTTCAACAATTATGCAAGTTCCATCCAGCAAGCAACTGCTTGTATGTTTTCCTTTGAATGTTCGTGTTGGTATACTTCCTTGCTAAAGTGGAAAAAGGTTGTGAATCCAGTTTTACAGTTTGCATAAGAAAAGGAATTTGGTTGGAAAAGCAAAAAAGAAAACAGAAGTAGGAAGCAAGAGTCGAATGGTACATTGCAGCATGGGTAGATGGATTCACACTAGCTCAGCTTGAGTTAGCATGCAAAAAATAGCAATATGGATATTGTGGCAGTAGTGGTGACTCGGGCTAGCTGCCAGATTCCTAGCCCACCTGTCCCCCTGGGTCTGAGCATGGGCAGCTGTTCAGAGCTCGGGTGACTAGCCCAAGCCACTGCTAATGCTGCAATTTCCACACTGCTATTTTTGTACGCTAGCTCAAGCTAGCATAAATTTGTCTACCCATTCTGAGAATCACACCTCCCAGCTGCTGTGTGGACATACCCTAAGTGGGAACCCAAATATACCATTTGGAGCCCCAAACATGGCCCCACATGGTCCATTCAGGGCTTGAAATGGCACCCGAATGGTCCATGCAGGGGACAAAACAGCACTCTGTATACACCATTTGGGCCACTAAATGAGGCCCTGAATATGCCATTTGGGGAACTAAATGTTGCCCCTATTACAACCAAGATTGCTGGTATAACACCTCATTAGGAGTTTAGATGAAGAACCACAATTGTAATAGTTGCCTTCCTTTGCGTTCGCTACTTGTGGCTAACTAGTTGGAATAATGAGTGAATGAATGAAGGCATATAGATAAGATCAGCTGAGGTCAAGTGGAGGGAGCAGTTACAGAGAAGATAGGGCCCCATGATCGAAGAAAAGAGCAAGAAGTCAAAAAAAAAAAAAGCAATTTATAGACCCTTGATGAGCCTGGGCCTGTTAACTCCTCTTCACACTGCCCTGAAAGCAGCCATAAGTCTATTTTAATTTGTGCCAGTGACTGAACTGTCCACCCCCAGGAATCAGGATGAGGTATAGAGGTGCTATAAAGATATGTGTGCCCCTCCCATTTGGAGAGCAGCGCTAAGCAGAGCTCAGTATTACCCAAAGGCATTGGCACTCTTACAGCAGTATTATCTGGCTCTTTGGACTCTCTTCTCAGACCCTTCGCTACCAGCACTCTTAGCTATCTTCGAGACACCACTGACTTCCTGAGGAAACTACAATCCATTGGTGATCTTTCTGAAAACTCCATCCTGGCCACAGTGGTTGTAGAAGTTCTTTACACCAATATTCTACACGAGGATGGACTACAATCTGTCAGGAACAGTATCCCTGATGCAGCCACAGCACAACTGGTGGCTGAACGTTGTGACTTTGTCCTCACCCACAACCATTTCAGATTTGGGGACAACTTATACCTTCAAGTCCATGGCACTGCTATGAGTACCCACATGGCCCCACAGTATGCCAACATTTTTATGGCTGACTTAGAACAACGCCTTCTCAGCTCTTGTCTAGCACCCCTCCTCTATTTATGCTACATTTATGACATCTTCATCATATGGACCCATGGGAAGGAGGCCCTTGAGGAATTCCACCAAGATTTCCACAATTTCCACCCAACCATCAACCTCAGCTTGGACTAGTCCACACAAGAGGTCCACTTCCTAGACACTACAGTGGAAATAAGTGATGGTCACATAAACACAACCCTATACCAGAAACCTACTGACTGCTATACTTACCTACATGCCTCCAGCTTCCATCCAGGACACATCACATGATCCATTGTCTACAGCCAAGCCCTAAGATACAACCTCATTTGCTCCAATCCCTCAGGCAGAGACAAACACCTACAAGATCTCTATCAAGCATTCTTAAAACTACAATACCCACCTGGGGAAGTGAGGAAACAGATTGACAGAGCGAGATGGGTACCCAGAAGTCACCTATAACAGGATAGGCCCAACAAGGAAAATAACAGAACACCACTGGCCATCACGTACAGCCCCCAGCTAAAACCTCTCCAGCACATCATCAATGATCTACAACCTATCCTGGAAAATGATCCCCCATTCTCACAGGCCTTGGAAGGCAGGCCAATCCTTGCTTACAGACAGCCCCCAACCTTAAGCAAGTACTCACCGACAACTACACACCACACCACAGAAACACTAACCCAGGAACCAATCCCTGTAACAAACCCTTTTGCCTTCTCTGTCCCCATATCTCATCTAGAAACACCATCATAGGACCCAACCACACCAACCACACCATCAGAGCCTCATTTACCTGCACATCTACTAATGTGATATATGCCATCATGTTCCAGCAATGCCACTCTGCCATGTACATTGGCCAAACTGGACAGTCTCTACATACAAGGATAAATGGACACAAATCAGACATCAGGAATGGTAACATACAAAAGCCAGTAGGAGAACACTTCAGTCTCCCTGTACGCTCAATAACAGATTTAAAAGTAGCCACTCTTCAACAACAAAAACTTCAAAAACAGACTTCAGAGAGAAACTGCTGAGCTACAATTCATTTGCAAACTTAACACCATCAATTTGGGCTTGAATAGGGACTGGGAGTGGCTGGATCACTACAAAAGCAATTTTCCCTCTCTTGGTATTGACACCTCCTCATCAATTATTGGGAGTGGACCACATTCACCCTGACTAAATTGGCTTTCAACATTGTTTCTCCACTTTTAAGGGAACTCCCTTCTCTTCATGTGCCAATGTGTATTTATGCCTGTATTTGTAATTTTCACTCCATGCATCTGAAGAAGTGGGTTTTTTACCCATGAAAGCTTATGCTCAAATAAACTTGTTAGTTTTTAAGGTGCCACCAGACTCCTCATTGTTTTTGTGGATACAGACTAACATGGCTACCCCTCGATATATAGTTAATAAGACAATGTAAAATAATAAATGTACATGGTGCTTTTCAAATTCCTATGACAACTTATGGTATTTCTTCAGGTACTATGGACATGCAGCCACCTCATAGGGAGCTATTTTACCATGCATAATGATATTATACAATAGTTTAGAACAGGCAGTAGAGAAGTATTTTGTACACCACATAATTATTAGAGGAAATTTACGTAGGTAAAATGTAATTACCACTTGGGAATTTGGACAGGACATCAGATCTCACATCCCTCTTCTTGAGAAAAATGCCATTTACTCTTCTCTAAATTAATATATTGCTTAATGAACCATTAGTTTTCAGAAACATATCCAGCTTGTTCTTAACTAAAATAATAGCTTCTGTCTCTATACTTCTATATAGATGTTTATTCAATCAAGCTATTACATTCTGAACAGAAAAATGAACCTTCATAAGGATAATAATATGTCAAAACTATTGCACTTTTGTACATAATGGTGCATCCTTTTGGGGCAGAATATTGATTTTATGAAAATACATGCTTATTTCAGCATTTGTGTCATGGTGTAAGAGCTTAGCTACTATGCTATTAAGCATCCTAGAAATACCTAAGACAGATACATAGATGCTG
Source organism: Dermochelys coriacea (assembly GCF_009764565.3). Lineage (NCBI taxonomy): Eukaryota > Metazoa > Chordata > Testudines > Dermochelyidae > Dermochelys > Dermochelys coriacea. The sequence continues at coordinate 312,821,134 of NC_050068.2, read as the reverse complement.
GAAAAAAGAGGTTTCTCACTAATGTTCACATTTTAAGTCAGTTCACTCTGAGAGGTAGTAGATTGAAAATGACCATAGTACAGAGCGTGCATAAAATATGAACCTCTCCACTATAGAAAGGTATATGAGTCACACTTTAATTAGCATCAAATTCCAGTGGAACTGTCAGTAGGTTCCCACTCTGTAATCAAATCTCCTTGTGCCCTAGTAACACATCACTTATTCAGTTTATGCTATTGCCTTTAAATTCTAATTAATATTTAGATTCACATTTAATTGAATTTGTTAATTGGTTTGTAGTGGCTGGCCATCTGTTGTGGTGTAGGAGCTTCCCATCCGTATTTAATAATTTACAGAGAAGTGGACTTTCTCTTGCATTTATTTTTTCTCTTTTTAATTTTTTTGTTTTAGCTCATAAAGAAGCTGTGCCGTAACTAAAGGACTTGAAGATCAGCTTCACCTTCTCACAGAGCCAATATGTACTTGTATAACCATTCAAATAAAAAAAATAATTACTAGAGGGAATTCAATCTCCATGTAATTTCTTTAATTATTATTAAATTGTGAAAGCCTCTTGTATTGTACCATTTACAGCCAAGTCTGTGATTCAGATTACATGAGCTCCACATGCTTTTATTGTTTTACCAAATGTTTTAATGGTAACATTTTAAGAGAATAAAACAGTTTGATCTTAATTTCTGTATGGGGAGGTGCTTTTAAGCTTTTGGGATACATCCAATAGTACATCTTTATGTCTTTAATTATCTGAGTTACACAAATTTCATACATTCCTTAGAAGGGCTTTTTAAAATTATTCTCTCTTTTATCTTTTTAAAGGCACAAATATCAGAGAAACAAGATGGCTCAGGGAGCAAGATAGTGAGGGTTTCACTTCTGGATCACAGATCCAGTAGTACTCAGTGGTCCAAAGAATTGCATAAAAAATAAAAAAAGGCACAATCTCTATCCCCAGTTCCCTAGAATCTAAGAGCTCAATCTTGAGGCTTGCATCTCTAATCACCTTTTAACTTCTCTGCCACCTGCTCTCTGTCTTATCTGTTCAGATCGATAAACTCTCCGAGGCCAAGAACTGTCTCTTACAATGTGTATGTATTGAACCAAGCACAATAGATCCCCTATTTCAGTTAAGGCCTCTAGGCATTACTGATAACAAATTATAATAATTCTAGGATCTGGCTTCATATGTAGACAAATAATACAGTTCTGACATACAAAACTCCAAAAAGCCAAATGATGGTTTGATCTCAAAGGAATGCAGTTTGTGAGCCAATTGCTCTGCTTGTGTCGGTGGAGGTGCACCAGTTTCCACCAGCAAAGGATCTGGCTCATTGTCTTGTGATCCTAGGCCTCAGAGCACAGATATGTTTTAGGGAGGGAGATTAATGATGTGAGACTGTCTGTTTTGCTTGAAACAATATTCTCCATTATTATTCTCCATTTATTTAATATTTAACCATGTGGAGTTTCCATAAAAAAACAATTGAGACAAACAAAGCCATTTGCAAGATGAAAACCTTATGCCATTGGCCCCACACCCTTTTATATTTTTGTGCTTGTAGGATTTTCAATCTTAATCTAGTTCTCCCCCCTCCCATTCCCCATTATTTATGTTTGATAAACTGAAGCTGTTTTTTTCCCTGTGGTTCACAATGAGCATAGTCAGCCCTGTTCAAAGCATATTTTTTACTATGCTAAGGCCTGATCCTGTGAGGAGCTGACTATACCTAAATACCATTGGAAATCAAAGGAGACACTCAGCCCTGCACAGGACTGAACCTTTATAAGGCAGCAACCCAAATATGGCACAGAGTGGGCAGACTGCTTTGCAATGCGCACAAAGAGTTGGTATTGATTGACTTTTTGTTTTGGGAGCCATGCTTAAAAACATAAACTAAAACAAATTATAATAAAATGAAGTAGATGAAGCAGTTCTTAATTATCCCGCAGAATTTCTGAAATGACCTTGCATTCACTATCTTAGGCCCCAGTTCAGAAAGATATTAAACACTTCTAACTTCAAGCACATGAGTAGCCTTATTGATGCCCTTAAATCTAGGCACATTCTTAAGTACGCTCCTGAAATGGTGCCTGAAGTAGCATGATCTGGACTTGTGGTTCTTCAGTATGTAGAGCTGAAACATGTAAAATCCTGGTTCTGTAAAATTCCCTGCCTCTTGATCTTATGCCACAAGCTGCAGTTCTTATTGTACATTTACTCAATCTTTCCTGTGGAGAACTCCCACTGACAGTCATTAGCGACTTTGTCCCCTTCAGATAGCCACAGATTTATCCTCTTTTAAAGAGGACATATCATCTTTCTTTTTCTTTAATCCCTCAGGTCATTTGATATGGCACAATAACTTGGTATTGGTATTTTTGCTTTATTTAGATATTGTGTTTATATAGTGCTTTAATTGCTCTTTTAATTATCTGTGTTTTAAGTGATGTGTCTTGAGCATTAGTAGTGGCTAGACACCACAGAAAAGATATGTATTATTATTTTGCTTGTGCATTATATTGGTACTGCACAGGCTTTGGGAGTTAATGAGATTAGTTGTAGTTTTCAAAGAAGATATAATAGAAATGAGGGGTGGAAATTAAGAGAGTTGAAATATGGCTAGAGGCATGAAAAATTTTGCTATGATGAGAGATTGAAAAGACTGGAACTGTTAGCTTAGACAGGAGACAAAGAAGTAGGTATATGTGTAAAAAATAATCAATGGTATAGACAAGGTAAACAGAGATTGCTGGTATTATCTTGTTTCACAATATAAGTAAAAGGGAACATACAATAAAATTGAAAGGCAACAAGTTAAAACTGCTAACAGGAAATGCTATTTTACACTGCCGATAGTTTATCTGTGGAAATCACTGCCAAAAATTAACATGTAGGCTGAGACCTTAATAGGAGTCAAAATAGGACAGGATGTTATGGATAATAAGAACATCACCAGTTACATTTGATAGGAACTCACATGCAAACACGCACATGTTTTTTAAATATGTTGTCTTTCAATTTTATTATATGTGTTCTTGCTCTTATATCATGAGAGGGTGATTCTTGGAATGGCTGATCTACCTTATCTACACCATTAATTGTATACTCCTCTATCTCAGTGGTGCAAGTAGATTTTAACTCTTACCGGTAAGGCAACTATGGGAGGGACACAAAGGGGGGCACAAGCTAAAGGGTGGACATGTGGCTGTGATGGGTTTGGTCACAGAGACCCCTTGGGACTGTCACATGATGTGCTGAGACTACCTCTGAGCCCATTTTCTCTGCCAGTTTGGGCCTCCAGAACCCTGCCTTGTTGAGCCAGACATGCAAGCCTGTTGTAACACAGACCCAGGGTCTGAACCATGCCCCCAAAGCTGCAGACCTAACTGAAAACAGCTTAAGAAGTGCTCCTGTCTCCAGCACCCAGACACCCAGCTCCCAATGGGATCCAAACCTCAAATAAATCCATTTTACTCTGTATAAAATGTATACGGGATAAACTCATAATTGTCTGCCTTCTACAACACTGATTGAGAGATATGCACAGCTGTTTGCTCCCCCAGCTATTAACCACTTACACTGACTTAATTAATAAACAAAAGTAATTTTATTAAGTACAAAAAGTAGGATTTAAGCGATTCCAAGCAATAACAGACAGAACAAAGTAAATCACCAAGTAAAATAAAGCAAAAACATGAAAGTCTAAGCCTAATACATTGAGAAACTGAATACAGGTAAATCTTGCTCTCAGAGATGTTCCAATAAGCTTCTTTTACAAACTAGACTCCTTCTTAGTCTGGGCCCAATCCTTTCCCCGGTACAGTTCTTGTTAGTTCCAGCTCAGGTGGTAATTAAGGGATTTATCATGACTGTACCTCCCTTTATTCTGTTCCACTCCCTTTTGTAGTTTTGGCCCAAGGCAGGAATCCTTTGTCTCTCTGGGTTCCCATCCTTCCTTGTAAATGGAAAAGCACCAGATTTAAGATGGATTTCAGTATCAGGTGACATTGTCACATGTCACTGTAAGACCTCATTCTTCATTACCCACAGGCTGGCCCCCAAGTCCACAAGAAGGCTTGCAGGTAAATAAACCATCTACAGCCAATTGTGCTAGTCAATGGGTGCCATCAAGATTCTAAACCACCATTAATGGTGCACACATTGCATAATTACAATAGGACCTCAGAGTTAACTTTATATTTCTAGTTTTAGGTATATGTTACATACATACAAATAGGATGAACACACTCAGTAGATTATAAGTTTTATAATGATACCTTACAAGAGACCCTTTTCCATAAAGCATATGCCAGTTACATTATATTCACATTCCAAGCATATTTTCATAAAGCATATGAAGTGCAACATCACAACAAAGGGGGACACCAGCTAAAGGATGGGCACATGACCTCCCCACCATGACCCTCCACACATGACCCCGCCCCACCCCCAGACCGGGGACCCGGCATTCTCCCAATCCCTCCCCATCCCATGTTACCGGGGGAGGAGGGGCAGGGGCTCTATCCTCCCTCTGCAGCAGCTCCCTCTCGCATTTGCCTGCTTTTCCTGGCAGCCAGGCCCCGGATCCACTCCCAGATGCTGCCCGATGCAGCTCAGCAGCTAGCTGGGAGAGTGCCTGGCTCTCCCAGGCAACTGCTGGGCTGCCTTGGGCAGCGTCCCAGGCAGTGTGGCTGGAAGAGGAGAGAGACTGGCCTGCTGGCTCTTGCCCTGCCCCTTCCTCTCCCCACCCAGGCCAGCAAGGGCACTTGAACCTGGGGAGGGGCACTTGACCCTTTGTGCCCCTCCCACCAGTCGCCTTTAGCACCCCCTCACAAAAAATGTTCCATGGCTAGAGCCCTGTGTGGATACAAATTTATACCTGCAGATGCAGAGATCCACAAATAGATATCGGTATCCACTGAACATCACAGGGCTGTTCCGGGAACCTCAGTGGTGAAAGGAGCAGAATATGGGGCCACCAGGTGGCCCCACAATGGCAGCTCTGCCAGCATGACTGTACCATCCCCAGCCCCGCTCCCAGCCTGTCCTCTGGCGGGACTTTACAGACCCCAGACAGGAGATGCTAGAGGGTGGAAGGGCTGTGGGTGGGTCTGGGAATGGTATAGCCCCGCTGGAGGCAGTACAGCCATGCTGGAGGAGCTGCTGGCATGGGGCTGCCCGGCAGCATACAGCATACTAGCAATAAATGTCTTAATGGTATGGCATACCTGACTGTCCCGGCTTACTTGCACCACTGCCTATCATGTCTCCTGTTATTTGTCTCCCCGTGACTTAACAGACCTGATCTTTCCAGTCTTTCTTCATACTGAACTCTCTCCATTCCTCTAACTTTTTCACCTGTATCTGAACACCCTATATGTCTGATCTTATATAGTGTAAGGAATAATATTCCCTTATTTTCTGGGCAGGACAGCCACTAAAGATATGTCTAAAGTTGGAGCTGGTATGATTTCCAGCTTGAAGAGAAATATTCATACTATCTGTCATCATGCTTAAAATAGAATGTAGCCAGAGGAGCATGAGCTGTGGGAGGAACTAGCTGCCCTGAGTTTGTACCCATCCAAGACCCTAGGTACATACTTGATGTAGCTAGCCTATCCTGCCACACGCACCACAGGGCTATGCTCTATTTTTAGCATACTAGTTTCATGATAGCTAGAATGAGTATGTCTCCTCAAACAGGAATCACACCAGGTCCAAGTTTGGGCATACCCCAATAGAGAGAGATTAAGAAGAAATGTATCCCACATATGTCCACTAGAGGATTTCTTGGGCCTTCCCTTATGCATCTGGGACTGGCCACATGCACTGCTTAGGAAAGCTTCTCTTTTAATTGATGCTTCTGCTATTTTCAAAATATTTCTATGCTACTGCTAATATTTACAACAAAACCCATTACTGGAAACTAACCAAAGGAAAAATCAGCTTCCCTACTAAGCTTCTACTCTTGCGATTTCCTCAGGGAAACCTTTCAGTACATATGCAAACGCCTCCTTCCAATTAACCCATTATCTCTACTCATTCTCTCTGCTTTAGGAGTAATCTCTTGCTTGGCTGACTCTGGCACATCTAAGCCCTTCAGCAAGCTCTTCTCCACTGCTATTTCTGAGCCTCAATTGTAACCCTTCTATATCTATAGCCAGCAGGATGTGATATCTCTGTCTTTTAATATTTTTGTGACACCTCGGTGGTACTCATCCTAAACTGTAGACCCTTTAGCAGAGCATAATGAGATTATCACAAGTACAGCGGCTTCAGTAAGATGCACGAATATTTCTGTATTATCAGCCAATAACAGCATCACTAAATTATGTCACCCTGTGACCACTAGTACCTAGTAGGCATATGCTGATTCCATTCTTTCTGTAGTAAAATAAGGATTTTGTCAGATACTAAAATCAAGTCAAGGATTGAGACAATATGTATACTGCAAAATTTCCCTCCCCCTAAAAATTTCACTGGATAGTAATGAAATACAGGTACATCAATGTAAGTAGTAATTAGGCATCCAACCCTGCAGAGCTCCCACTGAATTCCACTTGAATTCATTGGCAGCTCCATGCATGCTCATAGAAGCAGGAAGTTGGCAGCAGAAAGGAGGCTGCAGGGAAGTAGTCTGATGTCACTCCCTCTGTACTGCCAATTTCTTGTCTTTATAAACCCAGCCCAGCTCATTCCTCCTCAGCTGGGCTTTCATTATTCAGTCAGAGGATTACTTAGGCCAACTGATTCTCCTCAGCTGTGGCCTGTCTGGTTAACTGGCCCCCTTCTTAGCCTGCATTAATCCCTTCAGGGCAAAGGTGTGGTGAACATGCCATCACATACCTTCCCCATCAAGACTGCAACCCCCAAGGGTAAGCATGCCTCCTGCCTTGGAGTTGCTGGAGCTAGGGAACCCTCAACTCCACATTTCAGCTCAGGGACTCTCTAATCAACAGCCAAAGTCTGATCCATTCTGCCTTTTCCCTGAGCTTTTCCTAACTGTCTTGCTCCCCCTTCCCCTTTGGTGTTGCCAGCCACAAATCTCCCTTTCCCTAGGAAATAACTGTAGGATACTTTGGCTCCATAGCTCACAAACACACCTCCCTTCTCCCAGGGAGTACCAGGGAGACGATGTTGGCTGAGGCAGTCTGGGGTCTGTTGCAACTATGGGGCCTACTTCTGTTCACGTATCTGAGCAGAGTTCCTCTGGGCTGTGTCCACTGGCTCCCTTGACAGCTTTGAGGAGCAGTAGGTGCTGTCTGGGGTTCTCTACTTGGTGCCCCCTTCAGGCTCCCTACTTTTGACCCTTTGACCCTCACACCTGTCTTCTGTTTCCCCCATATTTATCTGAGTCCTGGGCTCAGTGACTCCTCCCCATAGGCTGGGGGAGGAGCTTTGAGCCATGGGCAGGCTTGCGCCTGTCAACCTCCCAGAACCCAACAGGCCCAAGGAGTGACTGCAACCTACTTCTCCGCAGTCTTCTTGTTACTGCTAATTTCCTGTCTTTATAAACCAAGCCCAGTTTGTTCCTTCCTCATTATTCAGTCAGGGGATTACTTAAACCACCTGATCCCCTCAGCTGTGACCTAAAAGTGGCAATTCTTCAACAAAAAAAACTTCAAAAACAGACTCCAACGAGAGACTGCTGAATTGGAATTAATTGCAAACTGGACACCATTAACTTAGGCTTGAATAAAGACTGGGAGTGGACGTGTCATTACACAAAGTAAAACTATTTCCCCATGTTTATTCCCCCCCCCCACACACACACACAGTTCCTCACAAATTCTTGTCAACTGCTAGAAATGGCCCACCTTGATTATCACTACAAAAGACTTTTTTTCTCTCCTGCTGGTAATAGCTCACCTTACCTCATCACTCTCATTACAGTGTGTATGGTAACACACATTATTTCATGTTCTCTGTGTATATAAAATCTCCCCACTGTATTTTCCACTGCATGCATCCGATGAAGAGAGCTGTAGCTCACGAAAGCTTATGCTCAAATAAATTTGTTAGTTTCTAAGGTGCCACAAGTACTCCTTTTCTTTTTGCAGATACAGACTAACACAGCTGCTACTCTGAAACTTTTAATGGCTTCAGATCAGGCCCCAGAGGAAATTTAAGTGGTGAATGCTTCTTGTGGTGGACCTCTCCTTCCACAAAAGTGACTTTCACTCTGTATTATCCCACTATATATTGTGCCCTATTATGTCTTAAGATTCTACTATATTCTTCTCCATTGAAGTTTCTGCTAGACAATAGTTCTATGGCATTGCATTTTTGATATCTAGATTTTAAAATATCTAACGGAGGAACAAAACCATGCATACACAATATATTAATTAGATATATTGACATTTCAACGTGCCTTCACAAATTGCTGTTGATGAAAAAAACATATGCAGGCTACTGTATCCTAATCAGACAGCTACAGTCCCCTGCTCTGTGCTTCAGTGAATCATGGTGTTCTTATTTTGCTGCAAAATTGACAACTCACAACTCCCCCACTTTGTTAGTGGTAATATAATTGCATAGGAGAGCTAAAAATCAAGGTGACATCCACGCTGAATGCAAAATATGTCATTTTAAACTCCTCGGCCATTATGCTTTGTATCGTTATGTTCAGCAGAGCTCCTGTAACACAATAGGTTGTGTTCATGAAAGCTAATGGACTTGATGTTTTCACTAGATCCATTTTTTTAAATCTTCTTGACAAAATGCAATTTGTCAAAAGTGTGGGAGAAGGAGAAGGTTAGGGATTTAAAATAATTTTCAAATTTCAAGTTGTTTGCCTGGATGTTTTCAAAATCAAAAGAAAGTTGTTCATGGATATTAGAGCTGGTTGAAAAACAATCAGTGAAACAGTTTTCCATTGAGAAATGCAGTTTTGTAAAAATCAAGGCATTTTGCCAGATCAGGTCCATTTTGGTGAAATTTTTGATGGGTAAATGTCTAAACAAAACACTTTGACTTTCTTGTTTTGATAATATCAAAACATTTTGTTTCAATAATGTAAAAATGTTATATATGTGTACATTATATTCATATGTAAATAACTTTAATATTATTTTGGATTTATGTATTTAATATTATATATAATATTTTAACATGAAATAATATAGTCAAAACCAAAACAATTTACTCCATCAAAACAAAACATATTGACATTACTGGAATAAAATTATTCAACATAATCAAAATGAAACATTTTGATAGTCCCAAATCAATTATTTTCATTTCACAGAAATTTGCAGGGAGGGGAGGGATTGGTCTGATTCAAAATTATTTTCCCCCTGAAATGTCAGAATTTACCATGGAACAGAAATTCTGGTGTCTGACAAACTCTAATAAATGTCATTGTGCATTAAATTTGATTATCTTTGGATAAATACGATTTGATTTCTGAACACTACAAACATTTTTTCCTCAAGAATTTTAGCATCCCTAAATGTGATAATGAATTATATCACCGGTCATGAATAACCCAAAGCCCACTATTTAAAAATTATCCTTCTCCCACAATTGAGTGGAGCTACTGCCTACACTTCCCCCAGGCAAACCCTTCAAGTGTACCTCATTTTGAAGAATATCACTCATTTTAGTCCCAAAGCTCACTACGTTACACCCAAGGATAGTGTCCCCTCACTTTCATCACTGAAAAGGATTTGCTTCCAAGATAAAGACTCAGGCCAGGTGTACACATACAGTGTTTCGGGGCACAGCTGTGCCACTGCAACGCATCTGGTAAAGATGCTTTAGGACAGGAGAGATCTCTCCTGTCAGCATAATAAAACCACCTCCGCAAACGGCAGAAGCTATGTCGACGGGAGAAGCTCTCCCACCAATATAGTGCCGTGCACACGAGTGCTTATTTCGGTGTAACGGATATCGCTCGAGGAGGTAGTTTATTCACACCCCTGAGTGACATAAATTATGCCAGCATAAGCTGTAGTGTAGACATAGCCTCATACAGCCACAATCTGACTCCCATTTTCCCCCTGCTCTGGGAGGAGGTACTTATACCTAGCAGGGTCCCCTGCTGCCTGGTGCTGCCTGGTGCAGTCGACAAATTAGCACCCAAGGCTCCGCCCACTCCCCACCCCTATCCACCTGCACGCAATGAGGAATAAAGGCTCTGAGAAGCTTTCCCTTCCCCAGCAATGCTATCTATCTTTCATGGGAATATTAAACAGGCCACAAGCTGGCCCTTTGGTTCTTTGTTACACACTGTATTGCACATTTGGGCATTGACAAGTTGAGAGATACACCTCTAGGCTTTGGGGAGGATAGTTTTAATAATCTAAGGTCAGTGCTAAATTTCCTTTTTGTTATGAGGTTTGTTATATTTGTTTGGGGAGTGGGAGAATGAGTGAGGTTGGGTGAGGCGTTTGGATAGAAATGTATTATTCTTATATGACACAGTTTGCTTTGAGGCATAATATGAATTCTGTATCCATTTCTTTATTCCTGGCTTTTTCTTTCAAGTATTATACTGTGTATAAATGACAATACTACTTTATTTTTAAAACTGCTTGAGGCCTGAACCACAAATGCATTTAATTTATATTAAAAGCAGTTACTTGAACGAAAAAAATAAGCACTTTTAAAAGTACTTGAATCTCGTCTTTACAAAAGAAATCCTGATCCCCTCTATGCCTTAACAAATGTATGATTCATGGATTGGAATCTTTCAATTTGCAAAATAGTTTCCTTGACAAAATGATTTGTCAGCAAACCACAGAGCTGGGTGTATTTCCCTACATGTTCCTTTTCAATTATATCAAGATTTTGAGGGTGTTTATCCACTGGTCACAAACTACCTTCTAATATATAATCCAAGTATAATTTTTCAGAACACAGATATTTCCATAATGTTCATGTAGTTATAGAGCTATAAAAAAGATTCATAGAATCATAGAATCATAGAATATCAGGGTTGGAAGGGACCCCAGAAGGTCATCTAGTCCAACCCCCTGCTCAAAGCAGGACCAAGTCCCAGTTAAATCATCCCAGCCAGGGCTTTGTCAAGCCTGACCTTAAAAACCTCTAAGGAAGGAGATTCTACCACCTCCCTAGGTAACGCATTCCAGTGTTTCACCACCCTCTTAGTGAAAAAGTTTTTCCTAATATCCAATCTAAACCTCCCCCATTGCAACTTGAGACCATTACTCCTCGTTCTGTCATCTGCTACCATTGAGAACAGTCTAGAGCCATCCTCTTTGAAACCCCCTTTCAGGTAGTTGAAAGCAGCTATCAAATCCCCCCTCATTCTTCTCTTCTGCAGACTAAACAATCCCAGCTCCCTCAGCCTCTCCTCATAAGTCATGTGCTCTAGACCCCTAATCATTTTTGTTGCCCTTCGCTGTACTCTTTCCAATTTATCCACATCCTTCTTGTAGTGTGGGGCCCAAAACTGGACACAGTACTCCAGATGAGGCCTCACCAGTGTCGAATAGAGGGGAACGATCACGTCCCTCGATCTGCTCGCTATGCCCCTACTTATACAACCCAAAATGCCATTGGCCTTCTTGGCAACAAGGGCACACTGCTGACTCATATCCAGCTTCTCGTCCACTGTCACCCCTAGGTCCTTTTCCGCAGAACTGCTGCCGAGCCATTCGGTCCCTAGTCTGTAGCGGTGCATTGGATTCTTCCATCCTAAGTGCAGGACCCTGCACTTATCCTTATTGAACCTCATTAGATTTCTTTTGGCCCAATCTTCCAATTTGTCTAGGTCCTTCTGTATCCTATCCCTCCCCTCCAGCGTATCTACCACTCCTCCCAGTTTAGTATCATCCGCAAATTTGCTGAGAGTGCAATCCACACCATCCTCCAGATCATTTATGAAGATATTGAACAAAACGGGCCCCAGGACCGACCCCTGGGGCACTCCACTTGACACCGGCTGCCAACTAGACATGGAGCCATTGATCACTACCCGTTGAGCCCGACAATCTAGCCAGCTTTCTACCCACCTTATAGTGCATTCATCCAGCCCATACTTCCTTAACTTGCTGACAAGAATGCTGTGGGAGACCGTGTCAAAAGCTTTGCTAAAGTCAAGAAACTATACATCCACTGCTTTCCCTTCATCCACAGAACCAGTAATCTCATCATAAAAGGCGATTAGATTAGTCAGGCATGACCTTCCCTTGGTGAATCCATGCTGACTGTTCCTGATCACTTTCCTCTCCTCTAAGTGCTTCAGGATTGATTCTTTGAGGACCTGCTCCATGATTTTTCCAGGGACTGAGGTGAGGCTGACCGGCCTGTAGTTCCCAGGATCCTCCTTCTTCCCTTTTTTAAAGATGGGCACTACATTAGCCTTTTTCCAGTCATCCGGGACTTCCCCCGTTCGCCACGAGTTTTCAAAGATAATGGCCAAGGGCTCTGCAATCACAGCCGCCAATTCCCTCAGCACTCTCGGATGCAATTCGTCCGGCCCCATGGACTTGTGCACGTCCAGCTTTTCTAAATAGTCCCTAACCACCTCTATCTCTACAGAGGGCTGGCCATCTCTTCCCCATTTTGTGATGCCCAGCACAGCAGTCTGGGAGCTGACCTTGTTAGTGAAAACAGAGGCAAAAAAAGCATTGAGTACATTAGCTTTTTCCACATCCTCTGTCACTAGCTTGCCTCCCTCATTCAGTAAGGGGCCCACACTTTCCTTGGCTTTCTTCTTGTTGCCAACATACCTGAAGAAACCCTTCTTGTTACTCTTGACATCTCTTGCTAGCTGCAGCTCCAGGTGCGATTTGGCCCTCCTGATATCTTTCCTACATGCCCGAGCAATATTTTTATACTCTTCCCTGGTCATATGTCCAACCTTCCACTTCTTGTAAGCTTCTTTTTTATGTTTAAGATCCGCTAAGATTTCACCATTAAGCCAAGCTGGTCGCCTGCCATATTTACTATTCTTTCGACTCATCGGGATGGTTTGTCCCTGTAACCTCAACAGGGATTCCTTGAAATACAGCCAGCTCTCCTGGACTCCCTTCCCTTTCATGTTAGTCCCCCAGGGGATCCTGGCCATCTGTTCCCTGAGGGAGTCAAAGTCTGCTTTCCTGAAGTCCAGGGTCCGTATCCTGCTGCTTACCTTTCTTCCCTGCGTCAGGATCCTGAACTCAACCAACTCATGGTCACTGCCTCCCAGATTCCCATCCACTTTTGCTTCCCCCACTAATTCTACCCGGTTTGTGAGCAGCAGGTCAAGAAAAGCGCTCCCCCTAGTTGGCTCCCCTAGCACTTGCACCAGGAAATTGTCCCCTACGCTTTCCAAAAACTTCCTGGATTGTCTATGCACCGCTGTATTGCTCTCCCAGCAGATATCAGGAAAATTAAAGTCACCCATGAGAATCAGGGCATGCGATCTAGTAGCTTCCGTGAGTTGCCGGAAGAAAGCCTCATCCACCTCATCCCCCTGGTCCGGTGGTCTATAGCAGACTCCCACCATGACATCACTCTTGTTGCACACACTTCTAAACTTAATCCAGAGACACTCAGGTTTTTCCACAGTTTCGTACCGGAGCTCTGAGCAGTCATACTGCTCCCTTACATATAGTGCTACTCCCCCACCTTTTCTGCCCTGCCTGTCCTTCCTGAACAGTTTATAACCATCCATGACTGTACTCCAGTCATGTGAGTTATCCCACCAAGTCTCTGTTATTCCAATCACGTCATAATTCCTTGACATCCCCAGGACCTCCAGTTCTCCCTGCTTGTTTCCAAGGCTTTGTGCATTTGTATATAAGCACTTGAGATAACCTGTTGATCGCCCCAGAATGAAGATTACTGCTTCATATACCATCACTTAATTTGACATTTAACAGTTATCATCATGTAAGGACTTTGGCAAAGAGCTAGGAACCAGATTATGTATTAGAGCTGGGTGAATATTGCAGAAATACCCACCTGTGAATATTCTCCCATATAAAAAATGTTATGTGTTTTACCCATATTTGTATCTCTGTTTTGTTTGCTTTCTAGAAACAGTTTAGCAAACACTATCATTAGCAGGAAAGTTCATGAAAATAGCAAAATTTAAGCTAATATTAGTGGAAAGAAAAATATGAACTTTTAATGCAAGTTTTCACATCAGAAACCTTATGAGGAATAAGTGTTACAATTCTCAAATCAGGGAACAGAAACATCACAAAGTGACCTCTGTCTCTACTCTAAAGTAACCAATGTAACTTGAACTCTGGATCTCCAATGAAATGGAACTCAGGCAGTAGGGGAATTTCTGTGTCCTGATGTTGTAGCTGGGAGAACTGAATGAAGAAGAAGGGAGACTACATCTAACCTCTAAAAAGAGTGGCCTGCCATTTTAAAAAGCATAGAGAAAGAAGTACATCTTTGGCCACCATCTGCAGTGAACGAAAAGGATAGAGGCCTCCAGATATCACCCCCCTAAAATGCCTATCACCAAAAGTAGTAAGGGGAAGAAGGGGAAAAAATGTCTTTTACTTTTTCACATCTTCCTCTAAGGAGGCAGAAAAGGGGGATGGAGACCTTAAATGAACACTTAAGAACTTAAAAATATGTTTGGTTCACGATAATTTCAAAAAATAGTTTGAGGCTACCACATCCACATCTATCATCTTCAGTAACAAGCACAAACCCCAGTCTTGCACCCAAGCCAACAATGAGGTTTCCAGGGATACACAACTCAGCTTCAACTGAAAATATTTGCTACTCATTTTCTGAGCTATTATCTCTGAAAATATAAAATACCAAGGATGCCCTGCACCTCCACACTGACTCCTGCTGCTCCATCCTCATCCTGCTCCTGAAAGTATGGTTCCTGCAGAAGTCATGTTACTAAGAACTGACTCCACTGGAAGACCAATGGGGTGAAGGGATCTAAATCATTAAGGAGGATAGGGTCAGAATTAATTTATTCCCTAAAGTTCCATGTGCTTCCAGGAGTACTGAACCATGGAGAATGTCCTGTTCAATCCCAAACTGTTCATCTCAGATCCTGAGGAGGCTCCATGGAGATGCTTCTTTGGTAGGGCTGGAGAAGTGGAGAAGGTTAGCAGGGAAGTGACACTCCACATTCCTTCCTGCTAGATACACAGAGTTGACATCCCTGTAGTGATGAAAGGATTGATAGGCCCAATGTTTTCCTGTTGCAACTCTGGAATATTAATTGCTACTTTAAGAGAAAAAAAAGAGAATAGTTTGGAATTCCTCCTTACAATGGTGTCTCTTTGCAATACTAATATTAGTATCTTCTACATGTATTTGAAAGGTGTGAACGCGGGGGTAGGGGGGAATGAATAATTAATAGTGTAGAAATAAGAGTAATCAGATTAAGTTAAGATGGAGGAAATTTGAGCTGAATGTAACGGAAACTTCTTGAGAGGGAGATCAATTATACAGTAGCCCATTACTTTAAATGCCATTTTAAATCTTAGGAAAGTTGTGATCACTATAGCCCAGGGGGAATGTAAAATTAAACTGGACCAAAACATTAGAATACTCCTATCCTGTGTTCTGCATCTTTTAGGGGTTAACCTTTAGTTTTCCACATTTTTCATATTCAAGATGGTCACTTTTCTCACGGGGATAGCTATCTACTAGGAACTGCACTGAGACTCCCAATCATTTCACATAGGTCTAGCTTTGTTGAAGGCTTACAATCTCTTTGAGTAAGAGGCAGGCTTCTGATGAACTTCTACTCAATGAGCTGTGTCACACTTCAAGCTTTTTGTCAACTTTAGGCAGGCCACACAATTAAACATGAGCTTGGCTGACTGACAAGACATCTGGCATCCCAGAAATGGCAACAGTTTCCATTTGATGTAAGAGGGATACAGCTAAGCCATTGTGCATTTCTAAACAGGCCATATGGAGTCCCTGTTTTTAAACAGGGTGCCAAGCATTTTTGTGTGTGACTTCATATAAGTCCAGCCTGCGGTCACTTCTATTCCCACCTCTCTCCTGTGTTTATTGTAAATTACCTGTTATGTTTGTGTTTATGAGTGTCCTTCCCTTTTCTGGGAACAGGAATTTTAAATTGTGATGAGGCTATTGAATCCTTGTTATAAATATAACACGGATAGAGTTTTCTGATGAATTATAGTACTAAGTGCTCTTGTGCTAAATAAAAGAAGACCTCCATACACAGGTGATAGCCAGAGCCCAGCAAGGAAGTTTTTAAAAAAGTTTAATTATCAACTATGAGGACACAGAGCTGTATACATCTGTCAGTTTTATCTAAATAGGACTAGAGGTGATATGATTGTGCACACAATACTGTTATAACCCGGAGCAATACATGTTCCCAGTAGAACTCCCACACACATCTTGATCCCATACTAGTCACGCTTCATGAGCATACATATAGATTTATAATAATCCTTCCCTGCAGCAACATTTGAATCATCAAGAGAAATGTCTTGGCAAAGAATACAATATATACTTACTGACATTTTTTATATAGCAGATCAAGAAGAAACATTAATATTTCATATAGGAATGGTCTAAAAAGAGGATCAAACTCTTGAAAGTCCTAAGAGAGTACCTTAGCACTGACACTGCAGTGCTGGATTCACTGATGGGTTAGAGACTTTCCCCTACCAGTAACACAAAGGAAAGAGTAAGGAGCAAGACTAGTGACTTTCTGTCTTATTTGGATTCCTGTATGCTGGGTCAGACTCCAGTGTTTTACTTCATCAGTGATTGAGGATCCACTTACATGCCCCATGTCATTTCTAATTGTTCTCACAGGCTTGGGACCACTGGGTGAGATGTGACTTTTTGGAAACCTTGCAAACTAATTCTGGTTTGAAAACAAATCCAAGTGCATGCACTTTTTCTTTCAGAGTAGCAGCCGTGTTAGTCTGTATTCGCAAAAAGAAAAGGAGTACTTGTGGCACCTTAGAGACTAACAAATTTATTAGAGCATAAGCTTTCGTGAGCTACAGTGAGCTGTAGCTCACGAAAGCTTATGCTCTAATAAATTTGTTAGTCTCTAAGGTGCCACAAGTACTCCTTTTCTTTTTGCACTTTTTCTTCTGTCTCAATTTAGACCCTTGTTTTATTTCAAGGGAGATTGATCTTTAAAAACAGGTTTTCAGCTAAAGGAAAGTGACTGGGGAAAGAAGAATTCTACCTCATCTCCCAAAAGCTAAGTTGGCATAATATGGTACCCTAAAAAACTGTATCTGCGTGGTCTTCCCCCTCCCGCACCATTTCATGTTACTCTCTCCACCACTTCATATTATTTCTTTACTCTCCCTGCTATCTGTTCTATTTTCCCTTCCCTCCCCAATGGATTTTTTTTGTCCCTGCTTTATAAGCTAAGTGATAGACAAAAGTTAGAGTTTGGTTGTAATTTTCAGACCTACCATGTGAAAGAAATTAAGCAAAATAAGTTTCTCCATCCCCAAAAGTAAAGCACTGTAAACTTGTAATGATCAAAATGTTAATGAAAAATGAGCAAGTCTATGCATATTGCAAGCAAGTTAATCTTATGATAAACTTAAATTTGAGGCATGGAACTACTGAGACAGAGGGGGTCAATGTTCAGGGACAAAGCTGGGTCCACTGGAGGATCAAGCCTTGTCATAAGTTTGCTGAACAATATTGCAGTTTCACCCTTGCCTGGTTTCTCAGTCAAGGATGTTGGGCAGAGATCTCTCTGCCTGGCCTGGGGTTAAAGCAAGGGAGTACACTTTGGCTGGTGCTGCTAAAAGGATAGAGAGAGCTCCACTCCTCCTCTCTCATGGTTGGTGAAATTAATAGTGTTACACTAGCAGAGAATTTGGCCCAGTATCTCTAGGATTACACTACATTTATGTGGAGGGAATATGGAAAAGTAGGATGGGCCATTTTTTTCTTTCAATGGAAATGACTTGAATGATGTGGGAAAGCATAGCAAATTTATAAGTGAGCTGTGCATGGTTATAATTAGTTGACCTACACGATCACATTCAGAGGTTTGCTGTAGATATATATCCAGTGGTACAAACACTGATCCAAACTTATCTGGACTCATTCAGAAGTGTTTGGTATAGAAATAAGAACGAAATGAGGATGTCCAGAAAGTGGCAAAACTATTGAATGAAATAACTAAATCCAACTTTTTCTAACAGTATAATATGTTACTTCAGGTCCATTTTACATTCTGAGTGTCTGTTTCAACTGGTTGTTATTTTAGCAGAGTCATTTTGTCCATCATAATTAGCAATCCCTACTAATTTAAATTAAGAAAAAGGAAATCTCATACCACTACATTGCTTTACTTTCATTCCTTTCACTCATATTTAATACTAGTTAAATAAACTAGCAGTGAGGACTGTCAAAGAGGTTAAGGACCCTGTCAGTGCTCCCTGCTGGTGCATATCAAGGGCCTAGAAAATACTTTCTCATTGCCTCTTTCTAAAAACAACTCCTGGCAAGAAAAGGGGTGTGCTATCCTCTCAAAGACTGATCCTGCTGCGAGATGGTCTCTACCGTCTCCTCCAAAAGACTGCTCCTGTCATCCCTGGAAGGAGTGGCCCCAACAAAATTATCAAGGTAGAGGTTTGATCTATCTAAATATAGTTTCTTTAGGTATTTGTTGGGCACCCCTCATCATAGAATCTGACCACCATGCACAGGAATTATGGTTTCACAGAGAATATCCATAAAAACTTGAGAGTGAAGACTCAGCAGAGAGGGAAGTTCACTAAGTCTTGGAGATCCTAACAATCTTAAGGGATTTTTTTAGGTTTTCCTAATAAATATATGGGGTGCAGGCATGTAAGTGCATATACATTAATATATGTACATATACCCATACAAAGAGATGCTTACCTTAATTGTGGCAAATAATTTAGCCATTGAATGTAGTACTGTATTTTGCTTGGAATAATCCACAAACAGGCTGTGATATTTACATAGGTTTGTCATATGCAATTATTAGACAAATAGTTTCTATGAACAAATGTTAATGTATGTCCTGTTGATAAGCCCATTGCTATGAGCCTTTGCTTTTTATTGGTTGCTATTCAAAACATAGCCACAGGATTGGTCACCTAAGTCACTAGTTAAATGACATACACTTTATAAAAATAAAAGGTGTCCCTTTTTCTGTTCACAGGTTCAATGAATATCTGTACAACAATTCTTCACTGAGCGATCTATTGTGTGAATAATACAGAGTTTTACCAAACAGCCATGTGAATAGCATCAGTATGAATTCTGCCACAATTTTATTCATTCCTGATGGTAACAGAAAAACAGTTACTTTCCAGGAACATCCTTAGGAATAAAATGTCACACAAATGTAGACATAAAAAGGGGGTCATAAGTAACGGGGAAGAAAATTAGCTGGTTGTATTTGCAAGAATATTGACAAATGATTCTTCGCTATGTTTTCTCAGTTCAAATATTGGATAATATATACTACTGTCATAAGGCACCCCCTTCTGGCACAGTGTCTTGTGGCAGGCTGTGGTATGCCTCAGTTTGTCCTTTCAGAGTCTCCAATCACATCAAGTTCTCTTGACACAATAATATCCTCTTTGGGGCTGGTTTATTATAGAACATTGTGCAAATGGTCCAGAACATTATGCCCAACACATACAGTTCATTATTCACCTCAGTGCAAACAGTCATCAAGATCAGCCTATGTCTTGTCCTACAACGTCCCACATATCACTCAAGGGCACCTTCAATGATGGCTGGACTCTCTGGCAAGTCCTCACCTGTCCTTGTACCAGGACAACCACCCCAGCCCTTCCAGCTGCAGTGTAACCGTACTCTTCCCAGTGGGGACCCCTCCACACAGCCTCTCTGTTGGGAGATCATCTTTACCAGAAGAACATCCCTTTCTCTGCCTGGGTCCAGCTCTCCAGTCCTGGAAGCAACAGTGGGTAAGCTCCTCCGCTCTTCTCCTGCATTCAGCCTCTCCAGCTCTAGGCACTGGCTTGGGGTCAACAGCCAGCAAACCCTTTTTGCTTTTCATCTGCCTTCAATTTTCTCCCATGTCCCAAACATACAGTCTCTGGCAGCTCTTACCTGCCCCTGACTCAGTGGAACTACCCCTCACCAGGTCTCTTCCTGTCCCTAGGTCTTTCCCTAATCCTTTGTAGCCCCCAATGCTGCCCTGCTCTCGGAACTGTCCAAATGGCAGCACCTACTCCAGCACGGGAGCTGGACTGGCTTCATTTACAGGCCCCAGCCACCCTGTGACAATTACATATATTCATAGCAAATAATAGCTACTCTGTTGAACTTCTCAGTAAAACACAAAGGCTGGGAAATACTGTATAAGAGATGAAGTGGGCTGTAGCTCACGAAAGCTTATGCTCAAATAAATTTGTTAGTCTCTAAGGTGCCACAAGTACTCCTTTTCTTTTTTGTGAATACAGACTAACACGGCTGCTACTCTGAAAACTGTATAAGAATGTTATTTACTTACTGATGTTTTTAAAAATGAAGAAATCCTTTTGATGTATTGACCCAATATCTGTTATGACTTTATTGTTACTGATGTGGACGTCCACGTAGTATACACCACAGGATTAAACATTCCATTTTTGAACTTTATTAACAACAATTTTAGGATATTCCTAATTCTGTTCTAGTCAAGTTCGAGCACTGCACCATCACTGTGATGTTTGAGTGCAGTCCACTGGTGCATTAAGAAACTTGACTTGCATCTGGCATGTGTGGTTCTTTTCTCCAATCATCTCTATAAGAGGGAAATTGCATGTGAGCTTTTAAATATATCTTTGTTTATTGACACCGTGCTATGTGTTTATCAGCTCAAAGGAGTATGCTGTGCACTTTTAACAGAAAGTATGGAGGTTCATGGTGGATCTCAGATACTGTGGGAACTATATCCATGTGTCTTGGACTGGCCTCTGAGAAAGCTCTGATTCCTACACTCTTCCTTCCATTGTGTCAGAGGAGTGGAGTTGTCCATGGCAGACCTCACCTTGGGTGTTCCAAATTCTCTTCCCAATGCAGAGCCTAAGTTAATGGTCTATGCTCAGGGGATGTCTGCAAGGGGCAGAGAGATAGAATTCTCCTCTATCAGATCTCAGAGTGGCAGCAGTGCCACTCCATGGACACTAATGTATCTGCGGTGTCCTTTTCCACCAGGGCATTAAGCCAACTGGTACATCTGTACAATTATATTGCCACCAACTATGCTTCCAGCCTGCCCCGTACCCTGGCATCTCTTCTGTGCAGTAGGGCCAGGAGAGCTGTTGTATAACATGTGGTGCATAGGGTTGTATATGCTTTGTGTGAGCTCCTGTCTTGTAGAATCACTGTCCTGCAGAATCCCATCAGTTCTGCTACTTTTAGATTCCCTTACTACCTCTCCTTGTTTTGGAGGATTGAGTTCTTAACAGCTAAAGGCTATTCACCACCGTACCTTCTTCCACAGAGCAGCTGGCCTTCAAACAGGATAAAGCTAGGGCAGAGACTAACTACGCAAACATGCTTCTTTGATAGACTGCTACTGATATTCCTGCTATTGATGACACAACTCCATGTCCTGACCCTACTGTCCAATTAGCAATTCTGCAGATAACTATCCTTCTTGTATATTTGTTCCTGATGGGAAGATAAGCTTGGGTCAGAACATTCTCATTTACTCAAAGAAGAAAAATAGTTAGGTCTTGACAGGCAGCTTGTTGGCTGTGTTTAGCAGGAGGGAAGCCTGCTTAATCAGCGCTGTCCTTATTACTGTAGTCAGTGGAAATTATAGTTGGCTGCAGAGGACAGGAGGATAATTGGTCCAGCCAAGTAAAGAAATTAAAGGAAAAACCAAAAATGATAATATTACATTATGATTTTATGAGCAGATTAACCATCTCAAAAATAGAACAGAAAATAATGATGGTGCTAAAAAGAAACAAAAAAAATACGGAACAACGTCATGTTTTACATAGCAGCTCCCAGTTTTGAGGCAGGGACTTTTTCATAAACACAGCAATCTTATTCTGAACTACATTTTTTTTATTATTCTCCATATGTTCTATTTTCCCTTGTGTTAACATTCTTGCATACTGCTTGGCACTCCATTATAAAAGACATTTACAAAACAGATACCACTTTCAGACAAGCTAAAATGCCTGAAGCACTGAACTCCATTTGGTAGATACATAATAAAATGTTTTAATTTTTAACCTGAACCAGCTAAACCCAAAGTTTAAAATGCCATTGGGATCAATCTATTGTTGAAAAGTGCTTTTCAGATAGATCCATTTAAGAAAAGTCATGTCATATAAACACAAGGATTTCTGATATAATAATAATATTAAATCATAAAGCTATCTTCCAATTCTCTTATAGGTCTGGGAAAAAAGACACTTCAAAGTTGAGGTTGAAACTCTGTTAAAATTCCATAATATTAAACATCAAAGTTAATTTGGATGTGTCCTTGGCTTTCACAGACACAGATGTCTACAAGGATACATGGATGATATATAGTAAAGAGACAGCACTGAGGGAATAAGGTGGATAATAAGATTTTTTTAAGGAAGTATTCATGTACTTAACTGTCTATTCACAAATGCAAGGAGTTTGGGCAATAAATAAGCTAGATGAGCTACCAGTAGTGATTGCTTCAAGCTGTAAAATTCAGATCCTGATCTCCAATGCATAAAGTATAGAAGTGCTCAGATACGGATTTCATCACTAGTAGCAGATGATACTAAATGACAGGTGGCCTGAACTAGTGATCACAAATGAAGCTTGATGGGAAGGTTTAACTGAAATGTTACAATGTGAGGTCTGATCTATATAGAAGAGACAGAGGGAAGATGTAGGGGAAAAGTTAATTTCAGGTAAGTTTGCTGGGTACTCATGCAGGCTTTTGCAAGAATGTCACAGTTTCAGTGAGCAAATCCCTCTTGATGCAAAACTACTGCTGTTTTTCAAAACAAATATTTCAGGCATGCCCAATACATATGTTAGCTCCTGGTTATACACCACTTAACTGTTAGATAAATGAATCACCTCTTTCTAATAAATTTGTTAGTCTCTAAGGTGCCACAAGTACTCCTTTTCTTTTTGCGAATACAGACTAACACGGCTGCTACTCTGAAACCTCTTTCTATGCAACTGATTTGGAATCTCCTTCCTCCCAGCCCTCTGTGTGATAGGCCATCCCAGAGTGCATTGACCTGCATGTTGCTACTGTCATTGTCCTGTGTCCATGTCTTCCATGAGGACAGAGAAACTATAAAAAGGGGCCCGTGTGTAGCCATCCTATGACTGACCCAGTCATAGGGGCCTCATTTTAATGATGTATCAATGAGTGGTGTTTATGCCAGCAGTGTGCACCTCATCTCGGGGACCCCTGTTTTATAGATGGGAAAATAAGACACAAAGAGGTTAGGTGACTTGCCCAACATGAGATAAGAAGTCTGTGGCAGAGCAGGAAATTGAACATGGGTATCCCCTGGTTTAAGCTGGTACCCCAACCACTAGGCCAGTCTTCCTCTCTGCAAAAGGACTTACAGACATAATTTAAATAAGAGCTGGAAGGAACAGCTGACATTCACTCAGCCTTTAAAAATCCCAGCTACTGTCTCAGAGAAAATAAACTGCACTGCAAATTTGCAGTGGGGAGGAAATACTGTACCTGAAAACCAGTAAAGCATAAAAAGACATTAGGGTGATAGTGGACAGCAAAATGGATATAATCATGCAATCCAATATAATGAAAAAAGAAGCCAATGTAATTTGTGGCTGCATACTCAGATACAAAAGGTTCCTTGTTCAATGTTTAAAGAAAATGGCCTTCTATGATTCTTTACCATTGACATAGAATCATAGAATATCGGGGTTGGAAGGGACCTCAGGAAGTCATCTAGTCCAACCCCCTGCTCAAAACAGGACCAATCCCCAACTAAATCATCCCAGCCAGGGCTTTGTCAAGCTTGACCTTAAAAACCTCTAAGGAAGGAGATTCCACCATCACCCTAGGTAACCCATTCCAGTGCTTCACCACCCTCCTAGTGAAAAAGTTTTTCCTAATATCCAACCTAGACCCCCCAACCCCCACTGCACCTTGAGACCATTATTCCTCGTTCTGTCATCTGCTACCACTGAGAACAGTCTAGATCCATCCTCTTTGGATCATAGAATCATAGAATCATAGAATATCAGGGTTGGAAGGGACCCCAGAAGGTCATCTAGTCCAACCCCCTGCTCAAAGCAGGACCAAGTCCCAGTTAAATCATCCCAGCCAGGGCTTTGTCAAGCCTGACCTTAAAAACCTCTAAGGAAGGAGATTCTACCACCTCCCTAGGTAACGCATTCCAGTGTTTCACCACCCTCTTAGTGAAAAAGTTTTTCCTAATATCCAATCTAAACCTCCCCCATTGCAACTTGAGACCATTACTCCTCGTTCTGTCATCTGCTACCATTGAGAACAGTCTAGAGCCATCCTCTTTGAAACCCCCTTTCAGGTAGTTGAAAGCAGCTATCAAATCCCCCCTCATTCTTCTCTTCTGCAGACTAAACAATCCCAGCTCCCTCAGCCTCTCCTCATAAGTCATGTGCTCTAGACCCCTAATCATTTTTGTTGCCCTTCGTTGTACTCTTTCCAATTTATCCACATCCTTCCTGTAGTGTGGGGCCCAAAACTGGACACAGTACTCCAGATGAGGCCTCACCAGTGTCGAATAGAGGGGAACGATCACGTCCCTCGATCTGCTCGCTATGCCCCTACTTATACAACCCAAAATGCCATTGGCCTTCTTGGCAACAAGGGCACACTGCTGACTCATATCCAGCTTCTCGTCCACTGTCACCCCTAGGTCCTTTTCCGCAGAACTGCTGCCGAGCCATTCGGTCCCTAGTCTGTAGCGGTGCATTGGATTCTTCCATCCTAAGTGCAGGACCCTGCATTTATCCTTATTGAACCTCATTAGATTTCTTTTGGCCCAATCCTCCAATTTGTCTAGGTCCTTCTGTATCCTATCCCTCCCCTCCAGCGTATCTACCACTCCTCCCAGTTTAGTATCATCCGCAAATTTGCTGAGAGTGCAATCCACACCATCCTCCAGATCATTTATGACCATCCTCCAGATCATTTATGTCATCTGCTACCATTGAGAACAGTCTAGAGCCATCCTCTTTGAAACCCCCTTTCAGGTAGTTGAAAGCAGCTATCAAATCCCTCCTCATTCTTCTTTTCTGCAGACTAAATAATCCCAGTTTCCTCAGCCTCTCCTCATAAATCATGTGCTCCAGCCCCCTAATCATTTTTGTTGCCCTCCACTGGACTCTTTCCAATTTTTCCACATCCTTTTTGTAGTGTGGGGCCCCAAACTGGACACAGTACTCCAGATGAGGCCTCACCAATGCCAAATAGAGGAGAATGATCAAGTCCCTCGATCTACCTGCAATGATCCTACTTATACAGCCCAAAATGCCATTAGCCTTCTTGGCAACAAGGGCACACTGTTGACTCATATCCAGCTTCTTGTCCACTATAACCCCTAGGTCCTTTTCAGCAGAACTTTTGCCTAGCCATTTGGTCCCTAGTCTGTAACAGTGCATAGGATTCTTCTGTCCTAAGTGCAGGACTCTGCACTTGTCCTTGTTGAATCTCATCAGATTTCTTTTGGCACAATCCTCTAATTTGTCTAGGTCCCTCTGTATCTTATCCCTATCCTCCAGCGTATTTACCACACCTCCCAGTTTAGTGTCACCAGAAAACTTGCTGAGGGTGCAATCTATGCCATCCTCCAGATCATTAATGAAGATACTGATCAAAACCAGACCCAGGACCGACCCTTGGGGCACTCCGCTTGATACCAGTCACCAACTAGACATGGAGCGATCACTACTCGGTGAGCCCAATGATCTAGCCAGCTTTCTATCCACCTCATAGTCCATTCATCCAGCCCAGACTTCTTTAACTTGCTGGCAAGAATACTGTGGGAGACCATGTCAAAAGCTTTGCTGAAGTCCAGGAATAACACATTCACTGCTTTCCCCCACTGCAGAGCCAGTTATCTCACCATAGAAAGCAATTAAGTTGGTCAGGCACGACTTGCCCTTGGTGAATCCATGCTGACTGTTCCTGATCACTTTCCTCTCCTCTAAATGCTTCAAAATTGATTCCTTGGGGACCTGCTCCATGATTTTTCTGAGGTGAGGACTGAGGTGAGGCTGACTGGCCTATAGTTCCCCAGATCCTCCTTCTTCCCTTTTTTAAAGATGAGCACTACATTAGCCTTTTTCCAGTCATCCGGGACCTCCCCTGATCACCATGAGTTTTCAAAGATAATGGCCAATGGCTCTGCAATCACATCCTCCAACTCCTTTAGCACTCTCAGATGCAGCGCATCTGGCACCATGGACTTATGTTCTTCCAGCTTTTCTAAATAGTCCGGAACCACTTCTTTCTCCAGAGGGCTGGTCACCTCCTCCCCATACTGTGCTGCCCCGGGCAGTAGTCTGGGAGCTGACCTTGTTAGTGAAGACAGAGGAAAAAAAGCATTGAGTACATTAGCTTTTTCCACTTCCTCTGTCACTAGGTTGCCTCCCCCATTTAGTAAGGGGCCCACACTTTCCTTGACCTTTCTGTTGTTGCTAACATACCTGTAGAAACCCTTCTTATTACTCTTAACATCTCTTGCTAGCTGCAACTCCAGTTGTGATTTGGCCTTTCTGATTTCACTCCTGCATGCCCAAGCAATATTTTTATACTCTTCCCTGGTCATTTGTCCAATCTTCCACTTCTTGTAAGCTTCTTTTTTGTGTTTAAGATCAGCAAGGATTTCACTGTTAAGCCAAGCTGGTCGCCTGCCATATTTACTATTCTTTCTAACACTGGGATGGTTTGTTCCTGCAACCTCAATAAGGATTCTTTAAAATACAGCCAGCTCTCCTGGATTCCTTTCTCCCTCATGTTTTCTCCCAGGGGATCCTGCCCATCAGTTCCCTGAGGGAGTCAAAGTCTGCTTTTCTGAAGTCCAGGGTTCGTATTCTGCTGCTAACCTTTCTTCCCTGTGTCAGGATCCTGAACTCAACTAGCTCATGATCTCTGCCTCCCAGGTTCCCATCCACTTTTGCTTCCCCTACTAATTCTTCTCTGTTTGTGAGCAGCAGATCAAGAAGAGCTCTGCTCCTAATTGGTTCCTTCAGCACTTGCACCAGGAAATTGTCCCCTACACTTTCCAAAAACTTCCTGGATTGTCTGTGCACCGCTGTATTGCTTTCCCAGAAGATATCGGGGTGATTGAAGTCCCCCATGAGAACCCCATGAGGGCCTGTGATCTAGTAATTTCTGTTAATTGCCTGAAGAAAACCTCATTCACCTCATCCCCCTGGTCTGGTGGTCTATAGCAGACTCCCACCACAACATCACCCTTGTTGCTCACACTTCTAAACTTAATCCAGAGACTCTCAGGTTTTTCTGCATTTTCATACTGGAGCTCTGAACAGTCGTACTGCTCTCTTACATACAATGCAACTCCTCCACACCTTTTCTGCCTTGCCTGTCCTTCCTGAACTGATTATATCCATCCATGACAGTAATCCAGTCATGTGAGTTATGCCACCAAGTCTCTGTTATTCCAATCACATCATAATTCCTTGACTGTATCAGGACTTCCAGTTCTCCCTGCTTGTTTCCCAGGCTTCTTGCATTTGTGTATAGGCACTTAAGATAACTTGCTGATCGTCCTGCTTTCTCAGTATGAGGCAGGAGTCCTTCCCTCTTGCGCTCTCCTGCTCATGCTTCCTCCTGGTATCCACTTCCCCACTTACCTCAGGGCTTTAGTCTCCTTCCCCTGGTGAACCTAGTTTAAAGCCCTCCTACCTAGGTTAGCCAGCCTGCTTGCGAAGATGCTTTTCCTCTCTTCGTTAGGTGAAGTCTGGCTCTTCCTAGCAATTCTTCTTCTTGGAACACCATCCCATGGTCAAAGAATCCAAAGCCTTCTCTCCGACACCACCTGCGTAGCCATTCATTGACTTCCACGATTCGACAGTCTCTACCCTGGCCTTTTCCTTCCACAAGGAGGCAGGTAACAATCCCTTTCTATAATGAGCTAGTGAGATTGAAACTAAAATATTTCATTCAGTTCTTAGCACCTCAGAGTCAGGAGGATTTTGAAAAACTGTAGGAAATTCAAAGAATGGTAACAAGAATAAATCCATATTCCCTAGAGGCTGGATGAAGAAAAAACGAAAGAGCTAAATACGACCCAGCAAAGCATTTAGACATATGCATAATTTAAGCACAAAAGTAGTCCTCGAGAAGTCATCCATGTGGCTTAAAGTTCCCCTCATGCTTAAGGGTTTTGCTGGAGTGTGGCCTAAAAGGAGAAATTAAAACTGTCTACAGTTATTTGAAAGATGCAAACACCAAGCCAGAAAGGGATTATTTTGGGTGGAAGAAGAGGCCTCCCTCACCTTTTTGAATTGGTATCAATAACCACCTCCACCAGTCAGGATTCAGGGGCATGAAGAATATATAGTGCATAAGATCCTCTGCTGCTGTCTGTAATGAGGCTGCCTGCAATACCTCAGATTGAGAAGTTTACAGTCCTGAGAAATGACTCTGGGAGCCCACATCCACCAGCTAGTGAAAAACTTTCATCAAGGATCGTCGTGGCATAGTGCCCTGAAGAAAAATGCACCTGAAGGGGGAGTAGGGATCTGAACCCAGGTCTAGAACCTGTGGCATACCACTTGGAAGGGGTACTGACTGAGGGAGTCAAAAGTTCAGATCATTCTGAATCATGACAACCCTATTTTCAAAAAGAAAAGGAGTACTTGTGGCACCTTAGAGACTAACAAATTTATTTGAGCATAAGCTTTCGTGAGCTGCAGCTCACTTCATCGGATGTAGCTCACGAAAGCTTATGCTCTAATAAATGTGTTAGTCTCTAAGGTGCCACAAGTACTCCTTTTCTTTTTGAGAATACAGACTAACACGGCTGCTACTCTGAACCCTATTTTCAGTTGTTCATAACTTTGCTAAGGATGCTATTTGTTGAAAGGTCATAAGCATTTAAATATTGAAAGCTGTATATATGTGGGTGTGATGTGAATCTGTGTTTATAACATACACTGTTTGTTCTAAGGTGAAGTGATTATGCATTTTGAGTATTTTTCAATTGCAAGTCTTAGCTTGCTTTCAGCTGCCATGACCTGAAACATAATAGAACAGAGAAAAGTTCCTGGAGAGATTAGTGAGTAGCCAAGGGAGGTAAATTGTGCAAAAATAAAAGTCCTTTAAATTTAATCTGTAATTTCCAATGCCATTAGAAATCTCTCTTAAATCTTTGGGTACGTCTAAACAACTCGCAGAAGACTCCAAGCCCAGGTTGATGGACTCTGGCTTGACCTAGCACTCTAGAAATAGCTGTATAGACAGTACTTTGGAGTTGTGGCTGAAGCCTATGAAGGGGAGGGTGGGCTACAGGGCCTAAGCCGCAACTTAAAAGCACTATCTACAAACGTATTTTTATAGGAAGAACCTGAGCCCCACTAGCCTAAGTCAATCAACACAGGCTGGCAGGCTTGCTGATGTGTGCTGTGTAGATATCCTTTTAGTTCCCTATAAATAACACACATTTTTTGCCTAAATACTAGTTTTTGAATTCTGAAACAAAATTCCAAATAATAAAATATGTATTTGTAATCAAGTAAATCCCTCTTAGCACTGCACCGTAGGCTGTCCTAGCAGATTCTTCCAAGATATATAAATATAATAGGTACCATTAAAAAAGGGAATTGTGGCAAAGAAATCAGGGTGAAAACAACATCAAAGCAAGTTCAGGAAACACAGCAAAAGACTTGCATGACTGATAATGGAACAATATGTAGCCAATTGAGTGATCTGTAAAAATGCTTTAATAATATTTTAAGGACCATCAATCATAGATATGAAAAACAGTTAGATGTTCCATTTTATAACAGTGTAACACAATAACACCTTTATGGAGGGACGCGGGAGAAATTTACTCATTTGGGGAAGGATTCTCCAAAGGATTGATTATTTTGGCCTTGAACCTTGAAAGAAGTTATATTTGACTTTAGGCATGTACTTTTGTCCATCCCTGTTCTGCACAGCACTTAAATCAATGGGACTTAAGCATGTGCTTAAATATTTGGTTGAACTGGGGTCTTGTATGGGAAGTGTGTGAGCCCCCCCCCTTCCGTCCAATACCCTGCCCCTTCCACCTGCCCCCATGGGCTGGAGCCCTGAGATGACACCCCTCCCCCCGCAGCCAGAGGAGCCCTGGCCAACTCCCCCCCCCCTTCCACCTGCCCCCCGGGCTGCTGGCTGACCCCAGCACTTGGTTTCCTGCTGATTTCAGTGACGGGTTGCCCACTGGCCCCAGTGCCAGCCCCAGCGCTGGGCCGTCTGCAGCGCCCAGCGCCAGATTGCCCACAGCTTCCAGTGCCAGGTTGCCCACCAGCCCCAGCACAGGGCTGCCAGCTGCCCCCAGCACCGAGCCGCCCGCCAGCCTCAGCACCATCCCCAGTGCCTGGGCACCTGCTGGCACCAGCCTCCTACTGGCCTGCAGTCAGACCCGAATTTGGGAGAGAGGGCGGAGCCTCGGTGGGACCAAGGCCAGGGCCAGGGCCAGGGCCAGGGCCTGACTTAGCCTATTTTACCTGCCAACCATGAGGCCTTGTACATTAGACAATCCTCAGAAACAAGAGGAAAAATATGCCCAAGATATCAGCAAAGATAATATGAATGATTTGCAGTTCATAATGCAATTTCACATTGACTGGAATCTTAAGCCTCTAGATCAGTGGTTCTCAACCAGGGGTCTGGGGCCCCCTAGGGGGCCGCGCATAGCTTTCAGGGCATCTGCCAAACAGGGCCAGCATTAGACTCTGTGGGGCCCAGGGCACAAAGCTGAAGCCCCTCTGCATGGGGTTGAAGCCCAGGGCCTTGAGCCCCCTCACCCGGAGCTGAAGTCAAAGCCTGAGCAATGTAGCTTTACACGGCTCCCTGTGGCAACTGCTTGCTATCCCCCAATACCAGCCCTGGCTTTTATATACAGAAAAACAGTTTTTGTGGCACAGGTGGGATGTGGAGATTTTATAGCATGTTGGGTTGGCCTCAGAAAGGAAAAGGTTGAGACCCCCTTGCTCTAGATTACGGACAGAAAGTAGAGGGCCCATGTTTTTCTTTAAATTAAAATCAAACTAGCCCTCACTGATAAATTAGATTACCACCAAGGATTTGATCCAAAGCCCAAAGTGAGCCTTCCAGTGATTTCAATGAACTTTGACTAAGACTCCAAGAACTTTAATTATTAAAGAAATGTAGATTACTGGAAACAGCAGCAGTTGTACAACAATGTTAGGTCCGTAGCCTGTCAAAGTCTGTTATGTCTATGAAGTCTTTCAAAATATAGAAAGATATTGTTGCAGCCTCAGGGAAGTGGTGTGAAAAACCCAGCCTTTTTCAGGAATACCTTGCTGCAAGCCAAGTGAAAGGATGAAGAATTTACAATTGCATTTGTTAACCTATCCATGACTTTTCACTTTATTTTTTCATGGGCATATGATACATATCCTCAGGCACCTTACAGTCTGATGGGTACACTGACTTAGTGAAGGAGCCTTACTAGGTAGCAATATGAATCATGTTTAGTAGAGACAGCACCAGCCTCATACTTGCCTATAAATACTTGTATCCTCCCCAAGCATATGGGTGTGGGGACGGGGAGAGTGGGGTACTTTTCAAAGCTTTCTCTCTGGGCATTTTGTACTGAAAAAAGAAAAACAAATGTTCTAAAGGTCAAACTCCTGGGAGTCCAATGAGATATATCTAAATCTAAAGTGGTAAGTTCCCTGTATCTGCATTTTCTGTCTCTCCGATGGCAATCTCTTATTTTAGAACTGTGTCTGAAATGATATATCAAAGAGTCCCTTATCTTAAAAGAGGGAGCTTACAAGCTAAGAAGAAACCTGTGTATGATCAAAGCCGATCAACTAGACCAACCATATTTCTCATGCTTGTTAAATGACAAAAAGATAACTGTACCCCTTGGGCTTTGGGGAAAAATAAAGGCAAACTTCTTTAAAGATGACATTATCAACCAAAAAATTAATTAAGTTAACCTAATTTCAGTAGTCTCAAAAGGTAAGAGATCTGCATGCAGAAGGTTATATATGAAAGTCTTAATACTGTAAAACATCCAAAGCTCTAAGCCAGTGGTTTTCAATCAGTGGTCCGTGGATTGCTGGGGGTTCACAGACTATGTCTAAGATTTCCAAAGGGGTCCACACCTCCATTTGAAATTTTTCAGATGTCCACAAATGAAAAAAGGTTGAAAAATACTGCTCTAAGCTACCTAAGATACATTTTGGAAAACCTGATTTTATCATTAATAATAATTGTGATATTAAATTGTGCTCAAGGCAAAGTAACTCTGAATTGAAAAAGAAAAATCATATATTAATAATTAATAATGGATTATTAATTATATTGAAATATGTCTTGGTAAAAGAGACCTTATTGAAAAGCAAAGGAAATGAAGGACTAGATTTACAAAACCTCCAGAGAAGGTGGTGGTCCCCTTATGCCCAATAACCCAGTGATTAAGACACTCACCTGCAATTTAGGAGACTCATATGAATCCCTGCTCTGGAGCGAGGCCTTGAACCCTGCCCATCCAGGCAAAATCCCTAACCACCAGGGCTGTTGGGTGTAAGGGTAGCATTGCCATCTGTTCTGCCAATGGTTTTGTGAATAGTGCCTAAGCCTCTTGTGAATCTAGTCAGAATATTTTTTGGTCCAAACTATTTGGCAAATTCACATCAAATACACAAATAGCTTTGGATGACCTGAAACTGCATTTTTCAGCAGATAAGCTATTCGTCCATAATTTTTGCCAGCTCTTTCCTCATTCTGCAACAGGGTTTTACAACTCTTCCATTAATTTTCCCATCTTCTGATAACACAGGAAGCAATTAAATGGGATCAGAACTCAGCTTAAGAAGAGCTTCCCCATGTAAACAAATTTCCTTTATTAAACTTGGTTAAAAAAAACAACAACCTGAAAAATTTTTTAGCAGTACCCCAGGGGAGATGCCTTTTATTGGATGTGTGTTTGCAAAATAAAACTGCATGTTCTCCAATTTTATATTTGAAAAAAATAGATCCAATCATTCCCCTTTTTGTCACTTGCATAATTTACTCTTGGGGAAATTCTGCAAACTGCAGCGCATCAGAAAAATGCCCCTTCCCGCAGATTCCCTTTGCTTCCTTGCAGAAAACGGTTTCTGTGGGGGAAACAAAGAGAAGCTTCACCAGTACTCGCTCACCCCTCTCTGGCAGCTTGGCAGCTCAGACGCATCTGTTCAGGCAGCCGGGGGAGAGTAAATCACTGGAGGAAGGGGGGGTCGGGGGATGTCCTGGCCACCAATGACATTAGTCCCAGCTGTGGGAGGCAGAGGGGAGGAGGAAGATGTAGACATCCCCACACCCCCTTCCCCTTCGCTAAAGGGAGCAGCTGGGGCTGGGTCAGATCAAGCCCCCAAAACTTCCCCTCGCTGCAGGAAGTTCTGCACGGGGGGGGATTGTTTTGGTAATTTATTTCAAAATACTTGTCAGCAAATAATTGAAAATGGTGTGATTATGTTGTGTTATTTTGATAAATAAAATATGCAGAATTTTGCAGAATTTTAAAATGTTATGCACATAATATTTATTTTTTCATGAATTCCCTCAGGAGTAATAATTGTAATCAGGGGAGGTATTATTATTGTACTAGTATTAGTTTAAAGAGGATCTCCAAACCTCAGACTATATTATGTATTTCATTCAAATTTGAAAATTATGCAGGTATCCTTGATAGATGTTGATAGAAAATATTACTCTAAAACTTCTATAAAAGCATCAATATTCTACAGTTACTGCCTAAAATGCTGAAATATCCATTTGCACTTACAATTACAATAACTGCACATGCAACTACAATAACTGGGTGCATAAAGATGCAGAATTGCATGATCATGCCAATCTCATCCCATTGAAAATGTGACTCTGCACACCTAGTGGCCAAGTAGAAAGAGAAAATAAGAGAAAAAAAACAATAGATATCTAACTTAAAGTACAATAAGAATGGTCACAGGTATTCTCCCCAACCTAGGGACAAATTCAAATCTTGATATAGAAGTTGAGCTTACTAGGCTATCTTGCAAGATCTGATCCAGATCCCACTGAAGTTATTAGGATGTTTCCAATTGACTTCAATAGGATATAGCTTGACCCTTTACACACAATACAACTTCATTGATTCAATGAGGCTATATAGAGTGGAACCAGAATTTGATCCATTTATTTTAATGAGAGAGATGGGTCTCTATCAAAGGGTAGAATTTGATCCAGTGGAATAGATTTTACTCAGCTATACAGGCATTAATTCAGAGTAATTCCACTGAAACCACTAGAAATACTCCATATTTACAGAGCAAAAATTGTCCCAACAACATGTTTACTTTCAAGTATGGATATGCAATGAACTGTTCTATTAGTGTCGAGATAGATAGTTCTTCAACAGCCCTCAAGATATTGTAGAGTGAAGGTTAAAATTAGTCTTCATTTTAAAAAGGAAAATGATACTGTCCAGGTGGAATTTTTTTTCAGCTCCAATCCAATTCCCAATTTTCATCACTCACAACCCATAGAAACGCCCATGGAAGTGAACTTGGCTATCTTGTCTGAAAAATATAAAAGGTCCTAAAGGAAAAACAGCTTAGCATACAATCTTGATACCTTTTTAAAAGAGCTGTTCATAGGAGATTCAACAAGACAATTCTTACTTTTGTCTCCCGTTCACACACAATTCTCATTCGTTTTACTTTTTTGATGAAGGAGATAAAAGCAGAGGCCAGTATCTTTATTAAATATGAAATTTCAGTACAAATATTATTTAATCAATTTAAAAGGTAATGGCTCATGCCATAAAAGTACAAGAGCCATCCTGTCACACAAACTGAAGAAACATAGCCAATAATTGTGCTTTAGGGAAGTAGAGGCACTGAGGAAAGCTGAGTCCCTTAATTTTATGTAGTCTGTCAGAATCAACCAAAATCTTTTGACTTGGTCAATTCTTTAGCCCGATTTGAAGTGCTCAGATTTTATGGAATCCCTAATACTTTCATCTGATAGTTAACAGCTTCATATGTTTCTTCTGGTTTCTTTCTTGTTAATGGCTGGATGGGGAGCACTTTCTTTACGAATTAAGGACAGAGGCAAGAATGTCCTTTAAAACTCTTGCTTTATTTATTTTCCTTAGGCCTCCTACTAACTCAGATTCTAAATCAGTAATCTGATTTATAGGATTGCCACAGATTCAGAGGGAAGGAGAAGATAATAAGGTATTACATTTTCTTCATATGCAAACCGATATTCTCTCTCTTTCCATTTTTTTTGTTTGTGCTGTAGGAGGAAAGCTCTCCGATATTACAGTTTTAAGTCAATCAAAACTCTATTCAGCTGCAACTGAACTTTTAAAAGTCTTCCTAGCCAGCATATTGTTTTATCTATGTATTTATTGTGAGAAGTTACTAGATTTTGAGATACACATATGGAAAGTAAAGTTTCATCGGTAGATCGAGAATGTGTTGGTTTAGTTATGAATTTATCATCCTTGGGAAACAAAACGTAATATTTATTTTATTTCTGTCACTAAGCTCCATAATGCCCATTGCTGGAGCATGATGTTAAAATTGTTAACAATGGGGAAAGAGAGAGTGCAGTATATTAACACATAGAAGCACAAAAAAGTCTGAAGTAGAAAAAGACCAAACAATAAAGAAATATGCAGAAAGAAGCAATAAAAATATATGTGCATTGTAGTTCTTCTAATGGAAAATCTAGTCACTAATCTTAATTACATTTCTCAAAAAGACTGTTATGGAAAAGTGAAGTGCATAAAGTAAGGCAGAGTATCAAGTGCCTTCAGAGAAATAAAGGTGGGCTATCCATGCTTCGTCCAAATTTTCTCCTCAGTATCATATGTTTGTAATGATTTACTACTAATTTATGCTTGTGGTTTCAAAAAGCTTACAGGCCATGCATATTAAGGATAGTACTAGAGAAGAGTTAATATTGATGATTACTTTACAAAGTGTGAAAGCAGTGGTGTGATTCATGTCAGTGTCCTAGCCAGCAGGAGTCTGAAGAACTGGGTTCTATTTCTGACTGTGCTGCTAACCAGCTGTATGACCTTGAGTCAATTATTCTACTGTGCCTGTGTATCCCCTCCCATTCTGGGCATGTCTACAAGGTGAGTGAGTGAACGAGCCCAGGTAGAGAAACCTGAGCTAAACTCTAAAATTAGCACTGTGAACATTGTAGCTCATGCATTCAAGCCCATCCCATGTCCCAGACTTCAGAGCCTGAGCCACAGTATCCACACTGCTATTTTTAGTGCACTAGCTCAAACCCTGCTAGGTCAACTCCATCTACCCAGGCTGGCAGGCTCACTCCCAGTTACAGTGTAGATATACCCTCTTTGTCTACTTAGACTGTACTTTTGACCAGGCAAGGACAGTCACTTCTGATGTGTTTGCATGGTGCTTAGAATATCAGTTGGATCCTCCAGATACTATAATAATGCAAGTTCATAATAATTTAAGAACTTAAACTACAAATTATTTGTAAGGCTATAAAAAGCTCCATTTATATTAGGACTATCGAGTGATTAAAAAAATTAATCGTGATTAATTGCACTGTTAAACAATAATAGAATTAGAATACCATTTATTTAAATATTTTGGATGTTTTCCACATTTTTGAATATATTGATTTCAATTATAATACAGAATACAAAGTGTACAGTGCTCACTTTATATTTTTTTATTACAAATATTTGCATTGTAAAAAACAAAAGAAATAGTATTTTTCAATTCACCTAATACAAGTCCTATAGTGCAATCTCTTTATCATGTAAGTTGAACTTACAAGTGTAGAATTATGTACAAAAATAACTGCATTCAAAAATAAAACACTGTAAAACTTTAGAGCCTACAAGTCTACTCAGTCCTATTTCTTGTTCAACCAATCGCTCAGACAAACAAATTTGTTTACGTTTCCAGGAGATAATGCTGCTGGCTTCTTGTTCACAGTGTTACCTGAAAGTGAGAACAGGTGTTGGCATGGCACTGTTGTAGCCAGCACTGCAAGATATCTACATGCCAGATGCGCTAAAGATTCATATGTCCCTTCATGCTTCAACCACCATTCCAGAGGACATGCATCCATGCTGACGACGAGTTCTGCTTGATAACAATCCAAAGCAGTGCAGACCGATGCATGTTCATTTTCATCGTCTGAGTCAGATGCTAGCAGCAGAAGGTTGATTTTCTTTTTTGGTGGTTCAGGTTCTGTAGTTTCCACATTGGAGTGTTACTTTTTTAAGACTTCTGAAAGCATGTGCCACACCTCATCCATCTCAGAGTTTGGAAGGCACTTCAGATTCTTAAACCTTTGGTCGAGTGCTGTAGCTATCTTTAGAAATCTCACATTGGTACCTTCTTTGCATTATGTCAAATCTGCAGTGAAAGTGTTCACAACATGTGCTGACTCATCATCCAAGACTACTATAACATGAAATATATGGTAGAATGTGGGTAAAACAGAACAGAAGACAAACATTTCTCCTCCAAGGAGTTCAGTCACAAATTTAATGAACACATTAATTTTTTTAACTAGCATCATCAGCATGGAAGCATGTCCTCTGGAATGGTGGCTGAACCATGAAGGAGAAAATGAATGTTTAGCGTATCTGGCATGTAAATACCTAGCAACACCGACTACAAAAGTGCCATGCAAACACCTGTTCTTACTTTCAGGTGACATTGTAAATAAGAAGCAGGCAGCAGTATCTCCCATAAATGTAAACAAACGTGTTTGTTTTAGTGATTGGCTAAACAAGAAGTAGGACTGAGTGGACTTGTAGGCACTAAACTTTTACATTATTTTATTTTTGAATGCAATTATTTTTTGTACATAATTCTACAATTCTAAGTTGAACTTTTATGATAAAGAGATTGCACTGCAGTACTTATATTAGGTAAATTGAAAAATACTGTTTCTTTTGTCTGTCATTTTTACAGTGCAAATATTTGTAATAAAAATATAAAGCAAGCACTGTACACTTTGTATTCTGTGTTGTAATTGAAATTAATATATTTGAAAAATGTAGAAAAACATCAAAAATATTTAATAATTTCAATTGGAATTCTATTGTTTAACAGTGCGATTAAAACTGCAATTAATCATAATTAATTTTTTTGAGTTAATCGCTTGAGTTAACTGTGATTAAATCGACAGCCCTAATAGTAGCCATACATGGTAAAGACAAAAGAGTAGGATGTATGGAAGTTCAGCTGAGAGGAACCTCACTTGCATCCCATTGGCCCCAAGCAACAATGTGTACCCAAACTATGGAGTTTATATGAGAGAACAGGGGAATCAAGATCTATGGTCTGTAGAGCAGCTTCTACATGGATCAAGACTTTAAAACTTCTTCTGGAACAGGAATGCAAGTGTCATAAAAATAAAGGGAAGGGTGAACACCTTTAAAATCCCTCCTGGCCAGAGGAAAAACCCTTTCACCTGTAAAGGGTTAAGAAGCTAGGATAACCTCGCTGGCACCTGACCACAATGACCAATGAGGAGACAAGATACTTTCAAAGCTGGAGGGGGGGAGAAAAAAAGGGTGGGTCTGTCTGTGTGATGCTTTTGCCGGAGACAGAACAGGAATGGAGTCTTCGAACTTAGTAAGTAATCTAGCTAGATATGCATTAGATTTTGATTTCTTTAAATGGCTGAGAAAATTAAGCTGTGCTGAATAGAATGGATATTCCTCTCTTTGTGTCTTTTTGTAACTTAAGGTTTTGCCTAGAGGGATTCTCTATGTTTTGAATCTAATTACCCTGTAAGGTATTTACCATCTTGATTTTACAGAAGTGATTCTTTTTATCTTTTCTTGTATTAAAATTCTTCTTGTAAGAAATTGAATGATTTTTTTCATTGTTCTTAAGATCCAAGGGTTTGGGTCTGTGGTCACCTATGCAAATTGGTGAGGATTTTTATCAAGCCTTCCCCAGGCAGGAGGGGTGCAAGGTTTTAGTGACGATTTTTGGGGGGGAAAGACGTTTCCAAACAATGCTTTCCCAGTAACCAGTCAAACGTTTGGTGGTGGCAGTGGAAGTCCAAGGGCAAAGGGTAAAATAGTTTGTACCTTGGGGAAATTTTAACCTAAGCTGGTAAAAGTAAGCTTAGGAGGTTTTCATGCAGGTCCCCACATCTGTACCCTAGAGTTCAGAGTGGGGAAGGAATCTTGACAGCAAGGAATACAAATGCTTCTGCTGCCCTAAATCTGCTGTACTGTCTGTGGAGGTGTAGGTTGGTTATCTATGGCCTCATTCTGTGTCCCACCGAGAATGAATGACTGTGCAATGCCCTGTCACTGGACTTTACATAAGATCCAGGACTTGTCCTGGCAAGAATACAGAAGCCTTAGAAATGTGTACTTTCCCAGATGTGTGGCTATTTTAGATGATGTAACATTTGTGTTGTCATTGCCATCCCCATCTCCCTGTGTGCATAATCTTTTTTTGCCTAAGTACATTTTAATGATGGTTTTGTAAGATCCCATTTGCAGCAAGTATCCAGAGCGTGCCAGTATTTTTAAAAAAAGTTCTCTTATTTCTTTCAAATTTGTTTATGCTGTTTGCTTTAAGGTTGAGACCCATAACAGTGCAAAAAACCTCATCATGGTTGTTTGTTGTGACATTGAATGCCACAGGATTTGTCACTGTCTAGAATGACTGAGGATTTCATTTTAAAAAAAGACTCTTCTTCACTATATCTGAGGAAGGCCATAGAAATGGAATCAACAAATGAACTACCTCTGAGTTTGTTTAAATTGCTCAGTTGGAATTCAGGAGAAGAAAAAATACCATTAATCCAGTGTAAAATAAAATACAGCACAAGCCATCATTTGTAACCCATTGAGATGCACTTTTAACCCAGCATGGTTTGGATGGTCTGGGCTTTGTTGTGGTATAGCAAGTTTGGTTTGATTGAGACTTTGTTCCATCTGATGAAATGTTGTTTGGGAGGATTCTGAGATGGTTTATTGGGATATTGATGGTTCCATCTTTGTCCAGGCTAGATATGAGTGACTTGAGACATTACTACCTTCACAACTTCTGGTTCAAAGTGTTTTGGACTAGATTACAGGAGGGTGATTAAAAAAATTAAGTCTATAGTATTTGGAGAATATTTGAGTATAATAGAATTATTCTGGTTTAGTCTAGAAATATTCAAACAACGTAGACATTTTAAAGATGTTTCCAGTTCAGCTTGCAGTTTTCAGAGACTACCACTATAACAGGAATAATCACTGTATGCTTGGGGAAAAGGAGGCTTTCAAGTGAGCCCCAGAGTGAACAAACAGTGAAAGAAAATAAAGCTAATTGTGCAAATTAGGCTTAATTCTGCACCATTCAAGTCTCTAGGAGTTTTTCCACTGATGTCAGTGGGAGCAGGATCAAGCCCATTTTTAGGAGGGCCTGAAACTATTTATTCAACAATGGGATGAAAGGGTCTGTCAATGATTCAGCTACAAGATGTCTTCTAAAAATAGAAAAAACTTACGACTGAAGAAAATTAAGCCAATGTCCTTGAACACAATCTAAAATTAAAGAAAAAAGAAACGGAGTACTTGTGGCACCTTAGAGACCTGTGGCACTTTAGGTTTATCATACACATTGTAAGGAGAGTGATCACTTAAGATAAGCCATCACCAGCAGCGGGGGGGGGGGGGGGGGGGGGGGGGGGGAGGAGGAGGAAAACCTTTCATGGTGACAAGCAAGGTAGGCTATTTCCAGCAGTTAATAAGAATATCTGAGGAACAGTGGGGGGTGGGGGAGGGAGAAATAACATGGGGAAATAGTTTTACTTTGTGTAATGACTCATCCATTCCCAGTGTCTATTCAAGCCTAAGTTAATTGTATCCAGTTTAAACTAACACGGCTGCTACTATGAAACCTCTCCTTACAGTGTGTATGATAAACCCATTGTTTCATGTTCTCTGTGTGTGTGTGTGTGTATATCAATCTCCCCTCTGTTTTTTCCACCAAATGCATCCGATGAAATGAGCTGTAGCTCACGAAAGCTTATGTTCTAATAAATTTGTTAGTCTCTAAGGTGCCACAAGTACTCCTTTTCTTTTTGCGAATAAAGACTAACACGGCTGCTACTCTGAAACCTAAAATTAAAGAGTAATGCAATGAAGAAAAATGCATAGAACAACAGTGACTGACTGCTTTAGTTAAGGTTGTGTTAGTATTTGTATTCTAAACCTTTGTTTTTAATTGCACATAACTTTCCAAAACTTTCACCTTTTAAGCTGAAGTTTTCCAGTCTTAAACTCTGCCCAACAGTGTTTTTTTTTAAATTTATTTAAGCAAAATTAATTATTTGGATGATTTTTTTAGTGTAAGGAGAGCAAATCAAAAATCAACTTTGAATTTCCAACACCAAGAAAACGCATAGGTGAATGATTTTAAAGACACAACATGCTTATTGAAAGAGGATCAGAACACACTATTTCCACTTTTTAAAAAAAAAAAAAAAAAGAGAAAGATGAAATAGAAAGTTGCAATTTGCCATTGTAGAATCCCTTTTTGAAGAGAAATGCCTTGGAGTGTTGTGCTGAAAATTGGGGCTTCTATCACTGACTTATATCAGGTGAAAATCTTATTCTGCACATTTACACAGATATTTCTCCCTAACTCAGAAAGTTGGCATGCATGGCCAATTAAGTCATGTTGTGAAATGTTTATCATATGTGCACAATGATGGCCTGATGAGTTGAAGTCAACAAAATGCTTCCATTGACTTCAGGATCTGAAGGTTGAATAAGGCAAGGCATCACCAGAAACCCTACCCTCTGGCACTACATATCTTGAATGGTCAAAGTTGCACAACTCCTAAGGTTCAGAAGAAAATGATTTTTTCCTGTTACTTTCTTGGATATAGAGACAGGGGCTTCTTCTTCATACTTCTAAACCGGGTAGGATAGGTTGCTCCTATGTTGTCTAGTCAAACATTTGCATCTTACGGCATTTTTGGGGAACTATTTATTTTCTAAAGCAATCCCCACAGTCAGGAGTTTCTGTAAAAACAATGTTAAGAGGACACTATGGTTTCATGGTGACGTACTCAAAGTCAGTTAATGTTGCACACAGATTTAATTATATTCCTTTGTGAGTATGCATGAAAATACAATCCTAATTATGTGGTCACATAATATTTCTTAGGTAATACAATATAGCATCACACAGTTTAGCTAGAAAAGTCTGTGACTCAAAAGTAAAAGAATTATATATTGATTTTTGTAAATGAATGAAAACAGATATCTTATTTCTAAAAGATTTAATTCATTTTTTAGTTTATCAGCAATACTAGCAATTAAACGTCTTAATTTCTGGCAAATTATATATATATTACATTCAATCTTCCTTTTATCATAGAAAACATTAACATTATCTTTTCAAAGCTTATATTTTCACATTGCAATTCTAAATATTAAAATATGGAGGTTTGAATAAATCTGAAAAATTCAGGTTATAATTTAATTTCTTGTACTGGAAAAATAATGAACAGAACTTTTGTTTCATTATTCTATTTTAAATACTTGTTCCACTTAAATTAATACAAATAATCATTGCTCCAAATAAGTCCTACAATAAGCAGAGACTCAAATGAAGATAGAATTCTACTCATCAGCAAGAATTCTGTTGTCCTGCAGTGTTGAGAAGCAAATATATGTGATTGTTCTGTTGAAGTGATGTGTAAGTCTTGTGCTATTCTAACAGCATTTTTTGTCAGTCAAGGCCAAGTGTTCAGATGTGGGGTGTGCATATGTGTGTGTAAAAAGGGTAGGAGAAGGTTGGGCTGCTATAAAATAAAAAATGCTTGAAAATCTGGTGGATGAAAGTCAAGGTTAATTTTATGGGGGGAAAAGTTTTAATAATCTGAACATTGAGATTTAAATTTCCATAAATGATTTTTTAACTGTGCCCATCTCTCTATCCCAGAGATTCCCTATTCTAATATGCAAGAGACACTTTTACAGTATATACCGAGTTTCTAATATAAGCCACATACTCCTCTGTACTCTACCTAATAATACATTCTCATTACACAGGATTCATCTCCCTGCCATGGACCTTTCTTGAATCAACAATCCCCTAGAATAAGCTACCAGATATGCCCCTCCCTCAGCCACAGTAGGACTTTTCTTAATGGAGTAAAATATTCACAACTCTCACTTTAAACTCGGTTTCCACTCACCTGTCAATATCTACCATTCTGCTGCCAAGTGCCACCATATTTGCTCCCCCATCCCCAATGTGTGGCTGAGACCTGACCACACATACACCACCAGATGTGACAAATTACTGGCTGCAAACCACATTCTCCCACACAAATGGAGGACATCACATTATTCACATCAGGACAAAAAAAAGAAGTTGACA
The DNA here is from genome assembly GCF_009764565.3 of Dermochelys coriacea. Taxonomy (NCBI): domain Eukaryota; kingdom Metazoa; phylum Chordata; order Testudines; family Dermochelyidae; genus Dermochelys; species Dermochelys coriacea. Next base: position 312,777,606 of record NC_050068.2, on the reverse strand, counting down.
TTGAAAAAGTACTTGAAATCCTATGAAGCCCCAATCTGCATGATTGTGAGCTGTGCACACATAATAGTAAATTATGGGGGAAAGAATGGAGTTTGGTTGGGATGCCTTTACAGAAGAATATTCATACTTATATTATATATAAATAAATACATAAATAAAATCTTCACTTAGAATTTTCCTGGCTGTCAGTAGAAGTCTGTTTAGTTTTGATTTGTTTGGGGTGTTTTTTCTTGTACTTTGAGGGGATGGGGGAACCACACACCATTCTAAATAATGTTTCCAGTGGAAGTAATTAGCATGTCTTTACAACCTTAACAGTATCTTAAAGGAGTTTTCTGACTGGGAATAATAAATAATTCAGCAGTTCCTACTAACTGAGTAATTATAGGAACATAAATCAGGACAAGACTATTGTCTGCCAGATAATATGGGAGAGGAACGGGTTTTTTTGTTTGTTTTATGGATATCATCTGTTATTTTTGACCTTTCTGTGACCCATGGAGAATTGTGTCCTCATGTCAGAGAGCGACCACTGGCGATAGACAAGGGATGTTGTTATAACACGTTCTGTAATGGATAAAGTAATGAGCGCTTGATAGATGTTAAGTCAATAAGAACCATTTATTGTCACAGATGGTTTTGGTAATAATGAATCTGTCACAAATGTCTTTAGCCAATTAATTAGGTAAACTGAGATATCTAGGATAGAACTCAGATCAGTCATGGAAAAAAAATGTCTTTGTCCCAAGTCCTATAAAAGGAAAACATTTTGGGGAGTTAAATCAGCAGTGAATTAAGCTGCTGTCACTTTTCCAGTCTCCAGATTGATATGAATGGTTTTTTAGTATTGTGCGTATTAATCTTAAAGTAATAAGCTTTGATTAAATTCCACTTGACTCTATTCTCTGACATCTCATTTGTTATGATTGTTGTTAAATTTGAACACATATCAGATACCACAACTTCAATCCCAGTGACCTGCCAAGATTGAAACTTGAACCTCAAAGTGCATTACAAAAGTCTGCCTCCTTATTTTCCACAGACATTGAGATATTGCAAACTGTTTTCACTAACTTAGAAGAAGAAATAATTTCTAGCTATGCACATAAGGGTCAGATCCAAATCCCACTTATGTCACCAATAGCTTATTCATTGACTGTATTTGGCTTTAGTTCATGTCTTAAATATTGGTCAAAGCAGCTACGATTCATAAACAACATGAGACTGAAAGAAAAGGAGTACTTGTGTCACCTTAGAGACTAACAAATTTATTAGAGCATAAGCTTTCGTGAGCTACAGCTCACTTCATCAGATGCATTCGGTGGACAATACAGTGGGGAGATGTATATACACACACAGAGAACATGAAACAATGGGTTTTATCATACACACTGTAAGGAGAGTGATCACTTAAGATGAGCCATCACCAGCAGCGGGGGGGGGGGAGGGGAAGGAGGAAAACCTTTCATGGTGACAAGCAAGGTAGGCTATTTCCAGCAGTTAACAAGAACGTCTGAGGAACAGTGGGGGGTGGGGTGGGGGGGAGAAATACCATGGGGAAATAGTTTTACTTTGTGTAATGACTCATCCATTCCCAGTCTCTATTCAAGCCTAAGTTAATTGTATCCAGTTTCAAAATTAATTCCAATTCAGCAGTCTCTCGCTGGAGTCTGTTTTTGAAGTTTTTTTGTTGAAGGATAGCCACTCTCAGGTCTGTAAGCGAGTGACCGGAGAGATTGAAGTGTTCTCCGACTGGTTTTTGAATGTTATATTTCTTGATGTCTGACTTGCGTCCATTTATTTTTACGTAGAGACTGTCCAGTTTGACCAATGTACATGGCAGAGGGGCATTGCTGGCTCATGATGGCATATATCACATTGGTAGATGCGCAGGTGAACGAGGCTCTGATAGTGTGGCTGATGTGATTAGGCCCTATGATGGTGTCCCCTGAATAGATATGTGGACAGAGTTGGCAACGGGCTTTGTTGCAAGGATAGGTTCCTGGGTTAGTGGTTCTGTTGTGTGGAGTGCGGTTGCTGGTGAGTATTTGCTTCAGGTTGGGGGGCTGTCTGTAAGCAAGGACTGCCCTGTCTCCCAAGATCTGTGAGAGTGATGGGTCATCCTTCAGGATAGGTTGTAGATCCTTGATGATGCATTGGAGAGGTTTTAGTTGGGGGCTGAAGGTGATGGCTAATGGCATTCTGTTATTTTCTTTGTTGGGCCTGTCCTGTAGTAGGTGACTTCTGGGTACTCTTCTGGCTCTGTCAATCTGTTTCTTCACTTCAGCAGGTGGGTACTGTAGTTGTAGGAATGCATGATAGATATCTTGTAGGTGTTTGTCTCTGTCTGAGGGGTTGGAGCAAATGCGGTTATATCGTAGAGCTTGGCTGTAGACAATGGATCGTGTGGTGTGATCTGGATGAAAGCTAGAGGCATGTAGGTAGGAATAGCGGTCAGTAGATTTCCGATATAGGGTGGTGTTTATGTGACCATTGCTTATTAGCACCGTAGTGTCCAGAAAGTGGATCTCTTGTGTGGCAAGTAGAGTGTGTGGCAAGTAGAGTGTGTGATCTCTTGTGTGGCAGCCTGGTCCAGGCTGAGGTTGATGGTGGGATGGAAATTGTTGAAATCATGGTAGAACTCCTCAAGGACTTCTTTTCAATGGGTCCAGATGATGAAGATGTCATCGATGTAGCACAAGTAGAGTAGGAGCATTAGGGGACAAGAGCTGAGGAAGCGTTGTTCTAAGTCAGCCATAAAAATGTTGGCATACTGTGGGGCCATGCGGGTACCCATCGCAGTGCCGCTGATTTGAAGGTATACATTGTCCCCAAATGTGAAATAGTTATGGGTGAGGACAAAGTCACAAAGTTCAGCCACCAGGTTAGCCGTGACATTATCGGGGATAGTGTTCCTGACGGCTTGTAGTCCATCCTTGTGTGGAATGTTGGTGTAGAGGGCTTCTACATCCATAGCGGCTAGGATGGTGTTTTTAGGAAGATCACCAATGGATTGTAGTTTCCTCAGGAAGTCAGTTTCTTTTGGTAACCCTCAGTGGGATCAGAGGGTAATGGCTTGTCGGTAAATAGCTGTCGTCATCATGAATAGGTCAGAATATGAACAAGAGGCTACTAGGCAGCTCTCCAACACCACTTTCTACAAGCCATTACCCTCCGATCCCACTGAGGGTTAACAAAAGAAACTACAGTATTTGCTCAAGAAACTCCCTGAAAAAGAACAAGAACAAATCCGCAGAGACACATCCCTGGAACCTCAACCTGGGGTATTCTATCTACTACCCAAGATCCATAAACCTGGAAATCCTGGATGCCCCATCATCTCAGGCATTGGCACCCTGACAGCAGGATTGTCCGGCTATGTAGACTCCCTCCTCAGGCCCTACGTTACCAGCACTCCCAGCTATCTTCGAGACACCACTGACTTCCTGAGGAGACTACAATCCATCGGTGATCTTCCTAAAAACACCATCCTGGCCACTATGGATATAGAAGCCCTCTACACCAACATTCCACACAAAGATGGACTACAAGCCGTCAGGAATAATGTCACGATAATGTCACGGCTAACCTGGTGGCTGAACTTTGTGGCTGCCACACAAGAGATCACACACTCTACTTGCCACACACTCTACTTGCCACACAAGAGATCCACTTTCTGGACACTACGGTGCTAATAAGCAATGGTCACATAAACACCACCCTATATCGGAAACCTATTGACCGCTATTCCTACCTACATGCCTCCAGCTTTCATCCAGATCACACCACACAATCCATTGTCTACAGCCAAGCTCTACGATATAACCGCATTTGCTCCAATCCCTCAGACAGAGACAAACACCTACAAGATCTCTATCATGCATTCTTACAACTACAGTACCCACCTGCTGAAGTGAAGAAACAGATTGACAGAGCCAGAAGAGTACCCAGAAGTCACCTACTACAGGACAGGCCCAACAAAGAAAATAACAGAATGCCATTAGCCATCGCCTTCAGCCCCCAACTAAAACCTCTCCAATGCATCATCAAGGATCTACAACCTATCCTGAAGGATGACCCATCACTCTCACAGATCTTGGGAGACAGGCCAGTCCTTGCTTACAGACAGCCCCCCAATCTGAAGCAAATACTCACCAGCAACCACACACCACACAACAGAACCACTAAACCAGGAACAAAAAGAAAAGGAGTACTTGTGGCACCTTAGAGACTATCAAATTTATTAGAGCATAAGCTTTCGTGAGCTACAGCTCACTTCATCGGATGCATCCGATGAAGTGAGCTGTAGCTCACGAAAGCTTATGCTCTAATAAATTTGTTAGTCTCTAAGGTGCCACAAGTACTCCTTTTCTTTTTGCGAATACAGACTAACACGGCTGCTACTCTTAAACCAGGAACCTATCCTTGCAACAAAGCCCGTTGCCAACTCTGTCCACATATCTATTCAGGGGACACCATCATAGGGCCTAATCACATCAGCCACACTATCAGAGGCTCGTTCACCTGCGCATCTACCAATGTGATATATGCCATCATGTGCCAGCAATGCCCCTCTGCCATGTACATTGGTCAAACTGGACAGTCTCTACGTAAAAGAATAAATGGACACAAATCAGACGTCAAGAATTATAACATTCAAAAACCAATCGGAGAACACTTCAATCTCTCCGGTCACTCGCTTACAGACCTGAGGGTGGCTATCCTTCAACAAAAAAGCTTCAAAAACAGACTCCAGCGAGAGACTGCTGAATTGGAATTAATTTTGAAACTGGATACAATTAACTTAGGCTTGAATAGAGACTGGGAATGGTTGAGTCATTACACAAAGTAAAACTATTTCCCCATGGTATTTCTCCCCCCCACCCCACCCCCCACTGTTCCTCAGACGTTCTTGTTAACTGCTGGAAATAGCCTACCTTGCTTGTCACCATGAAAGGTTTACCTCCTTCCCCCCCCCCCCCGACTGCTGGTGATGGCTTATCTTAAGTGATCACTCTCCTTACAGTGTGTATGATAAACCCATTGTTTCATGTTCTCTGTGTGTGTGTATATAAATCTCTCCACTGTATTTTCCACCAAATGCATCCAATGAAGTGAGTTGTAGCTCACGAAAGCTTATGCTCAAATAAATTTGTTAGTCTCTAAGGTGCCACAAGTACTCCATCTCTACTCTGAAACTGATCTCAAAACTGGAGATCTCAGTCTAATGACTTAAGCTTCCCCTGCATAAAGCATCAAGCAGATCTGAGATAAAAATGCTCAGGACCCAAGACACCTTTATACAGTTCCAGACCTTCTCTTGAAATTCTCTGAAAAATTCCCACACTGGTAGACATTTGTTATGCAAGTATATATAGATTAGTTTTTCTAGTGGGAATATTCTCTTTCAGCAGAAAGATACAAATGATTTAAATAATAATATTGCTAGACTGAATGACAATTGGGATACTCTGTCAGTTACTGTTGTAAACTCTAATCCCGTGAATGATGGGTGCAATAAAGAGCTTCTTTTCCTTGCTTCATATTGGAACACTGGATCAGTTCTGAATAATGAGAATGTGTTCCACTGACTCACGGACTATTTCATGCTGTACCAGGTATTCCTTAGAGACATCCTAGCCAAAACACTGATCAGGTCCATCTGAGCACTGTGCGAATGCTTACCAAGAAATAAAACAATAAATAACAACCCCATTTAACTTGTGAGATCAGACAAGATCAGAGCCTGAGGTGGTACAGAAAGAAAACCTATAAAGTTTTTAATTTTATAATTGGATAATAAGAATAACTAAAGCAGGATTTTCAGAAAGAAAACATCAACATTTTCATGCTTAAAACAGAGCCGATTATATAAAAATCAGAAGAAAGGGGAAGAAGTTAAGCTTCAGAGAAATACATCAAGTAACAAATTGGTGCATCAAAAATAGGAAACTTCTGGAGTATAAAGTAAACCCACCTCATATGTTATAGGAATGTTTAAAAAAAAGTTATTTAAAGCTTTTTTACTTAGAGAGTTTCTATAGCTATAAGCAATGAAGTTTGTACAAGCACAAAAAGTCTATATGATAAGCTGTTCAGAATTTGTAGGGTGAACTTTTTGAGATGAAAATACTGATCTAAAAAACTATAGAAAATGATTAGGTAAGTAACTCCCCAACACTTACCTCCCCACTCATCCACCCAGGTCTTTTTTTTTTTTTTTTTAGCAGCCATAGTGCTCGCAGCCCCAATTCTGATGGAAGAGATACAGCAAGCTATACAAAAAGAAAAGGAGTACTTGTGGCACCTTAGAGACTAACAAATTTATTAGAGCATAAGCTTTCGTGAGCTACAGCTCACTTCATCGGATGCGTTTGGTGGAAAAAACAGAGGGGAGATTGATATACACACACAGGGAACATGAAACAATGGGTTTATCATACACACTGTAAGGAGAGTGATCACTTAAGATAAACCATCACCAGCAGCGGGCGGGGGGGGCGGGGAAGGAGGAAAACCTTTCATGGTGACAAGCAAGGTAGACTATTTCCAGCAGTTAACAAGAATATCTGAGGAACAGTGGGGGCTGGGGTGGGGTGGGGGTGGGGTGAGGGGGAGAAATAACATGGGGAAATAGTTTTACTTTGTGTAATGACTCATCCATTCCCAGTCTCTATTCAAGCCTAAATTAATTGTATCCAGTTTGCAAATTAATTCCAATTCAGCAGTCTCTCTTTGGAGTCTGTTTTTGAAGCTTTTTTGTTGAAGGATAGCCACTCTTAGGTCTGTAATCAAGTGACCAGAGAGATTGAAGTGTTCTCCAACTGGTTTTTGAATGTTATAATTCTTGATGTCTGATTTGTGTCCATTCATTCTTTTACGTAGAGACTGTCCAGTTTGACCAATGTACATGGCAGAGGGGCATTGCTGGCACATGATGGCATATATCACATTGGTAGATGTGCAGGTGAACGAGCCTCTGATAGTGTGGCTGATGTGATTAGGCCCTATGATGGTGTCCCCTGAATAGATATGTGGACAGAGTTGGCAACAGGGTTTGTTGCAAGGATAGGTTCCTGGTTTAGTGGTTCTGTTGTGTGGTGTGTGGTTGCTGGTGAGTATTTGCTTCAGATTGGGGGGCTGTCTGTAAGCAAGGACTGGCCTGTCTCCCAAGATCTGTGAGAGTGATGGGTCATCCTTCAGGATAGGTTGTAGATCCTTGATGATGCGTTGAAGTGAGCTGTAGCTCACGAAAGCTTATGCTCTAATAAATTTGTTAGTCTCTAAGGTGCCACAAGTGATCCTTTTCTTTTTGCGAATACAGACTAACACGGCTGCTACTCTGAAGCAAGTTATACAGTCTCTTAATGACAGAGCACCCAGTAATGGCGATTTAACAGCAGAGCATATTGTTTTTAAAGTGCTTTCAGGATTTATTTGTTCCAGTGCTTGTAGAAATTTGCATCAGTGCATTGAGAAAAATGCTATTGGAATATCAATCATAACATCAATTTTATTACATAAGAAATGTAGGAATAATTTAAAAGAACAGGAGTACTTGTGGCACCTTAGAGTCTAACAAATTTATTAGAGCATAAGCTTTCGTGGGCTACAGCCAACTTCATCGGATGTATAGAATGGAACATATAGTAAGAAGATATATATACACATACAGATAAATTGGAAGTTGCCATACAAACTGTGAGAGGCGAATTAATTAAGATGAGCTATTATCAGCAGGTTTCAGAGTAGCAGCCGTGTTAGTCTGTATTCGCAAAAAGTAAAGGAGTACTTGTGGCACCTTAGAGACTAACAAATTTAATATAACCGCAGTTTCTTTGTTAGTCTGTAAGGTGCCACAAGTCCTCCTTTTCTATTATCAGCAGGAGAAAAAGACTTTTGTAGTGATAATCAAGATGGACCATTTAGACAGTTGACAAGAAGGTGTGAGGATATTAACTTAGGGAAATAGATTCAATATGTGTAATGACCCAGTCACTACCAGTCTCTATTCAAACCCAAGTTAATGGTATCTAGTTTGCATATTAATTCAAGCTCAGCAGTTTCTCATTGGAGTCTGTTTTTGAAGCTTTTCTGTTGCAAAATAAATTTATTAGTCTCTAAGGTTACAAGTACTCCTGTTCTTTTTGCGGATACAGACTAACACGGCTGCTACCCTGAAACAGGAATAATTAAGACACTATTTGAAATAGAAGGTCTATAAAATAGACCAAATTGTATCTTGTCATTAATATTATTTAATTGATTAACGATATTTAACTTTCTTATTTTATCAATCCAGTTTTTTCTGGTTAATAGTGGAATTATGTTGCAGCCATCTTGCATATAACAGACAAGTGTTTGATCTTGATGACATATGTGATAATTTTTTCTGGATTTAAAAGGCCAGACTACACCAAGACGTACATTGCATTTTTTTCCTAAACATTTAGTACCTTATGGCACTCTCTTAGATCACTATAAGTAACAAAGATTGAACTCTTTATAATTAAATGGATATATAAGAGACTGTATATTTAACTTTTGGCTTTTGCTTTGCATTTGTGTGTGCTGTATACAAAAATAAGATAAATTTGCATGCTTCATAATGTCATGAAATTGCCAAGCAGTTGCATAAATTTCCAAATTTGTAGAGAGCTCCCAAACTATGGACAACGCTGCTATTGCTGTAACAATAATGCCTCCATGGACAGTTTTCAGACACAAAGAAAGTTATAATGAATGCTTGCTAGGTCGCATGCCCAAATCAAACTCCCTTTACCCATGTGTCCGGGTAGCTGGCCCACTTGAAGGGGTCAGGACCCAGCCTACTTCTGACAAGCTCCACAAGGGGGAGATAAGGCGACTCATGTTCACCTAAGAGTAGGTAACTCACTGAGTAACTAGGAGGCAGTTAATTAGGCAGGAAACAACTGGGCATGATACAAGGTTAAGGACCTCAGTTAGATAGTGAGCTCCTAAGGAGAAAAGTTGCTGCCTGAGAAGCCTGCACTCCAAGAGGGAGACGCGAGGAAAGCCTACAGAGGAGGAGAGGAAGTTCATGGAGCAGCAAGGGACTAAGAAGGAGCCAAACAAGGGCCCTGAGCTGGAATCCAATGGAGTGGATGGGCTGGGGTTCCCCTACCTGCTCTAGTCAAAGAGTTTGGAGAAGAAGGTCCTAACCCCAGGAGATGTAGGACTATGTAGCCCCCATTTGAGCCAATAGCTTTCAAACCCTATTATCTGGAATGGGAAAGAGACTAAAGGACCCAGCCAGAGGGCCAGATGACAAGCCTGATGAACACAAAATTGAGTGTGGTGGCATAGGAGGGACAGACTCAGCTGGTGTAGCACCCCATTGTGGCAGGATGGGAGCTAACAGATAAAGCCCCCATATTATACCATACTGTACAAATTGTGAAAACCAAAGATTACAATAGGTGTGTCTCTTGCTCTTTACACAAGTATATGGAGGCACCATGGGCACTATGGCTTTTGGAACCCATCATTAGCATCTGTATACAACATGCAAGGCCTAGCTACATAAGTACAGTGCTGTTCTGACAGATTCTTGAGGTATACAAATATGAATTGTATTCCACTCTATTTCTTTCAGAGAAGAGAGACTTAAGTATGAGTGCAGTCAGTTAGTGGATAAAAATGGGAAAGAGAATAAATGAGGCTCTCCTCTGGTTATTGGAGGGCCTTGTGAATAACTGTGGCAGGGTGCAATCACTGAAGCATGCCTTCTTATGGCACAGGCTGGCTCTGCAGGCACACTACTCAGCTCCCTCTTGTTTCTCCCACATAACTTGTTCATAGCCTGAAATACTGAAGTAACATTCCCTTTCTGAATGCATCCGATGAAGTGAGCTGTAGCTCACGAAAGCTTATGCTCAAATAAATTTGTTAGTCTCTAAGGTGCCACAAGTACTCCTTTTCTTTTTGCAAATACAGACTAACATGGCAGCTACTCTGAAACATTTCCCTTTCTGGGGTCCAGTGTATTAAGTCTTCATAAAAGAGGCTCAAACCCTTCCCTCCTGACTAAGAGATTTCATAGCTTTTTTTCCTGGGGCTACTTCCTCCCCCTGCTTCCTGGTCTCAGTAAAGTTTTAAGCTGGCTTTGCCAGCCCCTCAGCACCCAGATTCTAGCCCTGCTTCACAGAACTTGCCTGCTTCCTCCCTCAGAGTAATCTCACAGCTGGGTTTTTATCCTGTTCAGAAGGTAGCTCCCTGATCCCCATCCACCAGTTTGTCTTCTGCTGCCTTAAATACCTGTTCCTTAAAAGGGCCATGTCATGGAACCGGGTTGACTGGTCCTGAGCCTCTTATTCCATAAAAGGGAAATAGTGTTGAGCACTCTTTATTTTTCTGCTTTGCACGGACACTTGTTAGTTTGACTTGAAACTTAATCCTTTGTCTCAGTTAGGAATTCAAAGAAACAAGTGAAATAGAAATCTTGCTCAGAGAAGCACAGAATGAATGTTCCACATGGAATCAGTCTGTAGCCAGGTGATCTATCTTATTCCCTCAAGTGACAACCAGTAGAAAATCGTTTCTTTATATTAATGGCTTGTACCAATCAGCAGTAAATGAGACTAAACTGGATTAAGACAAAAAAAATTCTAATCATCCAAGATGCTCATTAAGTTAGACAAAAAAAGAAAGAAAATATCCAGAGCCATCTTTAACAAAGAGAAGGTAAATTGTGTGTGTTGCTTTTAATGTATGCATAGAGCAACTTAACTCTGCTCCTATTGTCTTCATCCAGGGAAGGTTCTATTTTGGCTCACCAGATACAGTTCCAGGCAGGAATTTTAGCAGGGTCTTTGATTAATTCTCACTATCAATTTGCAAGACAAACCAGAGATTGCAAGCTTTTCCTTCTGATGCAGACTTTGCTGCAATGATCAATGCCTTTGTCAGCTCAGCCCTATACTTTGCACTTTACATAGACCTGCATCTGGCGGCCGCTCAGCTCAAGCTACTGTAGTTTGGGATGCAGTTTCCTGTTTTTGAGTGGTGTCACACACAGAACAAATCATGCCAATGCTCAGAGTTTCACTGGCTTTCAGTATGTTTTCAGGGGTAGGTTAAATCCAATACATTGAACTCCAAGGACCGGAGGTGTGAAAACCTGGCCCCACTGAAGTCAATGGCAAAAAGTCTATTGACTTTGATTGAGCCAGGATTTCACCCAGATTTTCAAAAGAATTCAGCTTCCATTTTGCACCTTAATAAAAAGTGATATTTTAAAAAATGCTTAGCTCCCAGAAGCTCCACTGTTATGCTTATGGTTATATTTTCTAATGAGCCTCAACATCTGTGTACTGCCCACTTATATTTTGATGTTGAGCTTTTTTGAAATCCTGGCCCTAAATCCCCATATGATTTTGAACCTAGGTACTTGAGGGACTATCTCTCTTCCCATGCTGTACTGTCTTAGAGCTTGTCTTCACTACCAGGGCAAGTTGACCTAAGATACGCTACTCCAGCTACTTGAATAATGTAGCTGGAGTCGACATAGTTTAGGTGGGCTTACCCCAGTGTCTTCACTGTGTTGCATTGACAGGAGATGCTCTCCAGTTGACTTCCCTTACTCTTCTCGGGGAGCTGGAGTACTGGGGTCAACCAGAGAGCACTCTGCTGTCGATTTAGTGCGTCTTCACTAGACCCACTTGTGACTGGTTGGGTCACAGAAACCCCCTTGGGACTGCCACTTGATCTGCTGAGACTACCTCTGAGCTGGTTTTCCCTGCCACCTGGGGACTTCAGAACCCTGTCTTGTTGAGTCAGACATGCTAGACCTGCTGCAAACACAGACCCAGGTCTGAACCATGTCCCCCCAAAGCTGCAGGCTTTAACTGAAAACCACTTAGCAGGTACTCCTGTCTCCAGCACCCAGATACCCCACTTCCCAGTGGGGTCCAACACCAAATAAATCCGTTTTACTCTGTATAAAGCTTATATAGGGTAAACTCATAAATTGTCCTCTATAACACCGATAGACAGAACAAAGTAAGTTACCAAGCAAAATGAAACAAAACACGCAAGTCTAAGCCTAATACATTAAGAAACTGCATGCAAGTAAATCTCACCCTTAGATATGTTCCAATAAGCTTCTTTCATAGACGGGACTCCTTCCTAGTCTATGTCCAGCAATCACTCACACCCCCTTAATTACTGTCCTTTGTTCCAGTTCCTTTCAGGCATCTCTTGGGGGTGGAGAGGCCATCTCTTGAGCCAGCTGAAGACAAAATGGAGAGGCTTCAGGGCCTTTTAAATTCTCTCTTGTGGGCAGAAACCCCTTTGTTCTTCTGTGCAAAGTCACAGCAACAAGATAGATTTTATAGCCACCTGGACAAGTCACATGTCTGTGAATGTTTCAGCTTTTTGCAGGCAGATGCCATTGTTTACATGTTAGTTTGAACATTCCCAGGAAGGCTCAGATGTGAATTGGCGTCTCCACAAAGTCCATTGTCTTTTAAAAAAAAGAAAAGGAGTACTTGTGGCACCTTAGAGACTAACAAATTTATTAGAGCATAAGCTTTCGTGAGCTACAGCTCACTTCATCGATGAAGTGAGCTGTAGCTCACGAAAGCTTATGCTCTAATAAATTTATTAGTCTCTAAGGTGCCACAAGTACTCCTTTTCTTTTTGCGAATACAGACTAACACGGCTGCTACTCTGAAACCTGTCATTGTCTTTTAAGTGTTTCTTCATTGGGCACTTACTGAGAATAGTCCTTTCTCAAGAAGCTGACCAAACGCTTCACTGAGGCTACTTAAAATCAAACACATTGAGCTACAAGTACATAGCCAATATTCATAATTTCAAATACAAAAATGATACAGATAGTATAATCATAATCAGCAAACTACAACCTTTCCATGAAGTGAGCTGTAGCTCACGAAAGCTTATGCTCTAATAAATTTGTTAGTCTCTAAGGTGCCACCGGTACTCCTTTTCTTTTTGCGAATACAGACTAACACGGCTGCTACTCTGAAACCTTTCCATAGACACCCCATTTGACCTCCTCTGGTACAAGGCCATAGGACCCTAGTTGCAACAATGATCTATATGGTCACAGTTCATATCAATAACATCACACCACTAAATGGACACCCACTGCATCAATTACAGCAGCACTGATCTCCCTGGTAATGAAGACAAGCCCATAGATGAGCTCAGCAGAGGTGCCTGAGGTAGAGGTCTCTTGACATTATGAGAGGACCCTTCTAGCAAGTGTCCTGCATGAGGGTCCCTTGATCCTGGAATTTACTTTCTTCTTTGGTCTATCAGAACTTGGATATATTAATCTTCCAGGCAAGTTGCAAAGCCCATCATTTCTGAAAGGCATTGGAAGAGCCTGGAGGTTAATAGAGAAGGCTTGGTGATTGAAGATGGGCTTTTCTGTGCATAAGTAGTAGTTAATGATATGTCTGTGCAGATTATCTTCAGTTCTTTGTGGGAGAACCTATTGTTCAGAGACTGCCATTGGAAATTTTATTAGAGTTTACTAAATGGGTGCTTTGAGTTATAGAAGGTGCGAACTGTCTCCAGTGAAATCCAGGGTGGGATTTTTCAGAAGTACAAAATCAGAGATAGGCACCCAATTCCCACTGAATTTCAGCAGGAAATAGGAAACTAACTGCCCTTTGTGCCTTTGAAAATCTCTCTCATACACCCCTATACACACACACACACACACACTATTATTGTCCCCAAAAGAGAGAGAAGGAAAGTTAACACTGCAGTTCATACCACAGTAATAGTAAAAAGATGCTCTGAGGTTTGAAAAGATACAAGATACTCTGACTCGGAGCAGAAAAAGGAGAAAACAGGTCAACTCAGTTTTGGTAATGTGAATCAGCTGCTGAGACCCAAACCAACACTTAGTGCCATGTGATTATTCTTGCTACACCTTGAGCAGTTAGCTATAATGTACATTTCCATGCAGGCCATTATTATGCAGAGGTATCAGCTTCCTTTTAATTCTAAGGCATTATTTTATATTACCGATGCATTGTAAATTTCAGTGTATTCCTGGAATGTTAGCTGCATCTCTGAAAGCAATTACTTCTCTGGCTTCATTTCTCAACCCACACATTAGTCTATCTCTCCAAGTTTCAGACAGAAAATCTTCCCAATAAATAATAAGGAGGGGTGCATGTTTTTTAATCCAAATTTATGATTCCATAGTCTTCTTTTCTTGATAATCCTGCCTGTGAAACTGAAACTTGTCAGCAATAATCACAAGCATGGGAGAATAATGTGGAAACAAAATGTATTTCCACATCCTTTCTTTGGAATTGTTTGGGTTCCCCCAATGATACAAGTCTTATTTCCAACAATAATAAGGAATACTGCAACCCATTTGTCTCCTGAAACATAATCAGCATTTCAATGTTTCCATATAAAACTAGAAGTCCTCTTTTCCTCCAAATGAAATACATTTGTCCAACCAAAAGTTGTTTTCTCCTTAACTTTAAACCTCTAATATACCCAAACACTGTGTAATCACATCTACAAGTATCCTATTTTTCTTGTGCAAACTACAATACAGTATGACTAGGACACTACTTTTATTATAAACATTTTGTAGTATCTGATATTTATTTTGTTAACCAAAACAGAAATGAGATGTCATTCCAACAAGTGAAGTCTGGGAAAATATAGTTAGAAACTGATATATGTGGTCATAAAAGAAATAAAGACATGAAAGTAATATGAAAATAAATATCTGAGATAGGAACCTGCAGAGAAGCAATCAGTAGCCACTGCATTATATGCCTTCTATAGCTCATGGCTTAAAGATACTTCAGTGAGAATGAGACACCAGATGATGGGCAGTTCATACCACCCGAGCCCTTTTCTGTTTAAAAAAAAAAAAAAAGAGTTTCCTGGATTCAGCTGGACAAAGTGAGACAACCCACTTACCTAATATGAGCAGACATTTCAAGTTCAAGTGCAGGAGTTTGAAGGTAAGCCAGAAAACAACAATTCTGTTTTTTGAAAAAAATGAAGTTTTCAAATTTGTTGCAAAGGCACAACACAAGTGAGACGTTAACAAAAAATTGTGAACACGAGAGAGACACCCTAGAATACCCAAATTCCAGTCCCTGTTGTCAATCAGTCAGAGCAGGGATTTGATTTTTGGTCTCCCCCATTCCCAGCAACTACTCTAGCCACTAAGCTATTAGCTACTCTAGGGCTGTGGTGGAGATATCTTTCTCTCTCTGTGTGTGTGTGTGTGTGTGGGTGGTTGGGTGGGTGTGTTAGAGACATGCTAATTCCATCCTAGGCCTCAGAATATTTTGTCGAAATCAATATGTTTCTGTGAAAATGAAATGGCAGAAAATAGTTTGGACAAATAATTCTCAACCTGCTTTAGGTAAGGGACACATACAAACTGACTGGAGGACTAGAGACTTAAACTGACTCTTTAGATACATGCTTATAAAAGGGTATTGGTTTGTTTATGTGGAAGGAGGCAGCCTTGAGGTGAGGATCTATTCATAGAGATAGATATTTATGTCAGTGTGACCTAGTGTGAGAGAGCTGAAGGAAAGACACAACCCTCAATCCTTTATTCCAAGAGTTTGAATGAGCAGGGGAAGACTGCTAATAAATTATACTAACAAAAGCAAATTACAAAATACTAAAGTTACTTAAGGAATCTCAATTTACCATCCACCACTTGCTGGGAGTGGGATTAGGCTAGCTGGTCTGCATTAAAAGTTACAGACTCTGAAAAAAGGCCTAGATCAGAGGTCAGCAACCTATGGCACCTGTGCCAAAGACAACATGCAAGCCAATTTTTAATGGCACAATGCTGTCTGCCAGACCCTGGCAGACAGCAGCGTGCCATTAAAAATCCTGCCCAGCCCGGCCCACTCTTTTCTGCCCCCCGCCCACCGCTCTCTCCTTGCAGGGCAGGCAGGCTTCCCCCTCCCTGCGTCTCTTCCCCCAGCATGCTGGGTTCCTGCTACTCCTTCTCTCCCTCCTTGCGGCTGACCCCTGCACCCCCCCCCCACAACTCCAGCCCTCACTCCGGCACCCCCCACAAATACCCAGCCCCCTGCCCTGACTCCTGCACCCTCCTCACACACCCCCAGACCCCTGCCCTGAGTACCAAACGGGAGCTCCTGCACACACACACCCCACATTCCCACCTGCACCCCTCGCACCAAATAGGAGCTGCCCAGGTAAGCGCTTCACACCCAAACTTCCTGCCCCAACCCTGAGCCTCCTCCCTCATTCTAGCTCCTGGCCAGACCCTGTACCCCAACCTGCTCCTTCACCCCAAGCCCTGTTCTCAGTGCACTCCCACCCCCATCTCAGTGCAGAGAGAGGAAGAGAATGGCTAGAACCAGGGAGAAGGTAGGTACCTACTCTATGTGGACAGGGCCAGGACCTCAGACTGGCAGCGGGCTGAGCGGGGCCGGCAGCTGAGACTCTGGCTGGCAGGAGCCGGTGGACGGAACCCCAGTCCTGCTCAGCCCACTGCTGGTCTGGGGTCCCGGCCACCAGCCCTGCTCAGCCCAATGCCGGTCTGGGGTTCTGGCTGCCGGCCCCTTGCCAGCCGGGGTCCTGGCTGCAGGCCCCGCTCGGCCTGCTGCCGGCCTAAGTGAATGGAACCCCAGGCCGGCAGTGGGCTGAGCGGGCTGGCGGCGTAAGATCAGCATTTTAATTTAATTTTAAATGAAGCTTCTTAAACATTTTGAAAATGTTGTTTACATACAACAATATTTAGTTATATAATATATAGACTTATAGAGAGAGACCTTCTTAAAAATGTTAAAATGTATTATTGGCACGCGAAACCTTATATTAAAGTGAATAAATGAAGACTCGGCACACCACTTCTAAAAGGTTGCCGACCCCTGGCCTAGATGGAAGTGCCTCTCCAAGGAGCTTTCGGAATGTTTTGTGGATTTGGTTCCCATTTAGCTTTAATCCACCCACAATGATCACACTTAATGGGAGAGACTCAATGTAGATAAAGGTAAAATATTATCATTCTTTGAAACAAATATTCCTCACCCTCTCAAAAAATTGCAACTGTTACAGCTTGTATTGTACTTTAAATTTCCTTAAACATACAGTATAGCTGAGGTGATCAAAACTGTACACCTTATTTCATTTTCAGGGTCAGTAACACTTTACATAGAGGGCCTAATCCAGCAACATGCTGCATGCCCTCAAATTTTGGTGAGGGCAATGGAAATTGAGGACACAGTACTTTCCAAAATGAGCCCATAGCTATTGTTACCTCACTATTTAAAAACAATACATCTGTAAAATATCTCCCACAATAACAGATGTGTCTCCTTGTGAACACATGTCCAATTTGTTAACTACAGTTAACCCAAAATAACTCTTTGAACAAAGGCTCTGTGTCCTGGATCCCCTGGGTGTTTTAAGATTACAGAGCCTGAATGGAGTCCAGCTGCTACCCCAATCTCAGAGTCCTGACTCACACTCCCTTGGTGCAGCTGGACTTCTATTGGGCACCCCCTTCTGAGAGTTGGAACCCACTGTCCAGCTGCCTGGCACCTGTGTTCAATAGTGACCCTTCAGAATCCCACCACCACTTAAACATACCCTTTTCCAGAGCCCCACCACAAGGGGTAAAACTTCTGGTTTACAGTTTAACTATCTGAGCCACACAGCAGTTGTGCGTGAAGCAGGTACTGCACAGAAATACACTTTGCTCAGAGTCTAACACATTTGCTCTATATCTTAACTGCTTAAAGCACTGGAGAATACAGATTATTTTAAACATTACACACATGCCACTTTCTATCTCACCCTTCTTTTGGGAATCCTTAGGAACCATCCATGTCCGGAAAGGTAGGTAGAGTGTTCCCTACCTCATGCAGGTGGTCACACTGTGATATGGTTCTTGCATCATGGACTGGAGAAAATGGTACCTGGGCAGAGCATCTTCTGCCCTGTTAAACTTCTTTACCTCTCTTTTTCAGGTTATATTCTTGCCAGTTTCCCCAGATGAGCACAAATCTCTGCCAGGTGATTTTGTTGCTAAGGCAACTCATCCCTGCTAACCACTTCTCCTGGGTAGGGACCTCACTTTTATCTAGAGTGAATAGATTACTAATGGTTGGGTACTTAGTCAAATACCATCTGTTGTCAGCCCTGTATCTCTGTGTGTTGGGTCTTCAGTGTAACATGGAGGCAAACAGACCACAGTGAAGTCAAAAAACTGCACCTTCAAAATGGAGTTTCCAGCCTGACACTGAGAGGCTCATAATCTCACACAGAATTCCTAAATTGTGCATACAGAGCCCCAATTCATCATAGTTTGGAACAGCAAAATAAAGCATAATGAATGGAAATTATTATTATTTGTTAAGTGCTAGCAATCTCCAAAGCAGAGTACTAAATGTAGAAATTCTCTGCTCTGAAGAGTTTACAATCTAATCCCCCAATTTTGCAAAAACATTTATGCACCTACTTAGCTCTCTGAACATGAGTAGTCCCATTTACTTAATGAGATTGTCCGTGTGTTAAATTAAACAAGTACATAGGTGTTTGCAGGATTAGGGCCTGAAAGAGGAAAATGGATGAAATCAGAACTTTGGGAAGACAAGGTGAAAGATTAGAAAATTAGGATTAGACTTTAGTGCAAAGCTTTTAACAAGAAGGCCAATCAGATAACTAACTGATTGATCCATTAAAGCAAGTAATGGAGGCCCGATCACTACAGGTGTTTCAGGGTAGGTATGATAAAAAGGGGCTTGTCTACTTACAGCACTTAGCAAAGTGATAAGTGCCTTCTGTATAGAGTGATGGATTCTGCTGCATGTAGACAATTGAACTCAATGACCTATGAATTTTGTAATGGAGGAAGGAGAGATGCAATGATCCAGTTGTTCCTGAACACATGCCTAAAATAAAAATAACCAATAAAGTCTAATAGTTTTGGAGTTGTTTCTAGAATATATGCTATTGAAAATGGCCTGTTCAGTTTTCTGGTGCTTCTGCTAAGAACGAGTATCCCAGTTCTAAAACACAGGAGCAGCAATCTGTTTCTTTAGTGCTGAAATGCATGTTGCTATTTGTTGGCATTATAGTGCCTTTAGTTGTAGAACTGCCCTTCTGAAGTACTGAACCGTCTTGTTTTATGCCAATTAGAGTGTTCTGTATCTCACACAGATACGCTGCAGCCTTGCCAGTCGGAACTTTAAGAATAGCAGGAGGAAAGAAAAGAGAAAAAGGCATGAGGTCAGTTGCCTGCTGATGGAACCACGTCCCACAGACTCTTTTCTACATCTCTTTCTAGCATTAAGTAAAATCCTATTGTATTAAACTGCAATGTCTCTTTTCCCAGTGAGCTTACTACAGCTGAACTGAGCAGTACAATGTACCTCTGAAAACAAAAGTCACCACCAATTAAAGAATCCTTGATTAATCTACACAACCATGGTACTTGATTAGCTAGTTTTAGAAGGCTGAAGCTAAGCAAATCTTTTTAGTACCTTGTATTTCCCTAACAGTAGCTTTTATTATGTGGCATAAAACAGATGTAGAATATCAGGGTCAATTTGGTTTTAAATCCCTTGAAGAGAGAGTAGTAAAATTTAATCATTCTTTCTGTGTTAGAAATTGTATCCAAACACAAAGAGACAGAACATTGCCCACAGAACCACAATTATGGGTTTTTTCCCCTGTGGAATTATAACAGGTAATTTCCAAATCAATACTCATTTCACAAAATGCACCCCTAGACTTTCTCTTTTCTTTCTCACATATCTAATCTGCAAATTTATACCCCACTCATCACTCCAAAATCAAGAAGAATCTTACTTTAAATGAATTACTTACTTCAACAGAGTAACGCTAGAGGCTAATCTCTTATAAACATATCTGGTTGAGAAGGAGCAGAATACAGACTTGTTTGCTTCAGCTGCAGCAGTGTGCTAATGTTCTACAGACACGCATGTTAGGAAGACAAGATACCTGCCTGGAGGATTTTATGATCTAACTATGCAATACGCAAAGACTTGAATGATGGAATATAGTGAAAAACAATGTGAAGGAATAGTGAAGATGGGTATCCATCATGTTAGCACCACAGGTCCCCACCCCACCCCACTTATTTTATTTACAGTAATTCATTCAATTGTTTATCTTTCATTATCTGACCTATCTTTATTTCTCTTTCTCTCAATTAAAACTGATCAAATACTACAAACAAAATTGTCAAAAATAGAAAAACAATCAGATTAATTGAATGTTATCGCTCTTTATATGAGGAGGACTCAGATTCCTAGGCCTATAAGAATAAATGTGTTTAAATGGAGGACTTGGTGATGCAAGTATTGTGAACCCAGATCACAGTGGAAGGGAATCCAGGATAAAGGGTTGTAGCAAGGTGTAGCAGCTCGTGTGGGAGAAGGACATGGGACAGGGGAAAATTAATTGCATATCTTAGAAAAAGGGGAGTGAAGAAGACAAGAAGGGAAACATAGACTTTGAAGTTGAAGGCCAGGACAAGGGACCTAAATCTGATGCAGAGGAGAGGGGAAACCAGCGAAAGAGTCTGAAGAGAAACTGGAAGTGATCATTGATGTTCACAGAGTAAATGAGCTTATGGCAGCATTTGGATGAGTGGAAGGTGAGAGTATTGGAGTATGGGGGAAGAGGAGGCTGCAGTAGTCAAAATAAATCACAATGAGGACCTACATAGAGATGTTAGCATGGGCGGTGGGTGAAGCTTCCCCTGGGGGAAGCTAGCTCCCCATCCCACCTTTTCTGCCTGTGGCCCCACCCACACTTCACCCCTGTTCCACCTCAGGCCCTGCCCCCTGCCCACTCAGCCCCTTCCCTGTTCACCACATGCATCCCTCCTCTCCTTCTCCCCTCCTCCCCGCTCGGTCCTCCTGCCGCCACTTGCTGCATGTGTCCCTCATCACGTCCTCGCTCAGGAGGGATGCAGCGAGCTGCAGCGGAAGGGCTGAGCAGGGAGGGGGCTGAGTGGGGAAGAGAGGAGGAACAGGCCCTCCAGAGAGGAGGGTGGAGTGCTAGAGAGGTTCCTGCTGGCTGACGGGGTGATATCTGCTACTCAGCTTCCTGGGTTCACCAGTAATCTGCCTGGGGAGTCCAAGGGACACAGGAAGCCCAGTAGCAGATACTGCCTCATCAGCCACCTGGGAATCTGCATGGTGCATAATAAATAAGCAAAAACTTCCGGCGGAAGCCCACTCCCAGCAGAGAGGGGAAGAGGCGGGGCGACCCTGCCATCGGACACCTGGGCCGTGGTCGCCCCGCCTCTTCCCCTCTCTGTTATACCCACCGCCCATGGATGTTAGCAGTGAAAATGGAGATGAACAGGTAGACTGTAAATGTCATAAAGCAAAGACCACTAAGACTTTTTACCACATTTCCCTATTAAGTGATTTCAGTTACAAACTCATGATATGCACAGAGAAAGTGGCTGGCTAAGTTCTCACCCCATATGCATAAGTCTGACATTCTAAGTTCTAGAAAAGTCACTCCAGGAGAGCGCTGTGAAGTAACATCCCATAGGGCAAATGACAATATTTAAATTAGACAAGAGAGAGATAGCAAATACTTACTGTGACCCTATATCCCCTGGCCTAATGCCTACTGTTTTCCTTGGAACTATTGACTTGGAAAGCAGATTCTCCAAGTTTGCCTTTGAACAGATTGTCTTTAAAAAAAATGTCATGAACTGATTTAAGGTACATTGTTACAAGGTATGTTACATTGGCATGTAAGGCATTCTGGTGGTTCATACAAACCAGTGCAACTAAATGTTGACACTGACCTGCTTTAAGTGATGGGGCTTATTATTTTTTTAATATGGAAGTTACAAGCTGAAGAAAGCCAAAAATCTGTTATAAAATTTTCTGCAGCCTTACCAGGAAGAGGGGCCCTAAAGGTATAAAGCATATACGTCTTTAACACAATAACAGCTATTTCATTTTTGTGATAATATTGGTGCTCATTTTCCTTAGATAGAAAGTATTACAAGAATAGCAGAAAATTCATCCCTTGGTATCTAGTCATTGTCTATTGCTGAAATCTCCATTCTTTGGCTGCATTCTTCAGACCCACCTTTAACATCTTAATTTACTCCAATAAATATGCATTTGTTTCCCTTCTTTCATTCAATATGGTGAGATGTGTGCAGTTTCCTGTACCAATCATCAGTTCCTCTTTGTAGGTTGGTTGACAGGATGAAAGATTGTGTTCCTGCCTTCAGATATGTATCTCTGTACAAAGTCAACTATTATCTAATGTGGTTTTATATACATGAATGATTTCACAGGTATATAACCAAGCACTGCTGTATAATGTATCTTTCCCCGCATCCCTTCACAAGCTCTCCACAACCCTACTGGGGACCTGTGATACCCTGAGAGAGGTAGTAATCAATCTCAGTTTCACTTCCTTCTTCACTTTCATATTTGATCATCTTTCTGGATTGGATTCACTTCAAATCTAATCAATATCTCTTCTTCATTAACGGTAGGATTGCTGTTAAATTCATATCAGTTGCCTTTCCCCAAATGAAGCTACACAAATCCTTCCATGGTGTTTTCAGTCCCTGCCAATGATATGGAATGTGACTGGGAATCAAAACTAGGATTCTTATACTGAAATGCAAAGTACTATTTCTAGGCTGTTTGGGCTAGCTCTATGTATGTGTGTCTAATGATGGGATTAAGCTCTGGGGATTTTATGGCCCACACTGCAGTCTGAACCACAAGACCAAGAAAATAGCACTTTGAAGTAACTAGATAGCTTTGTTCCACTTTCAATTCTATCTGAAAGCCTCAGGCTGCATGAGTAGAGTTAAGGTTATCATTGTCTCCAGGATTTATTTTGTTTTGGTAAATGCTCTGATTAGATTCAGGGAGAATGTCTGTACCAGTAGAAGAACAGACCCTGCAGATTTCTTACTTAAAAGTCTTAGCAAATGTAACAACTCGGGAAGCTGATCCAACCAAGATAGGAATATTATGTTTTGTGTCTTTAAAGAGATATTTGCAGAGGCACCAAGTTGTGTCTCAGTAGCAAAAGACTCTAGATGCACAGGTACCTGCAATTTTCTCATATTGTTTACTAATAAGGGTTGGAATTTTCAAAGTAGCCCAAAAGAATTTGGTGCCCAGCATCCACTGAATTTCAATGAGAGTTGGGGGCCCAACTCCTTGGGCACTCCTGAAAATCTCAGCCAAAGAGTAAATCATTCAAATATACTCAGCTCTGTCCTTAGTGATTGTTTCAGAGTCATGGAGCACTGGTGGCTGCAGCACATACACAGACAGCAGCCCACAGCTACTCAAGCTTGTTAGATTTCCGTGGTAGCCGGGTTAGACTGTATCAGCAAAAAAACAAACAAACAAAAAACGAGCCCTTGTGGTACCTGAGAGACTAACACATTTATTTTGGCATATGCTTCTGTGGGCTAGAACCCACTTCATCAGATGTATGAAGTAAAAGATACAGGAGCAGGTATAAATACATGAAAGGATGGGGGTTGCTGTACGAAGTGTTAGGTCAATCTAACAAGATAAATCAATTAACAGCAGGATACCACGGGAGGAGAAGTAACTTTTGAAGTGGTAAGAGAGTGACCCATTAAAGAGAATTGACAAGAAGGTGTGAGTAACAGTAGGGAGAAATTAGTATTGGGGAATGTAAGGGACTGCGGAAGACTTTATTACGGCCTAGCCAGGGAACTTCCGCTTTCTCGAGCCGAGAGGTTACTGTGGGACATAGATAGCTGCTTCGTTATTGTGGGATAGAGATAGTTCTTGAAGGACACAGCTGCTTTGTTAAAAGAAAAGGAGTACTTGTGGCACCTTAGAGACTAACAAATTTATTAGAGCATAAGCTTTCGTGAGCTACAGCTCACTTCATCGGATGCATTTGGTGGAAAAAACAGAGGAGAGATTTATATACACACACACAGAGAACATGAAACAATGGGTTTATCATACACACTGTAAGGAGAGTGATCACTTAAGATAAGCCATCACCAACAGCGGGGGGGGGAAGGAGGAAAACCTTTCATGGTGACAAGCAGGTAGGCTAATTCCAGCAGTTAACAAGAATATCAGAGGAAAAGTGGGGGGTGGGGTGGGAGGGAGAAATACCATGGGGAAATAGTTTTACTTTGTGTAATGACTCATCCATTCCCAGTCTCTATTCAAGCCTAAGTTAATTGTATCCAGTTTGCAAATTAATTCCAATTCAGCAGTCTCTCGTTGGAGTCTGTTTTTGAAGCTTTTTTGTTGAAGTATAGCCACTCTTAGGTCTGTGATCGAGTGACCAGAGAGATTGAAGTGTTCTCCAACTGGTTTTTGAATGTTATAATTCTTGACGTCTGATTTGTGTCCATTCATTCTTTTACGTAGAGACTGTCCAGTTTGGCCAATGTACATGGCAGAGGGGCATTGCTGGCACATGATGGCATATATCACATTGGTAGATGCGCAGGTGAACGAGCCTCTGATAGTGTGGCTGATGTGATTAGGCCCTATGATGGTATCCCCTGAACAGATATGTGGACAGAGTTGGCAACAGGCTTTGTTGCAAGGATAGGTTCCTGGGTTAGTGGTTCTGTTGTGTGGTGTGTGCTTGCTGGTGAGTATTTGCTTCAGATTGGGGGGCTGTCTGTAAGCAAGGACTGGTCTGTCTCCCAAGATCTGAGAGAGCGATGGGTCGTCCTTCAGGATAGGTTGTAGATCCTTGATGATGCGTTGGAGAGGTTTTAGTTGGGGGCTGAAGGTGATGGCTAGTGGCGTTCTGTTGTTTTCTTTGTTGGGCCTGTCCTGTAGTAGGTGACTTCTGGGTACTCTTCTGGCTCTGTCAATCTGTTTCTTCACTTCAGCAGGTGGGTATTGTAGTTGTAGGAATGCATGATAGAGATCTTGTAGGTGTTTGTCTCTGTCTGAGGGGTTGGAGCAAATGCGGTTATATCGTAGCGCTTGGCTGTAGACAATGGATCGAGTGATATGATCTGGATGAAAGCTAGAGGCATGTAGGTAGGAATAGCGGTCAGTAGGTTTCCGATATAGGGTGGTGTTTATGTGACCATCGCTTATTAGCACCGTAGTGTCCAGGAAGTGGATCTCTTGTGTGGACTGGTCCAGGCTGAGGTTGATGGTGGGATGGAAACTGTTGAAATCATGGTGGAATTCCTCAAGAGCTTAGCCGCTATTCCTACCTACATGCCTCTAGCTTTCATCCAGATCATACCACTCGATCCATTGTCTACAGCCAAGCGCTACGATATAACCGCATTTGCTCCAACCCCTCAGACAGAGACAAACACCTACAAGATCTCTATCATGCATTCCTACAACTACAATACCCACCTGCTGAAGTGAAGAAACAGATTGACAGAGCCAGAAGAGTACCCAGAAGTCACCTACTACAGGACAGGCCCAACAAAGAAAACAACAGAACGCCACTAGCCATCACCTTCAGCCCCCAACTAAAACCTCTCCAACGCATCATCAAGGATCTATAACCTATCCTGAAGGACGACCCATCGCTCTCTCAGATCTTGGGAGACAGACCAGTCCTTGCTTACAGACAGCCCCCCAATCTGAAGCAAATACTCACCAGCAAGCACACACCACACAACAGAACCACTAACCCAGGAACCTATCCTTGCAACAAAGCCCGTTGCCAACTCTGTCCACATATCTATTCAGGGGATACCATCATAGGGCCTAATCACATCAGCCACACTATCAGAGGCTCGTTCACCTGCGCATCTACCAATGTGATATATGCCATCATGTGCCAGCAATGCCCCTCTGCCATGTACATTGGCCAAACTGGACAGTCTCTACGTAAAAGAATGAATGGACACAAATCAGACGTCAAGAATTATAACATTCAAAAACCAGTTGGAGAACACTTCAATCTCTCTGGTCACTCGATCACAGACCTAAGAGTGGCTATACTTCAACAAAAAAGCTTCAAAAACAGACTCCAACGAGAGACTCCTGAATTGGAATTAATTTGCAAACTGGATACAATTAACTTAGGCTTGAATAGAGACTGGGAATGGATGAGTCATTACACAAAGTAAAACTATTTCCCCATGGTATTTCTCCCTCCCACCCCACCCCCCACTGTTCCTCTGATATTCTTGTTAACTGCTGGAATTAGCCTACCTGCTTGTCACCATGAAAGGTTTTCCTCCTTTCCCCCCCCTGCTGTTGGTGATGGCTTATCTTAAGTGATCACTCTCCTTACAGTGTGTATGATAAACCCATTGTTTCATGTTCTCTGTGTGTGTGTATATAATCTCTCCTCTGTTTTTTCCACCAAATGCATCCGATGAAGTGAGCTGTAGCTCACGAAAGCTTATGCTCTAATAAATTTGTTAGTCTCTAAGGTGCCACAAGTACTCCTTTTCTTTTTGCGAATACAGACTAACACGGCTGCTACTCTGAAAGCTGCTTTGTTGTTGCAGTATATAGATAGTTCTTGAAGGACACAGCTGCTTTGCATGGCCCTTCGCCAGGTAGCAGAAAGCCCCCCTTTGAAAAGTACCTAATTCTATATTCATGAGCTGTTTTTGTGTAATGCTTATTAATGCTGATTGTCTGCCACTCCATTGGACTCCGTCCCAGGCAAAGCTCCGGTGTGCTGGGTTCCCCGCCTCCGTGACTGCAATGCTTGGAGTCCCCGTTGTGGGTGGGTCACTAACCTTCCATAAAGCCAATAACTCACAGCTGTGTGTAAGCCTCGTTTTTCTCAGAGTACTCCTGCCAGGCCTGCGGTGCTTCGAGCACCTTTGCTTCAGGTTGGGGGCTGTCAGTAAGCGAGGACTGGCCTGTCTCCCAAGGTCTGTGAAAGTGAGGGGTCGTCCTTCAGGATAGGTGGTAGATCTTTGATGATGTGCTGGAGAGGTTTTAGTTGGGGGCTGTATGTGATGGCAAGTGGTGTTCTGTTACTTTCTTTGTTGGGCCTGTTTTGTAGTAGGTGACTTCTCGGTACCCTTCTGGCTCTGTCAATCTGTTTCTTCACTTCACCAGGTGGGTATTGCAGTTTTAAGAACACTTGATAGAGATTCTGTAGGTGTTTGTCTCTGTATGAGGGACTGAAGCAAATGCGGTTGTATCTTAGAGCTTGGCTATAGACAATGGATCCTGTGATGTGGTCTGGATGAAAGCTGGATGCATGTAGGTAAGTATAGAGGTCAGTAGGTTTCCGGTATAGAGTGATGTTTATGTGACCATTGCTTATTAGCACTGTAGTGTCTAGGAAGTGGACCTCTTGTGTGGACTAGTCCAGGCTGAGGTTGATGGTTGGGTGGAAATTGTGGAAATTTTGGTGGAATTCCTCAAGGGCCTCCTTCCCATGAGTCCAGATGATGAAGATGTCATCAATGTAGCGCAAGTAGAGTAGGGGTGTAAGAGGACGAGAGCTGAGGAAGCCTTGTTCTAAGTCATCCATAAAAATGTTGGCATATTGAGGGGCCGTGTGGGTACCCATAGCAGTCCCACTGACTTGAAAGTATAAATTGTTCCCAAATGTGAAATAGTTATGGGTGAGGACAAAGTCACAAAGTTCAGCCACCAGGTTTGCCGTGATGGTATCAGGGATGCTATTCCTGATGGTTTGTAGTCCATCTTTGTGTGGAATGTTGGTGTAGAGGGCTTCTACATCCATAGTGGCCAAGATGGTGTTTTCTGGAAGATCATCAAAGGATTGTAGTTTCCTCAGGAAGTCAGTGGTGTCTCGAAGTATAACTGGGAGAGCTGGTAGCGTAGGGCCTGAGGAGAAAGTCTACATAGCCGATAATCCTGCTGTCAGGATGCCAATGCCTGAGATGATGGGGCATCCAGGATCCCAGTTTTATGGATTTTGGGTAGCATGTAGAATACCCCTGGTCGGGGCTCTAGGGGTGTGTCAGTGTAGATTTGTTCCTGTGCTTCTTTAGGGAGTTTCTTAGCCTTTTAGAGAACATGATGGGGAGGGAGGGGAGGAGAGATTATAAATGCTAAAACCTCACAGCTAAGATGAGGCATTAAGTATAGATCATTGCAAACCTCTCCCACCATCATGATGTGGCAGAATTTTGAAGAAGATATGAGTAACACTTCATAATCTTTGTGGGAGCTTCTGTAGCAGATAAAAGAAGAGGATTGCAAAGTAGCAATCCTACTTTGTAGAATGGGTGAACGAGCAGTTGAGGTATGTAGAACACCGTAGCCCAGCAAACAAAGGAAGACACACTTACTCTGAATGAAGACTTAATAATATTTAGGAATTATTGTAACTCTGAAAAGAATATTTCAACGGCACTAACTGTGGTCTCATCCTCTCTTGGAAGCATGTGGGATTGATAAATATATATCAGAACTGAGATAAAGTACAAACATATGAGTAACACTGAAAATGATACGGCAGGAGCCAAAATTGTGTTGGGTGTGACTTCCAAAAAAGCAGAAAGAAAGGCTACTAAGGGAAGCTGACTGAGTCTTGCAAATTGCTATGGGCACTTGCAGGATTTCAGACACCACAAAAAAGCAAATAAAGATCATGCCTGGGCAAAACACTGTAAAGTTTATACAGAACAACAGCACTCCCAGGGCCCAGCCATGTGATGGCCTATACAAAACAACCACAAATATACTCTTGCTAAATGCTTATGCTCAAACTGTACTAATACAAATTACAGCTCAGTGTTTAGAGTTACATGTCACAGATGTACATAGCAAGAAACCTACTTCAGAGAAAAAGCATACTATTTGTTACATATGTATATGTGTGGGAAGGGTTGTTAAAGGGAACAAGAAAATACATTGTTTGCAACCTCTCTCAAATTGTATACGCAAGAGTTTTGGAGTATCTCCCAGCATTATAAAGCTCTAAATGCAATAAAGATAAAGTAGGAATGTGCATCCAACTCAGCCAATGAACTCTCATGTAATTTGCCTCAATTAATAAAAAATTATAGCGGAAGCATCCGCATCATAGCCATCATGATACTGCTGCAGAGAATAGTCCATGGTTATTCACATATGTTAAAGTACACAATAGATATTAAAAGTTAATAGTCTTTGTATGTGGCAGTTCCTAAAGGATGTAAACAAGATCAGGTACCTATGGTTGCAGATGCAGTACAAATACACAGGTGTACAGTTCTTGCCCCCAAAGAGTGTATGATTTAATGTTAGAGTTTATAATCTAAATTACTGTCAAGTAAATATGATGGAATTAATTTCTGTATAAGAGTTAACTATATGTACAAGTTAAAAAACACAGATTCCTCTACAAATTGCAAGTGTTTATATTTTTAACATGAATCCATTCTACAAAGTTAGGTTAACATTATCTATGTTCTGAAATAATAATTGCACATTTTTTATTTAGATGGCTAAGCAATACCTCAGTGATTCTCTGATGTAATCATAAACATAATAATGAGTTAAATACCAGATAAATCAGTGCCAAAAATAACTTTCTAAATTAAAAGTCGGTCATTTTCGAAATAAGCTTTTTTCAGTGTTTATGAGACATAACTGATCAACTCTGCTTCTTTGATTATTGTTATCACTACCAACACAGTTTTCTCATCACTTGAAAACATGTTCACAAAGTGGGACTTGAGGACTCAGGACAGAAATACAATACAGGACCTTTCACCTCAAGATCACAAGTTTGAGTTGGCACAAATCATGAAGTCACCAGTTCATGGTCTAAGTAAAAGAAGTTGTTCTGGGGCCAAGGTGAGATAAGGTGATGAGCCCACTCTAGTTCTCAGTGGTGTCTGCTGATATTTAATTGCTGTTAAAAATTATTTTAAATGACTCAGAAACATCCAGTTGCACAAGAAATGGCCCACACAAATGCATGAACTTATTACTGTTACCCCTTTGCCTCTTGGTTACAATAATTGGTTGCGTCCTGTAAGGCTGCTTTGTGGGAATTATGTTTTGTAATGTGCTTTCACTATATCTAGAGCAATGAGGCCTGGATCCTGAATGAGGCCCTGATTCAGCAAAGTAGTTAAGCAGGTGTGCAACTTCAGGCATATGAATAGTCCTCTTGACTTCAGTGAGACTACTGATATGCTTAAACTTAAGGCAGATGCTTCAGTATCTGGCTGACTCAAGGCCTGAGGACTTTGACTGCTGCCACTAAATCACTCTTGATGATAATGGTCATCACCAAAACTACCATCCCCCCTTACATCTTTGTTGGCAGTTTTAACAGAGAGGTCAAAAACTAAGAGATACATTTTCAAAGGCACAAATGGCATTTGAAAATCAATGAGGATAGGTGCCTAATTGCCATTTGCAAAAAGAAAAGGAGTACTTGTGGCACCTTAGAGACTAACAAATTTATTAGAGCATAAGCTTTCGTGATTTTCCACCAAATGCATCCGATGAAGTGAGCTGTAGCTCACGAAAGCTTATGCTCTAATAAATTTGTTAGTCTCTAAGGTGCCACAAGTACTCCTTTTCTTTTTGCGAATACAGAGTAACACGGCTGCTACTCTGAAACCTGTCATAATTGCCATTTGTGCCTTTGGAAATCTATCCCTAAAAAGACATTGAGAATAAACTCCCCTTCCAAGTCACCCTAGGGGTGTGGGGCCTCCACGTTAGGTCTGTGTAATCACAGCAGTGCAGGGAAACTTGCACTACTGCTACTTTCCATGCTGTTCTTGTTATGTACATAAGAAAGAATTTCAGACCGAAAGGCTATTAATCCAGCATCTTTCACAAGCACTAAATTAATTTAAAATATAGTTAAGAGAGAGAGAGAGAAAGAGCATGATCCCATAGTGTAAATTCCAATACTTTGGGAAATTAATTTAACAACCAAGAAAAGTATACCTAACATAAAACTGAATTATTGTATTATTCTCTGTAGATATGCAGCTTGTTAATCAAAGGTATAAAAAATCCCCAGATTTACAGGTTCTGTGTTAATGTCAGCCACAACTTGCTACCTCTGCTACAGCTGCTGTCTGAAATCTAGTAGTGATGACAAATAGCACCTAACTACAAGCTGAAAGACCCACTTTGGAAGATGGACTTGTAAATTCTAATCATGAGGCTGAATGCCCCTCTGAGACAAATTGTACACCCACCCAGTGCATTAGGAAGGGGACACATACATACACATTTCTGGGGAAAAAAAAGATACAAATAAAGAAGCACTCCCATCTGTGAATGTGTTTGTGAGAGTAAAGTGGATGTGATGGTTGTAACAAACACAGGACCAACTCTTTGGGTTCTCATGGTGCATATGGTATTATATCTACTGTATGGTGACCTTTTCCTTTCACTTGTTTTAACATTTTGCTCTAATTGTTTGCTCCTGTTGGTGATGATATCCAGAAGTGGATTTTGCCATCTCTGTGATTGTCATTAAGGCAACTAAAAAAACGTGCTATCTAGATGTTGCTGATCAGTTAGCTCATTAATAACAATAGTATTCACTTAAAAATAGAGAATGAAACCAAAATTTGTGGGACTTTCTCATGTTCTCTCATTTCATACTATGGTAGAATTTTTTTTAATTGCACATTTGAAAGATAATGTAAATTCCAGCATAGACTCTTTTTATTAAAGTGTAATGTTTTATCATTGGCAATGTTGATGTACTGTAGAAGTGGGTGTGCATGCTATATTACTGACTAGAATCAGAATCACAAAATTACTGACTTTTTGGAAACACAGTATTTATAGATCAATACACTTTAGGGCCAGAAAGGACCATTGTGATTGATTAGTCTGACCTTCTGTGTACCACAGGATTTCCCTGAATTAATTCTTGTTTGAAGTAAAGCATATCTTTTAGAAAAATATCAAATCAAGATTTAAAGATTTCCAGTCATGGAGAATCCACCACAGCCCTTCTTAAGTTGTTCCAATTATTAATTTCCCTCACTGTTAAAAATGTGCACCTTATTTCTCGTCTAAATTTGTCTATTAGTATTCATATTTTCATAGTGCCTAGAAGTTCCAGTCATGGACCAGGACTCCATTGTGTTTTGTGCTGTACAAATGTCTAGCTTCATCTTCCAGCCATCGGATCTTTTTATACCCCTGTCTGCTAGACTGAAGAATTGTACATTATCAAATTTTTGTTTCTAGAAATTTATAGACTGTGATCAAGTCATCTCTTAACTTTCTCTTTGTGATGCTAAATAGATTGAACATATCTTGAGTGCATATCTATAAGGCATGTTTGTTAATCATTTAATCATTCTCGTGGCTCTTCTCTAACCCCTTTCCAATTTATCAACATCCTCCTTGAATTGTGGACACCAGAACTAGATATTGTATTCCAGTAGTGATCAAATCAGTGCCAAATACAGAGGTAAAATAACCTCCTTATTTCTGCAAGAGAGTCCCCAGTTTGTGATCTGAATTAGCCTTTTTGGCCACACCATCACAGCGAGAGCTCGTATTCAGCTGATTATCCACCATGACCCCCAAGTCTTTTTCAGAGTCACTGCTTACCAGGATTGGGTCCTCCATCCTGTAGTGTAGCCTATGTTCTATATTCCTAGATATATGACTTTACATTTGGCTCTACTGAAATGTGTATCATTTGCCAGCTTACCTAGCAATTCAGTTAGACCACCACATGATGGACACAGAAGCCCCCACTCCAGGAACCATTATATTTAACTTTCAGCACATGAGCATCATTGACTTGAGAACTATTAATGTGTTTAAAATTAAGCATGTGCTTAAATGCTTTGTTGAATCATTTCCTAAATATGTCAGCTCTGCCAAGTCTTACTGACACCCATTAACTCTCAAATGTTGTATAGCAGAGTGTATGTGCAGGGATGGGTGGCCAAAAGTAGTATCACAAAAATATAACA
Source organism: Dermochelys coriacea (assembly GCF_009764565.3). Taxonomy (NCBI): domain Eukaryota; kingdom Metazoa; phylum Chordata; order Testudines; family Dermochelyidae; genus Dermochelys; species Dermochelys coriacea. The sequence continues at coordinate 312,744,731 of NC_050068.2, read as the reverse complement.
AAAGGCACTCAAACAATCTTTGTCCAGAGGAGTTAAAAGAATTAAACCACATCTGCTTTCCCCAGAGAAAAAAGAAGACTGCACTCCGCTGTCACGCATTGAATCACCAATTCTTCTTCTCATAGAGGAAATTCAATCAGTGAAAGTAATACTTACTTCAATCACAGACTCATAAAAAGACATTAAAGAGCAAATAATCCATGCTGGGAAAAGAGATTGAAGTTCATTCTCCCTGAAGAGAGAGGGCACTGACCCAATTTCTTTTGATGAACAATTATTCTGGCATTTCTTTCATATTGTTTTAAAACACTATTTCAGGTAAAGATTATGCCTTGATTTTCATTGAAGTCATTCAGTGGCATAGTAGAAATAGAACAAACACACTAGAAAATACTGCAGTGCCAAAACTTGCACCGGCCAGAATTACTTCACCTTTAAAACTCTCAGCGATTCATAAGCTATATGTGTAAAGGTTTGTAGGATCAGGGCCTCACATAGTATGGAAAATAAGATCTCAGCCTGCAGGCTACAATTCGGCAAAGTTCTTGAGCATATGCATAACTTCAAGCAGGTGAGAAGTCCCAATTAGATCAGGTGACTACTCCTGTGCTTAAAGTTAGGCACATGCTTACGTACCTTGCTGAACTGGGATCTAAAACTGTTCAGCTGACAGGAAAATAGGTTTTGGAAGTGGTAGTTTTCTCAGGAACATCTGAAGAGAAAAAGGTATTAATATTAACAAGGAAAAATCTCAGGGATAAAATCAAATCTGTTAAGATTAATTTCAAATCTTACCATGAATTAGTGAGGGATGTTTTGCTATTTTAATTATCTTCATGGACTTTTAAAAAATAACAATAAGTTTAATAAAATCAAATTTATACAGAAGGAAGGTGAGTTGGACTAAACAAGGCTTTAGCAATATGGATTCATATATTCTAATCATATGTGCTCCCATCTCAGATGACTCTTTAAATGTATATTCCAGCTGGGATGAAGAATGATCCCGGGGATAGGGTATTCGTCTGGGACTCAGGAAACCCAGGTTCAATTTCTTGTTCTGGTATAGGCTTCCTGTGTGACCTTCAGCAAAGATACTTAATGAATCAATGAGAGTTAATTGTCTGAATAACTTTGAGGACCTGAGCATTATTCCTTCTTTGCCTTGCTTTCCATCTGTAAAATAAGTATAATAGTATTTCCCTACCTCACAGGAGTGTTGATAAGATAAATGAATTAATAAAAAATTGTGAGGGACTCAGATTTACAGTAATGGGGGCCATACACGTACTTTAGATGGATAAATCTAGTCTGAAACTGCCAGGACTTACTGTTAACAATTGGAAAGAATGTCTATGTGTGTTAGACCATGAATAGGAAGTCAAAAGTGAGATAATCACACCCTAAAAACCATGACTGACACATTTGACATCTTGGATTCATTGACACTAATCAGCCAGATAGGAAATAGTGTAACATTCCTTACTCACTCAAACCTAACTTATGCAAGAAATCCCTTCACATCAGGCTCTTAATTAATATGCATATTCCACATTCATTATCAGATAATCAGAAGACAATAAGTATGGCTTATAGAAAACATTTATGAGTCAAAATTTATCCTGGCTGGAATGGGGTCCTTCTAGAAAAGAGGTGGAAATCTTTTCAAGAAATATAACCATTGTAACCTAAACAGAAAAATTTTCATTGTACAGTTACAATACTATTTCTCAGTGTTTTAGAAACAGCAGAGAAGTTTTTTAAAAGCATCTAAGATATTTTGGAGTACAAGTCCCATTGACTTCCAAAGCTTGTGCTTCCATATCTCTTAGGTGGTTTCCCCCCAAGGTACTAATGAACAAGCTTATGTAGGGCTTGATCTAGCCAATAGGAACAAAGACACTTACTTCAAGTGAAGCAGAAACCATGTCCCTAGTTTCAACATATATGAAAATGGCCCCTCTGTTTCTAACATATACCAAATCCCTTATGTAAGATTGGGACATACACAAGGGGGGCAAGCAGAGGCATGCCCCCGCCAATTAATTGTCAGGGGCATAGAACTCCAGCCCTCAAGCTGCAGTAGCGGGGAGAGCGAGCTCTTTCAGTCCCCAGGGCTGCGGGGAGGAGAGCAAGCTCTTGCCGGAGTCAGGGTGGAGGGAGAAAGGGAGGGAAAAGCGTGCTCCTGCCAGAGTGGGGGGGCACAGAACATTTCCCCCCAAAAGGGGTCAAAGTTAAATTTCTGCACATGCCCCTGTGTAAGATACACATTCTTTAACAATATGAAACTAAAAACTCACTGTTGCAGATACAATTTGCACCAGCAAAATGTTCACCTGCAAAATTAACTGAAGGTGCAGATCACAGCATTAGCACATTTCACTATCTGACTTACACCTTCCATCAGGTGTTTAGAAGTGCAAGTACCGAGACATGGACTTGCAATTCAATGTTTGCAGTGTTGTTGCAGCCATGTTGAGGTAATATCTTTTATTGGACCAATTTTTGTTGGTGCAAGAGACAAACTTTCAAGCTGCAGAGAGCTCTTCTTCAGGTAAAAAGCTTACCACTTTCATCAACAGAAGTTGGTGCAATAAAGGATATTACCTCTTGCAATTCAATTAGAGATAAAAAATGTGAGTGAAGATTTTACAAGGTGATACAGCATAAAGGGGTCAATGAACTACCTAATCAGGGCAGCAAGTCAGTGATGCAGGGTAATCCCAAGGGATCCAGTTCTGGCATGGTGGAACACTCACCTATCCATTAAAGGGTGATGCCAAGTTTTACATAGATATTCTTGGAAGCCTTTTTGCTGAGACCTTTTTTTGTGAATTATGATGATATCCTCTGTGATGTGTGCATCTGCCCACAGAATTCACACCCTAATTTAGACTCACAGACTTTCAGGCCAGAAGGAACCAGTGTGGTCATCTAGTGTGACCTACTCATTGCAGAATCTCACCCACCCTCTCCTGTAATAGATGCCTTGCCTCCGGCTGAGTTACTAAAGTCCTCAAATTATGATTTAAAGACTTCCATTTAATTTAATTTATATTTAAATAGGTCAGTATCAGGTGGAAACATCTTTCATTTACTTACGTCAGAACTTCAGAGTAGCAGCCGTGTTAGTCTGTATTCGCAAAAAGAAAAGGAGTACTTGTGGCACCTTAGAGACTAACAAATTTATTAGAGCATAAGCTTTCGTGAGCTTCCGATGAAGTGAGCTGTAGCTCACGAAAGCTTATGCTCTAATAAATTTGTTAGTCTCTAAGGTGCCACAAGTACTCCTTTTCTTTTTACGTCAGAACCAATCCCGATTTGAAATAATGATTTAGGATAAATGGCAGTTGGGAGAACAGGATGTCTAGGAAAATTATTTTCACCCAAACGCCAGAGATTTTCTATCTAGAATAACTTTTTTCCATGATGGACTTTGGAGGCCTAGGACAGCCTATGAAAATGAAATGCTCTGCTACCAACGAAAGAGGTGACAGTTCCATCTGTAGACCGACACATCAGTAGTCCTTTGCCTTCTGTGGAAGGTGTCGTGCCCATTAATTATTCAGTGATGTGATACCAATAGTATAACAATGGACACCCTCAAGAGACTTCCCCTCCCCCCTCAGCCAGTATGAATTGCCATGTACCAGGGCTTTGTGGGGATGGGTGAGTAAAAGGGAATTCATTCCTTTTTTAAAATGCCATTAATTAGGTGCAATCTGATACATTCCAAAGGCAAAAATATATGTCAGAAGACTTCCCATGAGCTGCAAGAAGAAGTTATCTTAGAGAAATGATTTTGCAGTATCTAAAGAGAGAGTTAGTATTATAGGCCTGGTCCAATAGCAGCTGAAGTCAGTGGGAGTCTTTCCATTAACTTAAATGGGCATTGAATCAGGACCTGTCAGAGGAAGAGAAATCATTTCAGCTGTCCCTTCAGTGGAAGTGAGCTGTAGCTCACGAAAGCTTATGCTCTAATAAATTTGTTAGTCTCTAAGGTGCCACAAGTACTCCTTTTCTTTTTGCGAATACAGACTAACACGGCTGCTACTCTGAAACCAGAATTTATTAGTGCACTTTCATGATCAGGAGCCTCCTCTGTCACCTCACTGCATAAAATCAAACACCAGAAACCCTGACTGGCTTCAACAGCAATAACATTGATATGTCTAGTGATGATACCACAACATGAGAAATGTTGGTTGCTGAATATTTAGAGTGTACCCACTTTTGACAAAAGAAAGCAATATTTTGTTATCAGAAAATCTTTGGTTTATATTTCTGTAACTCATTCATTTACACTGCCCTGGAATTTATCATGAAGACAAACAAAAAATACAGGTTTAATATGCAAGGAAAAAAGCCTTAAGATATCAATTATTTTAACTGAGTTTAAAATTTATGGAAAGTCCTGGGGTATGAAATCCTGTATTTAACAACAGATCATGTATAGGATGGATAGCGGCTTCCAATATTCACTTACTAATGTTACCTCAACTCTGATTTGGAAGGAGCAGTCTTAGGGGTGTAGTCCAATGGAATCTGTGACCTCTTGGCTAAAAATAGGAGTTAAGATTATGATTAGTGCCATTTATGGTGAAGCTCTTTGTCATGTGAATACTTGTCTTATTTCACAGGCCATCAAGTAGGCTTCAAAAGCTAATAGCTAATGCTAATAACCCCAGGCAACTAGCAAACTGAGGCAGAGTTAAATTGTTCTATATCCCGTTGTCCTGAAGCCTCTTGTGTTCCACATTGTACAGATTTGAAATGAAATGGTAACTGCATCATACATAGGTTGATGAGCATATCACTGATTTATGTTCCAAATGCAAAAATAATAAGAGGGAAGTAAACACATTTGTCAAAAATTGTAAATCCTTCTCTAAATTTTTCTATATGTTTTTGAAAATAAAATAATTCATGATGCCAGTGCTGGAAATCATCTCTCTCATTCTACTAAAAGGTCTATAGAAAGGATGAGCAGAAGCTCTAATACTATTCTTGGTGATAATAACCACCATTCTCCATGTATTTTGAATCAGATTTAATCTGAATTAAATAGAAATAAAAATTATCTATCATTGTACCCTAAAGACTGTAATTTTCTCTCAAGCTGTTACTTACAGACGCAGTATGTTGCACCTATGAAATAGTCTTTTCCTGCTTTTTCTGCATCTAGAAGCCAAGGGTTTGTTGTGCATGTTTCTAATCACAAAATAAAAATGTATGTATTTCAGTAGAGAAGACTAATATGAAGGAAAAGATCTGCCAACTCTTCTAGTTATTTCGGAGGACCTCTCAATTTATATCTGTCCCTCTGACTTGGCTGCCAATATCTTCATCTAGCAACATGTTATCACCCAGTCTTCTCTTATCCAGAACTACTTAACTCTGTCAGGCTATCTGTGCAGAATATTTAACTCACCACATAGCTGTTAGTCTGCTTATTTACTGTTGTGGCCAAAATAGCTCCATTATGACTACAAGTAGCTAAACTCTTCAGTGCCAGATGGTATATAAATTGGTCCCATCACAGAGATACAGATGTCACAGTGCCCACAGTTTGTTAGTATTATGAATGTATCCTCTTGCTGAGAACTCAGTGTGATAGGGTTCTCTTACTTACACACTAATATGTATCTAAACACAGTCATACCAAAATGTACTAATTAGCAGAAAAATTACCATTGCTTCATTGTCTGCAAATAAATGCTCAACTTGAGAGTTAGTGACAAAACTGACTAGGGGATATGCTGGAAGTAGATGCTCATTGGAAATTAAATTAGCTGTTTGAGTGCAACTTCAGTGACAGTTAGCTGAATTCCCCAGGAATGGCTTTGAATAGCTCTTCTTCTCTCTCCATAGGAGCATCAGGATATTCATGCCAAATGGACCAGGATAAATGACAACATAACCTATCCCATATAATCCCCTGCTGTGCAGGATTTATCATTTCCTTAAATGTAAAACTACAGTGAGTGGTTACTGGAGGGAATTTCAAGACTAATGCAAGTTAACAGGAACACAATATTAAAATATAAGAGTGGCCAGTCTTTATCTGCAAGAAACAGATAAATATAATTTTGTATTAAAGTACATTTGGATAGAAAAAGTTTGGTTTAGAAGTCTAAAAATTAAAATTAAAAAGAATCTGCTCTGGTTAACAGGTTATTTAAAAATTTCTGTCTTATCTCTAACTGCAGAATTTTTTCACAAATTGAAATAGGCAAATGACATTCTTCTAGGTTCCCCAACTAGACATGATCTATCTCTCTATCTATCCACATATAGAGAGAAATAGAATATTATTAAATCCCCTGAAAGTCCTGTTGCCATCATATGCCTTTTGAAAGATTAGAAATTTTGGAATACGGGTATACATAAGAATGTAACTTAATATGATTTTGATGCACATGCAACTGACGAAGTGGATATTCACCCAGCATCCAATGAAGTGGGTATTCACCCACGAAAGCTTATGCTCTAATACATCTGTTAGTCTATAAGGTGCCACAGGGCTCTTTGCCGCTTTTAGAGGTCCAGACTAACACAGCTACCCCTCTGATACTTAATATGGTTTTGTAAGCGAAGGTCCTGTGTAAAGTGCTGTGCTGTCCCTATGGTGCTTTACAAATGCTAAATAATAATGAAAGTCTATTTGGCCATAGAATAGTATTCCAGCTAGAGTCACTTAAATCCCATCACTTGACATATTTAAATCTAGACTGGACAAAAGCATTAAAAATGCCTATTTTGGAAAAGATCCTGAGTGGACTTGATAATGTTTTTTGATCTCCAGTGTACGTCATCCTTGGCGTCAATGATCCCTCCCCCTCTCAGCATCTAACCACTGTGAGATTCTTCTCCAGACAGTCCAGTTCCTTTAAAAGTACTCATCAGGGAAGACATCACCATTTCCTCTGACTGGTATGGCAAAAGACACTGAGAATGTTTGACCAAATCTAACAGGAACAGACATGCTAACTCTCACAAATTATCACAAGAGATGCAATTTCTAAGTAAAATTAAGCCTCACTCATGATCTCATGATAGAACCCCCCAAATGTCAGGATTTTTTTTTCCTGACGCAGCATTTCAGAGTTCATGAGATCACGAGTGAGGCTTAATTTTACTTAAAAATTGCTGTCAGCCCCTGGTGACTGGGGTTCCTGCTCTCAGCCCCAGTCCCACGGCTCCCCTCTGTCAGCCCCAGCCACAGGAGGACAGCCGGGTTCCCACTGTCAGCCCCCGGGCTCCTGTGAATCTCAGGGGGCTGGGGCTCCTCTGTCAGCGTAGGAAGTGGGAGAGGGATCCCACTGCAGCCCCGCCCCCAGGTCTGGGGAGGGTGAAGAACCTAAGGAGCAGAGATGAGGCTGGGAGGGATGAACAATGGCCTGGGGACTGTAAGTGAGATGAAGTGCGGAGGGTGGAGATTGTTGGGGGGGGGATTGTATTGATGGTGGGTTCCGAGCAGATGGGTAGTGAGAGCTGGGAGAGTGAACTGAAGGCAGTGGGGGCAGGGCCAGCCCACAACATTTTGGCACCTGAGGCCAGGAGCTCAAATGATGCCCTCATGCCCCCTCTCTTGAGCCAAAACTTTGAAAGGTCTCAATTTTGCCTTCTTCCTGTTCTACTCCTCTCATGGTATTGCTCTGCTACCTATCCCAATAAAGGAGAACTAACAACTTAAAATGTCTTGTTCAAAAATTGTAAGTAACACTTAACTTTCAAACACCTGAAGAGCAAATGTAACTTTTCTTGTCTACATAGTAAACACTGGCATTTTTATCTGTTTGAATAATCAAAGTGATGCTTTCCATGCCTTCTCGGCTGCAAAGATTTTAACTGCTTCCTGAAGGTCCACAGTCTGAGCCAGCTCATGCTCTATTAAGATGGTGCAAGGCTGACCAGCCTCTCCTGTGTCATTGTGGAGCATAGATGTGTTTTTATTAACTTCAGATTGGAGAAGCTGTGTTCTCCACTGGCAACTGTTACAGAAAGTGTTAGAAGTATGCACAGAGCAACAAAAACATTTGGAAAGAGGGTGGTCATCTTATTTGTGCACATATATTCCAGAACGGCCTTTGGAGTTGATCCTGCTGAAATGTATCTTGAAAGGGCTTTCAATTCATCACCTAAATCACTCGCATCAATATCACGCATGTCATCATGTGTCAACACTGTCTCTAGTGCCCGGCTGTCAAGGTTCCTTCCCCACTCTGAACTCTAGGGTACAGATGTGGGGACCTGCATGAAAAACCCCCTAAGCTTATTTTTACTAGCTTGGGTTAAAACTTCCCCAAGGTACAAACTATTTTACCTTTTGTCCCTGGACTTTAATGTTGCCACCACCAAGTGTCTAACAAATATAACCGGGAAAGAGCCCGCTTGGAAACGTCTTTCCTCCCAAAATCCCCCCCAAGCCCTACACCCGCTTTTCTGGGGAAGGCTTGATAAAAATCCTCACCAATTTGCATAGGTGACCACAGACCCAAACCCTTGGATCTTAAGAACAATGAAAAAGCAATCAGGTTCTTAAAAGAAGAATTTTAATTAAAGAAAAAATAAAAGAATCACCTCTGTAAAATCAGGATGGTAAATACCTTACAGGGTAATCAGATTCAAAACATAGAGAATCCCTCTAGGTTAAACCTTAAGTTACAAAAAGACACAAAAACCGGAATCTACATTCCATTCAGCACAACTTATTTTATCAGCCATTTAAACAAAACAGAATCTAATGCATATCTAACTAGATTGCTTATTATCCCTTTACAGGAGTTCTGACCTGCATTCCTGCTCTGGTCCAGGCAAAAGAAAAAAAACACAGACAGAGAGAGCCCTTTGTTTCCCCCCGCCGCCAGCTCTGAAAGTATCTTGTCTCCTCATTGGTCATTTTGGTCAGGTGCCAGCGAGGTTATCTTTAGCTTCTTAATCCTTTACAGGTGAAAGGGTTTTTTTTTCTCTGGCCAGGAGGGATTTAAAGGTGGTTAGCCTTCCCTTTATATTTATGACACCAGCATTACTGGTGTAGGTCTTCTTCAGGTATAGCGAGGAGTTTTGGAATATCATACAACATCCCAAATATACTGCTGTGTTCCTTGAGCTGCATGAAACATTCTTCAACTGACTGTATTGCACAATCTAGCACCTGGTTAAACAATTCAACTTTAAATCTTTGTTTGGGGTTCCTTATGAGATTATCCAGGGCCTCGTAATCAAAATGTCATCTTCTTTGGTGACTCTTGTATTCTTGAATGGGTAAGAAAATAGCTTCAGTGAAGTTCCTCTGCCAACTTCTGTGCATTCTTCAGAACATTTTGAAATCCCTCATCTGACTGGTAAGACTGTAGGTATGACTTTGCTTTGTCCAGTTGTTCCATTGCTCCAGATATTTCAAGGTCAACACCTTGGAGTCTCTTCCTTACAACATTTATTTCAAACAGTATGTTATGACACAACACTAAGCCACACAGAAATTTGAAGTTCTGTATGTTTCTGGTGATTCCATTTCCCTCTGCCACTGTTCTCCCACAAACAAATCCTGTCATAGCATTATCCTCCCTAATAGCAACTATGGCATCATCTATCTTCCCAATTTGGGGTTTGATAGGCTTTATCGTCTATGCTCAACTTTCCCATCGTATGGCACTTAGTGGTTTCAGTGTCAGAGAGGATGTTGCCAGATGTTGCTTCAAAATTTGTCATCAATGAGTTGATGCAGAGAAAAATACATAGATGTTTTGAATTATATAAAAAAATTCAGCAGCCTCACTAGAAGCTGATGCTGCATCACTGACCACCAAGTTCAATGACAGAGAACTGCATGGGACAAAAAGAGCTCAAGGGTTTAACTCTTGGATCCATGTCTGCATTCCTCTGTTCTTTCCTCTCATGTTGGCACCATTATCGTAGCCCTGACCTCTCATGTCAGCTTTCGCAATTCCCATAACTTCCAGCTTTTTAAGAAGCACATTTGTCATACCAGCTGCTGTAGTATCATCAATGTCAATACATTCTAGAAAATGCTCTCTGACAGTCACCATTGCAGGAACATTTTCACTAGGTTCTATTGTTGTTACAAAACGCACCACCAAAGTCATTTGTTCTGTATGGCTGATGTCAGGTGTGCAGCCCAGAATAACAGAGTAATATCTTGCTGACTTCAGATCTGCAACAATCTTCTGTTTGACTTTTGTTGCCAGCAACTGTATGATCTCATTTTAAATTGTTTTTTCCAGGGTGGTGGAGTGTGTACATTTCTTGGGTGGTAACTCTTCTTCGATGCTCCTGGAGTACAGCATCAAACTCAGCCATCAGCTCTACAATTTTAAGGAAGTTTCCATTGTTTGGCACATCAGCTGATCTGAAGTGCCATGCAGTGCTAGGTTTTGGGTAGCAAGCATTCTCACAATGGCAGTGAGCCTTTTCAGACCATTTTGCCAGTATAGAGACTCTGATGCAATCTTCTCTTGATGCTGATCATCTATGGTGACCTTTAAACTTGGTCTCATCTCAAGCTCTTTCCACCTATGAAATGTTCTCTGGTGATTTGCTGCCTTCTCATGGCATGCCAGATTTCTAGCCAGATTTTTCCAGTCCTTTGTTCCTGTAGAACCCAATGTGGCTGGAACATTAGACTGGAAGAGTTTGCAATAAAAACAGTACGCAGCATTCTGGGTTTTTGAGTACATAAGCCATGACCTCTCCACTTTGTCACCATTGGGGATTTCATGCCAGTAATGTGTTGTCTTTGGGTAACATGATGTTTTTCACTTGCTGTGGCCAATGCAGTACAAAGAAGTCCCTCGGGCTTCTGCTCAAGTGGGTCCACAGTCCTGGATCATCTCGACTAAAGGAACTAAACTCAGTAGCAGTTCTTTCTTGCGCCTCTGTTATACCAATAAAATAAAAACCAGCAGGATCTTAGTAAAGATCTTTATTAAAGAGCCCTGGTTGGGATGATTTAGTTGCGGATTGGTCCTGCTTTGAGCAGGGGGTTGAACTAGATGACCTCCTGAGGTCCCTTCCAACCCTGATATTCTATGATTCTATGACTCTATGATAAAGGGGATAAGATAAAACGTCACATTTATTGTGAATACAAAAAGAATCATAGTAGGCAGTCAGTTATAGCTATAACATTTCATTCAGTTTCACATTCATTCACACGTTTGTTCATACACACACACAGGTTCTGCAGCTACTGTAGAGTTACCAGTCCTGAATGTAGCTTGAGTTTGTGGCTTGGGTTCATAGCTTGTGGTGGCTAACTGGCCAGGAAAGCCTGGCACAAGGAAGAGCTGGGTCTCTGTTGGGTATGCACCAATGCCCTTCCATGTTGGCAGCACAATGTTACCCTTCAAAGTCTTCCATCTCACCCATCCTTTTTGTGGGCTTTACTTTGAATCCAGAGTCTATAGATCTTGCTGTGTCACACTGGCTGTGGGTCCAGTCTGATTGATCACCCGTCAATTGCAGACATGAGTTTCAGCCTAGGACCTGGCTTTGATGTTTCTTCAATTGTACTTTTGTTCTTTTCTTTTGAGGGTGGACTCCTCTTAATTTGTCAGGGCTGTTGTCTGCATCGTCAGCCCTTGTGTGTTTACTTTATTTCATCAGGACAGGCTGGGGCTGGAGGTTGATTCCATCATCCATACATATCTCATTCACACATCTAAACTACACTAATAAGATTATAGCAGGGTTTTGCAAAAATGAAGGTTGCAGCAAGCTTTTACAAAATGAAGAGAGCATTTTAAAATGGAGCTTGGGACAAGTTAAAATGGAGTTTGAGTTACAATATGGACAAGTGTAAGGAATGACAAACAGTGAACAGAAGTTACAATAGAGACAAGTATAATGAAAAACAGTGAGCAGAAGTTACAATGTTAAAACAGTGTAAGTTTCAGCCATTTAAGCAGCAATTGGATTGAAAGTGAAACTCAATTAGCCAGTTATTGGGGTAACTGGTTTAATGAATGAATGTTGTTTCATTCATAAAACTTTGCTTATGAATGAAGTTATGAAGTTATATTAATAAAGTGAACAATTAAAAACAATTTCATTGATCAGTTCTACACCTCCACCACACTCTTCTCTGATCTACTCTTTTCTTCAGGAATGTGCATGGTTACATCCATTTGAAATGGAGATATGGATGCTGCAGTAGTTGCCAAGTCACCTGCACTCTGACTAACTGGAAGATCAGGCATCTCCTCACCACTCACATCCTCACTGGGGCTGGAAGGCTCACCATGAACATTTGTGTCTATGTCTCTCAGGAGAGCTCCCTTCCTGCTTAGATAGAAAAGCTTCCTTTGCTTTCTTTCTTTTTCTGAATGCTGTCCCAGAGGGGCGTTTTCTTCTTTCACTCATGACTGCTGTTCTATGCCAGCTAGAGTGGCTCTCAACACTCAGTTGAAGAGGACAAGTAAGCAGGCTAGTAGCTGGGCCTAAGTGAGGGAAGATATCAGCATCTTAAGGGCCTAACTGGCTCCTACTACTTCAGTCGACTGCCTGTTCTCCTCAAGTGGGTTCAGGGAAGCAGCAGGAAACAGGAAGCTCCCTGAAAAGCTGGTGTTAATCAGTCCCAGCTTCCGGGGGTGCTAGAGAGGTACATAAGAGGCTCTTCCTCCTCTCTCTCCCTGCAGCTCCTGCTGCTTTCTGTTATTCCCTCTCACCTTTTCTCCTGCCTGACTGTTATGTCTCTTGTGCCCTCCTACTTCCTCCAGCACAGCACTCCACCATCTCTGTGCATCTAGAGCAGAGAGAATACATATGCACCAGCAGCAGACACAATTTTCTACACTCTGGGTCCTAGTGGCACCCCCACCCCACCCCACCCCACCTCCACAGTCTGAGGCAGCCGCTTCAGTTTGCCTCATGGTAGGGCCAGCCCTGATTGGGGGTTGATGGGATACGGGGGCTGAACTGATGGGGTGGTGATGATGTGGGCTGGGGGACTGAACTAAGCAGGAGCTGAACTGAGGTGGTTGGGTGGGGACAGAACTGATGGGGGCTTGGGGGACAGGACTAACTGCTGGGCAAGAGAGCGGTATATGTGGGGGTGAGAGCTCCTGCAGCAGGCACCAAAATCACCTTATCCAGTTCATGTGGGAGAGTGGGCAACACTAACTGTCATATGCATACACCCTGAGTATGGGCAGGGGGGGTTCAAACATCAAGAGACTTATCTAAAAAGCACAATAAAATCTTTTAAAATCTCATTATTTTGGGGCAAATCTCATGATTTTTGGGTGTCCGACCCATTATTTTTGATCTCTTGATGTTGGCGATGCTTGAGGAATTACTCTGTATTACTGTCAAAACATATGCAAATCATAGTCAGATTTTAATACACTATGTAAATCTCCATCAAACTGTGAAGGAGAGGATTATATTTCAAACCATCCCATTTACTGCAAAACACAAAACCTTTTTCTAGGACATGATCTAGTAGTAAAGAAGGCTATTGACATTACTAGCACATAATGCCATCAAAAGTTAGCTTCTCTGTACCAATTGTCTGGACATTGTATTCAGTTCAAACTATCTATCTGCTTTTTGCATGAGGAATGGGGACTAAGAAGGGGAGACATGTTGTTAAACTGACACTCAGATTGGATAATATAACATGATATGTTAGCTAGCACCTTGCTATAACTTTCAGGTAACTTTCTAGTTACATGTTTAGCTGTTACATTATTGAGATTAAGGGCCAGATTATGCCTGATCTGGACCAGAGGTTGGAGGTGGTCACAGAAGGAGAGAGCTGCTCCCTACTCTTCCCACACCCTCCACAGTTTTGATCCTTGAAAACTTTAGGGGCGCAGATTGCTGCAGAGTAGCACCACCAATGCCAGCATCTTGTTCAAAATAGGAGTTTGAGGAATGGGTTATCACACTATGGCCTCATGCCCCCATATCTGTACCATTGAGCAATGTTGGCCCCATCAGGTGAGAAGCACACACTGCATCAAAGATCTGTGTAGTGTCTCAGTCTCCTGAAGACAAAATATACATATGAGGCTTAATACCTCAAGAAGCCCCTCATGGGCAGTACAGATCAGTACCCATTACCACAGCCTCTTTTATAATACAAACACCAACTTTAGGGCTTGTTGTGGCATTTTGCCATAGCTTTGCACTGGGGATAGTGCAGGGCTGAGTTGCTTCAGGCTCACTGGATGAGCTGTGGAGAGGGCCATCTGCAATAGCCTTTTAAAGGATGCATAATGCTTCCCACCCCATTCATACGACCAGTCAGATCTGCTAACCACCAGCTAGTAGGGGGACAGAGTCCCAGCTCTGCCTATGCCGCACCACTTGCTGCCCCATTTCAGGCTAGTTGCTGGCAGGGATGGAAAACAGCACTTTGGAATCAGCTCCTGTAATGTATGTAAGTTTATGTAAGCTGTGCAAGTGGAGACGAAAGGGGAGTCTTTATTCCCATTTTTACACTGTGTGGTTGCATGGGAACTGGACATTAGCCCATATTTTACAGATGAAATAAAATATTATTTCCACTTATGCTTCTTATTTTTTAGGATCCGTTGTCTGAATTTATCATGCTCTTTTTGCTTGAACTTTTTTCCCTGCAGTTCTAAAGCTGAACTTACATTCCAGAATCAGGACCAACATCCTGATCCTATTGAAGTTAATGGGAGAGGCACCCAGTTTCTTTTGCTTGAAAATAACCTGAATTTTTCCTGAGTAAAATACATCCAGTTCCACCTCTTCTTCAGAGAAAATGTATTCTTCGCTCTTCTGGATTGACATCTGAAGCAGAAAGTATTTTGTTTCCTAAATAAGAAATATCTTGCTTCTGCCAGGTTGCCTTATAAAATTCTCTCATTATTATTTATGCCTGTCAACACACCTCCCATTCTTCCTTCCATGTTCTCCTTGTGGAAGTCAATCTCTATGCATATTCAGGCCTTCACCTTTCTGTTGAGACTGCCAATAAAGGTGTCAGCTGTGGCAGTGTTTTTGATGCTCTGGGCAGAAGTCCAATAAGAACTGGAATAAGATCATCTGTTGTTTTTATGTAGGCATCGATCACCCCTGATGGTGACAATTTCTGATCCTGACCAGACTTCTGCATGACTCAATAGTTTGAGTTCACAGAAGTTTATTCCAAACCTTCCACTCTACTTTGGTTTGCTTGGTTCATGCTTCACAAATTTCACTTTGTCTTTGGGTTCAAGCAAGGCTGAAACCTCAAAGCAAAACTGGGACCAAACCACAAAATCCTAATTAGTTCTCTCTTAAACACCTTATAAAGCCATCCCATATTACTCCACACATGAACCAATGCAATTTTGCCAAAAGGTCTGGAAATCTTTGCAAACATGTTAGTGAAATTAGGTCAAATTTTGGGTTTGTATTGAAATAATTACATTTTCACATAGCTTTAGTTTTTATTGAACTCGATTGGATCCAGGCCAATACAGTCTGTATCCCATTACTAGTCCATTTATCCATTCTTCACTCCATAACATTCCACTTTAAATAAACATCACCACCTAATAATGGTTATCTTAAAGAGTGACATCTGTTGTGGGGCTTGACCCAGGCCAGATTATTTGGCCATTATATTACCCAAGTAAAGAGTCTCCCCTTGCATGGGTTGCTTCCTTTCCACACAAAGACCGGGGTCAGCCATCCACATGACATGGTCCTCTTCCATACCAGACCCTCTACAACCCTTTTGGTAAAGAGGTCAAATGATCTGAAGGGGACCTGAAGCTAATGCAAAGGTATAGGGCCATTCACCCAGCCCAGCACTCCTGTGGCCCTCTGAAATCTCTTGGGTTTGGCAGGCAGAATTATTGCTGATTCAGTGAGCTAGGGGGATAAAGCCTGTCCCTGAGGGAGTGATTTATTGATTATTATTATTTTATTTGAATTGTAGTAGTGACTAGTAATCCCAGTCATGGGCCAGGACCCCATTGTGCTAAGCACTGAACCAACAGAGAACAAAGAGACAGTCCATGCCTCAAAGAGCTTAGAATCTAAGTAGAACTAAGAAATTAAAATTAAGGTTTGTGGAAAACTCCCTGAGAGGAAATGTGACTGTGACGGGGTATATAAATCCTGCACCAGCATATAAAGGGCTAAGGAGCTGCTTTTGGTTGACGTGCCCCTACTACACCTGCAAGTCAGACCAGGAATAGGGGAGGCATTAGAAAGAGGACATACCACTCAGCAGTGGGCAGCCCAGGAAGGGGGCAGGTTGCTAAGCTTCCCAGCAAGAGACCTGATAGTCAACAGAGCCTCTGCCCTCGCAAAAAGGGAACACAGATCCCCTCTGCTAAAAGAAGGAAGAGATTGTACCCTATATCTTGTGCTGGGGGCCTGGTGGACTCTGGGATGGACTGTGGCTTATCCAGTGCCCCTCTGAAAAAAGAGAGATCAATATTGTCTAAAACTGCCTACACATTTTATTTTTTCTACTTTCCTCCTTTGTTTAATTTCTTTTGTTGACTTTGAATTGTGTGTTTGTTTCACTTTTTCATAGATTCAAGGCCAGAAAGAATCATTGTGATCATCTAGTCTGACCTCCTGTATAACACAGGCCAAACTTCCCCAAAAATAATTCCCAGAATATAGCTTTTAGAAAAAAAAAATCCCACCTTGATTTAAAAATTGTCAGTGATGGAGCATCCACTATGATCCTTGATAAGTTGTTCCAATGGTTAATTATTCTCACTGTCAAAAATGTATGCCTGATTTCCAGTCTAAATTTGTCTAGCTTCAACTTCCAGCCATTGGATCTTGTTATACCCTTCTCTGCTAGACTGAAGAGCCTATTATTAAATATTTGCTCCCCCCATGTATATTCTTATTGACTGTAATCAAGTCACCCCTTAACCTTCTCTTTCTTAAGCTAAATAAATAGAGTGAACGAGCTCAGTCTGTGATGCAGTATAGAAATGTCACACTGGAGAAGAAGGGGTTAAGGATCTTCTCTGGCCCAAATTGTCTTCCTCTGCTTCACGTGTAAAGCCTTCACAAGCTGGAGGCAGAGTTTAAGAGGGGAAACAGAGCAGCTCAGAAGGAGACAGACAGTGGAAGGGAAAGCTCTTGGGAAGGAGCACCACCGGCGCTTGTGTGGCCTGAGATCTGACAATACTGATCTGACCAGGCCAGACCTGTGAAGGAGGGAATGGTGATTGCTTTTGAAGGTCAGAAACTTTATTTTGTGTTCAATTCCTTAATTTACCCCATGTGGAAAAAAGGATCTCTGACACATAGCACCCCACGGTGTAGGACTTAGCTGCCCACCATTGGGGCCTGAATCAGAAACCGAGTGGAGCAGGTGGGCCCCGGCTCCCCTGGCAGCCCCTAAAGAGGGCACAATGATAGCCTATCCCTCAGAGGGGAACCTAGTTGGGGAAGGCCCAGAAAGCACAATGGTCTAAGCCAGGGATCGGCAACCTTTGGCACGCGGCTCGTCAGGGAAATCCACTGGCAGGCCTGGACAGTGTGTTTACCAGCAGCGTCCACAGGCTCAGCCGATTGCAGCTCCCACTGGCCGCGATTCACTGTTCCAGGCCAATGGGAGCTGTGGGAAGTGGCACGGGCCGAGGGATGCTGGCCGCCACTTCCCACAGCTCCCATTGGCCGGGAACAGCAAACCGCGGCCAGTGGGCACTGCGATCGGCCGAACCTGTGGACGCTGCAGGTAAACAAACCATCCCTGCCCAACAGCAGATTTCCCTGAGGAGCTGCATGCCAAAGGTTGCCGATCCCTGGTCTACACCCCAAGTTTCCAACCCAAAGGGAAAGTCCTGAAGTCCTTGCAGGCACCTGAAGATTTCCCTATTATTGGACTTTTTTGTGTGAACCCCAAAACAGGTGAACCAGAAGCTATTACCTTGCCAGAGATCTGAGTCACAAAAAAGGAACATGCTATAGAGAGGAGCTGTCATGAAAATGAGGGACAACCCCATCAGGAAGATAACTTGCCGCCCCCCCACCCCCCCCGACCATTAAACAGCACTGGTGGTGATTATTCCCCTCACACTATAAGGCAGGTTTTCTAATTCCTTAATCATGTTCATGGTTCTTCTCTGAACCCTCTCCAGTTTATTAACATCCTTCTTGAATTGTGGGCACCAGAACTGGACACAGTATGCGAGCAGCGGTCACAATGCCAAATGCAGAGGCACAATAACCTCTCAACTCCTACTCGAGATTTCCCATGTTTATCGCATGGAGACTCTGAAAAGGGGAGAAACAACCAGAAGGCCTTTGCTGAGAGCCTGCCACTGCACAACAGACATTGTCTGCTCCTGCTAGAACAGGGATCTCATCAAATCATCATGAGGCCACATGAGGACGAGTACGTTGGCCTGAGGGCCGCATCACTGACACCTTTTAAAGATACAAAAGATAAAGATACAAAAGCCCGCCTTGCCCCTGCCCCCCACTCCACCCCTTCCATGAGGCCCTGCCCCTGTCATGCCTCTTCCCACCCCTTCCCCAAAGTCCCCACCCCAACTCCACCTTCTCCCTGCCCCTATTCCAACCCCTTCCCCAAATCCCGGCCCTGGCCCTGCCTCTTCTCCATATCGTCCCCTAAGCGTGCAGTTCCCTGCTCCTCCCCCCTCCCTCCTGGAAAGCTCTAAGCGCCTGGAGGTAGGCGGAGGAGGGGGATGCGGCATGCTGTGGGGGCGCCAGTGAGGGGAGCTTGGCAGCTGCAGGAAATAACTCTGTGGGCTGCATGCAGCCCACAGTCCACGTGTTTGAGACCCCTGTGCTAGAAGAACTGAACTTGTGTGAGTGTACTTTCCACGTAATGGCCAAAGGGAGTCCTCTGCTGGGGATGAATATTTGGCAGGGACCCTCAGTGGTTTTATTATTCTGCAGAGCTCCTCTCATACATATTTCTGTTGGAGGGGATAATCCAGGCTCAGTTCCCAATGCTGATCAGGGAAGCACTATGTCAGTTAAGCTTAAGTGCTCCTTCAGAAAACTGAAGTCCATCAGACTTCACCCACACTTCTCTACATTGTGAAAGGATCATTTAATCTCTACAATCTCGAGTTCACATCTTTGAGTCCAGAAAGGCTCTTACATTAAGGAGGATAATACTAAGAAGGCTAAATGAAACCAGAATTCCCCTAACAACTGGTCTATACCAGGTGAACTGTATCCTTGCTTCTGCAGAGTAATGTGATTTGATGCCAGTGCAGACAGTGGCATGGAGAAGTGAGTTAAAAACCATTGGCCTAATGTGATCCCCACCAGTCACCAAGTCAATATTCTTTGTTATGCTTCATTCACTTTGCTCTCTTACTGAAACTGAGAAGAGGCCTTTGGTTTCAAGTTTCTACTTTGCAATCAACAGTGGCTTTTTTTAAAAAAAGATTCAGAACATGCAAGTGTTTCTTTTCAGGTACTGGAGTGATTAAATGCTTGAATATAGGAAAAAAAAATATTGGGGTTAGGAGGACAGACTACAAACAACTTCTGAATAACTGTACAAAAACTAAAGCCAAATAGCATTTGGATTAATGACACAGTCTTATTATGCAGTTTTATTGTTTCTAATTTTAGTGACTAATGTTAAATATATTTAATTATACAAGTTACATTCAGGAACATACTTTAGAAAGGATAGTATAAAGTAGATATACCTGGCTATCTATAACAAATCCTGTCAACAATACTTAAGCATAAGATTGTCTCAAAGGCCTAGCATTGCTTGTATTAATTTGAAAGCAAAATTGGATGCTGGATCAGTATGCTATCTTTATCTGAGTGTCACATTCTAGGGTACAATCCAGACCAGGGGTTGTGTCAACACCTGCCCTGTAACCTTGGGTGCCTCACAATGCTTTGCTGTTGTAGCTCCCAACCTGGGCTGCTCACAAGCAGCCATCCATCATGGAGGTCACACCCTGAGCATCTGAGGGCTAGCCAGCCCTGGTTCAGCAGCTCTGACCCCAGAACCCTGTCAACAACCCCACTCTGGCTTCCACAAGCCTTGGTTACTTTAGTTACATGAAGGGTGATCCCAACACATTCCCAGTCCCTGATTTTTCCCAAAGCATGTGTTCTGCAATGTCCTGCTCTCTCTTGGACAGTTCAGATATTATGGTTCATTGCTTCTGTAAGGAGTCAATATTCAACAGTTTGTTGCTGTAACCAGAGTTACCAAACAGTTCAGTTTAGTTTAGATTAAAAATAAAACAAGTTTATTAACAAAACATAGGATTATAAGTGAATTCAAGCATAAGAGAGAATGTTTGAAATTGTTACAGCAAACATAAGTGAAAAGATGCATCAAGGAGTCTAAAACTTAATCTAGCAAATTTTGGTTCGAGGCTTTGTTAAAAATGGCCTTTCTCACCCACAGTCACCCAGCAAGGTGGTGACAGATCCTTTCCTTGGTGAGGATCTCTTCCAGCTGCCCAAAGGTACTGGTGAAGGGTTTTCTGCTCCTTTCTTTTATAGTCCAGTGAACCTTTGAAGAGGATTCTTCTGACGGTTACCCCTCAAAGCAAAATGTATCCAAACAGTGAGGAAGGCGACATGGAATCTGGTGGGGAAGGAGGCTCCATGATCTTTCTTCCCCCACTTGTTTGCTAAAATACAGTTCTGTTTCCTGCCATCTCCTCCACCTGCAGTTTTGAGAACCTGTTTACTACTTATATGTAAATTGAGGTTAACATACATTCCTTTGTTTAGAATGGATTTAACAACTTTTGTCTAAGCAGCACTGTCTGGTTTTTAACATGCTAATATCACATAACTCAATTCATAACTTTATATGTAATTTTACTACATACATTTCACTGATATTATTGACTAATGAGTTAATAGTTTTCAAATGATACCTCACAGGGCATATTTTGTACAAAGATTATTACAATGGTATGTAGGATGTGAATAGAGGGTTGCTTTCAGTCATACTAAAACCAAAACATAATATTAAATGCTCTAAAACTAAACAATATTGCAGCGAACAGATTACAAACTCTAGAAATATAATGTAGAAAGACAAGGTGGTGAAGTAATATCTTTTATTGGACCAACTTCTGTTGGTGAGAAAAACAGGCTTTTGGGCTACACAGAGCTCTTGTTCAGGTCAGATGGCAAAATTCAATATCTTTCATTATTGTCTGGGAGCAACTCATCAACAGCAACCTGCAGACATATAATAATGTACTCTGTTAGGGTATTTAGCAAAAGAAAAAGGGATATTTATTAATGGACCAGATCATCAGATAAAAGCAATGGAGCTATGCTGAATTACAATAGTTAAGGATTTGGCCCATTACAGTATCTAACAATTATATAACGTATAAGGCCAGAAGGAACCCTTTCATCATCTAGCCTGACTGCCTGTGTATCACAGGTCATTAAATGGTACCCAGTTACTGCTGTATTGAACCCAACAAACTTGTGTTTGGCTAAAGCACATCTTCCAGAAAGGTAACCAGTCTTGACTTGGAGAGATGGAGAATCTACCACTTTCCCTTCCTAATTTGTTCCAGCAGTTAACTACCCTCACTATTAAAAATGTCTACTAAATTTCTAATTTGAATTTGTTAAGCTTCATCTTCCAGTCTTTGGTTTTTGTATGGCTTTTTTCACTAGACTAAAGAACCCTTTGATAAATGGTATTTTTCCCCATAAAGGTACTTATATACTTTAACTAAGTCATCTCTCAGTCTTCTTTCAGTAAGCTAAATAAATTGAGCTCTTTAAGTCTTTCATTGTCAGGCATTTTCTACACCCCTTGAATCATTGTTGTGGCTCTTTCCTACACTCTCTCCAATTTTTAACATACCTTTAAAGTGTGCAAGCCAGAAGTGTATGCAGTACTCCCGTATTAGTCTCACCAATGCCAAATACAGAGCTAAAATCATCTCCCTTCTCCTACTCACTGTTTCTCTGTTTGTTCATCTAAGGATCACAGTGACACTTTTTGCCACAGCATCCCATTGGGAGCTCATGTTTAGTTTTTTGTCCACTATAAACCTTCAATTATTTTTGGAGGCACAGCTATCTCAGCTATAGTCCCCCATTCTGTACGTTTGGCTTACATTCTGTGAGAGCCTAATTATATAACCTTGCATTTGTCTGTATTCAAATAAGTTTGTTTGAATGGGCTAAGCTAACCAAGCAATCCAGATGACTCCAGATGACTGCCCTGTCCTGATTATTTACGGTTCTGCCCATCTTTGTGTTGTCTGCAAATGTTATCAGCAGTGAGTTTATCCTTACTTCCAGATCATTGATGAAGAAGAGCATCAAATCTAGTACTGATCCCTGTGGAATGCACTAGAATCTTAATAGATTTTTTTTTGGTTAGATTACTATTATTATGGATATGAAGGAAAAAACCTGAGCTCACAGAGTAAAAATTCAGGCTTGTAAATAAGATGGATAGTTAATTGAGTGATTCTGAAGGAGCTCCTCACTTCTCTCATTCATTTCAGATGTAAGAGCTTGAATCCTGTGCTCACTGAGTCAGTGGCAAAACTCCCATTGACTTTAATGATGCAGAGGCTAAGAGAAACAAAATTCAAATCAGAGAAGCCCATATTAAGGAATTCATTTAGTAGAACTCTGTATTAAAAAGAGAACCCTATCTACAAACATACATACTTTTTAATGATGCTGGCTTGAAATCAGTCCTTTTAGCATTTAACATTAGTTAAAATAATAGTTACTTTCTCTTTGTTTTCTGCAAATTAAAGATAAAGTAGGTTTTCCAAAAGAGGCTTCAAAATATAATTTATAGTGGCATAGTGTAAACAGTAATCCTACTGTCCCTATATACTGCAGTGCAGAGCATAGTAGCAGAGAACTTTCTTATAGGGGGATACAGACTTCTAATGATTGACTTCATTATGTTGTCCATGCATGATTTCCTCTTACATTACAGCTAGCCCTACATTTCAAAAACTTTAGAGAAAGTAATTAAAAGGTTGTTTGTATGCATTACACTATTTATGCAGAAAGACAAGGTCTGTTACATTATTCTGTTAATGCCACAGGAAATAAATTAGTATAAGGTGCTATATTTTATTTCCTGAGTTTGTGAATAGATTTGGGAAAGCTCTCAAGTATTTTTCAACTAAATATGAGGCTTACTAGTTCATCTTTAGAAATCAATAACTAAATGGATAACTGAGATCAGATGTCCAAAGATGTAAGATTCACCTTGCTTGTGTAACACCAACAGACCCTGGCTGTCAGCAGACAGGATTGAACCTGGGACCTCTGGAGCTTAGTGTATGAGCCTCTACCACATGAGCTAAAAGCCAACTAGCTGTTTGCTAAAACTGTAGAACAGACTCATTAATCTCTCTGTCTAAGTGGTCTCAGTGCCATTAGATGGGACAGAACACCATACCCAGGAGGTGTATAGGTTACATACTTCTCCTAGGTGAGGAAGCACGTCCTGAGCTTCAGAGACTTCCCAGTTGAAATCCTGGATGAGCCTTCACTTGTAACACCAAGTGACCCCAGTTGTCATCCGGTGGGATTGAATCTGGGGCCTCAGGAACTTAGTGCACAAGTCTCTACTACATGAGCTAAAAGCCAACTGGCTCTTAGCTAAGGCTGTAGAGCAGACTCATTAATCTCTCTCTCTCTCTAAGTGGTCTTGGTGCCACTAAATGGGATAGAACACCACACCCAGAAGGTATGTGGGTTACAGTAGCACATTATATATGAGGCTGGAGCTACTTGGAGCTGTTCCAAATATATTTGATGACATTGCATATGATACTGGATCATAGAAAGGCCTCCAATTCCAGCTTTTATCTCCAGTGACTGATATATTGTTTACTTTTAAAAAATACTAACAGTCTCCTTCAAAGACCTGATTTGTACTCAGTGCATTCAGTGCTCCTGCTAATGCCACAGAGAGCCTAGTTCACCATTGCCCTGCATCTTGTGTCATCATTTACTCCAGTGAAAAGTGAGTGTAAAATGCTTCCATTTGCTACTTGATACCACTTTGCATTGGTTAAAAGATGGTCAGTTGTGTCCCAGGAATTTTGCCTGTAACTGACCTGCAGGACTGGATCCTAAATCTTCAGACGCTAGGTCCATCAGTGAGGTGAAACAAGCATAACTAGCCAAACAGATATAAGAAGCAGAGAAAGAACTACTCATGGTAACTGAAATTCATATAGTACTTTTTCTTCTAAAGGATCCAAAGCCTGGGAGATAGTTTGAAATGGATATGAAGGTTTTTGTTTTGTTTTGTTTTTTTAAAAAAAGCTGCCGTAACAGACAGAAAAATAAACATTTTAAAGTGATGCTAAAATAGGTTTCTGCCGGCAGTGTGAATGGGATGATGGAAGAAGTTCATTAAGAACCCATGACTTTCAAAAAACAGCCGAAAGTGTAATAAATGAACTGGTGACAAAAAGCTGCTGTGAGTGATTACACTTGGAATAGTGCTTTGCAACCCACCAATAAATGCTTAATTTGCTGCTTGCTACTATAACCCTTTAGAAGATCCAATATGAGGTCAAAACAATATGAACAAAAATTGCTTCTTAATAGCTGCATAATGAGGCTTACAGACCTTTTTACAGTGAGAAACGTTTCATTTCCATACAGTTCTTCTTCCTCCCTGCAATATTGTTGGCATCCTTTCATCTGCGAGAGATGGTGGGAATTGCAGACTGTGATGTAGATGGTTTGCAATGTCTAATGTGACTGAATAGTCCAATCTGAGATTTTCATGATCTTTGGCAGTTATTGTAAAAGTATGTATCTTACTTGGGAGCTGCTTCCTTCCTACCGGCTCTTTTCTTTTCAAGGTGTAGGAGCCAGCTTCTGTCATGGACTTTGATAACCTGATGGAGACGATGGTGCCACTTGTTATGATCAGTTGCCAAGATTTCCCATTGGTCAGGATCAATTCCAAATTCCTTCATTCCAAATTTCTTGCAATAAACTACATAAATATCACTACTTTAATTAATGTGCATTCCTGCAGAATATCATTGTAACATTATTCACTCTCACCTGTGTATTTTTGGCAGATTATGTTGATTCTTTTTAAATTAAGATGTATATTTAATACAATTTAATGTACCTAAATTTGGGGATAAATTAGTGATTACTAAATTAGTGATTCATTAAGATTTGCATTCAGTAAAGCCCTTAATCTCTCTGCCTAAATTAATTTTCCACTTTATTTATCACCCATCTACCATCCTCTCAGTAATAAATACTGTACTCCATGATTTCAAAGGTTTAAAGGGCCATGCAACTTTAGGGTCAAATTTCTATAAACAGTAAATGAAACAGTGCAGACTAATGCCTGAGCAATGATGGCAAGAAACATTATGCACATGTGATGGCTGCCATCTTCACAGACACCAGAGACTGAATTGGAGACATCTAGAGCTGAAGCATAAGTATCAGTTGCTCAAGCTAAAAAGCCGGGTTCTGTAACTGAGGCCTGTAATAGGCTCACATCCTCTACATCAAGGAACATGCAACACACCCAGATTAGAAGGCTATACCTGTATTAGTGAGAGAGAAATTCAGCAGCAGTTCAGAATAAAAAGTGTATCATGCACACTCTTAGCACCCACCACCACGGGCCAGCAGGTACACAGAGGTGAGACCCTGGTCATCTCCATAAAAACTGGCTATGTTCCTCCCACCAAGCCATGCCTCATTTGGGGTGTGCTGGTGAACCATCTTGTGCTCAGGGACACTACCTGACTCTGCCTCCTGTGTAGATGTATGAGATGGGAAAGAAAAGGCTTCCTGAATCCTCACCTGGCTACGCATGAGCAACCAAACTGGCCTTTTGATACTAATAAATACTACATTGACTGAGAAATGCAAAGTAAACTACTGTGGGCTGGTAATTCCTAGTATCTGCTTCACCAATCTGCTGGAATACCTGGGAAGCTTCTGAAATTGTCTTTGAGGTTATGAGTTCTGAATAGCATTTAGGAAGTCCTAGACCATCAGCTTGCTAGAACTCGTATGTTTCTAAGATGATGACATGACTTTTCTCCTCAGCAGAAATCTTTAGAGTTTTCTAAATTCTGCTACATAAATACTATATAAGAATTCTCAATTGTGTCTAAATTAGCTCTTTTATTATACCATGGAGATAGGAAGGGTCAAATGTTATCTGGGACACTTAAACCAGGTACAAGTACCTGTCCCCACCCTCTCTCAACGCTTTGGGCTTTGGAACCCAAACCCCATGCCTAGCAAGTGCTGTTCAGTTGAGGGCGAGTCCCTCCATTGGGGTATGCCAGGTGCAGTTCTGCTGCCAGCAGTTCACACAACAAAGATAACAACACTTTATTACTGCTGCCCGAATAACAAGGAGACTGAGGATCCAACAACAGCCACAAGTGATCATTTGGGCAAGCAATCCCATCATGCTGAGCACCTAGGCAGCGTGGGTGTGTCCATGCAAATGAGATCAGTTTCTGAAGTTTTTTTCCATAGCTCACCCCTAGATGTCAGGAGAGAGACCATCCAAACTCTGCTTACACAATATATCTTTTTTTGAGATGGGGCGACCACGTCTGCACAGTGTATTCAAGATGTAGGTATACCAGGGAATTATATAGAGGCAATATGATATTTTCTGTCTTATTATCTATCCTTTTCTTACTGGTTCCCAAAATTCTGTTAGCTTTTTTGACTGCCGCTGCACATTGAGTGGATGTTTTCAGAGAACTATCCACAATGACTCCAAGATCTCTTTCTTGAGTGGTAACAGCTAGTTTAGACCCCATAATTTTATATGTATAGTTGGGATTATGTTTTCCAATGTGCATTACTTTGCATTTATCAACATTGAATTTCATCTGCCATTTTGTTGCCCAGTCACCCAGTTTTGAGAGATCCTTTTGTAGTTCTTCACAGTCTGCCTGGGACTTCACTATCTTGAATAGTTTTGTATCATCTTCAAATGTTTCCATCTCAACGTTTACCCATTTTTCCAGATCATGTTGAATAGGGTTGGTCCCAGTACGGACCTTTGGGGAACATCACTATTTACCTCTCTCCATTCTGAAAACTGACCATTTATTCCTACCTTTTGTTTCCTATCTTTTAACCAGTTATCAATCCAAGAGAGGAACTTCCCTCTTACCCCATGACAGCTTACTTTGCTTAAGAACCTCTAGTGAGGGATCTTGTCAAAGGCATTCTGAAAATTTAAGTACACTATATCCACTGGATCCCCCTTGTCCGCATGCTTGTTGACCCCCTTGAAGAATTCTAATAGATTGGTGAGGCATGATTTCCCTTTACAAAAATCATGTTGACTCTTCCCCAACAAATTCTGTTCATCGATGTGTCTGACAATTTTGTTCTTTCCTATAGTTTCAACCAGTTTGTCCAGTACTGAAGTCAGGCTTACCAGTCTGTAATTGGGGATCACCTCTGGAGCCCTTTTTAAAAATTGGCTTCACATTAGCTATCTTACTGAGATATACACAAGACTGAATGGGTTAGAGACCAGCTCTTATAATAACATTTTGAAAAAATGATGGGAGCAAGTGAATCACCAACTGTCACCTGGCTTTAAAATATGGGACCAAATTGACATAACTCTATTGGACCTGTGACAGTTTACACCATTGGAGGTTATGGCCCATAAAGTTCTTCAAAACAAAGGTATGATTTTCAAAACAAGAGTTGATTAAGAATTAGGCAATATGAATGCAAAAACTATTGAAAGCTAGTTCTCTGAAAACAACTGTTCAATATGCAGCGGCAGTCAAAAAAGCTAAGAGAATGTTAGGATCTATTAGAAAATGGGTAGAAAATAAGATAGAAAATAACAGAGTCACTATGTAAATCCATGATATGACCACACCTTGAATACTGAGGGCAGCTCTGGTTGCCCCATCTCAAACAAAAAAAAATTAGAACTGGAAAAGGTGCAGAGAAGGGCAACAAAACTGAATAAGGGTATGGAGCAGCTTCCATATAAGGAGAGATAAAAAGAGTGGAAGTGATAAGCTTAGAAAATGATGACTAAGGGGGGATTCATAGAATCATAAAGACTAAGGTCAGAAGGGACTATTCTGATCATCTAGTCCGACTTCCTGCACAGCGCAGGCCACAGAATCTCACCTACCCACTCCTATGAAAAACCTCACCTATGTCTGAGCTATTGAAGTCCTTAAATCATGGTTTAAAGACTTCAAGGAGCAGAGAAGCCTCGCTCAAGTCAACCATGCCCCATGCTACAGAGGAAGGCGAAAAACCTCCAGGGCCTCTCCAATCTGCCGTGGAGGAAAATTCCTTCCTGACCCCAAATATGGCAATCAGCTAAACCCTGAGTATATGGGCAAGATTCACCAGCCAGGTACTACAGAAAATTCTTTCCTGGGTAACTCAGATCCCATCCATCTAATATCCCATCTCAGGGGATTACGCCTATTTACCCTGAATATTTAAAGATCAATTAATTACCAAAATCACATTATCCCATCATACCATCTCCTCCATAAACTCATCAAGTAGAATCTTAAAACTAGATAGATCTTTTGCCCTCACTGCTTCCCTTGGAAGGCTATTCCAAAACTTCACTCCTCTGATGGTTAAAAACCTTCATCTGATTTCAAGTCTAAACTTCCTGGTGGCCAGTTTATACCCATTTGTTCTTGTGTCCACATTGGTGCTGAGCTGAAATAATTCCTCTCCCTCTCCTGTATTTATCCCTCTGATATATTTATAGAGAGCAATCATATCTCCCCTCAACCTTCTTTTAGTTAGGCTAAACAAGCCAAGCTCCTTAAGTCTCCTTTCATAAGACAAGTTTTCCATTCCTCGGATCATCCTAGTAGCCCTTCTCTGTACCTGCTCCCGTTTGAATTCATCCTTTTTAAACATGGGAGACCAGAACTGAACACAGTATTCTAGGTGAGGTCTCACCAGTGCCTTGTATAATGGTACTAAAACCTCCTTATCCCTACTGGAAATGCCTCTCCTGATGCATCCCAAACCCGCATTAGCTTTTTTCACAGCCATATCACATTGGCAGCTCATAGTCATCCTATGATCAACCAATACTCCAAGGTCCTTCTCCTCTTCCGTTACTTCTAATTGATGCGTCCCCAACTTATAACTAAAATTCTTGTTATTAATCCCTAAATGCATAACCTTACGCTTCTCACTATTAAATTTCATCCTATTACTATTACTCCAGTTTACAAGGTCATCCAGATCCTCCTGTATAATATCCCGATCCTTCTCCAAATTGGCAATACCTCCCAGCTTTGTATCATCTGCAAACTTTATTAGCACACTCCCACTTTTTGTGCCAAGGTCAGTAATAAAAAGATTAAATAAGATTGGTCCCAAAACCGATCCCTGAGGAACTCCACTGGTAACCTCCCTCCAACCTGACAGTTCGCCTTTCAGTAGGCCCTGTTGCAGTCTCCCCTTTAACCAATTCCTTATCCACCTTTTGATGTTCATATTGATCCCCATCTTCTCCAGTTTAACTAATAATTCCCCATGAGGCACGGTATCAAATGCCTTACTGAAATCTAGGTAAATTAGATCTACTGCATTTCCTTTATCTAAAAAATCTGTTACTTTTTCAAAAAAGGTTTGGCACGATCTACCTTTTGTAAAACCATGTTGTATTTTGTCCCATTTACCATTGACTTCAATGTCCTTAACTAATTTCTCCTTCAAAATTTTTTCCAGGACCTTGCATACTACAGATGTCAAACTAACTGGCCTGTAGTTACCTGGATCACTTTTTTTTCCCTTTCTTAAAAATAGGAACTATATTAGCAATTCTCCAATCTTTCGGTACTACTCCTGAGTTTACAGATTCATTAAAAATTCTTGCTAATGGGCTTGCAATTTCAGGTGCCAATTCCTTTAATATTCTTGGATGAAGATTATCTGGGCCCCCCGATTTAGTCCCATTAAGCTGTTTGAGTTTCGCTTCTACCTCAGATATGGTAATATCTACCTCCATATCCTCATTCCCATTTGTCATGCTAATATGATAGAGATATGATAGAGGTCTATAAAATCATGAATGGTGTGCAGAAAGTGAATAGGGAAGTGCTATCTACCCCTTCATATAACACAAGAATCAGGAGTTATGCAATCAAATTAATAGAGAGCAGGCTTAAAACAAACATAAGGACATACTACTTCACAGAATGCACAGTCAATCTGTGGAACTCAATCGCATGGGATGTTGTGAAGGTTAAAAATATAATTGGGTTCAAAAATAATTAGGTAAGTTTGTGGATGATAATCAGTCCATCAATGACTATTACCCAAGATGGCCAGGGACGCAATCCCATGCTTTGGGTGTCCCTAGACCTTTGACTGCCAGAAGCTGGAACTGGATGACAGGGGATGGATCTCCCAATAATTGCCCTGTTTTTTTTGTTCCTTCTTAAGCATCTGACTCTGGCCACTGTCAGAAGACAGGATACTGGGCTATTTGGACCATTGGCCTGATTCAATATGTCCATTTTTATTTTCTTATTAACAGAATTAGATATTCTTATATTTTGTAGACTACAAATGTGGTTGCAAAGTTATTTAGAAATTGGGAGGCATTTTTGTATCTCTTTTGCCTAACTGATGGGCTTTAAATCATCTCAATATTGGACACACCACTTTAAGGGGTTTTTTTCACCTTAGGGGTTTTTTTTGTCTTAGCACGTAGGGTGTTTTTTTTCACCTAAGATAAAACCTGAGATTTTATTAAAAAAAAAGAGAATCATTCAGTACAATACTCTCAGCTACTGCAGGGTCAATTCTAGTCACCAACAATTCCTGTATTACTTTCATGGAGAGTAACAGAAAAATTACAAAGCAGAAATTTATAACAGTTTCAAGCCCTGATTGCCCTCTAATGGGATTTCTATCACTATATTTGTGCAGCAACAACAGCAGAAGTCCTAGAAAAGACAGTGATTATTATACAGCATGAGATGGCTTTGTTTTGGGAACAGCTGTTTATACTTTTAGTCTTACCAGTGGTGTAATGGAAATGAGTTGTGCTGCCTCATGGGAAGCATATATGGTGAAGAGCTTCTCAGAGACGGCACGTGAAAGTGGGGGGAGGGGAATGTCTTGCTATTAGAAAAATAAATAGCAGCCCTCCGTGGACAATCCTGGAAATTGAATTGGGGCTGCTGCCAAGTTTAGACGCTTGCTACCAAACAAACAATCTCCGAATTTTTAAGGAAGCCCAATCTCTGTGTCCTGTGGTGGATGAAAAAAGAAATCCCTCAGATATTAGGGCTTCTGAGAGTCATTACCTTTCCTTACAAACACCTAGGAGGACAACCCCTTTCATTCATCTTAGAAATTGCACCCTTTTGATCAGTTTGCAGACTGAGCATGGTGAAATTAGCTTGGCTTGAAAGCATGAAATCTGAATGCACCAGTGCTCAAGGTTCTGCCTTCAGAAGATACAAGCTACTGCCAAGAAAGTCAGGTTATTTATGCACTGACATTTTATTTTTATCTGTAAATCAAGTATTTATAGTTAATTTGTCGAAGCATATAAAAGAGCTGCAGCAAAGGCTTTTTTATCAGTGATGTGGCAAATCATTCAGATGTCAATTAGAATTCTGTACATTGGTGCGCTTAACATCAGAAAAATCCATTCTAAGGGCATTTCTTTACTGGCAACATTAAAGCGCTGCCATGGCAGCACTTTAACGTGGTGTGTGTAGTTGTGGCACAGTGCTGGGAGAGAGCTCTCCCAGTGTTCTAAAAAACCCACCTCCATTAGGGGCATAGCTTCCATCGCTGGTGCACTGTCTACACTGGTACGTTACAGTGCTGAAACTTGCAGTGTTCACGGGGGTGTTTTTTCACACCCCTGAGCAAGAAAGTTGCAGTGCTGTGAAGTGCCAGTGTAGACAAGCCCTAAAAGAATGCATGTGTGATGCTCTGTGCCTCGGGGGAATACCCTGCATACCCATGTTCATCCTTATAAAATGATGGTGTGGTATCCAATGCAAAGTTTGTCATGTCAGGTGTCTTTGGAAAGCTCATGATGCACTGAGCATTATTGTTACAGTAATGTTATAGGTTATAATTTCATGTATATAGTTATGAGGCTGAGAATGTGTCCTCATGGCTTAAAATAAACCTAGGAAAAACCCTCCAGGAGCAGAGGGCAGTTCACACTTCATCAGGGCATGTATGCCAGCCCAGCCCTCACAGCAACAAAGAATCTGTTGGTCTCTCGAGTGAGTCACCCCCCTTCCCTTGGTCAGTTTGGGACTATGATGAGGTAACACTCACCTGACTCGGGGGGAGGGGCAAAGCTAAGAGGGATGAAAGAACATGATAAAAGAGAGAGACACTTGCCATGCTCTCTCTTCCACCTCCATCTGCAGACACCACCAACAAGCAACTGAAGTGCTGATCAAAGGGGAGAGCCTTGCTGAAGGGCAATCAGCCAGCCTCTGGGGAAAAACATCTAAGTTTGTAAGGGCACTGAAAGTGTTAAGATCAGCTTAGAATGCATTTTGCTTTTATTTAATTTGGCCAAATCTGACTTGTTGTGCTTTAACTTATAATCACTTAAAATCTATCTTTTGTAGTTAATAAATTTGTTTGTTTTCTACCTGGAGCGGTGCATTTGGTTTGAAGATTGTCAGAGATGCCTCTTGGGATAACAAGCCTGGTACATATCAATTTCTTTGTTACATTGACGAACTCATACCAGCTTGCAGCGTACAGCAGGCATTATTGGACACTACAAGAAGGAGGTTCCTAGGGTTGCATCTGGGACCAGAGGTATTGGCTAGTGTCATTCAGTTGCACAATCCAAGCAGCGGCTGGACAAAAGTACTCACTCACGTAGCTGGGAGCAGCTTACATGCTAAAGGCTGTGCGTGAACAGCCGAGGAGTGAGGGTTCTCACAGCAGAGCAGGGTAAAGCTGGCTCCGAGAGTCGAGGATTGGAGAGACATGGCAGATCACTGGTTCAGATAACATAAGGGGAACATCACAACATGATGGGATGTTTTATGCATCAAAAGTATACTGATTCATTTTCAGTACATACTATATATTACCAGTGTTTCTCAATCTTTTAGATAGCAGGGACCAGCTTGCTGCCTTCCTAAACTGTGTCAGGGAGATCTCTGGGACCAGTGCCGGTCCACGGACAGATAGTTGAGAAACACCAAATTAGACAATATATATGGGCACAACATAATAATGGAATACACACAATATTAGTATTGTGCACATAACTTCTCAACATTCATATATGATAAGTTGTACCATTGTGAATCATTTTATGCTTTTCCCACAATTCTGTTTACTTCTATCCACTCTAAGTATCTCACAACACTTTGCAAAGCTGAATACAGCAATATGCACAGGAAAATACAAAACCTGTCACAGACGAGATACTTTCATTTTCTGCCCTGGTACAGGTAGAGAGTACTTTCGTGGTCCTTTGGTGCTTGGAATGGAGTATTCAAAATAGAGATATGGAAGGAACTGCTTGATACAGAAAAATAAGACAAAAAACTGATAGGCTGGTCAAGTCTTGCGTGATGAATAGAGTTCTCTAATTTGTAAACAATCTATTATAAATATAGCTAGTTTTAGATGCATATTTTTGAAGCACACTTTCTGTGTAAGGTGAACTCAATGCTGCGAGAATTGCTTCCCAGAAGGATTAGTAAAGGATTAACTCTGTCCTTTCTGAATTGTACTATTTTGTCCAGTTAATGAAATTTGACTAATCTTGTTTATTTGGTCTCAAACATTTATAATAATGAACTGCAAGTGTTGTCAACTGGCTATACTTTAGTCAAAAGTATGGTAGCTGTATAGTACAGAAAGTGAAAATTTGCCCCAAGTCACTTGCACATTACACTGAAATTAACATTTGTGAACAACAGGCAGAATACAGGTAGTTGTAAATGACACAGGTTGAGATGTTTTTTTAAGGTGCCTGATGTTCTGAGCATCCAGCAGCTCCCTTGAAAACCAGACCACTTATTTCAGCCCTAGTTCTGTACTGCAACATCTAAATAAGGGAGCCACCCCAATGATTGCACCTTCTTTGTTACTTCCACTGGCTTTTGCAGGTGTGGGATAGAAGCATAGCTCTACTTTCAGCCTTTCTCCTTTCGGACAGCTAGTACCTATGGTTCACTAGCGGGAACAGGTAGTAGGCCCTCCAAATGATGCTGGCCAGGCCTTGTATGAGGTCTTGAGAACTCTTTGTGCTCTTTCCCATTGAATATCTAAAGTGGGGTCCACTTGTATCTGACCAATAGTGGGTACAGATATCAGGTTATTAGTTTCTATACGTATTATTTCTCTTTGTCACTTATTTTAATGAAGTCTGTGACTGACTTGCATCCAAGACCTCTTCAAGTGGTATTTCCGCAAAATATAAATAAATTCTACAGCTCCTAGAACTGGTCAAAAATCAGAATTCCTGTTGTATGGGAAATTAATATTTTGTTTTTGTTCTTTTTCAGAAGCAGCCCAAATAAACCAAAAACTTGATTCAGAAATGTCAGACCACTTCATTTCAGTTCATCAAAGAGAATCAAAATATTTCACTTTAGCTTGCCTCAAGATGGACTGTGTCTGCCTGAGCTACCGTGGTGCCTCATGGAAGTTGCTGTTTGGGTGCTCCCATTCTCTTCTATTCCCAGCTAGACTACATCTCCCACAATGCACTATGGTCGTGTAACTTCCATGATGCACTGTGGCAGTTCAGCCAGGAAAATCCATGGTGTTTCATGAGAGATGTAGTCTGGTCAGGGACCCCAGTCTCTGGGAGAAATGAGGGATGAACTGAATTACATTCCACTTCGAGGAAGTCATAAGAGGATAAGAATTTACATAGGACAGGGGCCCTCTGTGGGAGATGAGCTTAGCTTCATCTCATGTGTAGTGTGTGTGCTAGAACCTGTGGCTGGGGTCACCTCTTATTTAACTTCTCCTGCAGGAAGAAAGGACTGGAACTGTTTAGTTAAACCCTGCTGAGAAGGAAACTGTGTATTCTGATTCTATTTTGTAGTAAGAAAATTAAACAAATCTTATGGCTAACTAGAAAGAACTATCCATAAAGAACTATTCCATGGCCTAAAGAGGAACGTGTTATTAAAGCAGCATTTTATTCTCTTCTAAACACACCCACTCTTTTGAAAGGGTTAGTGACCCAAGCCCCTGAAGGTTTGGCAACAACACCATTCCAGTCATATGCATCATAGAGCATACAAATAAAAAACATTTTTCATTTAGAAATGTGAGTGTTTGAAGACTTAAGTCAGTTCTCAGATCCTTAAATTATACAACTAAGTACAGAAGGCTCACCAATAAAACTTGCAAATGATAGAGAAAAAATTGAAAAATCTGGATTTCAAAGTAGTGTAAAATAAGTAGCGCTCACCATCTGTGGTCTCTGAAAACAAGCAGACTATCAACAGACCTATACACTAAAAACACAACTGCTTCTGCAAGCTTAAACCTTCTGTAAAAACAGAAAATGCATTAAATGTTGACTCTAAAAGGTGCAACAAAGATCACAAAAGAAAGTATGTTGAAATAAAGCTGCATTAGCATAACATTGAGGAACCAGCATAAATCCAGCAAAGCAAGGCCATTCAGAATTAGTAGCATCAGAAATTCAGTATGACATTTTGTCCTTATCTTAACTTACCTAGTGCGTGTACTAGCAGGCATTCAGCAATATCAGGTCACTCTCTTTGTTGCACAGTGTTGGTCTAGAGCAGAGGTGGGCAAACTCCGGCCCGTGGGCCACATCCAGCCAGTGAGACCCTCCTACCTGGCTTCTGGCCCAGGAGGTTCACTCCCGGCCCCTCCCCTTGTTATTCCCCCTCCCCGTCAGCCTCAGCACACCGCGCCACGGTCTGGGGAGCCGGGCAGCACAGTTGTAGAGCCATGATCTGACCCGGTGCTCTGGGTGGTGCAGCTGGAGCACCGCCAGCCACCGGTGCTCCAGTCAACGTCGTAAGAGGGCAGAGGGGGTTGGATAGAGGGCAGAGGAGTTCGGGGGTGAGGTCAGGGGTCAGGAGTGTGAATAGGGGTTGGGGGGTAAGAGGGCAGGGAACAGGGGGGTTGGATGGGGCAGGGATCCCAGAGGTGCAATCAGAAATGAGAGGAGGGGGTTGGATGGGGCAGCAGGGGGCAGTCAGGGGTGGGGGGGTCCAGGGGTGGTCAGGGGACAGGAAGCAGGGGGTGATGGATGGGGCAAGAGTCCCGGGGGGGCCATCAGGGGACAGGGAACAGCGGGGGTTGGATGTGATAGGAGTCCCGGGGGGGGCCATCAGAGGGCGAGAAACGTGGGTGTCGGATAGGAGGCAGAGGCCGGACCACACCTGGCTGTTTGGGGAGACACAGCCTCCCCTAACCGGCCCTCCATACAAGTTTGGAAACCCAATGTGGCTCTCAGGCCAAAATGTTTGCCTGCCCTTGGTCTAGAGATACTCCAATGCCTAGACCTGGCATAGGCTGAATATTGGAAGCATGCTTTGACTGCATTTTCAGTCCTATATTCTCCATACTTCATTTTTATACTCTTCAGTCTGCTTTTAATCAGCTTTCAGCCATTCTTTGAAGTTAAATATGTTGGCGGGTTTTTTTTAGTTTTGAGGTGGGAGGAACCTCATTAAAATGAATAAAGCTTTTAGAGAAGACGAAGAGCCAGATTCTGTGCTGTGCAGCAGAGTAGGGTGCAGCCAAGGAGAGGACAGATCTTAGTAGAGCCAGTGTGGCCCTGGTATATGTTTGTGCAGTTGCAACTTACAGCAGCTTCCCCATAGCACCAGAGCACACTTTGCTGCACTGTCCTAACTTTAGCCTCTCCTCTGACACACACCCCTATGACTGTCTGGAGAGCAGAGCAGAGATATTTATGCCACTCCAGCATCACCTTTACACTGGATTTGTTCTAAGGAGCCTGCATTTGATCTCTGTATGGCTCCTGAGCAGTGTAAAAGAGCCTCAGCAGGGCAGGTTCTGATCCCTTAAATCCCCAATAATTTATATATTAAAATAATCTGAGATTTTCTTGAAAAAAAAAAACCAGAACAGCTCCAGATTGACTCATGAGCAGGTTTTTTTTTGAAAAAAACTGATGTTTGTGATGAAAAACTGATGTCCTAAATTCACTGAAATGATATAAAACAGATAAAAGGGGAGGAATACAGAGAAAAACAAAGCCTTCAGTAGTCAAACCTCTGATCCTAGTGGCTGGGGTGGATAATTAAACAAGTGAGGGGAGGCAAATGAATCCTAAAGAAATGTTTCCTTTCTTGCGAACAGGGTGGAGCACACGTTGGGCAGGTTTAAATGGGAAATGCAGTGTGGAATGGCAGCAAAGGAGTTCTCCAGGTGTCCTGCAATTTCCTTCTCCTTGACTTCTACCCAAGGGCAGACCGTGGATATGTTGTATCTGTTACTTTGCGCAAAGGTTACAAACATATCAAGGAGATAAATGGGGATGAACATTTTCTGTTCCCATGCATCTGAAATCTCAGTGTGGCAAAATTAGCCACACAGTAGGTAAGTCTAGAGTTAAAACTTTGTGCCGACACAGATATGTTAATGAAAATACTCCCTTTTCCCCATATCTTAAGGTCACGATCCTCTGCATATCCCAGAATGGTACTCCCAATGTTGATATGGTCTTGCATCTTACTATTATCGAAATTACAGTGTAATGAACAGACTCTACCCCTCCATACAAGATGATGATCTACAGGACAGAAAAGGCTATCCAGCTATGTATGTAGAAAACAAAATAAAACACAGTACTTAAAATAGTTTCTTAATTCAATTTGTTTTTCATTTGGAATCTCTGTTATAGTGAACAGATGCTTTGAGGGGAGAGTTAGCACCAATCTCTTCAATTAGTAACTTCTGCAGTGTTCGTGTTTTCACTTTGTAGCAGATTTTTAAAGGTTAGCATGTTCTCTAATGGATTGTTACAAGGCCAGTAAGGTTTCATATTTACAACATCAAAAATCAGGCATCTGTTCATTTTGGTAATTTGCTGAGTCTGTTATTTACATCATATAAATACTATTTGACCATGTAAGAGCCAATAAAAATTGATGCCAATTTTGCAAAACATGGCTCTGACACTTATGTGCCTGGGTGATTACACTCCTATGCCAGGTCGTGTACACTGGAAATTACAGTCAGACTTAATTAATCTAGAGCAGTTTACAAATGACATTATGGGAGTTTAAAAAGGAAAGAAAAAAATCTTCAAATTGCTAAGCATTATGCAGTCTACGGCTGAATTGTAGGTTACCAAACATACGGACCAGCCAAAGGGAAAATGAAACTTTTATTCGTTGTTCTGCCTCTAAATTTC
The DNA here is from genome assembly GCF_009764565.3 of Dermochelys coriacea. Lineage (NCBI taxonomy): Eukaryota > Metazoa > Chordata > Testudines > Dermochelyidae > Dermochelys > Dermochelys coriacea. The sequence continues at coordinate 312,706,375 of NC_050068.2, read as the reverse complement.
TCTCTGACATTTAGGATGACCACCTTTTCAAATTGCAAAAATGGGACACATGCAGGAGCCCTGCCCCATGGCCCTGCCCTCTTTTTCTCCTCTTACCCCCTGAGACCCCACCCACTGGCCAGGCTAGATGCTGGAGCCAAGCTGTGGTAAGAACCGCCCAGGGATCCTGTGCCACTGTGAGGAGCCCTGGACCCTCCACCTGCGCTGGGCAGGGAGTCCAAAAGCAGCCCCCAGCCCATGTCCCCGCCCCCCAAGATACACTGCCCAGGGCAAGTGCAGGGTCTGGGACTCTAGGTTCCCTACAGCAGCGCAGGCTCCCTGAGTGGTTCTTACTACTGCCTAGCTCCAGTTTCTGGCTTGGCCAGGGGCAGGGCCAAGGGAAAGGAGGAGGGGGTGGGTCCTCATGGCAAGTGGGGGGCTAAGGCCTCCTCAGCTTCCCACCCACTCACTGGAAAGAGGCTGGCACTGCCCCTGAGCCTCAGGCAGGCACGGAGCAGTGCCACAGCGAATCCGAGACAAATGCTGCCCGGGGGTCATTCAGCCTGAGACCAGGACCTGAAATGTACCTTTTGGAACTGTCCCACCCTAGTGACATTAGCAAGTGCCTCAAACACTCTGTGCTTCAGTTTCCCCATCTGTAAAATGAGGATGATGCTTTTTCTTAACCCTCCAGTAGTGTTGAGATTTAATTAATGTTTGTAAGCTGTTTTGAGATCCAAAAAATGGAAAATACTACAGCAGACTGAAATATTATTTATCCTTCTTTGCTCTGAAAACAGATTTTGCTTTCTCTTTGACTTCCCTTTGAACACTGTCTTAACATAGTAATTAATCTTCTCCAATGAAACCTATAAATGAACTTCCTATTCAGAGAGTTTATGTACAATGTATGCCTGACTTTGGCCCTATGAAACACATGCTCTCCACAGTACGAGCGCTCATTAAGACCCAGAGACTTTGAGTGGATACAGTTAATGATCAGTGTCAACTTCTGCTAGTTTTGTCATAGGGTTTATTGTGCAGTCATAAAGTAGTGAGTCCAAGTGCAGAGGCTCCAGAATCCATGAGCATGCTCGCTTGTTTGTAAGGCTCTGTCCTGACTCCTCTCTGAGGGGAGCATGTGAAATAAACTCCACAAAAAGAAGCTTGCAGTTTCTTGGCTTCTCCCCGTCTCCCCAGGATTCCCCTGTGGGCAGCAGTGATATAACCCTTAAAGTGGAAAAGACTAACTGTAATATTTATCAGTCTAGGTACTATTGTCTCCAGCAAACCTACTCTTTTCCTGTAAATTGACTTCCCAGTTGTTTTTCCCCAAGTTATATGGGGGAGGAGCACCCCGCTTGTTGCCACCAGAAACCAGGATTTAAGCATAATATCTGAGACTAGGTTACAAGATATCTTTTCCTGTCATAAAACACTGATTTCAAGGGAAATAAAATTTGGACTATGAAGAAATTTCAATTTGATAAGAGAACTAGATCATGCTATTACACAGGACACTGAGGGTGGAATAAATACACCTTTATCCATTCTCAGCTTCACCCTCTCTAAGTAGATACTGAATCATTCAAAATAGTATCCACCACTGAAATCTTTAAATCAAGATTGTATGTGTTGGACAGGAGGTCAGATTACATGATCACAGTGGTCCCCTCTGCCTATATAGTCTATGAATTTATGAACTGTATACACAGTCTGAGTACTTGAACCTCTGCTGCTGGCTGTGTGTGAAAATCATGTAAATACAGAAGTAGTCTGATTTGTGCCTGTTATTTATTCTGCAGCTGCAAGAGTGCAAAGGAAAATTTTGTGGGTGCAGTTTTTCCCCCTGTAACAAAAAAGTCCAGGCCTCAGCCCTTCAGAAAATGAATTAATTTGTGTAAAGATGTGAGATTTTTTTTACTTTGTTATGTTGTACCGTTTGCACTCATTATCCAAGCTTTCCCCATGCAGATCTAATAGAAAAGTTTTGTTCGCCACGTTCTCTTAGCAAATTGAAATTTCTCACCTTGTAGTGAGTACTGTATGTGTAGGAATAGAACATTGGCAATGCATCTATTAATATCATCTGTGAATGATGTTATGGGTTCTCTGACAAAATGAAGTAACAGGAAATTAGTAGGTGGCCAACATGCTCAGCACTAGCCAGCATATATATATTGTGACCTAATAAAGGTGAATTATGTTCCAAAAATAGAATTTTATTCTGTAACCAGGCAAATAAAGGAACATTTACAACTTAATATATTAAGCAAACTGAACTTATGAAGGGGAAAGAACAGTCATTTCCATTTCAGGTACACATACACCAAGCGTGTCTTTCATAGGTCAGTGTATGTTCAGCTGTGATTGTCTTTAATGTTCCCTGGGGTGGAGTGGTAGGGGTAGTGCAGTTGCCTTCGAAACCAGTGCTGGGTCTTCTACCTAGGAGATTCCAGCAATGATTGATAATTTTAGCCCAGAGGCACTTTGTTAAGGTCCCCTAGATGATTAGCTGATTCCACACCAAATTCTGGAAGCTTCCAGAATTAAGAAAGCCCTTTCTACAAACATCAGCCAATAGTATTTACATGTATTCATTCAAAAGCTCCACAACTGAGTCCTGCATCCACATATTCAATATTTTATTTCATTGTGGACTATAGTTAATATGTCCATGATCTCTCTCTCTCTCTCTCTCTCTCTCGTAACATGGTTTCTAAGTGTTATGTTTGTGTTTGTGTTAAATACACATTAGTTGTTATGTTATAATGTTTAAAATTTAGTAATAGAATGCATAAAACAACTGTCACCTATAGACCAGTGCACCATGTCAGCGGGCTGTCTGTTCAAGAGGCAGCCAGGTACCTGTCTTATTTGCACAGGCTTCAGAGGATTCCTTTCATGGTTCCTGATCCACACCATCAATCTACAAAGGCATCAAACACCTGAGCCAACCTACCTGTTCCCGGTTCCAGCGCTGCTGTGTTCCTGGTTCCTCCTGTCTCCGGGCACGCCAGTCTAGTCAGACAGTTGTAGGTCCAGGATCCTACGATCCCTAGTTTCAATGACAGATACTCAACATCAGCTGCTGATTTCCAGACTCCTAGAGACAGTACAGTTACTGGGGGGTTTTTTCTTTGTTTTACCTTTTAGTTATAGTTAATTGCCAAGGGTCATAAGGTAGTGGCTGGGCTTCACACCTATTTTTTAGGGCAACCACATTGCTTTTTCATGGTTTATCATGTTTTATTCTTTCCCTTTCCCAAACATTGTTAGCTTTCCCTAATGAATTCCCTGTTTGTTTTCAAAGCATACATCTCTCTCTGTCTTTCTTTAAATCTGTTACATACCTGGAGGGAGGTGGGTGGATTTATTTACTCCCCAGGTGATATATACTAGAATGCCAGTCCAAGAACGTGGCCACTGTTACTAAGAACATGTAACACTCTCTCTCTCTTTTTCATATACATACACTTTTAGTAAGTCTGATTTTAGTGTTGCAGTTTCATACATTGCTGAGTATGAAAACAGTTTACAATCAGTTAAATGACAGGTTTCAGAGTAGCAGCCGTGTTAGTCTGTATTCGCAAAAAGAAAAGGAGTACTTGTGGCACCTTAGAGACTAACAAATTTATTAGAGCATGAGCTGTAGCTCACAAAAGCTTATGCTCTAATAAATTTGTTAGTCTCTAAGGTGCCGCAAGTACTCCTTTTCTTTTTGCGAATCAGTTAAATGCAATGCTAGCTTGTGTTCCTTGGATGAAAAAACGTTATTGATGATGAAAAATAATTTGAAAGTGAATGTCTATAATACAACAGTTTAGGCATTTCAGTGTCATTATTAAGTTTGTTTCTCAGTGAGGCCTAACTCTGTACAATGACTGATGAGAAAAGTGGGTCACCACGTTATGGCAATTTTCTTTGAATCATGAATTCTTGGATCAGTGTGATCCAATTTTAGCTGAACATATAACCCAATATTGCATCTGCCCCTGCAGACAACATTGGTAGAGGCAACACATCAGCCTCATCACCAGCTTCAATCCATGAGTTTTATTAATGAAACGTAAGATAAATCAGTAAATCTGGTAAACCAGATCATCCATGGATTTAAACCAAAATATTTTTGTTAGATCAGTTTTAGAAGCTAGATCAGCAAGTGCTTCAATGCATAAAATAAGCCTGTAATAATCTCAGTTGCCACATTTCAAAGTTGCTTCAGCCTAGCATCTAAATTTGCATGCACAATTTTTTAGTGGACACACAAGTCAAGTAATAAATGTGAGATATCACACATGCAAAAATGTGCACACACAAAATTGTGGGCATAAGTTTCTTAATGATCCAAGTAAGTTTCATGAGCATTAATGAATTTAGGCTCACAACACCCATATGAGTTAGATAAGCTTTATTTCTTCCCATTTCACAAAGGAGAAAACTGAGACACCTTTAAATTAGTCAAAAATGTCCATTGATTTGGAATGCTTCTGGTTTTGGATGTCCAATATGAGACTCCCCGAGCCTGATTTTCATAAGTCCTGAGCATCTACAATTTCAGACAAAACTAATGCAAACTGAGTGCACTCAGAAAAAAATAAGGACTTAGTTGTTTCAAATTGGGCACCCAAGAATTGAAGCACCCAAACCAACTGGGCACTTCTGAAAATATTGGCCTAAGAGTCTTCACAAAAGAAACCTATGCCAGAGTTTCCAGGGGTCTGATACTCACTGCTCAGCAGCTCCTCTTTGCAGCTTATCTGGGGAATTAGCTTGCCACTCTCTGTGCCCCATCCAGTGATCGTTCAGCCCATTGCCCCAGGCATTCATTCTGCAGCCACTCTCCCATTAGTCTGGAGCTGCAGCATCTCGTCTTCATAGCTTAGCCAATATTTTCAGAAGTGCCCAGTTGGTTTGGGTGCTTCAATTCTTGGGTGCCCAATTTGAAACAACTAAGTCCTTATTTTTTTCTGAGTGCACTCAGTTTGCATTAGTTTTGTCTGAAATTGTAGATGCTCAGGACTTATGAAAATCAGGCTCGGGGAGTCTCATATTGGACATCCAAGTCACTATTGTCCTCCCCTTCCAGGGTAATCAGAGCCACCTTCCTCAAAGTCTCAAGCAGTTTTCATCTCCACGGTGGTGGCTGAATCACTCCCATTGTGGCTGGTAGAGGAACCTGGGCCCAGCCTCTATACTAGGTTCCAGCCCAGGGACCCTCAAACCAGCAGTTCAGGTCTATACTCCCTCAGACATTATTGTTCCTTCTCTGGACATAAGAATGGCCATGCTGGGTCAGACCAATGGTCCATCTATCCTAGTATCCTAGCTTTCGACAGTGGCCAATGCCAGATGCTTCAGAGAGAATGAACAGAACAGGTAGTCATCAAGTGATCCATCCCCTGTCATCCACTCCCAGCTTTTGGCAAACAGAGGCAAGGAACACTCAGGGCATGGGGTTTTATCCCTGACCATCCTGGCTACTAACTACTGATGGACCTGTACTCCATGAATTTATCTAATTCTTTTTTGAATCCAGTTATAGTTTTGGCCTTCACAACATCCCTGGCAAAGAGTTCCACAGGTCATCTGTGAATTGTGGGCAGAAGTACTGTACTTCCTTTTGTTTGTTTTAAACCTGCTGCCTATTAATTTCATTGGGTGATCCGTAGATCTTGTGTTATGTGAAAGAGTAAATAAGATTTTCTTATTCACTTTCTCCAAACCAGTCAAGATCTGTTGGACCTCTATCATATCCCCCCTTAGTCATCTCTTTTCCAAGCTGAAAAGCCCCAGTCTTTCTAATATTTCCTCATACAAAAGCTGTTCCATACCCCTAATCATTTTGTTGCCCTTCTCTGTACCTGATCCAATTCCAATACATCTTTTCTGAGGTGGGGTGACAAGATCTACACACAGTACTCAAAATGTAGGTATACCATGGATGTATACAGACACATATTATTTCCTGTCTTATTATCTATCCCTTCCCAAATGGCTCTGAACACTGTTAGCTTTTTTAACTGCCGCTGACAGTGAGTGGATGTTTTCAGAGAACTATCCACAATGACTGCGAGATCTCTGTCATGAGTGGTAACAGCTAATTTAGACCCCATTATTTTGTATCTATATTTGGAATTATGTTTTCCAATGTACATTACTTTTTGCTTTTATCAATACTGAATTTTGTCTGCCATTTTATTGCCCAGTTTTGTGAGATCCCTTTGTAACTCTTTACAGTCTGCTTTGCACTTAACTATCTTGGGATGCTTCCTACCCTGCCTTTCTCAGGTTCCTAGTTTCTCTTTATCCCACCTCCATTATATCAGGGAGTGTGACTATAAGCTCACCTCCCAGTAGCCCTCTGATCTTGCCTCAGCTTCCAGGCTTTATAGAAGCCCCTGCCTGTTTCTATCCAGGTGAGCTTCATTCTCAATCAGTCTCATTGCCCCTTTGCTCCCCAGCAGGTGCAGCCTAAGGCTAATTGACCTCTCTTCCAACTTTAACCCCATCTGTGGTCATGTGGGGTGAATGCCCCATCACACAGAGCCAAGGATAGAATCCAAATCTCCTGCCTCATACCTGGGTGTCTTAATACAAGGCTGGCCTTCTTCCCGAATGTAAAAGTCACAGCTGAAAATTCAGTCAAAGATTCATTAAGGTAATCTTTTGGCAAGGTGGGTTCACCTGCTTCTAGTGTTATGCTGTAAAATCAAATGGTTGCTTTGGGTTTCTATAATTCATACACATATTAGGTGAAATTCTTCACTAGGCCACTGACTTTAATGGAGTCACACTAGGACTAATTTGGTCCAATGTATTTTACTCATGGATAGTCTTACATTACAATTAAGCTCAAAAGAAGTATATACACTATACAGTACAAGATGATTCTGCCACTATCAGACTGTCAGAGTTCATATCAGTCAAACGTAATAAAGCATTAAATGTTCTTTAAAAAATTTGCCTTATAAATCAATTATCTGATACTGCCTGTAAAGCCCATTCCATAATGAAGAAGACTAGCTGGAGAACCTTTGTGGTTGGTGCACCTTTGAGAATACTGTTTTACCAGGGTGCAACAAGGATAAATCTGCAGGAATTACACCATGAAAGGAGAACTAAAGTGAAGATGCTCAGCTCCCTAATAGCCTTCATGAAAACGCTGCATGAAGAGTCTGACTATTTAGAATACTGAGCCAAACCCACAGTGATTCCATCCCACAACAAGTGCTGACCTAAAAAGATGATGCAGCACTGACTGATTCAAGACAGTATTATCCCACTCTACAAAGTCTATTCAAATTTTGCATCAAAGTGTCCAGCATTATCATTGACAAACTTATCACTGAATAACAGCCTTGCCAGGGAGTAACTTTGCATTTCAGACAGACATCAGTTGCTCACCAAATACCAAGAATATACAGACTGCTGATGCTCCAGTCCACAATCCAAAAATACAACAGTTTTGTAGCCAGAATCAGTTCACAATCAGTTTTGTGACTCCTGTCACAAATGATAAGGGAGAAACATCTTTCTTTATATTAGTACTGATCAGAAACAGAATGGGCTACGTCAGAGGACAGAGAGGAAAATGGGCAGGTTGAAAGTGTTTGGCTTCAAAAGCTGGTTTTCCAAGATACTGTCACTGATTCTGCAGTTTCACAAAACAATGAACACCTGTGAAACAATTTTTGCTTTACTCAATGATGTCAGTCTACAACTGATTTCTAAAAAACACCTGCAGATCACAAATTGTACTTGCAATTACTTGATTCTCTGTCAAACTAGGAACAAGAGGGCTCAGTCCAGGTAATCAAGTATTCTGTCTCACTCTGTTCAGTGGGGCATTTAATATGCACTCCTAAAACACTGTATACTGTGCAAGTTATATCCGCAAGTCCAGTAAGATTACCACCTTCCAGGTTGGGCTAAACTGCACTAGTGAAGCTACTGTCCCTTTTAGATTCTAATTTCTTTTTGTCTCCTGTTCCACCAGAGTAAAATTTCAATGGCTCTGTCAGACAACCCACTCCCACAAAGCTATACCCATGAGTTGGCTTGTGTCATCATTCTCTAGTATAGGGTGGGGAAGTCTGTTCACATCCCAGTCCCACTTCTGGAAGCAGAGTGAGAGAAAAGGCTGTTCAGGGTCAGAGGCACTTCCCCCCTCCCCCTGCTCCCCAACAGGATAAAAAACTACAGCCTCATAGAAGGGTTTTGTACAGTCTGTGTTAAGCTGACTAAGTCAGTCATAAAGCCCTTTTCTCTAGTCCCTGAGATATTTTTTTACACTTTCCTCAATTTTTGTGCATTTTGCATGATTTCCTTTCATTTTATGGTGTGTTGTTGCTTTCTCATTGGTCACACCAGTCAACCGTGACCTGATGTTACAATTCAATAGACCAATCAGCAAGCAGCACCACAGGATGAAATTCAAACTAAATTCAGATTCACAGGAAATTGTGCATGCTGCATGAAAGCCAAGAAAGGGTTTGACACACCAGGGGACCAGCAGAAGGGTCTGCAATCTAGTAAAAAACAGAGGTGAGTGGCAACTCTGAATTCCAGCTAGCAGGTATCTACAGTCTGTCTCTCTGTCCTGGCCCTCAGAGAAGCTTATTTTGCCTTTGTTTACAGTGCTATTGAAGGATCTATTCTTGGGTTAAGATATCCCAGAGTTGCATAGAGCTTATATCTCCTCATTATCAAATCAATAAAGGTGAGATGAAATATTCCCTCTATATTATGTGGGGTTGGGGGGAGAGAAGATTTCATTTTCAGAAACTCACCGATGGTCAAAGCAATCAATTTAAGCAAGTATTCATCTAAGTGTTATTGGTCAACAAATATTCTATCAAGGCCTCTCTTTTTTTGAATCAGTGGACAGGAATAATTGACAAATTGTGCTTTTACCCTCATAGCTGACTTCTTGCTTGCCTGTCCTGTCTTCCTTTAAAGGTTGCTAATTGTTGATGTGACTACAGCTTTTCTAAGCCAATTCAAACTACATTTTGCAGAGGGGGTTACAAATACTTTTATTCTGAAAGTATGTCTTTTCCATGGTGCTTTCATACAAAAGCCCTCTGTACAGTGTGTAATTAGTTAATACAGAGTTGGATTGTTTCTCCTCTCTTTGACTTTTTTTTTTAATTTTATTGAATTTGATGAATGTTTATGAGGCACTGATAGCACCAGCTAAAGTTAAGAATAATGAGACCAGCACTGTGCAAACCTCCTCATAAAGCTCAGCTAGCTCTTGTCATTCCTGACCTACTTGATAAAACTCCACATTAGAAATACCTATTGTACTGACCAGGGAGTTTTGAATTCACTGTATATAGGTCAGTTCACTTGTTGTGTGCTCCCAGAATAGATCCAACCCCTTAGAAAAACAAGTTCCTGTCCTAGCCAAAGAGTTTTTTTGATAACAGCATTTTTTAAGGAAAAGTTGGAGGTATAGAGGAGCACATCACAGAAGAATTTATTCATGTTAGTGTACAAAAAGAACATAGAATGGGAATATAAATGTCAAGAAGAAATTAAGGAGATTTCTCAATGTCTTTCCAAACTGCTGGGCATCTGGATCTTAGGCTGCTTATCTTTCCAGCTTCTGTTTTTGTATCTTGCACAGACACAGTAAGACATGTAAGGATCAGCAAGTCTAAGAGCTTTCTCCTGCTTGCACTGGCAGAGTTATGCAATTGATGACAGTCAGGCTCTAATGTCAAAATCTCTTTATTTGAGTCTATGAGACTACAGCAGGCAACGTGTGTTGCCCAGGGTCTGTATAAGGGTATGTGTGAACTTGCCTTTGCTTGCATTACATGCATGACTTCATTGACCTGTTTCTTGTGGATGTACTAAAAGTGAGGTTTTTTTAAGCTAGGGCAGAGGAAAGTAGAAGTCTTGTCTCTTGAATAATTAAAAGCAAGACCAGAAACAGCACTTGAGAATATGCTGTATGGAATAAATCTGCTTTGGCAGGAGATATATTTATTGGTACTTACTTGATCCTCATCATCACAGTATCACAATCTAATGAAAAAAGAAAAGGAGTACTTGTGGCACCTTAGAGACTAACAAATTTATTAGAGCATAAGCTTTCGTGAGCTACAGCTCACTTCATCGGATGCATTTGGTGGAAAATACAGAGGGGAGATTGATATAGACACACAGAGAACATGAAACAATGGGTTTTATCATACACACTGTAAGTAGAGTGATCACTTAAGATGAGCCATCACCAGCAGCATGGGGGGGAAAGGAGGAAAACCTTTCATGGTGCTTGTCAGCACCATGTCTTCAGTCCTGTATGAGTGAGACCTTGGACAACTTTTCACAGTTTTATATTTCTGCTAACTACAAAAATAAGATTTTGTGCTTGTCACCATGAAAGGTTTTCCTCCTTCCCCCCCCCCCCCCGCTGCTGGTGATGGCTTATCTTAAGTGATCACTCTCCTTACAGTGTGTATGATAAAACCCATTGTTTCATATTCTCTGTGTGTATATTGGGGGGAGGGATAGCTCAGTGGTTTGAGCATTAGCTTGCTAAACCCAGGGTTGTGAGTTCAATCCTTGAGGGGGCCATTTAGGGATTTGGGGCAAAAATTGTAAAAATTGTAAAAAAAGTAAAATTACACAAAGGGATGCACATATGTTAAAAAGTCCCAAATCTGCCTATGTCAAACTGTACCGTAGATGCAGAGAACCTGGGTTTCACTGAATATCCTAGCCCCTAGACCTTGGCTACATAGTCAGACATTCATTGAGTCTCCCTTTCCCCATGCCACTTGGCCAGACATCCTGTGAATGTGCACATACCCATTCAGCATTGGCAGCATAACTGGGTTGGCCCCTCCAAGCTGTTTTAACTAATTCTGTTTGTTTTTAATATAGACATCAGTCCACATAAAATAATATTCCACCCAGAACAGCTGCTTCTCATCTCCTTCTCTTGCTCTTTGGCTACTCCATTGTTTAGTTTGCAGCTAATGAGCCATGATGAGTTTCTGCACAGAGGTCATTTGTGCTAAGTGTTGTGGGGAACATATCACAAAGCTGCAGTTTTCCTATGTATAGCCCTCTTGCATTAGTCCCTTTTCCATGAGATCTAGGTTGCTTTTCACCCTTCTGAACTAAGCATTAGAGAGGATCATATAGAACTACGTGATTAGCATTAATATTTTTGAATTAGGGCCAGATTAGGGAGTTAGGTACTGAAATATCTTATAAACTCTGGCCCAAGGATGATCATAGCCTCATTATGTTTGGGTGAAATGAGGCATATTAACCTTGAATTAACTGCAAACCCTGAAGTTAAACTGGTGGGCAAGGTTAGGAAGGAAGACCAAAAGAAATTCCTTTTACTGAAAAAAGAGTCAAAGCCAGCTACCTGCTTTAATGTTCAGGAATTTGGGTGACAAGTTTTCTAGATGACCCAGTGTTAGGGAGCAACATGAGAGGAAGGGCATTCAGTTTGCCAGTTGAAAATGTTCTTACACCCCATATAATAGTCCATAATGGAAGGCTTTCAGGTCCTTTCTCAGAAATCCTGTTGACACCAGCTGCCCTTCAAAGGAAGAACTCCAGAGAGACACCCCGCTGCTTTACATTCACCATGGTTTATTATTGCAAAATGGAATAGAGAAATGGAAGAGAAGTGAGTATATCAAAATTAAAAAGGAGAAGAAAAAAACTTCTCACAAAAAAGAAAAGGGATTATAAAACAGATTCTGGATTAACCAATGTACTAAGCAAATATTTCTCTATCCACAAAGTTCATGCTTTCCCTGACCTCAGATGTTTGGTATAAATGGAATAAGTTCACAATTATATTCCAGCCATAAGCAACCTACAAATCCAATCATCAAGCACTGGTGTGTTGCCCTTGACAGAAATAGATGTGTACTGTGTATTTTAAAAATTGGGCCAAATGCATCCTAGCTGCAGCCTCTCTCTCCCCCACAAACCAAAAATGAATAAATAAATATGATTCTGGTGAATTAACCTCTTATAGGTATGAACATGCTGCACATTTCCTGAAAGAAAAAGGCTCTGGGAAAATATTTTGGGGGGATGACTTGGGGAACAGGCACTGAATTTCCTTCCCCGATAAAACCTATTTCCTTATTACTTTAAAAAACAAAAACGCTCTTCTTCTTTCATTGTACTTTTGTCCCCCATAATCCTCTTTTCCCAAGCAGCGGGGGGCGGCCTGGGATTGTTGTTTTGCGCCCAGTCCGCACAACTCATTGAACAGACAGTAAAGTAGTTTGATTATATTTTGTAAGATAAAGGTAGTTAGCTTGCTTACTGTTATCTCCAAACTATCTGTCAGCTTTCTGCTGTTTCCCATTTCTGCTCACCCAGACATTAAAAACAAAATTTATTCCCGTTTCCCATAATGAACTGCATCCTCCACTACAAACCCAGCTGGGACTATTCTTTTATAGATCTATTAGTCAGGCCTCTTTTATATTAGACCCTATAAAGCATGCTCAGAGTAATTGCTTTAATCTTTCATTTTAGGTCATGAAATAAGTGCTCAGAATAAGGGATAAGGTTTCCAATTACATTCATGCATTCAGTTTTTTAACCTTTTCCAGGCAACAATGCAGTTTATGGCAGCCAAAGCACCAAAAAAAGGTAAAAATGCATTCAAGACATGTTGGAGGTAGAGCAGATAAGTAGGTTTTCACTGTCTATATGGCACTACTCCTGCGGGTGGGGACAGAGGTGGGAAAAAGATGTATTTTGGCGTGGCTTTCAAAACTAGCTTTTTGGAGATAAGTGCATTTTGAAGATAAGTGTTGCTATAAAAACACATTAGCTGTAAAGTTAAAATGAATTTGAAATTCACACCATGATTCAAAGCCAGAGTGAGCTTTATGGTTACTGTGAAGGAAGAGTGAAAAATGTAGGACCAAATTCAGCCTTTGTTGAAGCCCGTCTAACTCTACTGAAGTCAAAGGAGCTACACCAGGGATGAAATTAGCCCAGCTTTGAAACTACTTTGACCATAAATCTGCAAATTTTTAAACTTTCCTCTTTGATTGGCATGGTGAATCTCTTAATGTCTTTTTGGCTGCCCCTGTGTTCATATGTGCATCTGCATTTGTTGTTAATCAATGGGAGTTTGGTGCATGTAGGGAGTGTAACTTAGACATCTAGAGAATCTACTGTACAGTTTGTAGGAGAACTTAATCCTCTGTATGACACATTCAAGCCCATGGCTCTATCTCACTGGGATTCTGTGCACTGGAGTCTCTTCTGTCTTCAGCGAACACAAGTGTAATCAGGGTCTGAATGGACTCTTCCCTGCTCGCTGCTGATGAACTGGGGGAAAAGACCACATGATCCAATTGTATTTCTATAGACATACCTACTTTGCCTAGGTGATCAGCAGGGTGACCTTCTTTGCCAAAGTGATCAATTTTGTCTGTAATGGGTTAAAATTCACTTTAGTCTTGGACTCAGAGGTAATTAAATGTTACTAACCTTACTGTATGATTAAAGAGAAGCAGAACTGTAATTAATATGTCCTGAGGATGTCACCATAACTGTAATCTCATTCACTGCACAGGGGGTAATAATGTAAAATCCAAGTGAAAGTCAGAATGGGTGGGGATAGGTGTTCCTACCAAGTGCTGTGGAATTTGAAGAATCTTCAATACCATTTGACCCTCCCCATCTAGTGTTTCAACACAGAGCTGATCAGACTAACAGAATGTTGGGAACTGTTAGGAAAAGCTAGATAATATGACAGAAAATATCATCATATCACTATATAGATCCATGGTAGAGGCACACCCTGAATTCTGATTGTAGTTTTGGTGGCCTCATCTCAAAAAAGGAAAAAAAAATAGAATTGGAAAAAACACAGAGAAGAGCAACAAAACTGATTGGTGATATGGAACAGCTTCCATAGGAGAAAAGATTCAAAAGTCTGGGAGTGTTCAGCCTGGAAAAGAGATGACTAAGAGGGGATATGAGAGAGGTCTATAAAATCATGAATGGTATGAAGAAAGTGAATAGGGAAGGGTTATTTAGCCCTTCACATAACACTTGAACCAGAGATCACCAAATTAAATTAAGATGCAGCAGGTTTGAAATAAACATAAGGAAGTATTTCTTCACAAAACACACAATCAACCTGTGGAACTTGGTGCCAGGGGATGTTGTGAAGTACAAATGTTAACTGGGTTCAAAAAGAATTAGATAAATTCATGGATGATAGCTTCATCAATGGTCAGGGATGTAACCCTATATTCTGGGTGACCCTAAACTTCTGGACTGGGACTAGACAACAAAGGATGGATCACTCAATAAATTAGATGGTCTCTTTTCACTCCCTCTGAAAATCTGGCATGGACCACTGTTAGAAGACAAGATACTGGGCTAGATGGACCATTGGTCTGACCCAGGATGGCCATCCTTGTGTTCTTATGACTCAATTGAGAGTCCTTGTTTCTGCTCAGTGATCACGAGAGCTGAAATCACTAATGAGCAACTTTAGGGGGCAGAACCTTAGACCTGGAGTGGGGACAATGTTGTGAAAGACAACACAGAGGATATAGTAGCAGTGAGGTTGCTCACTACCTGTTGAAATCACTACGAGCTGAAATCACTAAGAACTGCTCTGAGTGGTCCAATCGCAGAACACAGCATCACCCCTAGAGGCAGTGGTATGTGAGCAGCTGCACAAGTGGCCATGACAGGGGTAAGCAGAAACAGAGAGATTGCTAAACTCTGCTTCAGGGGTGGGAGGTGAACACACATGAATTCTGGTACTTTACAGACTTTGGACAACCAACACTGAGTGGGGTGCAGTGGAGGGGATGGGAAGTGGCATTCTCTCTCCCTTTGAATAAAGGTTTGCTTTTGTTATAGACAGACTCAGTGCTCATGAGTGGGGAAGTATTTCCTCTATGGGTGTCCACACAGCATTTTCAAACCTGCAGCAGCAAGTCTGGGAGCCCAGGTCTACAGAGTCAGGATTATGGAGTTCATACTACAGTGCAAAAAACAGCTATGTAGATGCTCAGGCTGGCGCTCAGGCTCTGAGGCCCACCTATCTCCCCCAGCTTCAGAGCCCGAGCGCCAGCCCTAGGCTGAACGTCACTGCAGCTGTTTATGAACTGTAGTGCAAGCCTGAGTCTGTAGACCGAGGCTCTAAGAATCGGGGCCAAAGATTTTAAAACAAAGCGTAGACATACCCATGGGGCTCCCAGGTGTTTAGTTTTCCCAAATTTTTTTGTGGGGGTTTGAGCCGATTCTGTTCTCTAATGTTAAGAGGAATTCCTAGTTAATGAACATGGCAGTTGTTACTGCTGACAGCACATGGCAGAAGGGTTGCACAAGAAACTCCTGTTAATCTGCATACGAGTCACAAATACAGGAGCGAAAATCTCCTAATTCTTCTATACAGACTGTAAATTGTAAGAATACATCATTTTATACATACCAGTTTCTATTTCAGGGGTTACAGCAGGCATTCAGGTACCATGGCAATGAGTAATATGTAATGTGACAAAGCTCTGTCCTTGCCTCCGTGGGTTCTGCATTTCCTGGCAGATTTCGCTAGCCTCAGAGGCTCACTGTGACCCTCCACATAACTCTTCTTTCTCTAGAGACGAGGGTCACAGTCTACTGAGCCATTTTCATTATAAGCCAGCAAGGGAGGTGAGGAGAAGTTATCCTTCCTTGCACAGTCTCTGTTGTCTCCCAGTCTCAGTGATTAATTAGGGGGCAAAGTTGGGTGGGGGGAGCCCAGGCCCTCTACTCCAGGCTCCAACCCAGGGACCCTAATAGTATCAGCTATGGTAGTTGACCTTTTAGAAATATGACCTGTACAATTCCCTGGGCTACTTCCCCCACAGCAGCCCTCACTTCTTCAAGCTCCACTTCACCCTTACCTCAGGGCCTCCTTTCTTGTGCCTGATATGGTGTGTACTACTCAGCCTCTCCAACAGCACAACTTCCTCCCACAGCTCCTGACATGCACCCCCACCTGACTAACTGGGAGGCTTTTAACTAGTTTCAGCCAGCCCCTGATTGGCTTCAGGTGTCCCAATCAACCTAGCCTTTCCCTGCCTTCTGGAAAGTTCTTAATTGGCCCCAGGTATCTTAATTGACTTGGAGCAGCTGCCATTTCACTTATCCTTATCACTTAACCAGGGATTTGTTTAGCCTGGAGCTAATATATCTATCTCCCACTACTCTTCCATACTTGACGCGGTCCACCTCAATCCCAGACACCTGCCCCTTTTGCGGCATGAGGGATACCCTGGCACATATATACTTGGAGTGTGCCAGGCTGCAGCCCCTATTCCGGCTCTTCACCAATATTTTATTATGTTTTTGGTGGCACTTCTCCCCTCACCTTCTTATTTACGCACTCCCTATCCGTGGCCCCACAAAGTCACGTGATCTGCTGGTCAAGCTCCTCCTGGCCCTAGCTCAAATGGCCATCTATAAAACCAGAGTGAGGAGGTTGGCCGATGGAGTCTCCTCTGACTGTGGGGCCTATTTCTGATCCTTGGTCCATTCACGCATTCGGGCAGAGTTCCTCTGGGCGGTGTCCTCTGACTCCCTTGACGCCTTTGAGGAGCAGTGGGCGCTGTCCGGGGTTCTCTGCTCGGTGTCCCCGTCCGGTTCCCTTCGTTTGACCCTTTGACCACACTCCTGTCCCTGTATTTTCATTAGTTGTCCCCTGGAATTTTTTGGGTATCTAGGTCCTGTGGATCCCCCTTTTAGGCTGGGGGGGGGATTCTTTAACAGTCGACAGACTTTGCCTGCCCACTTCCCGGATCCTAATAAGACTACTCTTCCGTAGCCATCTGGTCTTGCCCCGTCACAGTAAGAATATAGCTAGCTAGAGATATTCAGTGTAATTATGTACATTGGTTTCTTTGTTGTTTGAAGTGACTCTTTTCACTGATCTGCCCTAATATTAATAAATTTAGTGTTCACCAAGACAACATTATAAGCAAAATCAAGATATGTACATGAATGATTGAATAATCATGTGATCTTATCATATTATCCTTCTGTGTCTCTTCTTCCTTGTTTAAGAACTTCATTTGTTTGACATTAGATGTAGCCTCATGCTCTTCAGCACAAAGACCAGGAATGAAATCCTAGCAGCACTAAAGTCAATCAGAGTTTGCCATTGATTTCAATGGGGCAAGGATTTCACCCTTTGTCTTTACTTGTTCTATGGGGTACTTAGCATATTTTTACATGCTCAAAAATATTAAATCATCATATTTTTGCACTGATCAGCATCAGTATGTTTGGTGGCTGCTGTATAAGCTGTGACAGGGCAAGGCCAGATGGCTATAGGAAAGTAATGGGAGACAGATATATTAGTCCCAGGCTAAACAAATCCCTTTTACCAAGGTAAGCAAATGGCAGTTGCTCCAGGTCAATTAAGACACATGGGGCCAATTAAGATCCTTCCAGAAATCAGTGACTCACTGTTTCTCCAGCAGGAGGCCACCTGGGTTCAGACAACAGCACAACAGAAGTCTATGCGGTGTGACGAAGTTCCTGCTCTACCTTGGTGGGTCTTGCGCTTATTGGCGGATTTGCTCGCCTTGGAGCTTCACGGCAGCCCTCAGCTTGGCCGTTTTTCTGAATTCACAGTCCAGGTCGACTCCTCCTGTGTCTGACCAGGAGTTGGGAGGTTTGGGGGGAACCCGGGCCCGACCTCTACTCAGGGTTCCAGCCCAGGGCCCTGTGGAATGCAGCTGTCTAGAGTGCCTCCTGGAACAGCTGTGCAACAGCTACAACTCCCTGGGCTACTTCCCCATGACCTCCTCCCAACACCTTATTTATCCTCACCATAGGACCTTCCTCCTGGTGTCTGATAATGCTTGTACACCTCAGTCTTCCAACAGTCCATGTTCTCACTCTTCACTCCTAGTGCCTCTTACTTCTTACTCCCTGCTCCTCTCTCTCTCTCTCTCTCTCTCTCTCTCTCTCTCTCTCTCTCTCTCTCTCACACACACACACACACACACACACACACACACACACACACACACACACACACATTACAAACTGAAGTGAGCTCCTTTTTAAAACCCAGGTGCCCTGATTAGCCTGCCTTAATTGATTCTAGCAGCTTCTTGATTGGCTGCAGGTGTTCTAATTAGCCTGGCTGTCTTAATTGTCTCCAGAAGGTTCTTGATTGTTCTGGAACCTTCCCTGTTACCTTACCCAGGGAAAAGGGACCTACTTAGCCTGGGGCTTATATATCTGCCTTTTATTACTCTCCTATAGCCATCTGGCCTGACCCTGTCACATATCCTCCCCCTCTCCTCAACACTACAGGGTTGGGCAACTTGGGACGTCAGGCAGTGTACTTGTGACAAGCCATCTGTATTGCCATGGTGGCTTCCAGCCCAATGTTGTATGGTGAATTGGAAAGGTTGTAGGGACAGGAACCATCTGGTCACCCTTGCATTCTTCTCTTTATTTCGCTGCATCCACTGGATGGGTGCATGGTCGGTCACAAGGGTAAACCGTCATCCCAGAAGGTAATAACATAGTATTTCCATGGCCCATTTCACAGCTAGGCACTCTTTTTTTAACCACGGCATACTTCTGCTCTCTTGGGAGGAGTTTCCTGCTAAGGTAGAGGATTGGGTGTTCTTCATCTCCGACCACCTGCGATAGGACAGCTCCCAATCCTACTTCAGATGCATCTGTTTGTAAAATGAATTCTTTGTTGAAGTCTGGGGCTATAAGCACGGGGTTACTGCAGAGGGCTGTCTGTAGATTCATGAATGCTTTCTCTGTGGCATCTGTCCACTTCACCATGTCTGGACCCCGGGCTGTCTTCTCCAGGGGTCCCACTAGATCTATGGCTATTCACTCGAAGGGGACCTCTATGATGGGAAGGGGTACTAAAGGTGCCCTCAAGTGGGGACGGGGACTGTGCAGCTGACACTCCGGGCAGGATGCACAGTACCTCCGCACTTCTTCATGTGCTCCGGGCCAGAAGAATCATCACAGGACCTGTGCCAGGGTCTTCTCTACCCCCAATGTCCCCCCAAAAAGATGACTATGGGCCAGACTTAATACAGCATTCTGGTGTTTTTGAGGTACTAGGATCTGCTGTACCTTCTGCCCCTGTACTGGTGCAACCCGGTATAAGAGATTCTTCTTCATTATGAAGTAGGGTCCTGGTCCCTGGGTTTTCCCTTCCACAGGAACCCCATCTATTTCAGTCACCTCCTTCCTAATGTTATCATACCTTGGGTCTTCAGCCTGGTCCCGTCCAAAATTTCCTCTCCCGGGGCTAATCTGCCCGAGATCTAGGGGGCCAGTCTCTGTTGCCTCTACTGGTTCAGAAGCATAAGGGTGTGGTCAGACTCAGGTGCTTCTCCCTCCTGGGTGGCCTCCTTTTCAGCTGCTCAGGTCTGCCTACCTATGAGAGTGACCCTCTGGCCTTGGGCCAGTATTCGGGTTCTCAAGGCCTTAGCTGCCCTTCTTTCCCTTTTCATCTTTCTACGCTGTTTGGGAGTGGAGAATAAATCTGGGGATATTTCAGAGAAGGTTGGGGGTTGACAGTCTACTGTGGATGCCTCACTACTTTCAGGGCTTCCCCCTTTCTCCGATTCCCCTACTGGGAGTAAGTCTCCAAACCTGGGAAGTCCCTCCCTATGAGCACTGGGTATGGGAGTTTAGGGAGTACACCTGCTGCTACCTCAGTAGTGTTCCCCTGAATCTCTATTTTTACTGGGATGGTGGGGTAATAACCAACTGTCTGATGGACACATGTTATCCCCGTACGCTTAGCCCACAGCAGCTGACTACGCTTCACGAGCTTCCCCAAGACAAGCATGATAGCACTCCCCAAATCAACCAATGCTGTGGTCTCTACCCCATTTAGCTTCACTGGTCTAGTGTACATATGTGGGTTAGTGAGATCCCCACAAGGTAGATTAGGGAGCATGGGTCTGTCCAGTTCCCCAGGTTATACTGCATAGGCTCCTCAGCATTGGGACACTGTGCAGCTATGTGTTCCCACTTCCCGCAGGCATAACATCTGTATGGAGCCCTAGGCATTCCCCAGTCTCTTGGTTTGGGTAGTCTAACATCACAATTCTCTTCCCCCTCAGTGCTCTGACTCTTTGTGGCTTCTGGTGGGCCTTCAGCCCCTCTCTTTTTCCACCTGGGTTCTCCTGGTGACCCAGTCACCTGAGCTCTAGGGCTTTGTGCTGCTAGTTTAACCCAGGGTGCTTCTTCCTTAACTGATCGGGTCAGCTCCCTCACCGTCCTTCGCCCTTCTACCAGCGCGACAACCTCGTCGTAGGTGGAGGGTTCGTTCTGGCTTACCCAGGCGTGAAGGTCTGGCGGTAGTCCTCTCGTGTACCGGTCAATGATCAGTATCTAGTATCTCCTCTGGACTCCGGGACTCAGTTCGTAACCACTTTCGTGCGAGATGGATGAGGTCATATAATTGGGACCGTGGGGTTTTGTTTTCCTGGTACCTCCACTCATGATATTGCTGGGCCTGCACTGCGGTCGTTACCCCAGATCTGGCCAGGATCTCTGCTTTCAGCTGTGGGTAGTCTGCCACAGCCTCTTCAGACAAATCATAGTAAGCCTTCTGAGCCTCCCCACACAGGAATGGAGCAAGGATGCCAGACTACTGTTCTCGGGGCCAAGCCTCCCGCAGGGCTGTCCTCTCAAAGGCCAGGAGGTATGCCTCTACATCATCCTCCCACGTTATTTTCTGCAGCCAATTGCTGGCCCGCATGATCTGCGTCCCATCATGACCGCAGTTCAGCTCTGTAAGGGCCTTTACCTGGTTTACCAGTTTCCACAACATAGCCCGATCTTGAGCAGCCTGGTCCATCAGCAGATTTTGGAGACTCTGGTTATGGACCATTACATGCAGGGACTGCCGCTAGATCTCTGCAAATGGGTAGGCCAGAATGATCCGTCAACCTACGATGAAATGATCATGCTGATGGAAAGACAGATGACAGCCAGGGAATTGACCTGACTACCCAGGGAAGGCCCCTTTCGAAGGAAGCACCTGACCCCAACCCTGGAAGGTTGGGCAGCCAAACCCCCAGGGAGTCCGGGGGGGGGCAAAAACCCCTGGGGACCCCATAAGGAAGGAATTATCATGAGTGGGGGGAACTCTGGGACTAAACCCCCTAGCCCACATGATAGGGGAGTGACTAGAAGCAATTATAGATGTTATGTATGTGGGGAGTGGGGACACATAGCAGTACAGTGTCCCAGCACCGAGGATCCTTTGGAATGTAACTTGGAGGATTGGGAGGTCCCGTGCTCCCTTATCCACCTTACGGGGGTTGCATTAGCCCTGCATGACTACACCAGGCTGGTGAGGATAAAGAGAGCAGAGACACTACAGCGCTTGTGGACTCTGGGAGTGCTATCAGCCTCATATTGGGTAAGCTGGTAAAATGTAGCCAGCTGCTACAAGCCAAATGCATAGCAGTGACATGCGTGCATGGGGCCGTGAGCCATTACCCCATCATCCCGATGGAGATAGAGGTTTAGGGGAACTCTATTGAGGTAACAGTGGGCGCAGTTCCTAAACTCCCATATTCTGTAGTCATTAGGAGGGACTATCCAAGGTTTGATAATTTACTCCCCCCAGAGAGGCTGGAGGGAGGTGGGACCCTGAGGGCAGTGACTTGTCACCGGGGGAATGTCAACCCCCAATGTTTGCTGAGATTTCTCAGGATCTGTTTTCAGACCCCAAAAAGACCCAAAAGACAAAAAAAAGAGAGGAAGGCCGTGAAGGCCTTGGGAACCTGGATCCTGACCCAGGGCCAGAAGACAGCCCTAGTAGGCAGATGGACATGGGCAGCCAACAGAGAAACTACCACCATGGAAGGTGAGCCAGAGGCCTGCCCCAGCCATGATGACGGTGAGCCATTGGAAGAAGAAGCAGAAGCTGGCCTATGGGAGCTCGGGCAGGTTAGTCCTGGAAGAGAGACTTTCAGGCAGGACCAGGTGGAAGACCCCAGATATAATAATTCCAGGAAAGAGGTGGCCGAGATAGACAGGGACAGATAGACAGGGAAGTTCCGGTGTTCAGGACCTTACTTTATAGTGAAGAAAGATCTCCTGTACCAGGTGGAGCAAATGCAGGAGCAAGAGTCTTCTGGTGCCACGAAAGCATCAAAAAGCCATATTGAGCCTCGCTCACAGTCACCTGTTTGGAGAACATCTAGGGGTAGAGAAAACCCATGCATGGATCCTGCAGAAGTTCTTCTGGCCAGGAGTACACAAAGATATCTGGTGATACTGCACCTCTTGTCCGGAGTGTCAGCTACATAGCCCTCGCCCACATTTGTGGGGCCGTTTGATATCTCTTCCAATAATAGAGGTACCATTTGAATGCATAGCCATGGATCTGTTAGGGCCCCTAGAGAAGACAGTTCGGGGCCAAAAACATTTGCTTGTTGTACTCAACTATGCAACCCGGTACCCTGAAGCCATCCCCCTACACAACATGGCTTCCAAGACAATAGCTAAGGATCTAGTACAGATCTATGCCCAGGTTGGGCTACCCAAGGAGACATTGACTGACCAAGGGACACCTTTCATGTCTAAGCTGATGAAATATCTCTGTTCGTTGCTCCATGTTGATCCTATGGACCTTTGTATACCACCCACAAACATATGGGCTTGAGGAAAGATTCAATAGGACCTTCAAGGCCATGATCAGGGAAGTGGTGAGCCGGGATGGGAAAAATTGAGATACCCTGTTGCCTTACCTCATGTTTGCCATCCCAGAGGTCCCGCAAGCCTCCATGGATTTCTCTCCGTTCAAACTACTATTTGAGCGGCTCCCCCAGGGCATATTGGATATAGCCAGAGAAGCCTGGGAAGAGGAGCCAAATCCCGAAGGATCATAGTTAAGCATGTACTGCAGATGAGGAATCGTATAGCCCGAGTTATGCCCATTGTATGGGAACACTTGGAGAGAGCACAGGAACCCATTATAACCACCAAGCAAAGCTTTGACGGTTCCAACCAGGGGATCGGGTGCTGGTGCTCACAGCAGGAAGTAAACTGTTGGCCCAGCGGCATGGACCCTATGAAGTGATCAAAGCCATGGGGGATGTGAACTATAAGGTGTGGCAGCCAGGCCACCAGAAACCAGAGCAAATTTACCACATCAATCTTCTAAAACCTTGGCATGATCGAGAGGCATGCTTAGTTATCCAGGAGCCCTTCCCCAGGAGGATAATTTGCATGAGCAGGTGAGCATATCGCCCAACTTGATGCCGATCTTTAAGATGGAGGCAGCCAACATGATTAATCACAATCGAGATGTGTTCTCTAGGAAACTGGGGTGGACGACTGAGACCTATCACCATATTCGCACCATCCCCAGAGCCAAGGTAACACTGAGACCCTACCGAATCCCAGCAGCCAAAAGAGAAGAGATCAAGGCCAAAGAAAACAAAAGGTTAGAATTAGGGGTTATTGAAGAATCTTACAGTCAGTGGTCCAGTGCATGAGATTCTGTAATGACTTTCACCAACTGAATGAAGTATCCCAATTCGATGCATACCCCATACTATGCATTGACAAACTGGTTAACCGACTGGATAGTGCCCGATTCTTGACTACACTGGATCTGAAAAAAGGGTATTGGCAGATTCTCCTGACCAAAGAAGCTAAAGAGAAGACAGCGTTCTCCACCCTGGAGGGTCTATTACAGTACACCATCCTCTCATTCGGGCTACATGGGGCCCTGGCCACATTCCAGCACCCCATGGATAAGCTGCTGTGTCCCCATAGTAGCTATGCAGACACATACCTTGATGATGTCATCTTCCATACACCAGACTGGGGAACCCACTTGGAGAAAGTTGAGGCAGTACTGTGCACCTTAAGGCAGACTGGCCTCACCGCTAATCCTGCTAAATGCACCATAGGGCTAACAGAGGCTAGGTACCTGGGGTATATTGTAGGCAGGGGCATAGTGAAGCCCCAAACAAATAAGCATGAGGCAATTCAAAACTGGCCCCGGCCGATCCGGAAGAAGCAGGTCCGCACGTTCCTGGGCATGGTAGGCTACTACCAATGGTTTATTCCCCACTTCACCACTAGGGCAAGTCCCCTAACAGACCTGGTGAAGGCCCGAGGTCCAGACATGGTAAAGTGGACCAACGCAGCAGAGGGGAATTTACAGACCTTTGGACTGCCCTCTGTAAAGATCCCGTACTCATAGCCCCGGACTTTAACAAGGAATTTATTTTACAAACAGATGTTTCCAAGGTGGGGTTGGGGGCTGTTCTGTCACAAATGTTGGGAGAAGAGGAACACCCAATCCTCTACCTAAGCAGAAAGCTGCTCCCAAGAGAACAGAAATACACAGTAGTTGAGAGAGAATGCCTTGCTGTCAAATAGGCCATGGAGACATTGCACTATTACCTCTTAGGCCAGCGATTTACTCTTGTGATGGACCATCCACCCTTCCAGTGGATGCAGCTGAATAAGGAAAAAAATGTAAGGGTCACCAGGTGGTTCTTATCCCTCCAACCATTCCAGTTCGACATATAGCACAGGGCTGGATGCCACCATGGCAATGCTGATGGTCTGTCATGAGCACACTGCCTGGCATCCCAAGTTGCCCAACTCTATGGTGTTGAGCAGAGGGGGAGATATGTGATGCGGCAAGACCAGATGGCTGTAGGAAAGTAGTGGAGACAGATATATTAGCCACAGGCTAAACAAATTCCTGTTACCAGAGTAAGCAAATGGTCAATTAAGAGACCTGGGGCCAATTAAGATCCTTCCAGAAAGCAGTAAAGACAGCTAGGTTGATTGGGACACCTGAAGCCAATCAGAGGCTGTCTGAAACTAATTAAAAACCTCCCAGTTAGTCAAGGGAGTGTGTGTGTGCGCGCACGCGCGCGCGCGCTGCTATTAGGGTCCTTGGGCTGGAACCCAGAGTAGAGTGCTGGCTCGGGTTCCCCCCTTTTCCTCCCTCCCCCCCCCAATTAATCACAGAGACTGTGAAGCAACAGAGACTGTGTAAGAGGGGGTTGCTGGTATATGATGAAAATGGCTCCATAGGCTATAACCCTTGTCCCTAGAGAAAGAAGGGCTATGTGGAAAGTCACAGTGAGTCTCTGAGGCTAGCATAATCCTCCTGGAAGCACAGGACCCACTGAGACAAGGTCCGAGCTTTGCCACAAAGCATAAAAGAAGGCACAGTTTCAAACCTCAGGAAGTCATACTAACTAACTAAACTAGGCAGAGTAAATACAGTTTAAATACATAAATAGTCATGAGAAGCACCTAGGCTCTTGATTTGGGGCAGACAACTTTGAGGGATCATCAGTGAAAGTTTTAGAGAAAGAAATGGGTTTATGATGAGGCCAGGGGTATAATCTAGTTCAGCAGAAAAGGGTAAGTCTAAGCACAAGGGTTCACATAGGAAAAGATTTTAAGACAACCACAAGGAAAGATACAGTGGGGATGGTAAAGCAGAGGTTTGAGAATTGGAGATAGCAGGAGGGGAAGTAGCAGATGTGGCTATTCTTAGAAGTGCATTACCTCAGTTTCATTTATCCAAATTTAGAAAAGGTATGCATCATCTTGAATTAATTGCTAAAACTCCATGGCTGCCATGAGAGGAATCACACTTGGCAAGCACTAGCTCTACTATTTTAACCACAAATCAAAAAAGCATCTTGGAGGTGAGGACTGTCGATCAAAGGGTAGATTGCACTTGCTATGACACTTTGTTCAAAATTAAATCAATACTCACATGATCAGGATGCTGACACTTGTCTTTGCTTCAACAGTTATACAGAAAACCTATCTAATAAGATCAAGAGGCCAGAATCAGAGGGTCCAGTACTGCAAAAAATCCATAGAACTGCTCACGTAAGTAAGGGCTGCAGGATCAGCCAGAGTATTGGGGTAAGCCAAGATCGGGGGGGGAAAAAAAAACAAGCCTGAATATTCTCCCCCCCCCCCAATAAATAAAAAAGCACTTGTATAAAAGTTCTGTAAACCTTAATATTATGGGCATGTCCCTGCACATCCTGGCTGGGGTGGATTCCTGCAGTATTTCTGACCCAAACAGGAATGAATTGGGAAGAAACACAGGGTCATGATTAAAGCACTGGACTGAAATTCAAGTTAGCTGAGTTCTTTTACTGTCTCTGCCACTGACTTCCTGTGTAACTTGTCATAAATCACATCATTTCTGTTCCTCAGTTCCCTATTTGTAAAATATAATTCCACCCTACCACTCAAGGGAGTTTTGAAGATAAATGTATTAATGTATAAGTTGTGCACAGATATATTTCACATGGGTTGGGGGCTCTCCTTCTTCAGGACAATTGCCCATCTTCTTTAATTTGGTTATCGATTTTACCAGAAAGACCAGTCTCCATCACTGAAATTCACGTGACTCAGCATTAATATGAAGTTCTGTAACTTAATGTTCAAATATCTTACTTGGTAGCTGATTTCTTTTTAAAAAAAATGTACCTCTCTTAAGTTACATTCCTCAGGGGATCGCAGTAATTTCAATTGTTTAAACAATTTTGTCTGTCATTTGGCAGTTCCTTTCATGCACCTACTAGAATGTATTGTAGATCTGCAATGGGACTTTGGCCGCCACAAATAGCAGTGTGGAGGATTTCAACCTTGCCAATATCTATGCAATAACACTTGCTTCCATAAATATACAGAAATTCTGCAATTACCTCCTCCAATTTTCTTGCAGGTTGCCTTCCAGACTTAGATGTTCATTTGGGACTGATAAAAGTCCCATATTTTACTTCCTTGTCCCAGTCCAACTACAAAAGATTACAGAAGGTTAAGAAAAGTGTCAAATGGCAGGGGCAGAATCCTAAGACTTCAGAATACATTGAAGAATCTACATTTTTGGATTTCATGATTTCTGACATACTTTTTGTTGACTATTACTGATACCCTTAAATTGTGAAAACAATATATATTCCAGATTTAATACCTAACCTCAAAGAACTAATGGAATTGTCAGCCAAGTGCTGGAAGAAGTGAAAGAAAAACATAAAACACTTGAAGGAAAAAAATAAATATCTTTTTCATAGAAGACATACCAAGCATCATTTGTCTTAAGCCGAAACAGCCTTAACCATGAAAATTATAATATAAACCGCTTGTCACACAATAAATTATATGGATATCTATGTATATATCTGAGTTTAACAGTTGTATATTTCTTTTTGGTAGAGTAATTTGTTACATTTCTGCCTTGCTTTGGAAAAATTGCACATTCTGATAATAAGAAAACTCAGGGGTAAAGATGCATTGATGGCACAAGCAACACAAACTGAAGAAAATGCACAGAAAGTATAATTTAGGCTTCTCATTACTCACACATGCACTCATCTGCAATAGTGATATGAGTTCACCTCCAAGGTAGCAGATGGCATTGATACACATCAAATCTACTGAAAAGAATGGAGTTACTCCCTGAGACACCACATAATGTGATATATCACACAAATAGATTACATATGTGGCCATGTTTTTAGTCTACATTAATTATTTCTGTTAAAGCTATTTCTAAATATTATAGTTGCATAAATGTTAGACAGAAGCTTATGGCCAAAAATATATTGCCATCAGAATGAATGAAATTAAGCTACGCTTTATCATTATAATGTCATCAGAAACTTAACGCGGTTTTACTAATACTGATATTAAAAAACTTCCATAGGAAAGGATGCTTTTGAGGTTAAAATGATTACAGGGCTGCTTTTTTTTTTGCATGGACAATTAGCAGTTGTAGTTGTGTCTCTTTAAATATCCAGTAGTTTCAAAATTCCATGCAGACTTTTCACATAACAGCTAGGCTTTTCAGTCCTGAGAGGCAGGAACTAAACCATCCCTGACTATAGTAGCTTGAAATACTTGTTTTCATTGGAATAGTCAAGTCTGTGACATGTTTTCCTCAGGTTTCAGAGTAGCAGCCGTGTTAGTCTGTATTCGCAAAAAGAAAAGGAGTACTTGTGGCACCTTAGAGACTAACAAATTTATTTGAGCATAAGCTTTCGTGAGCTACAGCTCACTTCATCGGAAGCATTTGGTGGAAAATACAGTGGGGAGATTTATATTCACACACACACACAGAGAGAACATGAAACAATGGGTTTTATCATACACATCCTTACAGTGTGTATGATAAAACCCATTGTTTCATGTTCTCTGTGTGTGTATATAAATCTCCCCACTGTATTTTCCACCAAATGCATCCGATGAAGTGAGTTGTAGCTCACGAAAGCTTATGCTCAAATAAATTTGTTAGTCTCTAAGGTGCCACAAGTACTCCTTATGTTTTCCTCAGTAATTTGTAAAGCTTAAAAAAATTCACCCCTAGGTAAGGATAAGTAACAAATTGTTAGTAGGAGAGTGACTATGCAAATGAAATAATATGTTACTGTTGCAGTGACTATGCTAATTTTTGTGTTAAATTTCTGATCCTAAGCAAGAGTTAGTCTGGATTAAGAAAACTGCTGAGATTGGAAAACCTATCAGTTCTTTACCTAGTTTGGAAAGGACCAATGTGAACTAAAACTTCTAGAAGCATAAGCAGACTCAGAATGAACTTGTTAAAATAAGTGCTCTGCTTTGTCTCCTGACAAACCTGACCTCAGGGTGCTTACTAAATATTAGAGAGTCCCATATTTATGTATTGTCTTGAAGGGTACAAATGCTTTTGCAATTGTTCTGGAGACTTTAAAAGCTTGATTTTCATTGTTACCTAAGTAACAAGAGGGGACTGAAGAATTCTTCCTTCTTCTAGATCAAGGATTTCAAACTCAAATCACCATGAGGCCCCATGAAAACTAGTACATTGGCCCGAGGGCCACATCACTGATACCCCACCCTTACCCGGCCCTGCCTCCACTCCACCCCTTCTACAAGGCCCCACCCCTTCCCCACCTCTTTCCCCCCTTCCCCCACCCCCACTCCAACCCCTACCCCAAAGTCCCCACTCCAACTCTGCCCCCTCCCTGTCCCTATTCCAACCCCTTCCCCAAATCCCCGCCCCACCACCTCCCCTGAGCACGCAGCTCCCAGCTCCTCCCCCTCCCTCCTGGAAAGCGCTAAGTGCTGCCAAACAGCTTTTTGGCGGCAGGAAGCACCTGGAGGTAGGCAGAAGAGCAGGGACACAGTGTGTTCGGGGAAGGAGCAGTGGGGGGGAGGGGAGCTTGACAGCCCACAGGAAATAACTCCGGGGCGGTCGGGGGCATGGGGAGCTTGGCAGGCTACAGGAAATAACCCCACAGGCCGCGTGTTTGAGACTACATCCAGATTAACTGGGGTGCCAATCCAGAAAGCACTTAAGCACATGCCTAACTTTAAGCCTGTAAGTAGTTCCACTGAAGTCAATGGAATTATGCCAATATAAACTCAGAGGAGAATCTGACCAATAATGTTAAGGTGAAATCTGAATACTATATAGAATAACATAATGCAACAGTGTAACTGTTTCAAAGGTTGGGTTTTTTTCTTATCTGTTAAACAGCAAAACACAGACAAACTATTTATCAAGGCTATGTCAACATCCAGGATATTAGATCCTACACCACATATAACACTCCTATCATATTTTTCATGGTTATTCTGATGGCATCATTCCTGGATAACTTTTTATTGCATTCCATTTCTCTGATTGATAGAGGATCCAGCCACAGGTTTATTATTTCAGTTACATTGTATTATATTGGGGGTTTTTAACTTTCAGGACACAGAAAAGATTTGTTAAATGCTATTAAGAATATATTGTGATGGGTTCGGTCACAGAGACTCCCCTCAAGACTGTCACTGGTGAGCTGGGATACCACTGAGAACAACACTCCTGCCAGAACAGGTGCCGCTCCACTCCTGTCTTGCTGAGTTAGACACTCCAGTCAGCTCCAGGACAGACCCAGAAGTTGGGTCACACCTCTCTGCAGCTCACTGAAACTGAGATTCACTTAGGCCAGGGGCTTCTCAGTTAACAGGAACTTTCCCAGCACCCAGTGTTCAGCCTTTCTGAGAGCCTGAACCCCAAATAAATCTGTTTTACTCTGTATAAAGCTTATATAGGGTAAATTCATAAACTGTCTGCCCTCTATAACAGTGATAGAGAGATATGCACAGCTGTTTGATCCCCCAGCTATTAATCACTTACTCTGGGTTTATTAATGAACAAAAGTAGGATTTAAGTGGTTTCAAGTAATAACAGACAGAACAAAGTAAGTCATAAAGCAAAAGCATGCAAGTCTAAGCTAATACATTAAGAAACTAAATACAGGTAATATCTCACCCTCAGAGATGTTCCAATAAGTTTCTTTCACAGACTAGACTCCTTCCTAGTCTGGGCCCAATCCTTTTCCCTGGTACAGTCCTTGTTAGTTCCAGCAGACATCTCAGATAGTAAGCAGAGGTTTTCTCATGAATGGCAGCCCCATTTGTC
Source organism: Dermochelys coriacea (assembly GCF_009764565.3). Lineage (NCBI taxonomy): Eukaryota > Metazoa > Chordata > Testudines > Dermochelyidae > Dermochelys > Dermochelys coriacea. The sequence continues at coordinate 312,675,915 of NC_050068.2, read as the reverse complement.
CTGCTCGACCCTCCTTTTATAGCTTTGGCACAAGGCGGGAATCTTTTGTCTGTGCTTGTTCCCACCCTCGCCTTATCAATGGAAAAGTACAAGGATTAAGATGGATTGAAGTATCATGTGACATGGTCACATGTCACTGTAAGACCCCTAGTCTCCATTCTTCCTGGGTTGGCCCACCGTACACAGGAAGCTTTGCAGGTAAATAAATGCAGGTAAATAAACCATTTACAACCAGTTGTCCTAGTCAATGGGAGCCATCAAGATTCTAACCCACCATTAATGGCCCACACTTTGCATCATTACAATAGGACCTCAGAGTTATACTTCATATTTCTCGCTTCAGATACGAGAATGATACATGCATACAAATAGGAGGAATATACTCAGTAGGTTATAAGCTTTGTTATGATACTTTACAAGAGGCCTTTTGCATAAAGCATATTCCAGTTACATCATATTCACACTCATTTATGCTTAAAATGAATTGCCAATGTTCTTTTAGTCCTGTTAGTGGACAGATATCCACATCACAAACAACATCATGATGTCAAAATCAAATCATTCCAAACTAACCTTATTTCCCTCTTTGACAAGGATAATGGCTTAGTAGATGGGGAGAAGCAGTAGCTGTGATTGAACTTGATGTTAGTAAAGCTTTTGACACTGTCTCACATGACATTCTCATAAGCAAACTAGGGTAATATGGTCTAGATTAAATTACTATTAGGTGGGTGTCAAACTGGTTGAAAAAATGTACTCAAAGAGTAGTTATCAACGTATTGTTGTCAAATTGGGAGGACATATAGTGGGGCTCCACAGAGGTCTGATTTAGGTCTAATACTATTCAATATTTTCATCAATGATCTGGAAAATGGAATGGAGAGTATGCTTATAAAATGTATAGATGACACCAAGCTGGAAGGTGTTGCAAGGACTTTGGATTCTAAAGTTAGAATTCAAAAGGACATTGATAAATTGGAGAATTACTCTGAAATCAACAAGATGAAATTCAATGACGACAAGCATGAAGTACTTCATTTAGCAAGGAAAAATCAAATATACAATGGGGAATACATGGTTGGGTAGTAGTACTGCAGAAAAGGATTTGGGAGTTATAGAGGATCACACATTGAACATGAGTCAACAACTTGATGTAGTTGCAAAAAAAGACTGATATCATTTTGGGGCGTATATCATTGTGCATAAGGTACAAGGGGTAATTGTTCCACTCCACCTGGCACCAGTAAGGTCTCAGTTGGAGTACTGTGCCTAGTTTTTGGTGCCACACTTTAAGAAAGATGTGGGCAAATTGGAGAGAGGGCAACAAAACTATTAAAAGATTTAGAAAACTGTACATAGGAGGAAAGGTTCAAAAAATGGACATGTTTAGCCATGAGAAGAGAAGACCAGGTGGGAGGGGAACCTGATAACAGTCTTCAAATATGTTAAGGGCTGTTATAAAGAGGATGGTGATCAACTGTAGGATAGGACAAAAATAATGAACTTAATCTGCAGCAAGGAAGCTTTCGGTTAGATATTAGGAAAAACTTTCTAACTATAATGGTAATTAAGTACTGGAATAGGTTACCATGGGAGTTTGTGAAATCTCTGTCATTGAATGTTTTTAAGAACAGGTTAGACAAACCCCTGTCAGGGATGGTCTAGTTCTTCCTCAGTGTGACGGAATGAACTAGATGAATTCTCAAGGTCCTTTCCAGCCCTACATTTCTAGGATTTCTGTAACTATTGCTTCTACTGGCAAGGGTTGAATGAACATGGTGACTCATGTACGCTTTCAGAGGTGATACTTCCATATCATGGGTTGAGCAAATTGGTGGGTGAGCACAGAAAAGCTGGCACTGCTGCTCATCCAGTATCTGGATAATGGATAAGAAGACACTTTCACTTTCCATTAGTAGCAGACTGGCACTTTTCACCGGAACTAAATTCACTTACAATTTTATTTTCAAAAGCTGGAACATAAAGAGATATGAAAAGTAGATTTAACAAGTATATTTTTATCTTGAATTTACTCAAACCCTCCTAAAATGCTTTAGGGATAAGATAAAAGTTTTGGATCAACTATTGCGGTAACAACATTTTTAATAAGTGGCAACTTTTGTATATCTCAGATAAAATGTTCCTATTAAATGTTACAGTTTAGCCTTAAAATGGACCAGGCATACAACACAAATGAAAATTAATCTGCAATCCTCCACCCTATTTAGTTTCCAGCCTCAGCTAAAAATATATATGGAACTATGTATTACATTTTCCTCATCTCAGATACCACATTCAACTTACATTGCTTTTTGTTGGCAATCAATGCACTTAAAGCAGGTGGAAAATAAATTCCACATCTGAGCACCATCCATATAACAAGGTTGTGACTAGACACAGCAATGTTTATTTTAATCCAACAGGAGTTCAGAAACTCCACTGCTGAATAGACATTTCTCTCACATCTTATAATCAGTTTGTATTTTGGGAAAACCAGCCAAGCGAACAAGCATGGTTTAAAGCAAAATGCCCCTTTTTAATAACAAAAGCAATATACTCTAGATTGATAAATATACTTGTAAAAACAAAAGTTCATGATCAAGGGCTGTATTCTGGTTGCTTTTCACCATTCTACTGGCACAAAGTGCTCCCAGTAATGAATGTCCTTTCCTCTTATTTGTCCTGCATGTGCTTCCATTGCTGGGCAGACCTCATTTATGCTGTATTCTTCCTTGTCGTGCCAAAAAGCCTTGTTTATTTGTAACAGGGCAAGCTGGCCTTTTTAGGCAAGGCTACAGGCCCAGCACAAGGGAATTTTGGCAGCTGTAATTCACAGGTCTGAGGAGAGTTAGTGGCAAAGCACAGGGTACCGGAAAACATCTCACAGAACAGGAGGAAAATGGGAAGGGAGGAAGACTTGCTCTGAGTCAGTATGTTACAAGGTTGCCTACGAAAAGGGCAGTGGCTCTGTCTCTTTCCAGTCCAAGACCCTGGGAAAACCAAAAAGAGTCTTTTGAAGAAGCTGGTGAAAATGTCCAATAAAGAGCCTAAAAGACAGCCAGCGGGCTAGATAAGGTAAGGGGTGTTGCTTGGCTCAGAGGGCTAAGTCCTGAGAGGAGAATTGAAAGACTGAGGTAGAGCATAGGAACTAGCCTCATTGGGAAGAGAGCCAGGAAAAGTTTTGGTCAGGCCTTATACCCACTTCATTGTTGATGGTTCAGAGAAGAGGGAGAGTTTGGCCTCTGAGGGGTCTGCAGAGATATTCTGTTATACCGCAGAGATGGGTGAAGTTCAATAAAATCCCACTCAAGGATTGCGATGCAGGGTGAGAGGCTGAATGAAGGTTTGGACATCGATTTGGAATTTTGTTACCCTAGAAGGACTGGAATTTTGGTTTGGCTAGACAAATAAACTACCCATCAAATGAAGGAAAACTGAGGCAGCAGCAATATCCAAAGGGAGAGGGTACTATATGGTGTTTTCTCTTTTCCTTGTGGTAAGTTGTCCTTTGCTACATCCTGCACGATGCTTCCTGCCCTGTCTGTTTGCATACCCTTCTCCCCACCTCTCTCACACACACTTGGCAAGGGGCACCACATAAGGGGCAGGCAAGTCAATAAACCTTATGTCTGTAAATCTTTTCTGAGACATCCAGTAGATTTTTCTTTTGGGAGCAATGAGTTCAGAGCTCCCCTCCCGCACCTCTGTAATAAGCAGTGGGGCTTAGTCCTCAACAACTGTGGATCCCTTGAGATCCATGAAGCTGTCTGGGGATACACCAAGGGCCAAGTCTCTCCTCACAAAGGTCCTGTGCCTCCATAGCCCTTACAAGGCCCTACAGCAATCCTTGTCAGCACAGCTACAGTGAAACCATAATGACAGGACATTATGAGCAGATTTCCCCTGAACATCTTCTGAAAGGGGTTATTCCACAATACTGAAAAGAGGAAAGCCAAAATGTCACACTTTGCTCAGTTGAGAGTGTCATGTTACACCCCATATTCTTCATAGACATAAAGCTATGATATGAATATGGCATAACTAAGATACACTTTATGCAAGATGACACATGTAAAGTATCACTGGAAAGGTTATAAGTTACTGAATCTGATTTGTATGCATATATCATTTCTATATCTAAAGTTAGTAATATGAACTATGTAACAATTACAACTGGATATGTATTTGGGAGACACCAATCAGACAACATGCTATAACCCTTGACGGGCCATTAGGAAGAAACAACAAGACTGTGAAGATACTAATCTCTCTCCTTCCTGAGAGTCATCCTGGGACTTGGCTGTGATATTACTAGGTCAGGTGGTCCTGTCACCTGGTATTAAACACTATCGTGGACTTACAGTAATTTTCCATTAACAGGAGGGGGAGGTCAAGTTTGGGAAACAAAAGATTCCTACCTTATGTAAATCATATTTAAGGCTGGGGAGGAAGGAAAACAGGACTCTCCTCCATTGCCTACCCAAGAAGAAAGACTGCTCAAAGTACCTGAAGGGACAAAGTAACTAACCTGAGAGGAAAGGCAGGGGTGAGACCAGACTGAGACAATGGTCCAGTCTGTAAGAAGAAATAACTGGAACTCTAAACAACAGAAACACTGCAACTTGTCTAAACTCACATTTAGGGTGAGAAATTACTTCTTGAAAGCAGTCTCTTTAAGATCTTAAGCTTAGTATGTGTGTTTTGTTTTATTTGCTCAGTAATCAGCTTTGTTCTGTTTGCTATTCCTTATATTCACTTAAAATCTGCCTTTTATAAATTTGTTTTGTTTATTAATAAACCCACAAGTTGTGCATATCTCTCTTCACATTGAGGGACAGGGTGAATTTTTATGAGCTTGCGCTGTGCAGCTCTTTCTATACAGCACAAGACAATATACCTTTGGGTCTGCTCTCCAAGGAAGGTGGGCACCTGAGTGCTGGGGCAACACCCTTAAGCTGAGTCTTCCCAGAGCTGATCTCAGTGTCTGTGTCTTTCTGCAGCTGGCTGTGGCCCTGCCAGTGTGTGTGATAGAGGAGGCTTAAGAGCCTGGCTCAGCAAGACAGAGTAAAAGGGGACCCAGACTGGTAGAACAGTAGGGCTCAGTGGTATCCCAGTATATCAGGTGGCACCTTAAAGAGCGGCAACCCGTCACAGAGAGCAACTCCTACTGGTTTCTCAATGGATGGAGAGATGGTGCACTTAGTGTCCCAGTCCTCCTGTTCCTGCCCTTTCAGTGCCCAGCTTGTCCCCTCCCTACATGAGTATCCCTGACCCTGCACTGGGTTTACATTTCACTTGGAAAACAGCAGTAGAAAGAGGGAGAGAGAAAAGGTCCAACAAAAAAATAGACCTGAACCTTGCACCATAGATAGTGCCCCAAAGTGAACCGAGCAGTTTTTGAAGGCTCCTTCTCTCAAAGTACAGCACAGGATATTCCCTAACTAGAATTTTTTTTCTAATTTGGGGAAGAAAAGTTGGGTTTAAATTAAACATAAAAATGTCATTAGTTCAGAAAAGTTCATCAAACTTTACAGGCCCCCAAACTCCAAGATAGTCAAGCATCACTGTGACAGAGTGGCCCTGCCCCATTAAGGCCTAAGGCCAGCTAGCCCCATTCCATTAGCGTCGTCCTGCCACACCTGGGCAGGGTAGAGTACTTAAAAGGAAGAAAAGTCCAGCAATAGGAGGGTGAGTGGGGAAGGATGTGGACTGATTGTTTTTCCCCGAGGATTGGAGCTCTTTGTAGATGGCTAGCTGAAGAAGAGACCCAGGAGAAAGAAGGGAGTTTTTCCATCAGAAGACCAGAGGAAAAACAGGTATAGTGGTTAGGCCTTTTTTGGAAAGAAACCTGAGCGAGCTTAAAGTAAGTAGTAAGTGAATGTAAGGCCTGTGGACATTGGTACCTAGGATGGGGTGGAACTAAATGTGACTTAGCTGAAGGGTTAAGGCACTGCAGCAACCTGAAAGGCATTGGTGAATGGCTGGAGTTGTGGAAGAAAAAAGGGAGCTGAAGCAAAGATGCGACAATGCCCCACTATGCTATGAAGGGGGTGCTCTGGACAACGAGTTTTGTAACAGTCTCTACTTCAAACTTTTATGCAAATGTGTTTTAGGACATTTAAATAGCCATTTCCTATAATGCAAGAGTAGTTTCCACTAATATGTAAACATATTTTGCAGCTGTTTCCATTATAACTTGACTTTATGATAAACAAAGAACAGCAAATTTTATATCTGTCATTATTACACAGCTTGCAAGGATCTCAGTGTAGTAAAAGCTAAAGCTGTTGCTAGTGCCCACTGACAATTAAAAAGAAATATGTTGCCAAGACTCATGTCAGGTATGTTAAGAACTTCTCCTGGCTCATAACTCCCTTGAAAGAATTCAGTCTATAGTATTTGTTGTCAATGATAGGATTTTTCAGCCCCAGAGCTGACTCAAACTACACTCCAAGGAACAACATTGGAAAAGTGCTATTTCAACATTGTTTTTTTAGTGGACTCCTGTCTTGAAAAAAATAAATGTATTGTTTTGTTTTCCATCTTAATGAAAGAAAAGCTGTGTTTTGATAAGTGCACAAATTGAAGTAAAATGTAAGCAAGGAGTTAAATGTAATATCTTGTGGCATATGCTGGAGTTTCCAAGTGGGCTGAAATCAAACTTAAATTTAGTCACTAGCATACACATTTGAAGAGGTTGAAATGAATAAGTTCTTTCCTTATTAAATCTCACTAATATTTCTCCAATATTTATATACATGATATTAAAATTGTGGCCTCTGTCATGATTATAGGGACCAGAGCTATATTGGGTGGAAAGGCTGGATCATAAATGATCTGGAGGATGGTGTGGATTGCACTCTCAGCAAATTTGCGGATGATACTAAACTGGGAGGAGTGGTAGATACGCTGGAGGGGAGGGATAGGATACAGAAGGACCTAGACAAATTGGAGGATTGGGCCAAAAGAAATCTAATGAGGTTCAATAAGGATAAATGCAGGGTCCTGCACTTAGGATGGAAGAATCCAATGCACCGCTACAGACTAGGGACCGAATGGCTCGGCAGCAGTTCTGCGGAAAAGGACCTAGGGGTGACAGTGGACGAGAAGCTGGATATGAGTCAGCAGTGTGCCCTTGTTGCCAAGAAGGCCAATGGCATTTTGGGTTGTATAAGTAGGGGCATAGCGAGCAGATCGAGGGACGTGATCGTTCCCCTCTATTCGACACTGGTGAGGCCTCATCTGGAGTACTGTGTCCAGTTTTGGGCCCCACACTACAGGAAGGATGTGGATAAATTGGAAAGAGTACAACGAAGGGCAACAAAAATGATTAGGGGTCTAGAGCACATGACTTATGAGGAGAGGCTGAGGGAGCTGGGATTGTTTAGTCTGCAGAAGAGAAGAATGAGGGGGGATTTGATAGCTGCTTTCAACTACCTGAAAGGGGGTTTCAAAGAGGATGGCTCTAGACTGTTCTCAATGGTAGCAGATGACAGAACGAGGAGTAATGGTCTCAAGTTGCAATGGGGGAGGTTTAGATTGGATATTAGGAAAAACTTTTTCACTAAGAGGGTGGTGAAACACTGGAATGCGTTACCTAGGGAGGTGGTAGAATCTCCTTCCTTAGAGGTTTTTAAGGTCAGGCTTGACAAAGCCCTGGCTGGGATGATTTAACTGGGACTTGGTCCTGCTTTGAGCAGGAGGTTGGACTAGATGACCTTCTGGGGTCCCTTCCAACCCTGATATTCTATGATTCTATGATTCTATGAAAGTAGAGTAGGTTCCCAGGGCTGGTAGAAATAGTAGGAGATATTAAACTTATAGGAGCAGGTGTGGGCCAAAACATTGGTCCTAACCTAGTTATGTCCCTAAGTCCATATTTTGGGACTTAAATAAGTGACCTGATTTTTTTAAGAGGTTATGAATGTTGATAGCTCCCCTTGTGTTTATATTGTACTGTGGGTGCTAAGCACACCTGAAAAATCACGCCTTTATTTAAACAGAGATTTAGAGGCCTAACTTTAAACATCCAGGTTTAGGAAGGCTTTAATGCCTCTGAGGAGAGTGGGGGCCATCAATAGTTACTACATGAATGTGGAATGGACTCCCTTCAGCACTGTCCCACAGCTGTAAGTGGGTACATTGGTGGGATGGAGCTATAGCTCCCTATATAGCTATATTATTATTTATATTGCAGCAACACCTAGAAGCTTCAGTCATGGACCAGGACCCCTTTGTGCTAGATGCAGTCCAAGCACAGAACAAAAAAGACAGTCCCTGCCCCAAAGAGCTTGCAACCTAAGTATTAGATTAGATCAGAGGTGGGCAAACTACGGCCTGCGGGCAACATCCGACCCGCGGGACCATCCTGCCGGCCTCTGAGCTCCTAGCCCGGGAGACTAGCCTCTGGCTTCCCCCCCCCCGTTTCCCCTCCTCCGCAGCCTCAGCTCACTGCTTCGCTGGCGCAATGCTCTGGGCAGTGGAGCAGTGAGCTCCTGGGGCAGCGCAGCTGCAGAGCCCGGCCTGACCCAGTGCTCTGTGCTGCGCAGCACGGCTAAGGAGGCATGGTAAGGAGGCAGGGAGTGGGGGCGGGTTGGATAGAGGGCAAGGGAGTTTGGGGGTGGTGGTCAGGGGTGTGGATAGAGGTCAGGGCAGTCAGAGAGCAGGGAACAGGATGGTTGAATGGGAGCAGGGGACCCACTGGAGCAGTCAGGAAGGAGAGGAGGGGTTGGATGGGGCAGTCAGGGGCAGGGGGTCCGGCGGCGGTCAGGGGACAGGAAAAAGGGGTGGTTGGATGTGGCAGGGGTCCCAGGGGGGGTTGTCAGGAAGGAGGGGGGTTGGATGGGGCGGGGGGCCTTCAGGGGACAGGGAGGGGTGGGTGGGGCAGGAGTCCTGGGGGGGCCATCAGGGGGCAAGAAGCAGGGGGGGTCAGATAGGGGGTGGAGGGCCGGGCCATGCCTGGCTGTTTGGGAAGGCACAGCCTCCCCTAAACGGCCCTCCATACAATTTCAGAAACCCAATGCGGCCCTCAGGCCAAAAAGTTTGTCTGCCCCTGGACTAGATACAGATGTGGGAACACTAGGAAACAATGAGACCACACTGGCAAGCATGACAGGCAATGGTATCAGTACATCAGTGCCCCCTCTACCAACTAGGCTTTCCCCTCTTAGGCCATTCTCCCCATCTTATGCTTTGGGAGTGAAATTCCTCCCTGCTCAGCAAGCCAGCACATAGTCTTGTGTAGGAGTTCTCACAAAAAAATTTTTGGCTTCAAAGTGCAGCCACCAACTTTGCTGGTGGCCACTCTGACAAATTTTTCCTCAAATACCTAATTAACTATAGGAAAAATAAATAAATATGCACATACACTATGTCCAAATCACTGTAATTTATTGACTCTTTTTGCAGACTCAATAATAAAAATAATGTAATTATCTCTATTTTTTACTGGCCCAAAACAGAATAGAAACACAAATAAGGTGTTCTGCAGGTTCTTGTCTCTTGTGTTATAGTTTCTTTTGCTTTTTTGTTTGCTTTTTTAAAAAGACTTGCTAGCTAGTAAGTCTGCTTGCTGTGAAAAGGGATATTAACAAACATACAAATATCACTTTTCACAGCAGCAGACTTACTCAGTCCTGGCAAGCCGGGGGACAAATTAAGACTTGAATGGGGAGATCGGTAGGTGGTAAGTGGGGCGGCGGGGGGAAGAGGGGGACATGATGGGTCAGCAGAGGCAATGGGGCCAAGGCAAGGAGGGGATGAGCCCTGCAGCTGGGGGTTGGAGCCTGGTGTCCAGAGCTTGCTGCCGCCACCCCAGGGCTGGAACCTGACCCTACCGTCCCCAGGAAGGTGGGGAACTCACTAGCTGCCTGCTCCTCCAGTATTTGTCTCTCCAGAGGGGGACAGGGTCCAACCCCTGCTGGTGGCCCTGTGGGATGGAACCACTGCTTTGCCCCCTCCCATCGCTACCCAGGAGGCTGTGGCCACAAGAAAAGCCCATGGTGGGCACATTTGAGAAACGCTGATCTAGTGGATAAAACATGGGAACAGGGCTCCAGAGCTTGAATGTTTTAGTCTTAGCACTGTCCTTGGTTTGCTGGGTGACCTTGGGCAAGTCCCTTCATCTCTCTGTGTGCCAGTTTCCCCATGTGTAAAATAAATAAATGGGAATAATGACTATTTCTGTAAAGCTCTTTGAGATCTACAGATGAAAAGTGATACATAAGAGCTAGGTATATTATTACTTTAGTCTTTGAAATAGGACTTAAGTAGTATTTAAATAATGAACAAGCCTTGTGACGAATTCTATTCTGAAAGTGCAACCATCCAGATTAGAGCTACTGGCTGTGCAGCTTCTGTGAAGGGAGGGTTCCTTGCATCCTCTCCTCTTGTAAGTTGTTGTTGACCCAGATACATGGATGGAGAATTTTTCCATTTAATAGAAGAGCATAATATCAAATAGCTGCAAATTCCATTTTACTCTTGATTTTCTTATGTTCTATAGTTAAAGACCGGTGTTAAATACTGGTTACAGATGTATTTCCTACTCATTTAACTGTAAAATGAATGAAGACACCAGATGTGGTCATTATGATCCTGCAAAGTGCAAAATACCCTTAACACCCACTGACTGAGTAGTGCTGAAGATGCTCCACAGCCTTCTCCAAGCAGTTAGATTTGTAATGCAGCTGCTGAGGTGGAGAGGGGAAGCAGGAGGCTACCATCATAACTACCGGTAGATATTTTTTTTAATAGGATGACTTCAGATTCTGTAAGTAGTCGATGTATTAGTTAAATATCAAGTGCTAACATAGAAACTCTAGTTAGCTAGCCAAAATAATGACAATAAATTAGAACCTTCCTTTCTGAGATGCAGAAAAGGACCCAGCATGATGACAAATGTGTAGTCAGGGGGCATGTTCACTAGTAGACTTCTGAGGCAAAAGGTCACAACACTTCTATTATTTGGTAGCGGATCTTAATTAATACAAAACAGCTACTAACTTAGCAGCACAGATGCATGATACTGTAATTTGGCATGACAGAGGTTTATAAGACAGCAGAAAAATTAAAGCTGTGCCTTTTACCCATAATAGTTAACTCAGATTGTGACATAACATTCCCAAAAGGATCCTAGTTACAGCTTTATGAACTCAGGAATCTCTATATGGTAAACCAATTAGGAACCAATTCTGTGAGGTGCTCAGCAGCTTCAACTCTCCTTGAAATCAGATTCTCAGGAGTAGATCTGGTCAGGTGTTTTTTAACAAAATATAGTTCATCAAAAATGCTAATTCCTCACACTGAAACTGTTCACCAGATGTAGTGTGAAGACATAAACACAAAGAGCCATACTTTAAGCAGTAACCTTCTGACTAAGCGATTCCTACATTTATGAAACTCCCTTCTGTTACACATCCTGGTCCTCTCTGGTACCTATGGAGTACCAGGAACTCTATAACCACTCCATATCTCCAAATATAAGCTTAAAACTTGGATTGTAAACCAATGTATATACACACAATTCAGAATAAACTTCAAATTCCTTAAAACTATGCTATGCCCTCCCATCAGTTGTATTTAAATAGTCCTTAGCAATATTCTAAAGTTCAAGTCTTTTGAGGAGGTCTGATCAGTCTTCCAGACGACGTTCTCACATCTGTTGACTTTACATGTGGAGTTTTCTGTGGACGGGGCTCACTTTCTGTCAAAGTGCACCTGCAGGTCCCAGATCATCTTCGCTGTTTTGGGAAATATTGAAGATGAATCTGATTCCTCCAGAGAACTCCTTTTAGAGTCTCCACTAGGTAGGATCAGGGAGTCTCTGCTGAGTTCCAAAAATCTGGGAACTTCTGATCCACACTTCATTCCCTAGTCTTAGCTCAGTTAGTGTTTTTGTTCTGTACCTAACAGTGGAATTTTCTTGCTGCTGTATTTTTATTTCAGCATCCTGTGTTTGAAATTCTTTCAGGATGACCCACTTAGTTTTAAGCTGTTTTGGTGCCACAGATAAAGACATCCTTAATGGTCTTCTCATGAGAAGTTCTGCTGGAGACAGTCCAAATGCAAGCAGTATTCACCAACATGCTAGGAGTTCTTTATGTATATTTCTAGTGACTTTTGCAGGAGTCTTTTCTCTACCTCGCCATTTCTCTGGGGGCAATGTGGAATACTAGTACAATGTTCAAAATCAAAGTCCCGTGCAAATGCAAAGAATGTTTCAGCAGTAACTTGAGGCCCTTTATCTGATGTGAGGACTTCAAGAGCTCCATGTCTTGGAAATTCTGACTTTTGTTTCTGTGCCAGTGAAGTCTGTCTAACTATAGTCAAGTAAATATATAGAAAGAAGTAATCAACTGCAATCACGTATGTGTGTCCTTTCCAGAAAAACAAATCAATTGCTACCTGCTGCCAAGGTCTGTCAGGTGGCTTTGTAGAGAGTAATGGTTCTGACAATGGTGGGGGGGTTGGTTATTTTTTTCCCTTATTACATAACCTGCATCCTTCTACTAAGGCCTGAATTTGCCTACTCAGATCAGGGCACCATTCAGATTGTTGTGTTTATGCCCTGCACTTGTGTATACCTTGGCATGCCTCATGGATTTTGGAGAGCTTCTTTTTCTGAAATACCATTGGGATAAGAATCTGCTGTCCTTTCTGAAGCAGGTGAAGGTCATTTCAGTCCTACCAATATGGTATTAGATCTGTTGGAAGCTGATTCCTTTAACCCCTCCCTCTTTGGCAGAGTTGAGTCCATTTTTTGCAAGTTTCATCCTTTAGTTGTTCATTTCTAATTTGCTGAAATCAGCTCGCAGGTGCTGGAATTGCTGCCAAAACAAGATCAATGCAGAATTTGACATCTCTTTCTAAATTCTCTTCTCCTTTCATTGGTGGCTACTTAATTGGGGCTCTAGACAGAGTGTCTGCTGCTATGACTGAGCACACACCAGGGAAAGCAATGTAAGAAAATTGCATCAGCCATAGTAGAAATCTTTGTAACCTAAGTGGAAGGTCATCCGTTGGTTTTGAACCTTATAATGCTGCTATGGGCTTGTGGTCTATTTATTTGTTAAAATCCAAGCTGAACAGATAAGCACTGAGCTGTTCAGAGGCCCAAGAGACTACTAGATCTTCCTTTTCCATTTGAGCATACCTGTGCTTAGTATATGAGACTTCTTGATTTGAATCCGACATGTCTCTGGTCTCCTTCTTGTCGCTTTTGTGTGAGCAATGCTCCTAAACCAGATGAGGATACATCCAATGTTACCACTGAATAGTTTCCCGAGTATTATGCCAAAACAGTTAGCAGGGTCGGATTAACTCGCCTGAGGGTTTGGGGCTGTTAGATTTTGTGGGGCCCCTATATACAAGTCTTTTTCCTAATTTAAAACAAAATTATCACAATTATGGCATTGAGGCTATTAACACTATACTACACTTGCCAGTTATCTTTTGTGGGGTACAATGCTGACTTCCCACTTGTCAGGGAGTTCCAGCCAGCCCTCCTACTCTGGGGTCTGACAGGTGTCTGGTTTTAGTCATTCTCAGAGCATGCTTTGGATCATGTTCCACTAACAAGATAGGTTTTCCCCCACCTAATTTGAGAATCTCACTCCTTGGTCTTTGGTGCTTTGGCTTGAGTTAGGGCTAGTTGACTGTGGGGCATAGGTGTCTTCAATAATGCTGACAATCAGAAATTTAGGCACCTAGTGGACATAGATGCCTATGGGATTAGGCAGAAGCTGAGCAGCGTTTTGAAAATGTCCGTGGCACTTAAATGGTGGACTTACCTGCCTAGATAGCTGAGAGACAAGGTGAAAGCTTGTCTCTCTCACCAACAGAAGTTGGTTCAATAAAAGATATTACCTCACCCACCTTGTCTCTCTAATATCCTGGACCCATATGGCTACAATTACATTGTATATCTAAACACCTTTGAAGACTGGGCTATGCCCATAGACTAAAATACTTAGATTTAAAATTGAATTCATTTATGTTTCTACTTTATTTTTTCCCAAAAAAAGTTCCCTTATTTTTATTTAATTTCTTTCTCTCTGCAATGCTGGTTAATGCAGCATTAATTATCTGGAATCACCTCTGAATTCAGCCTACTGTCCTTTTAATGTTTCATTCAGTAGGAGAGAAAGACCTATATTGTTGGAATGTAATATCACTGGCTTTATAGATATCCTGTTCTTCTCACAAAGTGCTCCTTTGTTAGTCATTTTACGTAGTATTTAACATATTGTAGCAATAGCCAGCACAATATTATCAAGAAACTATCATCTCTCCCTGACTGGCCATAGAACTAAAATTAAATATACTGGCCCCAGTGAATGAATTTAAAAGTCTCCTCTGGGTGGACCTTAATCCATGCTTCACTCACAGAATCATAGAAGATTAGGATTGGAAGAGACCTCAGGAAGTCATCTAGTCCAACCCCCTGCTCAAAGCAGGACCAACACCAACTAAATCATCCCAGCCAGGGCTTCGTCAAGCTGGGCCTTAAAAACCTCTAAGGATGGAGATTCCAACACCTCCCTAAGTAACCCATTTCAGTGCTTCACCACTCTCCCAGTGAAACAGTTTTTCCTAATATCCAACCTAGACCTCCCGCACTGCAACACGAGACCCTTGCTCCTTGTTCTGTCATCTGCCACCACTCAGAACAGCCTAGCTCCATCCTCTTTGGAACCCCCTCCAGGTAGTTGAAGGCTGCTACCCCCCCCCCCACACGCACTCTTCTGCAGACTAAATAAACCCAGTTCCTTCAGCCTCTCTTCATAAGTCATGTGCCCCAGCCCCATAATCATTTCATTGCTCTCCACTGGACTCTCTCCAATTTGTCCACATCCTTTCTGTAGTGGGGGGCCCAAAACTGGATGCAGTACTTCAGATGTGGCCTTACCAGCGCTGAATAGAGGGAAATAATCACTTCCCTTGATCTGTTGGCAGTGCTCCTACTAATGCAGCCCAATATGCCATTAGCCTTCTTGGCAACAAGGGCATATTCTTGACTCATAAGAATATGCTGAGCCTGAATCTGTGCTTAATCCACCCTTTCTCTTTTAATCTCTGACATTCCAAACTCAGTTTATTCACTCTTGTACATGTGGCCTGGAGAAAGCTTTTTCACCAGAGTTAAAATCTCTGACAAACAACCCCCTGCACCTATAAAATCCTTTTAGTGAAACTCAGCTTCACATAGAAGAGTTATAATAAGGGGCTTTCTGAATGGTACCTTCCTAATAATGATTTTGTAACAATTTTATTTTGGTACTAGTGACTATGAGAAACACTGTTGTCTTTTCTAGCACATTTACAGCCCCCCCCTTGTAGATTTATAAGAGGGTGATTGACGATTATGCTAGGCTGAAACATGATATAGAGCAGTGGTCTCCAAACTTTTTGGCTCGCGCACCCTCAGGGTGACCTGCCACAGGCGCGCCGCCAATGGAAGAAGACCAGAAGACCTGATGCAGGCGTGCCGCTGGATGAAAACACCAGCCATGCAGAGCTGGTGTTGCCGAAGAAAAAAATGGCGGAGTGCCATCCAGCACTACTGCCACACATCCCCTGGGATCATCTCGCGCACTCCCTGGGGTGCGTGCACCCCAGTTTGGAGACCACTGATATAGAGGTGCAAGCCTGGAAACGATTTTTTCAAAACAGATTTTTATATATAGGAATGAGTTAATTTGTCTTAGAGGCTTATTTGTGGTATTATAACTAGAACTAGAGATGAACTCTAACAAGATCTAAACTTTGCAGTTAGCTCTTTGTACTTATAGATACAATGGACCACATCTAAACCTAATATCCAAACTATGGAAATCTGGATCTGAACTTTCTGTTCCAGACCTCTCTCTGCTCAAAAGAAATGTTATATTTAAAGATAATTCACAGGCTTTCAGTTCAGCATGTGATTGTGAATCTTAAATCTTGTTTTGTTTTTGTTTTTTGGATTTTTTTTAAATAGTTGGTTTATTTACATTTGTTGTCTGGCTGGAATGCACATGCAGCAGGCTAGGAAAAATCCTATTGCCCAGCACCCATATCTGGAAAAGTGACGTCTACTGATTGATGGCCTGCTGGATTTATTGCTGACTTGCAGTTAAAATGCCTGAGTGCATTGACTGACTGGTGTGCCCACCCTGAAGCTGGCAATGAATGCTGGCCTCTCCACTAAAGCTTTCTTATGAATACCATTATGTCTATGCTGCAGCTGGGAGCAAGTCCCCCAGCATGGATAGACAGATTCACGCTAGCGCATTAAATATAGCAATGTGGACATTTTGGCTCACGCTCTCAAGTCCACCTGACCCCCAGGCTTCAGAACCTGATTTCCAGACTGAGCTGGAATGTGCACATTGCTATGTTTAGCATGCTAGCTAAAGACCTGCTAGCTAGATCTACCTTAAAGGGCAGAAGAAATGGATGATTTTATCTCTTGCCTAGCTATTTTACTAAATCCTTCCACAGGTTCTGTTCAGCCAGTCATATCCCGTACAAAGAAAGTGAGCATGTCCAGTCCCCAAAGTACAGAATGGAGAGCAGTTGTTTGTTGCCTTGTAAAATGCCATTGGAAGCCAGGAATCAGTTTTTGTTTTCAGTTCCAGGTTAGATATGCTAGTCACTCAATGCACCCAATGCTTTAAAAGTCATATCAGGTTTATCCTTAAGGAATAAAATCTCTACACAAAATATATAGCTAATATTCTTCCACTTTGAGATCACTTTGACACTGGGCCTTTCCAGACTGTTAGGAGCAATTTCCTACTTTCTTTGTTGGCACCATAGACCTCTCTTTGTGATCCTCTCCATAGTATCAGTTTTGCTTTCAATATCTCTCTCCCTTAATGCATACTCACTCTTGGGAGTTCCTGTCACAACACACCCCAGGGTTGTGTCTGAGTAAAGGTATTGTACCCAAGCAAATATTGAAATGATAATGGCTTGCTCCTAGAGCTGGCTGAAAGTTTTCCACCAAATATTTCTCAGCAGAAAATGGCCTTTGTTTTGTAAACATTTTCCTTTCAGTGAAAATTTTCCATTTTTTTCAGAAACACTAAAGAAACTCCAATTTTTTGTTCTTTGTTGGTTGGTGTTTTTTGAAAGCCAAAAATTGAATTTTGTTTTTAAATCAATACAAAAATTCAGTTTTCAGGTAGTTTTGTTTTGCTTGTTTGTTGCATGAAATCATTTTAAGAATGAAATTATTTTGAAATTTCCCACAGAAAAAACTATCACCAACAAAAAACCTTAAATTTTATGACTAGCTCTACTTGCTTCATCTTTTCTCTTCACCTGTAGTTCAGATGATGAGTAGTTGGGGAGAGTCAGGGCAAGATTAGTGCTTTATATTTTTTTCTATATACAATTAAAACAATTGAGTTAGTTCAAAGAAATGACCTAGGACTGAAATGTTTTGGTCTAACATTTAATTTCATGGCCTATGATGTGTAGGACATAAGACTAGATTATCTTTTCTGGCCTTAAACTATGAAACATGAACCACAGAGATTATTTCTTGAGACTATTAATAAGATTGTATTTCTATTGATTATATTAATAGACTAACTTCTCCCCATCTGTCTCTCAAGTACATCTGGAATACTGAACATGTTGACTGAAAGTCCATTGGCAAACTGTAGTGGGTTGAGGGTGTAATATCTTCCAGTGATGACAACAACCCAACCTCTGCCTCCATCTGAAAAGAACACATGCCATTTTCTCACTCTGGGCAAGTAGCAAGTCAGAAGAGAAGGAGAAAATGTATAGGTTAATGGTGGGCCACTTCAAGAATAATTTAAGTTGCTTAATTATCCATAGAAACCTGATGACCAACACTCATGGGCCAAATGATCAATTCCCTTCTCAAAATCCATTCTTACATACCTTTCAATCAAGCCTCCTGCTAAATTCCTACCATCCCTCAAACGCCTGCCAGCTCCCAATATATAGCATACATTGGCCTACTAAATAATAACATCTGAACTTTTCTGGAGTCTGTGGGCTAATTAATTCACCACTTAGCCAGATATTCTTTCTAAAATGAACATAATTCTATGGCATTGAAAAATTGGTACATTTTTCTCATGGCACATATTTTATTCTTCTACAATTTTGTAGTAAAATTTTCCCCAGTTGCCAGCTCCCAAAAATGATTGGGATGTTCATATTTTCTTGTTGGGTAGCCAACTTTGAGATCAGAGTTGTATGGGCGCAAGTCACCTAAAAGAAACAAACTTTTTTTTCCCTAGCCTCAGAAGTAGTAATTTTTCACATCATAGCAAATTCATGTCATTGTTCCTATTGTGAAATATGTGTGGAACCACAAGGAAACTCTCCTCTGAACTTTCCCTGGTTGCTTGATGGGTGTTTTCAGTGTAACTATCTCTGCACTCTGGCCAACAGTTGTTCCGAAGAGCTGCCAGCTAGGAGTCTTCTTATACCCTGTGGCCCATTCACTCTCTTCCAGTCTGTCAATCAACCGTTGAGGAACACTCTCCCTTAGTCCCTGTTGGAACATTGAGGTGAAGCATTAACAGTGCTTCACAAAGATTGTATTCTGGAGTCTGGCAATTGGATTAGACAGAGTCATGATCTTTTCCCCTGGATAGCAGGTGGGACTAAGCAGCAATATGTCTTGCACAGCAATCTGTCCCAGGATTTCTCTCAAGAGCACACATTTATATATTCCTTCCATAGATTCCTAGATTTTACAGCCAGAAGGCATTAGTGTGATCATTTAGTCTGACCCTCTCCATATCACAGGCTATAGACCTTCACCTAATAATTCTGGCATTGATACCAACAACTTGTTGTTGAACTAGGACACATCTTTTAAACTAAACATCGTAATTTAAGGAGTGAGCTGCAAACGCCTGTCCAGCAACCAGGGGAGTGTCAGGAGAGAAGTCTCCTAGTGACTCCACACATACTTCACGGCAGTGTTCCCGCTCATTTTTTTACGTCCATATGTGGAATTAAATTTTTTGATGTGCACCAATATGGAGGTGATGTGTGGTGGGGGTGAGGCCGAGGGCTTTGGAGTGTGGGAGGGGGCTCAGGGCTTGGGAAGAGGATTGGAGTGTGGGGCGGGGGTGGAAAGAGGATTCCAGCTGTGAGTGAAGGCTCTGGGGTTGGGGCCAGGGATGAGGGGTTTGGAATGCAGGAGGGGCTCAGGGCTGGGGCAGGGGATTGAGGTGCAGGGAGGGTGAGCACTCTGATTGGGGGTGCAGGCTGTGGGGTGGGGCCAGGAATGAGGAGTTTGGGGTGCAGGCTGTCCCAAGGCTGCGGTCGGGAGAGAGGACTCCCCCAACCCTCTCTCACCGCAGCACCTTGGGCCTGGAGGAGAGGAGCTTCTCCCCAGATGCGGCAGCTCCGGCGGGGTGGGGTGGGGCCGGGCCGGGCCGGGCCGGGCCAGGCCAGGGAAGGGGTGCCTCTCCATGACCACAGCAGCTCTGGCGTTGCTTGGCTGGGCTGGGCTGGGCCAGGGGAGGGGCACCTCTCCTCGCCTGGGCAGCCCTTGAAAGCCTGTTGTGTGACCTCATGCCTTAGAGGGTACTTAGCTTCATGGTATGGATGAGGACACTTAAATTCCTGGTAAGTTGTTCCAGTGGTTAATTACCACCACTGTTCTACTTTGGAGTTTTCTTACTTCAACTTCCAGACACTGGATCTTGTTAAACATTTGTCTCTAGAATTAAAAAGAGCCCTAAAGTACCAAATATGGTCTCCTTATGGAGGTACTCGTAAGTCACAAACATATAGCCTTTTAACTTTTCATCTTTGACATTTTCTGTATGAAATCAAATTGTATTATAATATGTATAGCCATTTTCATCCTTGAGATAAAGTGGACGAAGTAGATAGATACTATTACTGGACATATATACATAAGCTTTCAAGCCAAATTATTTTTTCTTCCATGTACTGGCAAATGTTTGAGTTATGTTTTGTACATTGCACCATATACTGTTTTCCTTTTAATTAGTTTTCAGTACCTGAATAAGGCTCATTTGGGGACCCAAAACTTTTATTCCCCTTTCCCCATAATTTTCTTTTTATATAAAAGACTTGCTTTGTTACTCTGTCATGAATTAGGAAACGCTTTTGAATGCTGGCTTACTAAAATGTATTTAAATTGAATCCCTGTTAATTGCTCATATCTTCTCATCATGAGTATTTTCTTGGTATTGAATGTTATAATTTGTTGTTTTATCCCTTGGCCAGTAATGTTGCTATTGTTCCATCGAACTTGATATATAAGACTGTCATATAAGACTGTGTCAATTTGACTAAAAAATCTGAAAAATGTAGGCTGCACTTTTTTTCCTTAGGGGTCCTGTGAATATTGGGTTTTTGTTTAATTGTTATTTAAGTGTTCCTGAGCTAGATAGTATCTTTTTCTTCTGTAATGCGAGTGGGCATGTATCTACAATATTTACTCCTGGGCGAATTCTGCACCAAAAAAATCCAAAACTCTGTGCTAAAAAACCCCAAATTCTGCAAAATTCTCCATACTTTGTCAAAATAATGCAATATAATCACAGCAGTTTCACCGATTTTGATCATTTAATTTAAACTACCATGGGGGGGGGAGGGGGGAATCACAACAGTTCTTCATTTCCTAGACCCATGGAAGTTAAGTTACAAATACTTGGTAAGCAATACCATGCATTCCAGTTATAAGCCTGGATTTTCATTTAAGTGACATTACTTTTATTTTGGTGTTTGATGTTCTGCAAAGTAGAATGTTGCCTTAAATTGCTCAGACTTTTACACATGAAAGTCATACAGTTTTGCAAATCATTGTCCAGCATTTTTTTTAAATGGATAAGTAAAATAGATCAGGAGCTGTAATCTAACCCCATTGTGCCTCCCTGGTACAGGGGAAAAAAAAAAGGGGGGGGGGGAGAAAGCACATAGACCTTCCTAGCTGAAGATTCTGTTACTGTCATTTACAATAAGGCTATTTTACACCACTCTGGCAAGGTAAGGGGAGCCTTAATTGACTAAGAATGGGAACAATTAACTAACAATGGGAACATTAACAGCCTGCCTGTTTAGTTGTTACATTTTTGCTCTGCCTCAGGGACAGAGCCTGCTTCACACAGTCCTATGCCTCCAAGCCCTGGATGCAACAACAGCAAATGAGAGGGACAGAGTTCAGAGTAGCAGCCGTGTTAGTCCGTATTCAGAGGAGAGATCTCTCCTCTGTTTTTTCCACCAAATGCATCCGATGAAGTGAGCTGTAGCTCACGAAAGCTTATGCTCTAATAAATTTGTTAGTCTCTAAGGTGCCACAAGTACTCCTTTTCTTTTTGCGAGGGACAGAGTGAGTCTCTCACTTGTTCACACTCAGGCACACACCCAGCCCCACTCCCTTAACATCTCTCCACAGATACAGGCACGCACCTCCAGTCTCACTCCTCTTCCCCCCCCCGCCGATCTACTCTCTGCTGCCAGCTGCTCCCAGCAGACATGCCTGGTCTGTCTGGGAGGGGACACGTGTTCCCCACAGATTTCTTGGCGCCCCCATTTTTCTGCAGGGGAGCCAAGAAATCTGTGGAAGGTATGAATTCAGTGGCGCAGAATTCCCCCAGGAGTAAATATTTCCCCGAAGGCACAGAAGGGGAGGATGAAGGGCCTTTGAAAATGTACATTGCAGTTCCTGGTCATTATTGGCCAGATTTCCAAAAGTGCTGAGCACCCAGAAGTTCCATAGATATTTGATCTGAAATGTGTCTTTCCAGTTCAGAAGGCACACTCCTTAGGGCAGGGATTGTTTTCCTCAGTGTTTTGTTCAGTACTTTCTTCAACTTTCTTGGCCTTGTCCTGTTGGCCAGAGTCAATGGTGCAGACCCATAAAGCACGTGTGATCAGCTTTAAAAAAAAATTATTATTTTTAAATTGGCTGGCGGGGCCTGACGTACATAATATTGAAACTGGGGTTTTACTTCCATTAGAATAACTGCCTGCCATGGTTGACAAGCCCCATCTGCCTGGTAGAGGCACAGAGAGGTGAAATAACTTGCTAGGAATAGAATCCAGGTCACCTGAGTTCCATTCTTGCATGCACTTGACTGTACCATGCTGCCTCCCCACTCACTTTGTTCAACTAGCAAATACAAATTTTATTTTAGAGCATCATCATTAGGCTGTAAATTAGTCTGATCACTTCCTCAGTGGGTAATTTTGAAAATAAAATTAATGAACCAAATTCTAACATTGGTCATATACATACTCATTGACTTTAATGAGAATTGTCTACATCACTAATGTTGCAGTCCTACAGACACTTGAGGCCTTGCTTTGGCATGCACCTATTGATTTCAGTGCGACTTTTTGTGTGCTTGAAGTTAAGCATGTGCTTAAATACTTCCAGGATCCAAGCCTTGTCTCATTATCATCATCATCATCGTGGCAGCCTGACAATGTTCAGAACTGTTTCCATGGTATTTGCATTGTATTCAGTG
Source organism: Dermochelys coriacea (assembly GCF_009764565.3). Lineage (NCBI taxonomy): Eukaryota > Metazoa > Chordata > Testudines > Dermochelyidae > Dermochelys > Dermochelys coriacea. Next base: position 312,653,431 of record NC_050068.2, on the reverse strand, counting down.
TTTGCGTTAAAGAAACAAATTGGTAAACGATTTGGGTACAAAAATATCCAGACACAAATGTTGCCTTTTTTTAAAAAAAGTCCATGACTTTTGCCTTTTCCGCTATATCACTCATGCTTTTTTAAAAGGAATTTTTTTTAAACATATTGGTAAAACAGTATAATTGAAATTAAAGATTTTTAAAGTCTCCTCAATCATGGACAGTGTTCCATTATTCAAATTTGGATATTATTCATAGACAGGAGGTCCAACTATTTAAATGGCATTTAACTCCCCAGGTATAACCACTCACATCTGGGATAAACCCTCCTCACTGTCCTACAGTTAAATTGCTGAAGTGATGGGGAATCTACAACCTTCCTAACATCTTTTGGGAGGCATTTCCACAATCTAATAAACTTCAATGCTAGGAAATTTATCCAGACTCTTAAACATTTTCATTACTTCAGTTTAATCCTATTGCCCTTAAATAATCTTTAAACTATTTCTGGTTTCAGAGTAGCAGCCGTGTTAGTCTGTATTCGCAAAAAGAAAAAGGAGTACTTGGGGCACCTTAGAGACTAACAAATTTACTCAATTAGTGAGCTGTAGCTCAAGAAAGCTTATGCTCAAATAAATTTGTTAGTCTCTAAGGTGCCACAAGTACTCCTTTTCTTTAAACTATTTCTGTTTCCTTTGTTCCAAAATCCAAATCTTGAACCCACTTTCAGGAGGTATATTTAGTGCTAAACACAGGGGGTAAATGGTATTTTCACTCACTGATAGCTCCAAGCTGTGAAATAGCTAAATATAGAAACTCTACACTAGGACTAACTGGAAAACAATCTTCCTTTTTAGTAAATAAATTGATGTTTCAATATTTGTTTCTGTTCCTCATTGGAACAAAAAAAAAAGAGACCTTTTGAATTTTTTTATGAGAAAAAACCACTCTCTCTCAATCTCTCCTGTTGGGGCTGTTAATAAATAATTAAATATTTATTGGGCCAGCAAGAAAGAGGCTACTTCAATTGCCTGGTGGTCAGGACTCTCACTTGGGTTATTGGAGACCCAGGCTCAAGTTCCCACTCTGACTCATTCATTTGGTTATTCTGGAATGAGTCTCTCAATTCCCTCATGGAGCTGAGAAATCAATACATTTTTGTGAAAAGTTTTGTTGGACAAATTGGCATTCAGCAACAAAATGTTGTCAAAATTCCTGATCAGCTCTACTCTGCAATCCTCTGAACACTGAAGAGAGCTATGATGAGTCACTGGACAGACTAGTTTGTATTAATACTATGAATATTTGTGGAATGTGGCTACATGGGTCCAAAGGTCTAATACATTTTAGTGAGTAAACAGACATACTTTCTCAATGGGGAAAACTGGCTCCCAGAGTGATCTGTTACTGATTAAACACTATGCCTGTCCCCTAAAAGACTAGAACAAACATTTGTTAAACACAAGGACTTGCTTCTTCTAGAAGAATGAAAGTCAACACAATGCACCATGAAGGGTAGGTGAGCAATGGATTCATGCATAGCTGTATTTTTCTCATGGATCTCAAACCCTTGATTCATTTCCTGTCCTCTGCAGTAGCTCACATTTGCACTTTCACTTGTTCTATCAACTGAATGAGAAATTCACTGACAGAGGGATCTCAGACCTGTTGATTACTCTGGCTGCTTTTTTATTAGAGCATAAGCTTTCGTGAGCTTTTTTTTCCCCCCCACCAAATGTATCCGATGAAGTGAGCTGTAGCTCACGAAAGCTTATGCTCTAATAAATTTGTTAGTCTCTAACAAAGTACTCCTTTTCTTTTTGCAAATACAGACTAACACAGCTACTACTCTGAAATCTGGCTGCTTTGTTCCCTTTCATGGGTTTTGTGCAGGGAGGAAATTTATGCCAGTGAATTTAATTACAAAACAACAAGTTACATTAATGGAATTGTAGAATTCAGTTATTGCTCTTCAGTAGCATTCTCTACCTAGAATTCTATTGAAAAGAGCATTCTTGTATAATCAATTAACGGTAATGTAAATTAGCAGTGGTAGTTTATGGAAAGCCCATCATAAACTTGGTGAACCGGACAACCTTTGTTACTTGAGGATAGGATATTTGAGTTGTTCACTCTTATTTAATAAGGCCATGTCTACACTACCCACTGGGGATTGATTTATCGCATCTAGTGTAGATGATATAAATCTATCCCTGATCGCTCTGCCGTCGACTCTGGAACTCCACCATGGCGAGACGTGGAGGCGGAAGTGGAGTTGACAAGGGAGCAGCGGCCATTGATCCCACGCCACGAAGTGATTCTAAGTCAATCTAAGATATGTTGACTTCAGCTAGGCTAATCTTGTAGCTGAAGTTGCGCATCTTAGATAGACCCCCTCACACCCAGTGTAGACCAGGCCTGAGTGTGATACTGAATTGTTTCTCTAGAGTCTTTTTAGGGACCTGTGCGTGGAGGAAGAAACTATTTTTAAAATTTATCAGTTGGTGGCTGAAAGATGCCTTGCATTTCAATCACATGCACCCCTTATTAGTTTTCATCAAGGTAAAAATGATATGTAATAGACAATATTTGTATCACTTGCTTTCCGATATAGACAGAATGGAAGTTCTAAAGTTAAACTACAAAGCTTCTCAAGTGTCTTACATCCTATTTTGTATAGTCCACTGTAGTTTCAGTCTCCATAATTTCGCTATCATTAAATGATGAAGTTCTTACTTTGAAGAGGCTGACTGGAAAACTCATTTAATAATGAGTAGTTGAATGTTGAGTATTAAGGACACCTGATAAGGACAGTCTCTTACTACAAAAGTACTCTTGATAGGATTTCTATAATTTGCATTGATTTGAGGATTCTAGTGCTAGAGTAGTGTATCACTGCTGTGTCAAACAAAAACAGATGTGATGAGTCAATACATGCTTTCACCATTCTAGCTACATCTAAAGCTTTAATAAGATGGGGAAAAAAGTGTGCTGTTCTTTCAGCAGGGTGCCTATATGCAAAAAGGACTAGAGGATCAGCTTTCTTAAAGGATTTCTTTAAGAAATTTTATCTTGGCTACTGCTAGGATGTATTATTAATGTGTTGTGAAATGTCCTTATCTCTAAATTATCTTGTTTGCTAAAGAATTTCAACTGTAAGTTGTGTTGATCTTTATATATGTCCCATTTAAGATCATGTCCAAATTACTTTGGATATTCATTCATTAGCTGTTGTATTACCTTATCAACGGGAGGAGGAATAATTTGTCTGGTGTTTATTTGTAGCAGTAATGAGTACTGTAACTTTGGGGTTTAATATAGGTGCACACCAGCGTGATTATATCTTTGTGTTTCCTTTCACATGGAGAAAGCTTGATAGAAGATAAATACATGGCAGAAATACATAGCATTCTGCACCCATTATCTCCTTAGATTTTCCAGTGAGATTACATGGAAATAAGGACAGGAACAATACTGAGAAACAGATAATTTGTAGCCAGAGACCAATCAAAAGATGAAAGGGCCCCAGCGGCAAGGTCCAGGATCAGAACCCTGGTGAGAAGCCCAGCACTGGGAACAAGAAGCATGCTGGGAGCCCGTCCAAGGTGCTGTCCTCGGACTCTGCTTTGGAGATTCCATTTTTCAGATCAACTGTTGGCTATTGAAGTCTCATTCCTTCCCCTTCTGGCTGCTGTAAGAAAGGAGTGGTGGCAGAGAGGGTTTGGTACTGTGCTCTCCACTTACATAGCCACTCTTGTTGGGGGGCTGCTCCACTGCTCTGCTGGGATGACCCTGGAGGAAGCCAGATCCACCAGGCTTTTGCCACCAGCATGGCAAAAACTAGGCAGAGCTGACCTGAGAACTGGTTCCAATATCTTTACCTGAACAGATTAATTATACAGCTCAAGTATAACTATGGCTTGAAGTTCTCGGCCACTTAGTGATAGCACCTTGGGTGCCATCTTTTGGAAGGCAGATTGCTATAGAAGAACTTGAACATCCTACCTATAAGAAAACATACCAGACATCAAGAAACACAAGACTTATGTCCATTGAAGAAATCATTAGAAGACACATTGCGGGGAGCCCAACAATAACCAAGTGCTCTTTGTGGAAAAAAAAAATATCCCCTACACTGCTAGATTTAGAGGGGCCACTTTTTATAGTCAAAGCTGCCAAAATCCCATTAGGGGAGTAGGATGGTGAAGGTCACTGTATATCCACATTAGATATGCAGAAAAAAAAATCCTGTTGGCACTGGGAGGAACAGCTGCTAAAGACAGCAGAATATACAATAATTTTGAAGGCACATCAACCTGCTCCACTGACTGTAAAGTGGAGATATTTTTTTTTATGCCCACACCTTAATTGCCCGATTAAGCCACAAAGAACAGACCACTGTTCAGAAAGATCTGGCCATTTCATTCTCCATCCTTGCCAGTTTCCTTATAATCTCTAAGGAAAACTATATTTGGGGGGTTACTCAGCTTCAGTTACATGCTTACTAGAAAAATATACAGAGCCAGAGCAAAGTTGCTGAATCAGAGAAGGATGAGGAGGAGGACTGCAATGGGTTAGAGTTGCCAAATGAGTCTAACTTCTACTTTTTTTTGAATCTGCACTTGTTTTTGTTCTTAGGGTATAATTAACCATTGTTATTCACTGCAGATTAATGTTGGTTGTAACCCTGCTAAGTTCTGTTAGATATCACTGTACCTACTAAAACATTGCATTACTGATGTTGTGATGTGCAGTAATAAAGTTATACATCTTTAAACTATTGCAGCATATGCTCCCAGATGCCAAGGGAATATTAAGTGAGCATTAACTTACAAATATTAGATCACTGGAAGTGCCTGCAAGTTAGTCTGACAGTGTCACTCCCTCTTGTCAAGTATCAGAAGGGTAACAGTGTTAGTCTGGATATGTAAAAGCGGCAAAGAGTCCTGTGGCACCTTATAGACTAACAGATGTATTGGAGCATAAGCTTTTGTGGGTGAATACCCACTTCGTCAGATGCATGTAGTGGAAATTTTCAGAGGCAGGTATAAATATGCAAGCAAAAATCAGGCTAGAGATAACGAGGTTAGTTCAATCAGGGAGGATGAGGCCTTCTTCTAGCAGTTGGTGTGAACACCAAGGGAGGAGAAACTGCTTTTGTAGTTGGCTAGCCATTTAGTCTGTTTAATCCTGAGCTGATGGTGTCAAATTTGCAAATGACCTGAAGCTCAGCAGTTTCTCTTTGAAGTCTGGTCCTGAAGTTTTTTTTTGCTGCAGGATAGCTACCTTTAAATCTGCTATTGTGTGTCCACAATGGGGAGGTTGAAGTGTTCTCCTACAGGTTTCTGTATATTTCCATTCCTAATATCTGATGTGTCCATTTATCCTTTTATGTAGGGACTGTCCAGTTTGGCCAATGTACATAGAAGGGTATTGCTGACAGACACATGGCATATATTACATTGGAGGACGTGCAGGTGAGTGAACTGGTGATGGTTTGGCTGATCTAGTTAGGTCCTGTGATGGTACAGATGTGGGCAGAGTTGGCTTGGAATGGTTCCTAAGTTAGAGTTGCTATGGTGCTGTGTGTAGTTGCTGGTGAGAATATGCTTCAGGTTGGTGGGTTGTCTGTGGGTGAGGACTGGCCTGCCTTCCAAGGCCTGCAAAAATGAGGGATCATTGTCCAGGATGGGTTATAGATCACTGATGTGTTGGAGAGGTTTTAGCTGAGGACTATATGCGATGGCCAGTGGAGTTCTGTTGGTTTCTTTCTCGAGTTTGTCTTGCAGCACGAGGCTTCTGGTTACACGTCTGGCTGCGTTTCCTTATTTCCTTGTGTGGGTATCCTAGTTTTGAGAATGCTTCATAAAGATCTTGTAGGTGTTGATCTCTGAGGGGTTGGAGCAAATGTGGTTGTACCTCAGCGCTTGGCAGTAGACAATGGATCATGTGGCGTGTCTGGGATGGAAGCTGGAGGCATGAAGATAGGCATAGCAGTTGGAGGGTTTTTGGTATAAGGTGGTGTTAACGTGACTGTCACTTATTTGCACCATGGTGTCTAGGAAGTGGACCTCCCATGTAGATTGGTCCAGGCTGAGGCTGATGGGAAGCTATTGATATCATGGTGGAATTCTTCCAGAGTTTCCTTCCAATGGGTCCAGATGATGAAGAGGTCATCAATGTAGTGGAGGTAGAGAAGGGGCGTGAGTGGACGAGAGCTGAGGAAGCATTGTTCTAAGTCAGCCATAAAAAAAAAAAAAGTTGCTTATTGTGGGGCCATGTGGGTGCCCAGAGTGGTGCCACTGGTCTGGAAGTATATATATTGTCACCAATGATGATAATGACAGGTTTCAGAGTAGCAGCCCTGTTAGTCTTATTTGCAAAAAGAAAAGGAGTACTTGTGGCACCTTAGAGACTAACAAATTTGAGCATAAGCTTTCATGAGCTACAGCTCACTTCATCGGATGCATTTGGTGGAAAATACAGAGGGGAGATTTACACACACACACACACACACACACACACACACAGAGAGAGAGAACATGAAACAATGGGTTTTAATCACACACACACTGTAAGGAGAGTGATCACTTAAGATGAGCCATCACCAGCAGCAGGGCAGGGGAAAGGAGGAAAACCTTTCATGGTGACAAGCAAGGTAGGCCATTTCCAGCAGTTAACAAGAATATCTGAGGAACAGTGGGGGGTGGAGAAACAAGGGAAAATAGTTTTACTTTGTGTAATGACTCATCCATTCCCAATCTCTATTCAAGCCTAAATTAATTGGAATTAATTTGCCAACTGGATACAATTCAGCAGTCTCTCGTTGGAGTCTGGTTTTGATGTTTTCTTGAAGGATAGCCACCCTCAGTTCTGTAATCGAGTGACCAGAGAGATTGAAGTGTTCTCCAACTGGTTTTTGAATGTTATAATTCTTGACATCTGATTTGTGTCCATTTATTCTTTTATGTAGAGACTGTCCAGTTTGACCAATGTACATGGCAGAGGGGCATTGCTGGCACATGATGGCATACATCACATTGGTAGATGCGCAGGTGAACGAGCCTCTGATAGTGTGGCTGATGTGATTAGGCCCTATGATGGTGTCCCCTGAATAGATATGTGGACAGAGTTGGCAACAGGCTTTGTTGCAAGGATAGGTTCCTGGGTTAGTGGTTCTGTTGTGTGGTGTGTGGTTGCTGGTGAGTATTTGCTTCAGGTTGGGGGGCTGTCTGTAAGCAAGGACTGGCCTGTCTCCCAAGATCTGAGAGAGTGATGGGTCGTCCTTCAGGATAGGTTGTAGATCCTTGATGCATTGGAGAGGTTTTAGTTGGGGGCTGAAGGTGATGGCTAGTGGCGTTCTGTTATTTTCTTTGTTGGGCCTGTACTGTAGTAGGTGACTTCTGGGTACTCTTCTGGCTCTGTCAATCTGTTTCTTCACTTCAGCAGATGGGTATTGTAGTTGTAGGAATGCATGATAGAGATCTTGTAGGTGTTTGTCTCTGTCTGATGATAATGTCAGGGTTGTTTTCAAGGCTCTAGATGGCATTGCATTCTGCATGACTTAAGTTATGAGGCAAGTGATGTTGGTTTTCCACAATTTCTGCCTGTGCATGTCGGCAGAAGCATTTTATGTATAGGTCCAGACTGTCATTTTGACCCTCAGGAGGAGTTCATGTGGAGTTCTTCTTGTGCTGTTGGGAGGGTATCTGTGTATCAGTGTGCTGTTCAGTGTTATCTTGAAAGTATTCTTTGAGTTGAAAACAGTGAAAGTAGACTTCTAGATCACTGCAGAACTGTATCATGTTTGTGGTGTTTGAAATCTTTATGCAAAATGTATATGTGCCTCTGTACTTTTAATTGTAAATGAAGATGAGAGTTTTTTGCCACTTCATGAAGTAGGCTTGTAGAACGGCACCTATTGGCAATTTAAAATACTTAATGCTAACATATGGAGCAAGATTCTAAGCTAGTAGCAGTAGCATAGCTCCAGTGGTTTCAACAGAGCTATACCAATTTACATCAGCTTAGGCTCTGGCACATGCACATAAACTATAGTTTATTATAGAGATAGGCCAAAACAAAAACTATTGATCCAGATACTCTGGAACTTTAGGTCTATTTGAAAATAGGCTTTGTCGTCTTTTCTTAGGTGACCAAGACATACACACTTACAGAAAAGCATTTGATATATATCAGTTGTTTTACAGATCATACATACATCACAATTCCAGGTTTTAAATGTGTTTTTATAATTGTTAGAGAGTCATGTTTCTAATAATAATTCTATGTATTTTGAAAGATTTCAAATTCCCTTCAGCCATTCACTCACAAATGGAGAAGACATCATCAGATGGAACAGCCACTCTCCCTGTTTAGTTCCAAAGTGATGCCTTGCTTAGCACTATTCAATCCTCATTCTATGGAGTTTGGAATACATTCTCTACTGTAGTAATCAAGGACAAATCTGACTTCAGTTTGCATCTGCATTTCAGTTGCGGGTGCTTATACCAGTAGTGAATTTGGATCCTATTTACTATCAAGAAAACTGTCAAATGGTTATAATATATGTATTGACTTTCCTCCAAAACCATCTATATTGTCATTGCAATTTGTCCCAAATGTTATCTGCAAGGATAAATTGCATGTAGTCTCTTGTACTGGCCATAGATACATAGACAGATGGATACATAATATCACTTCAAGATGTAAAAACACAAGGAAGAAATCAGAATAAAATGTCTGTGCTATCAAAAATATTTTAGTATAGCAAGATGAATTTCTCATGATAAAATATGAAATCAAGTGAAGCTCATCTGGTTTAGGGTTCAATACACATTGCAGGTCCCCTGGATGATTCACGGAGGTAAACAAACTTTTTGGTGGGACAGGCTGTTGCAAACAAAATGGAGCCAAACCATTATCCAGTTTGTGTTTGAATGAAAGGCATTAAGAACTCCAATTTGGTCCAGATAAATCTCAGTCATTTTTGCTGTTTTGTTGGTTTGGTTTTTTTGCTTTGATTTTTTGGATTCATTCAGACCTAAAGTCAAAAGCTCAACTCCGGGCAGTGTGGAGCTATTGAAGAGGCCATATGGACTGATTGATGGGGGTATTTTGACTAATTCAGGAGAAACCAAATTCTGTTCCAGGCTCTCCCAGTGGTCTGATAAGTTGAGCCCATGGCACCTCAAAGTTCATACCAGGTCCCTCTGCAAATCCTCAACTTATTCTACCTTGAATTGAAAACGTAGAGGAAACTGACATGAACATTGTAGAATGTCTTGCACACATTTTCATCTCCAGTGTGATTTCCATTTGACAGAGCCCAATATAAAAAAGAGTTGATAATTAACTACACTTGTTGGTAGCTGTGCCCTTCTTCCTTATGTTGAAAAAAGGTGGACTCAGTATAAGCCTTTGAGGGTTTTTTTTTTTTATTATGTTCTGGTAGGGCTGTCACTATCATTAAATTTGTATTAAAAAGAGAAAGATGCTTCAATAAAGAGGCTGATGGGCATTTTACTAATTATATCCCAAAGGAATATCTTATTAAACTAGAAGAGCTATGTCCCTTCTGACCTTTAGTAAAGTTTGAAACTATGGACCTAGCCACCCAAAACAGAACCATGTCATCCATTACCCAGATGTGGGATCTGCAAACAGTCTTGCTTGACCCTATACTTTTATGGCTTGTCCAATAAGGGCAAATCAAGTCCTCAGCTGCAGAGATCTCCCTAGGCAGCAATTCAGTGCAATACTGCTGTGCAGGGAGGGGAGAACTAGATTTACAAAGGCCACACAAAGGAGGTGCATGGAATGAACGCTGAAGGGGCTCCCTTGCAGAAATGCTCAAGTCTCAGGTGGAGGTACTGAGGATGTGAGTCAGGGAAGTCAGGCCAGGAAATCACAGAACCGATGTGCCAACCTTCTTACAGACATATAGCACAAATGTATTTGGACATGGGAGGGCTAATTCAGCCATGAGACAAACTGAGATTGGTTCCTGCCCATGAAGTGAGCTGTAGCTCACGAAAGCTTATGCTCAAATAAATTTGTTAGTCTCTAAGATGCCACAAGTACTCCTTTTCTTTTTGTGAATACAGACTAACACGGCTGCTATTCTGAAACAGGAGGGAGAGTTTCCTGTCCTACGCTTGTGTGCCGCCATAGGGCTGGAAACGCTCTGGCCCTAAGAGTTTTCTTCCGTTCTCTGTGTCCATGTGTTAAGAGTTGGAGAAGGTTCTGTCTTGGGATGGTACCACTAAGATGCCTATCCAAACTAGGATAACAGGGATAGATTAAAAACATGTTAACTAACCAGTTTTAACATGTTTTAAAATACAAAATCCTGAAGTAGACAGGAAAACATATTTGGTGGTCAAGGTGAGCCTGCCCTAGAGTTCAACTTGAACAGCTAATACGAGTCCAAATACAACTTGCTCTTGTAGAGATTGCAGCAGAGATTTTGAAAAATGTTTACATGTCAGCTAATTTTCAAAGTGTCCTACTGTGAGCAAGCCCTGCATCTTTAATTGTCTTCCTACACAGAAGTGCCTGTTATAACACTCCATTAGATCTGAAAGCACACATTTTTCCCCCCAAAGTCTGACACCTACATAAAAGCAATATTTGGTCACTATTTTAGCAGATCAATGTTTAAACCAGTTCATTTTTCAGATGGAAATGAATCAATTTTATATGAAACTTCCTGCCAAACTTGTTTAAAGTTTAATAAAATACATTTCATACATGCAGGACATGTAACCAGCTGAAGTTTGTCTTTATTTCAGTCTTGTACAACCTGGAAATGCTGACTTTGTAATACACCCAATATTTCTAGTACAGGGAGGGGGAAAGGGGTAGGAATTGGATGAACATCTATTTCTGAAATGGCAGGAGGAGAAAAAAAATTGTGATTTTTAATTAATAATGCAATTCCTATTAGGAAAATTGCACAAAGTAAATCCCTTACAAAAGGTAATCCATTTGCTTTGATTTCCTTGCAAAATAATTATTAACTTTTTGGTTAATGAGCTAAATGGGCTAATCCATTCCTTAGAAACTGTTCTAAAGATACTAGAGTGCTGAGAAGTATATGACAAACCAAGTAGTGAAAAAACTGAAGAAAATGTGTAATCTCTGGGTAAAAGAGTACACAGTACACTAAAGGTTTAGTGATAGAAGCTAAATCCAGGCTGTGGACCAAATTCATTCAGGATCTGTGCTGAATTCTACTGCTGCATGCGTCCGAGGGTCCCCTACAGCAGAAAGTCTTGCAGAAATGCAAGACACCTACAAGTTCTTTTCTGCCCAAAAGGCAGCAGTGCTGACTTGAGAAGGGCACAGTGTTAGGGAGGGTGGCAGGCCTCACTTTCAGCTTCTTCCCTGACTCCCCAAACCCTCTACGCAACCCTGCATAATACTATCTGGTTCTAATAAGACACCTGACCATAAAGGGAACGGTAATCATCTTTCTGTAGGTTTCAGAGTAGCAGCTGTGTTAGTCTGTATCCGCAAAAAGATCAGGAGTACTTATGGCACCTTAGAGACTACCAAATTTATTAGAGCATAAGCTTCTGGGGGCTACAGCCCATTTCATCAGATGCATAGAATGGAACATACATAAGTTGGAAGTTACTATACAAACTGTGAGAGGCTAATTAGTTAAGGTAAGCTATCAGCAGGAGAAAAAAAAAGCTTTTGTAGTGATAATCAAGATGGCCCATTTAGACATTTGACAAGAAAGTGTGAGGATACTTAACATATGGAAATAGATTCAATATGTGTAATGACCCAGCCACTGCCAGTCTCTGTTCAAACCAAGTTAATGGTATCTAGTTTGCATATTAATTCAAGCTCAGCAATTTCTTGGAGTCTGTTTTTGAAGCTTTTCTGTTGCAGAATTACCACCCTTAAATCTTTTACTGAGTTGCCAGAGAGGTTGAAGCGTTCTCCTACTGGTTTTTGAATGTTATGATTCCTGATTCAGATTTGTGTCCATTTATTCTTTTGCATAGAGACTGTCCAGTTTGGCCAATGTATATGGCAGAGGAGCATTGCTGGCACATGATGGCATACATCACATTGGTAGATGCGCAGGTGAACGAGCCCCTGATTGCATGGCTAATGTGATTGGGTCCTATGATGGTGTTACTTGAATAAATATGTGGATAGAGTTGGCCTTGGGCTTTGTTGCAAGGATAGGTTCCTGGGTTAGTGTTTTTCTGTGGTGAGTGGTTGCTGGTGAGTATTTGCTTCAGATTGGGGCTGTCTAAGTGAGGAATGGCCTGTCTCCCAAGATCTGTGAGGGATAATTTTTCAGGATAGGTTGTAGATCCTTGATGTGCTGGAGAGGTTTTATTTGGGGGCTGAAGGTGACAGTCAGTGGTGTTCTGTTATTTTCTTTGTTGGGCCTGTCCTGTAGTATGTGACTTCTGGCAATCTGTTTCTTCACTTCAGCAGGTGGGTATTGTAGTTGTAAGAATGCATGATGGAGATCTTGTAGGTGTTTGTCTCTGTCTGAGGGGTTGGAGCAAATGTGGTTGTATCTTAGAGCTTAGCTGTAGACAATGGATCTTGTGGTGTGTCCTGGATGGAAGCTGGAGGCATGTAGTCAAGTATAGCGGACAGTAGGTTTCCGGTATAGGATGGTGTTTATGTGACCATCGCTTATTAGCACCGTAGTGTCCAGGAAATGGATCTCTTGTGTGGACTGGTCCAGGCTGAGGTTGATGGTGGGATGGAAATTGTTGAAATCCTGGTGGAATTCCTCAAGGGCTTCTTTTCCATGGGTCCAGATGATGATGTCATCAATGTAGCACAAGTAGAGTAGAGGGGTATTGGGGGATGAGAGCTAAGGAAGCGTTGTTTTAAGCCACTGTATACCTTTCTGTATACAGTGCTATAAAATCCCTCCTGGCCAGAGGCAAAACCCTTTCACCTGTAAAGGGTTAAGAAACTAAGGTAACCTTGCTGGCACCTGACCCAAAATTACCAATGAGAGGACAAGATACTTTCAAATCTAGAGGGAGGGGGAACAAAGGGTCGGTCGGTCTTTCTGTGATGCTTTTGCTGGGAACAGATCAGGAATGCAGCCTTCCAACTCCTGTTAAGTTAGTAAGTAATCTACCTAGAAAATGTGTTTGATTTCTTTTTGTTTAATGGCTTGTAAAATAAGCTCTGCTGGAGGGAATGTATATTCCTGTTTGTGTCTTTTTGTAACTTAAGGTTTTGCCTAGAGGGATTCTCTATGTTTTGAATCTGATTACCCTGCAAGGTATTTACCATCTTGATTTTACAGAGGTGATTCTTTTACCTTTTCTTTTAAGAACTGGATTGATTTTTCATTGTTCTTAAGATCCAAGGGTTTGGGTCTGTGTTCACCTGTACCAATTGGTGAGGATTCTTATCAAGCCTTCCCCAGGAAAGGGATGGAGGGCTTGGGGGGATATTTTGGGGGAAGACATCTCAAGGTGGGCTCTTTCCCTGTTTTGTTTAAGATGCTTGGTGGTGGCAGCATAGTGTTCAAGGACAAGGCAAAGTTTGTACCTTGGGGAAGTTTTTAACCTAAGCTGGTAAGAATAAGCTTAGGGTCTTTCATGCAGGTCCCCACATCTGTACCCTAGAGTTCAGAGTGAGGAAAGAACCTTGTCACCTGCAAATTACCTGGAAAAATGTGTCAGTTGTTTGCATCTCTAATCAGTTTCCCAGCCAGCACTACATCAGAGTTGCCAATAGACAACCCAGCAATAAATTGTAAATTGTTTCTCACAAAATTTGCCTATTATTTTCTTGTTCTAATTATTGGCTATTCTGTGGTTATTGCACAATCACAAAACAAGGAATGTATAATTGTATAATAGTATGGTATGGCAATTATTGACCTCTACTATTCTGTTCAGGAGAATAAAAGCGTTTTACATTTCTCTGTATATATTCAAATCTGGTCAAATTCACAAAGAAACTTAGCCGTGGTGACCCTGAGCATGGCCTATCTGTTAGGTGCCTAGAAAAAAAATCACTGGAATTCACGAAGCCTTGGCTCCTAATACAATGAATGGGAAGAGATAGGTGCAACAAAATGGGATTTACAAAAGCCAGCATGCTAAGCAGCTCCCCACCTAACCCAATCAATGAGAGATGCCAGACCAAGTATGTAAACATAACATAAAATGGAAGGCATCTCCATCTGCTTGGGATTCTCAGCTGCAAATCTGTTCTGCCTTTTTGAACCAAGCAACTCGTCAAAGCTTGAGGCTCTGGGTGTTTCACTTGGGAATAGATAGAAATTGGTGGTAGTCAGATATCTTTCATGCAATTTTGTTTATTTACAAAGAATATACAAAGTCCTATTTCTCTGGACTCAGGAGGAATCAAATAGCAGGAAACAGCTTCTTTTGCTCACTCTGTTCAGCCTGTTCCACTGCCCCTAAAAACAATCCTCAAGTTTCTTCCAGGGTCAGCCACACATTTTTAGCTGTGCCTTCAGGCTGCCTCTTTCATTCTGTTCTTGTCTGGCCTCAGTTTGTGAGATCTCTTTTCCACTAGGCTGAAGAGTCATTTCCATGCTTGCTTGCTCTCTCCGGCCCAACGGTTCTTTCATTATTTAGTCACAGTAGAACAGTTTCAGCAGGAGAATTGAGGGAGCTCCATATCAGACTATCCCATTGCCCAGACTATCCCATATCCTCACCTGAGAAATGACATCTCCCTGTTTAAATCCTTCTCCCTTTCAGGTGGAGGGAAGACTTGAATGAAGGGTTTCCCACATCCCAGGAGAGTACCTAACTAAAAGTTACCAGGGAAGTCCTTCTTCCACTCCCTCCTCAAGACACTATCAGATTTGGCTCCGCAGGCAAGTTCAGAGGAATGCATCTTCCCCTAGTTCATGAATCGCTCTGAGGCTTAGCAATTTGGATGACTGGCATGGGACTGTTGTGTGCATGCTCAGAGGCAAAAAACATAGGTTCCTGGGGAACTTTTACTGCAAAAGAGTTACTTTAGGCACCTACAGTGTTCAGCAGCAGCTGAATGGGTGTTTTGTGATTCCCAGTGCAGCCTGAATCTGGGTGCCTAAAGTGACTTTCACCTAAGTCCTTTTGTGAATCTAGTCTGTGTGTGTAATATATAAGGACTCATAATAGTAGTTTATGGACAAATGTTTAATGATCAGCTGCCAACTTGATGCTAAACCTCCTCCTTTTTCAACCAGGCTAGATAAGGTAGTAGGTATTTTTGATATGATTTGCCATTATATATATATATATATATATATATATATATATATATATATATATATATATATATATATACACACACACACACACACACACACATACATACACACACACACACACTTTATCTCAAAGGATCCCAAAGTACTTTATAAACTACATACATGCAACACCACCACTGGAATGGACGGTAGCAACCAGATGGTGCACAGCTAACACTGCACAGTAAGAAGAAAAGGAGTACTTGTGGCACCTTAGAGACTAACACATTTCTTTGAGCATAAACTTTTGTGAGCTACAGCTCACTTCATTGGATGTAGCCCACGAAAGCTTATGTTCAAATAAATTTGTTAGTCTCTAAGGTGCCACAAGTACTCCTTTTCTTTTTGTGAATACAGACTAACACGGCTGCACAATAGTGGTGAGGCAGGAAAATTTTGGCTAGTATATCACAGAAAACACCTATACTTACAAAAAGCACCCTGGTATGTTTAGCCTCTGAAATACTTAAAGTTGGAGAGGTATTCAAAGGCTTGATTCTGAATAGTGCTACCATTTCTTACAAACATTGGTGCAAATCAATAGTAACCCCAGGTAAATTAAAGGAATTATGTAGGTGGAAAGTCAATTGTAAGAGAGATCAATGAGTAGTGATTTTGCATTGCCCAATCTTTGGGTGAACAAATTGTGACACCTAAAAGGGGCCTGATTTTCAGAAAGTGATGAACACCCACCCTTTGAAATCCAGGCTCCTTTATGGTGCCTCAAAGGAGAGCACCCAAAAATGGAGGTATTCAGAATCACTGGCCAAGATTTTTGAGTGTCTGAATTGCTTGACAATAACTATGAAGAAGGCATGAACTCTTTGAGAGAAAGCTACTGAGGTATGGAGGAAATGGCTCTTAGGAGTGTAGGGATGCAAATGCAGTTGGGAGGAGGGAAGGATTCCTTCAGGACAGGAAATAGATTCATAGATAAAGTCAGAAGGGACCATTATGATCATCTAGTCTGACCTCCTGCACAAAGCAGGCCACAGAATCTCACCCACCCATTCCTGTGAAAAACCTCACCTAATTCTGAGCTATTGAAGTCCTCAAATCGTGGTTTAAAGACTTCAAGAAGCAGAGAATCCTCCAGCAAGTGACCCATGCTACAGAGGAAGGCAAAATACCTCCAGGGCCTCTTCCAATCTGCCCTGGAGGAAAATTCCTTCCCAACCCCAAATATGGCGATCAGCTAAACCCTGAGCATATGGGCAAGATTCACCAGCCAGATACCCAGGAAAGAATTTTCTATAGTAACTCAGATCCCATCCATCTAATATCCCATCTCAGGGGATTTGGCCTATTTACCCTGAATATTTAAAGATCAATTACTTACCAAAATCCCATTATCCCATCATACCATCTCCTCCATAAACTTATTGAGTAGAATCTTAAAACCAGATAGATCTTTTGCCCCCACTGCTTCCCTTGGAAGGTTATTCCAAAACTTCACTCCTCTGATGGTTAGAAACCTTCGTCTGATTTCAAGTCTAAACTTCCTGGTGGCCAGTTGATACCCATTTGTTCTTGTGCCCACATTGGTGCTGAGCTTAAATAATTCCTCTCCCTCTCCTGTATTTATCCCTCTGATATATTTATAGAGAGCAATCATATCTCCCTTCAACCTTCTTTTAGTTAGGCTAAACAAGCCTCGCTCTTTGAGTCTCCTTTCATAAGAGGAGTTTTCCATTCCTCGGATCATCCTAGTAGCCCTCCTCTGTACCTGTTCCAGTTTGAATTCATCCTTTTAAACAGGGGAGACCAGAAACGCACAAAATATTCCAGGCGAGGTCTCACCAGTGCCTTGTATAATGGTACTAAAACCTCCTTATCCCTACTGGAAATACTTCTCATGATGCATCCCAAGACTCATTACATTTTTCACAGCCATATCACAGTTCAGTAGGACCCTGTAGTCTCCCCTTTAACCAATTCCTTATCCACCTTTCAATGTTCATATTGATCCCCATCTTTTCCAATGTAACTCCATGTAATGTAATAATTCTCCATGTGGCATGGTATCAAACGCCTTATTTAAATCTAGGTAAATTAGATCCACTGCATTTCCTTTGTCTAAAAAAAATGTTACTTTCTCAAAGAAGGAGATCAGGTTGGTTTGGCATGATCTACCTTTTGTAAAACCATGTTGTATTTTGTCCCATTTACTATTGACTTCAATGCACTTAACTTCGCCTTCAAAATTTTTTCCAAGACCTTGCATACTACAGATGTCAAACTAACTGGCCTGTAGTTACCCAGATCACTTCCCCCGCCCCCTTTCTTAAAAATAGGAACTATGTTAGCAATTCTCCAATCATACGGTACAACTCCTGAGTTTACAGATTCAGTCAAAATTCTTCCTATGGGCTTGCAATTTCAGGTGCCAATTCCTTTAATATTCTTGGATGAAGATTATCTGGCCCCCCCGATTTAGTCCCATTAAACTGTTTGAGGTTCGCTTCTACCTCCATAATATCTACCTCCATATCCTCATTCCCATTTGTCATGCTACCATTATCCCTAAGATCCTCTTTAGCCTCATTAAAGACTGAGGCAAAGTATTTGTTTAGATATTGGGCCATGCTTAGATTATCCTTAACCTCCACTCCATCCTCAGTGTTTAGCAGTCCCACTTTCTTTGTTTTCTTCTTATATGGCTATAGAACAGTTTACTATTGGTTTTAATTCCCTTTGCAAGGTCCAACTGTACTTGACTTTTAGCCTGTCTCACTTTATCCCTACATGTTCTGACCTCAATAAAGTAACTTTCCTTGCTGATTCCTCCCATCTTCCACTCCCTGTATCCTTTCTGCTTTTTCTTAATCACCTCTGAGATGCTTGCTCATCCAGCTTGGTCTACAAGTCCTGCCTATGAATTTTTTCCCCTTTCTTGGGATGCAGGCTTCCGATAGCTTCTGCAGCTTTGATTTAAAGTAATCCCAGGCCTCTTCTACCTTTAGATCCATAAATTCTTCAGTCCAATCCACTTCCCTAACTAATTTCCTTAATTTTTGAAGGAAAAAAAAAGTCAGCCCTTTTGAAATCAAAAACCCTAGTTGCAGATTTATTTTTGCTAATCCTTCTGTTCAATTTGAACTGAATTTCTTTAACCAAGATTATCCCCTACAACCATTTCTTCTATGAGGTCATCACTATTCACCAAAACCAAATCTAAAATGGCATCCTCTCTAGTCGGTTCAGTAACTACTTGATGAAGGAATCCATCAGCTATCACATCTAGGAAAATCTGAGCCCTATTATTATTACTAACACTCATCCCCCAGTCTATATCTGGGAAGTTAAAGTCTCCCACAATCACGCAGTTTCGATTAGTATTTACTTTATTAAAAACATTAAAAAAGGCTCTAACCATATCCAGATTAGATCCCAGCGGTCTATAGCACACTCAAGCACTATCCCAGGGGAGGCTCCAATAGTTTTCTTCCTCAATGTAATTTTTGTCCAGACAGACTGTCTTACCCATTCTATTGCTTCTTATTTCTTTACATTCTACATCATTGATATACAATGCTACTCCACCACCTTTACCTTTATTTCTGTCTTTCCTAAACAGCACATACCCTTCAATACCTGTAGTCCAGTCATGACTACTATTCCACCATATTTGTTATCCCTATAATATCTGGTTTCACTTCCTGCACCAGTAGCTCTAGTTCCTCCATTTTGTTACCTAGACTCCTCGCATTGGTGAACAAACATCTTAATTTTTGCTGTTTGGCCTCGCTCACATTCTGTACCCTATTAGGCAGTCATTCTACAGCCAGTATAACCTATTAGACTGGTATCCACACTGCCCTTCCTCCTTATATACATTCTCCTACCCATGGCTGTATCCTCTTACTTTGTTTTCTTCCCTCTCAATGCTAAAATCTGGCATGGAGATTACCTGGACATCTCCCAACCATCTTTCCCAAATTCCTAGTTTAAAGCTCTCTTTATCAGTTGTGCCAGCCTCCATCCTAGAAGTCTATATCCTTCCCTACTCAGATGAAGTCCATCCCGAGAGAACTGTCCTCTGTCCATGAATGCCTCCCAGTGGCCATACATCCCAAAGCCCTCCTTATAGCACCACTACCTAAGCCATCTGTTGACAGTCATAATCTTGTCACACCTTTGTTGTCCTGCTCTAAGAACAGGCAGAATCCCCCTAAAGATTACCTGAGCCTCGATTTCCTTAAGTGTCTTCCCCAGCCTAGCATAGTCTCCCTTAATACTTTCCAGCGAGAATCTAGCTGTATCATTTGTTCCCACATGAAGGATAATTAGGGGATTCTTTCCTGCTCCCTTTAGGATCCTTTTCAACCTCAGGTCTACATCCCATATTTTAGCACCTGGAAGCCACACCCTTCATTCTCTGAATCAGCTCTGGTTACAGGCGTGTCTATTCTTCTCAGTAAAGATCACAGACCTGCCGTTTCCTGGTGACAGTGCTATTCTCCAGTCTATCCCCTGTTCCCTCTAGCTGCAAGTTCTTTCCATTCCTATTCTCCCTTGTAATCCTCTTCAACCCATCCTGTATCCTCCTGGGGCTCATATTTGGTGTAGTCTCCATTGACTCTTCCCCTTTTCCTATAGGACTAGCCACTCTTCTCTTCTTCCTTGCCCTTCCACCTTCAGCAACTACCTGCTGAGCCCCTTCTTCATTTTCCAACTGTGAAAACCTGTTCTTGAGCTCTATTTCTCCTTCACTAGCCTGTCTTTTCCTCTGCCTGGTTCTTTTAATCACATGCTTCCACTGACTACTTTCCTCACCCAGTCTCCCCTCAGAATTCCCCAGCCCTCCTTCCATCTGCAAGTCTGAGCTTTTCCGGTCAGATACCACATGTCTTTGCTCCATAATCTGCTCAAACCCCTTCCTAAACTCAACCAGACTTTCCACCTGCATCTCCAAACCTCAGATCTTTTCCTCCATCAGCTCTATCAGACGGCATTTCATGCAGACAAAACTCTTACCAGGTACCCCCTCCAGGATCATGTACATACCACAGCTTCCACATCCAGTCATCCTCACTGTGTCTTCCACTACATGGGTCACTCCCACTGCTGCCTCTGTATCTGTCATAGCCCTCTCACCTAAATCCTGTTTATCTGGGAAACACAACCCACACCAAAACAGGAGGAGAGGGAGCTGACTAGTAGGAGCTGAGAGCTCGTCAGTTATGTGTAATCAAGGATTGCAACTTCAATTGTATCATTATTTAGTGCATTCCTGACACCTGATTAGAAAATTGCATGGTGGTAAAGGTATTAATGTCAACATAGATCAGACTATATCTATTGTAGCATATTAAAGTGTCATCTGAAAGATCATTCTGCAATAATCTTCCTGGAACTGAAGATGTGTAGCTTGGAAGAGTGAAGGCTGAGTCAAAACTGTTAATATTTGTACCTCTGGTTTCAGGGAGGGTACATACTCCCAAACTGAAGCATAGACCATCACACCCTGCCATTTTTCGATAATTTAGATCTTGGTAAAGTCTCTTAGACATGCATCCAACAAAGTGGGTATTCACCCATGAAAGCTTATGCTCCAATACGTCTGTTAGTCTATAAGGTGCCACAGGACTCTTTGCCACTTTTACAGATCCAGACTAACATGGCTACTCCTCTGATACCTCTTAGACATCAGAGAGCAACAAAATAAAAAAATAATCACCAGTAGTTAAAAATGTCAACTCATTGGTAAAGAACTGGCAATATATTAAGTTTAGGGGAATGTGACAGGGTTGGGACTCACCAGCACAGTGCCTCCTGTTGGTTATTCTGGGAATTAGCTCAGTCCATGTGGAGCACCCTCTGCTGGTGGTGTCCCATCTGTCTCTCACCCTCTGTTGGCATCTGGACCTGCATTGCTCCCTTCTCAAAGGGTCCTCTTCAGTGCCCCTTAGTCTAGGCTCACCCCCTTCTGGGGGGAGGTATGTTATCAGCAGTTCTTCTCTTTGCCCCAGCCACAATGGCTAACCACACCCCAAAGTCTAACCCCTTTTGGCAGGGGTCTGGTGCAGTCTGTGATGGATACTCCTAACCACCAGGTGTAAGTGCAAGGGGGGGACCCAGGCCTGCCTTCTACTCTGGGTCCCAACCCAGGGACCTTTGGCAGCAGCCTTTCTGCCTGCCCTCCTTCTCTCCCTTTGTCCATCTCTCTCCCTGGGCTGTTTCCCCTTCACACTGACTAAGCCCTTTTCTCAGGGCCTGCAGCCTGGCAGGTATCAGGCAGAAGTTCCCTGATGCTCTCCCATCTGCAGCACCAGTCTCCTCACACAGGAGGCAGACCTTCACCCTCTGAAGGCCCAAGAGAGACTACCTGCCTCTTGCCTGGGCAGCCTTTATATAGGACCTAGCCTGGCCCTGATTGGCTGCCTCTTGCTCAGCCCTGATTGGCTCCCCGCAGGCCCTCTCTGATTGGCTGGCTGTCCGCGCAACTGGTCTGGCCTTCAGTAGCCCAATCTGACCTGGGGGTGGGGCTCCACCCCACCACAGGGAATGAGATAAACTAAAAGATTTGTTGGTGCTAACTGCCTTCTAAGACTTTTTTGGAATCACTAGAAAGGAGAAAAAAGCTTTATGGTTAAAAAGTTGTAGTCAGAATTAGGGACAGAAAAGGCCAAAAAAGGTTAGCCATAGAATATTGGGTGCTACTGTGGGTCGGGGCTTCATAACACAAAGATTCTAACCCCTGCTACTATTACCAGCATCTAATACAGCAGATATCAGTGGCAGAATTACATCTTATTCTTCCTGTATAGGGTGAAATGCTTTATAACTTCCATTGCAGTAAAGAGTTTTAAAATGATTATTCTTTGAATGCCTGCAATTGATGGAAATGAAGAATATTTATATTTGTACACATAAAAGATGGAAAGTATAAACCTGTGAAACAAATTCTGCAATCCATTTCTCTCTTAATGTCAAACAGAAAATTTGTAACATCTACCTTACAAATCAGCATTCTGTATTTCTCAGGTCTGATAGGAAATTAGCAGTTCTGCTTAGACAGCAACTTTTCTCCTCCCACTCATCTTGGTGCATACAATAGCACCAGCAAAACCAATTTCCACAAGCAAATTGAATGGATTGATATGTGTTGACAAAGGACTGTTCGTTCTTTTTTTTTAAAAAAAAAGCTGACATACAGCCAATTGCTATGTTTGTACTTATCAAAACAAGAATTCACAAAAATTGGTAGAAATAATTGTTGCATAGCAATAACTGCAACTTAAAGAGGCTGCTAGGTATGGACATTTTGTATTTTGGGGGTGAAGAGGAATACACATGTAAGATGTGAATGCATTTGCTCAAAACCAGGGACAGGGTAGGTATCACAGACACCAGAAAATTGCAAATTGCAGTTGGTTTGGGGTCTTTTATAATGTTTTCAGTGTTTCTGTACAATCTAAGCCTTTGTGCTCTGATGCAGAAAAGTACTATTCATGTGTGCTTCAGTTTCACTGACTCATTATTGGTGTACTTAAGTTATTGCTGATTTGGGATCTTAATAAGGAGTTTCCAGCCACTGCCAGGTTAGCTTTCACAATGCAGCTGATCCAGCTATTGTTTGTGTAACCAAGCTTTGCAATATACTACAAAGGGCCAGATCTCATTTGTATGGGTTTAATTACAGAGTCATTTCATTGCCTTTAATGGGTTTACACTATAGATGAATTTGGCTGCCAGTCCTTTTCACTGACAAGAGCAATGGAAGATCAAGTCCACATTAAAGCTTGTGCCTTTTATTTTGCTGTCTCATTTAGGGATTCCCCAGATCTTATTTTGCTGAGCTGAATTTTGTCTGTTTGTACCTGCTTTTGACACTGTAAGAAAAACCAGGTTGATTTGGATAGTTAACTGTCAGTGAATATCAATGTGACTATCACATTGTGCTAGAAAACTGTTGAGTTATTCTCACCAAAATAAAATAAATGTGCTGCAACTTTTCATTGGTATGATTTTAAAGCTCACATATTGTTCAGAAGTCCCTGCTTAACTATCCACAGTGATGCACTATGCCAACATTTGGGGCCCATGGACACAATCCTATTTGGGAACACTTTAAATGGGAGGGATAATTTCAGTACTTTATTTAAAAACAAAACCAAGAAAGCATCCAGCCTTTTTTATTCCAGATATAACATCCACAATATAAACAGAATTAGGTGGAGTTGGTACTAGCGATTTCTTGTCCCTTTGTCCCTTCAACAGCCAGTTAGAAACCAGCCTTTGGGAACTGCAAATCCTGTGAACACAGTTCTTATAATTTTTAAGGAGGATCCCCAACCAATCCAACTCTGTAGTGGAGTTGCATGTACTTCCACTGATAGTGCTACGGTTATTGCAAGTCCCTTCTTATCTACAAAGAATTGTGTGCAGTAAAGCCAGCTCTTCCTTTAATCTGCCAAAGAGGCCTCCTGCCAAAAAAAAAAAAGCAAAAAATCAGTTCAATGACAGAACCTTCTCAAAGGGGCAGAGCAGAGGAAGGAAATACCTAGTTCTTTTATCTTTCATGGTGGGGAAAAAGAGGAAGGATGAATCCCAGTGTTGGGACAGAAAGAAAGGAGGCACTATAGTGGCACGTGGTGGGAGGGTCAGGGGGGGTAGTTGAACATGGTGGACCTCAAGGCAGAAGATTTAAGTTGTGGCCCTCAAGCAGGAAGGGAAGAGTGAGAAATGGATCATGGAGAGATATCATAGAATCATAGAATATCAGGGTTGGAAGAGACCTCAGGAGGTCATCTAGTCCAACCCCCTGCTCAAAGCAGGACCAATCCCCAGCTAAATCATCCCAGTCAGGGCTTTGTCAAGCCTGACCTTAAAAACTTCTAAGGAAGGAGATTTCACCACCTCCCTAGGTAACGCATTCCAGTGCTTCACCACCCTCCATGTGAAAAGTTTTTCCTAATATCCAACCTAAACCTCCCCCACTGCAACTTGAGACCATTACTCTTTGTTCTGTCATCTGCTACCACTGAGAACAGTCTAGATCCATCCTCTTTGGAACCCCCTTTCAGGTAGTTGAAAGCAGCAATCAAATCCCCCGTCATTCTTCTCTTCTGAAAACTAAATAATCCCAGTTCCCTCAGCCTCTTCTCATAAATCATGTGCTCGAGCCCCCTAATCATTTTTGTTGCCCTCCGCTGGACGTTTTCCCAATTTTTCCACATCCTTCTTGTAGTGTGGGGCCCAAAACAGGACACAGTACTCCAGATGAGGCCTCACCAATGCCAAATAGAGGGGAATGATTACGTCCCTCGATCTGCTGACAATGTTCCTACTTATACAACCCAAAATGCCGTTAGCCTTCTTGGTAATAAGGGCACACTGTTGCCTCATATCCAGCTTCTTGTCCACTGTAACCCCTAGGTCCTTTCCTGCCGAACTGCTGCCTAGCCACTCGGTCCCTAGTCTGTAGCAGTGCATGGGATTCTTCCATCTAAAGTGCAGGACTCTGCACTTGTCCTTGGTGAACCTCATCAGATTTCTTATGGCCCATTCCTCTAATTTGTCTAGGTCCCTCTGTATCCTATCCCTATCCTCCAGTGTATCTACCACTCCTCCCAGTTTAGTGTCATCTGCAGACTTGCCATCCTCCAGATCATTAATGAATATGTTGAACAAAACTGGCCCCAGGACTGACCCTTGGGGCACTCTGCTTGATACCAGCTGCCAACTAGACATAGAGCCGTTAATCATGATCCATTGAGCCCGATGATCTAGCCAGCTTTCTATCCACCTTATAGTCTATTCATCCAGCCCATACTTCTTTAACTTGCTGGCAAGAATACCGTGGGAGACTGTAACAAAAAAAAAGTCAAGGAATAACACATTCACTGCTTTCTCCTCATCCACAGAGCCAGTTTTCTCATCATAGAAGGCAATTATGTTAGTCAGGAATTACTTGCCCTTGGTGAATCCATGCCGACTGTTCCTGATCACTTTCCTCTCCTCTAAGTGCTTCAAAATTGATTCCTTGAGGACCTGCTTCATGATTTTTCCAAAAAGAAAAGGAGTACCCGTGGCACCTTAGAGACTAACAAATTTATTAGAGCATAAGCTTTCGTGAGCTACAGCTCACTTCATCGGATGCATTTGGTGGAAAAACTTTTTTTTTTGTTTTGTTTTTCCACCAAATGCATCCGATGAAGTGAGCTGTAGCTCACGAAAGCTTATGCTCTAATAAATTTGTTAGTCTCTAAGGTGCCACGGGTACTCCTTTTCTTTTTGCGAATACAGACTAACACGGCTGCTACTCTGAAACCCATGATTTTTCCAGGGACTGAGGTTAGGCTGACTGGCTTGTAGTTCCCCGGATCCTCCTCCTTCCCATTTTTTTAAAGATGGGCACTACATTAGCCTTTTTCCAGTCATCCATGACCTCCCCCCGATCACCATGAGTTTTCAAAGATAATGGCCAATGGCTCTGCAATCACATCTTCCAACTTCTTTAGCACCCTCGGATGCAGTGCATCTGGCCCTATGGACTTGTGTTCTTCCAGCTTTTCTAAATTGTCCTGAACCACTTCTTTCTCCACAGAGGCCTGGTCACCTCCTCGCCATGCTGTGCTGCTCAGTGCAGTAGTCTCGGAGCTTACCGTGTTCGTGAAGACAGAGGCAAAAAAAGCATTGAGTAGATTAGCTTTTTCCACATCCTTTGTCACTAGATTGCCTCCCTCATTCAAAAAGAAAAGGAATACTTGTGGCACTTTAGACTAATAAATTTATTTGAGCATAAGCTTTCGTGAGCTACAGCTCACTTCATCGGATGCATTCAGTAAGGGTCCCACACTTTCCCTGAACTTCTTCTTGTTGCTAATATACCTGTAGAAACCTTTCTTGTTACTCTTAACATCCCTGGCTAACTGCAATTGCAATTCTGATTTCACTCCTGCATGCCTGAGCAATAGTTTTATACTCCTCCCTGGTCATTACTTCTTGTAAGCTTCTTTTTTGTGTTTTTGTGTCATAGAGGGAAGAAATCTGGAGCAAAAGAAGAAAAAGAAAAGAGGCATCATAACATGGTAGAAAGGCTTACTGACAAAGGAAATAATAAAAGGAGTGAAGAAAGAAGAGTCTGCTTTTCCATGAAAGAAAAGACTCTCTAAATTCTATATTAAATTAAAGAAAAGTACACCAGAATGCACTAAAACCCTTTGGCAGATGGGGCCTAGCAACTCACATAGCTGTGGATTATTTGGAGAATTGACCATTGGAAAAGTTTCCAGTAGTGTTAGTGTGACAGATGGCTTTCCATGGAGCCAGAATTTATAATTTGATATTACATTTATGAAATTTCATGGGATCACTATGGGTGAAATTCACCCTTAGGCAGGGGGCCAGCATCAGATCTCTGCACCACTCTATCTGAGCACTCAACAAAGGGGTGAATTTCACCCTGTTTAGATAACCTATAATTCACATCATAGCATCTCACAAAGAGTGGGAAAATCCCTAGTAAGTTGTAAAGGGGCCATAAATGCCCCCAGGGGAATTCTCCCAGCATGAGTGCAACAGCAGACATATATATTGGTTATATGCTGCCACCTCCTGCAGTGCCCAGCATCAGAGTGTGGTGAGAGTGGGGCAGGTGACAGAAGGGTACAGGGAAGGGAAGGGTGCACCAGAAATTTTGGGCTCAGGCAAATTTTGGGCTGTAAGCAACCATATGGAGGCAATCTAGCATTCCGTGGTGCCAAGATCACAAAAAGGGATTTGGAAGGGTCTATGGCCCCTGCCATAAGAAGCTCTACTTTCAGTTGATAAGGGTCCATTCTAGTATAAAATGGAACCTATTGCCCGTATGAATGCCTAGATATGCTGACCTTCTGTTACAATTGGAAACTATTCCGGGACACACAAGGAGCTGGGCACCACTTCTGCACCAGAGCATGATAGTGGTGGTGTAAAAATTCTCTCCTTTTTGAGTCAAATAAGTTTGGGGCTTGTAAAAAATCAGTTTAGTAGCCCAACGAAAACTCCTAAACCAGTCAGGACTGGGAAGAGTATAAGTATTTGGGGAAAAATCTTCAGTGTCTTTTTTCACACACATCCACCACACACAAATTTAAAACACATTCCTGATTGGGCACTAGTTAATTATAAAATGAGACAATAAATATTCCAAAAAGTTGACGCCTCACCAGAACACTACAGGTAGATCTGACTGTAGCTACCCTCATCGGGGATAGTAAAAATTCAAAATGCATACTCAGTTATAGTCATACCGTGGATATTGCTGCTTTCTCCAAAAAGTATAAATCCTTCTAAAAATAAAGCAAAAATTATTTTCCAGCCCTTCTGGTAATAAAGATACACTTGACAATGTAAACTAATTCACCATTGTTTTGTGCTGTATGCATCCTAATAGAACACCAGCAAGTGAGGAATGAAATTCCATCATTTACTTTAATGGGGGATTAACTTTAACAATTGGTTATCACCACATACAATGACTTTCTATGCTTAAGGAAACACAGACAAAAACAAAGAGTCCAGTTCGCCAACTAGAATGAAGCATAAGTCAAAACAAGGTGTGCATTCAGGAGCATTGATGCATCCTTTGTTTATGTGTACATGAGAGAGCAAGAGAGAGACAGATATAGGCTATTACTATATTAAAAATCACAATTTGGGGAACTGCTAGAGACCTCCTGGACTCCAACAATGTCATTTTAATACAATTATTTTTAAACCCACTAGGTTTAATATGTATTACTAAAGAAGTTTCCAGTGAGTATATTGCTTCAAACTCTACAAACAAGAGGAATGAAAGTTTAACCGTGACTTTTGTACATTATCCAAGTGTTTCTATAGAACACATTTTCGTTATTTAACTTATTGAAATTCCATTTGAAATTACATATTTGTCACTGTACACACAGGGAATTAATTGCTGCCATAGTGGACTTGTTATCAAGTTTGCCATGGCTTTCTCTTCATTGATTTAAAGTGGCTTTATTTTCTTTGAGTGCTTATTTCAGTGTAACTTACCTTGCATTTCCTGGGTTGGCAATTGTCAACTGGTAACAAAGCACGATTTAACTGTTTTATGAAAGAAACTATATCCCTCCTTTGGAGAATAATTTATACTTTCTGTCTGAAAACATTTAAACTGTGTTTCAAATACAGATATTTATATAGCCATTTTCTGTAGTCTATAATTCAAGTATTTTAGTTAGACCCTATTATTGCTCAGAGATCACCACTAAATGTTTACATTTTAAGGATAAAAGTATGGAAACAAGAGAAAAACAAATCTGAATTTGATTTATTGCTGTTATTGTTGAACATAGATTCTTCAGCAATTTTCTTCTTATTTTCTTTCTATTAGCCTTCTACTGTGATGATAAACTACAAACAGAGAAATGAAATGACTTACTCCAAAAAGGAATGGCAGAGTAAAAATGTCTAATTTATAAATGTACCCCTCAATACAAAGTGTGACCCATAAGATATTCTGCTCTTCCAGAAAATAAAAGAACCACAGATTTTCCTTTAAAAAAAATCTTTCTTAGAGCAATTGTTTGTTTGTCTGCTTGGTGACCTTTTCTAAAGAGCCTTTGCTAATAAGGTTAAGAATTAAGACATCATCCAAAGCAGTAGAGCACAGATGGCCTTCAGCTGAGTGTTTTGGAAAATATATTTCCAATATTTGTGGTATAGTGTTATTTCCAAAAGAACCAAGGTTTTCTGTTACAGAATAAATAGTGTTTTTATACAACTAGCCTCAATGATTAATGAATTGTTCTGAATTATTTCTGTCCTGCACAGCTTCATATCATTAAGAAGCTTAATGTGGAAATTACTTAGGCATTAGAGAAATGTAATGTTTTTCCATGACTTAATAAATGAGAACTTTTAAAATTCATTACAAGCATTTCAATCTCTATGGTTCCTGGGTTATATTCTGGTCCCACTGCAGTGAATAGTAATAATCACATTGACTTCCACAGCAGCAGGATTTCACCCCTTAAGTTTTGCAAATGCTAACCTATTACTGAAACTGCATTTGATTCTCTACAGAGGGGAAAATTCAAGCTTTTCATATTCTACATATATGTGAGGTTTTAGACACTTTCGTTAGGAGATTCTACTTTGGTTAGAGTATATAGAGAAAATCAGGGAAAAAAACACTTTAAAGAGCTTTTATTTTTCCACAGTCATGCTTTCTCCAAGAGAGTTGAGATTAGAAATAATCAAAAAATCTTTCTGGAACAGTCTGGAATACATTTCCTGCCTTCCAAATAAAGGTAAACAAAATAGCAGAAAATAACAGAAGAGTTAATTGTTACACACAGTATTTCAAAATTCTAGCAAACAGTCTGCTGATAGAAATGTCATGAATAAAAAGAGAAATCTAATAATATGAAGAAAGTCACTAATCAGGAAAAAATAAGATATGGTGAGATATTGTATTTGAATACTGTTTCCCTGAAGAGAAGTAATAGCTATATTTTTAAAGAAAAAATCTGAAATAGCTTTGAACTCAGTTTTAATTAAACTAGGGACTTGGTTTCACCCCAGACATGCAAACTGAAAAAAAAAATTATATTCATCCTGGCACATCTACTAAAATGTTCTCTCAAAACTACTATAGAGCTGCCAAGGTATAGCGGGGTCTTATTGGAAACCCAGGAGGTGCGCCCACCCACTTCTAAAGGCCCCTTCCCCAGCCTAGCAGAACTCAGAACTGGACTCAGGGACCAAGTAAACGCGGGGGACAACTAATGAAAACCAGGGATCGGAGTGAAGGTCATAAAGGCCTCATTTGATTGTGTCAAGTTTCCAAATTAATTCCAGTTTGCATTTTCTCATTGAAGTCTACCCCAATTTAAAAAACATAGTAAGAAAACAAAAAAGGGTCACCATGGTTAAACAACAACGTAAAAGAAGCAGTGAGAGGCAAAAATGCATCATTTAAAAAGTGGAAGATAAATCCTAATGAGGAGAATAGAAAAGAGCAAAAACTCTGGCAAATGAAGTGTAAAAATATAATTAGAAAGACCCAAAAAATATTCAAAGACTCCAAAAGTAATAGCAAAAAAAATTTAAATACATCAGACACAGAAAACCTGCTAAACAACCTGTGGGGCCGCTGGACGATCGAGATGCTAAAGACGATAAGGCCATTGCGGAGAAACTAAATGAATTCTTTGCATCGGTCTTCACTGTTGAGGATGTGAGGGAGATTCCCAAACCTGAGCCATTCTTTTTGGGTGACAGATCTGAAGAACTATTAGAGGAGGTTTTGGAACAAATTGATAAACTAAATATTAATAAGTCTCCAGGACCTGATGGTATTCACCCAAGAGTTCTGAAGGAACTCAAATGTGAAATTGCAGGACGACTAACTGTCATCTGTAATCTATCATTTAAAACAGCTTCTGTACCAAATGATTGAAGGATAGCTAATATGATTTTTTAAAAGTGCTACAGAGCAACTACAGGCCAGCAAGCCTCACTTCAGTATCTGGCAAATTGGTTGAAACAATTGTAAAGAATAAAATTGTCAGACACATAGATGAACATAATTTGTTGGGAAATAGTGAACATGGTTTTTGTAAAGGGAAATCATGCCTCACCAATCTACTAGAATTCTTCGAGGGGGTCAACAAGCATGAGGACAAATGAGATCCAGTGGATATGGTGTATTTAGATTTTCAGAAAGCCTTTGGCAAGGTCCCTCACCAAAGGCTCTTAAGCAAAATAAGCAGTCATGGGATAAGAGGGAAGGTTCTCTCATGGATTGGTAACTGGTTAAAAGATAGGAAACAAAGACTAGGAATAAATGGTCAGTTTTCAGAATGGAGAGAGTAAAATAGTGGTGTCCGCCAGCGATCTGTACTGGGACCAGTCCTATTTAACATATTCATAAACGATCTGGAAAAAGGGGTAAACAGTGAGGTGGCAAAATTTGCAGATGGTACAAAACTACTCAAGATAGTTATGTCCCAGGCAGACTGCGAAGAGCTACAAAAGAATCTCTCAAAACTGGGTGACTGGGCAACAAAATGGCAGATGAAATTTAATGTTGATAAATTCAAAGTCATGCACATTGGAAAACATAATCCCAACTATACATATACAATGATGGGGTCTAAATTAGCTGTTTCCACTCAAGAAAGAGATCTTGGAGTCATTGTGGATCGTTCTCTAAAATCATCCACTCAATGTGCAGCGACAGTCAAAAGAGTGAACCCAGAATGTTGGGACTCATCAAGAAAGGTATAGATAATAAAACAGAAAATATCATATTGCCTCTATATAAATCCATGGTACGCCCACACCTTGAATACTGCATGCAGATGTGGTCGCCCCATCTCAAAAAAGATATATTGGAATTGGAAAAGGTTCAGAAAAGGGCAACAAAAATGATTAGGGCTTTAGAACGGCTTCCATTTGAGGAGAGATTAATAAGACTGGGACTTTTCAGCTTGGAAAAGAGGAGACTAAGCAGGGATATGATAGAGGTCTATAAAATCATGGATGGTACAGAGAAAGTAAATAAGGAAGTGTTATTTACACCATCTCATAATACAAGAACAAGGGGCCACCAAATGAAATTAATAGGTAACAGGTTTAAAACAAACACAAGAAAGTATTTTTTCACTCAACACACTGTCAACCTCTGGAAATCCTTGCCAGAGGGTGTTGTGAAGGCCAGTACTATAACGGTGTTCAAAAGGGAGCTAGATAGATTAATGGAAGATAGGTCCATCAATGGCTATAAGCCAGAATGGGCAGGAATGGTGTCCCTAGCCTCTGTTTGCCAGAAGCTGGGATTGGGTGACAGGGCATGGATCACTTGATGATAACCTGTCTGTTCATTCCCTTTGGGGCACCTGCCATTGGCCACTGTCAGAGGACAGGATACTGGGCTTGATGGACCTTTGGTCTGACCCGTATGGCCATTCTTATGACCTTATGAAAGTCTGTTTTTTAAGTTTTTTTGTTGAAGAATGGCCACTTTTAAGTCTGTTATTGAGTGTCCAGGGCGACTGAAGTGCTCTCCTATTGGTTTTTGAATGTTATAATTCTTGATGTCTGATTTGTGTCCATTTATTCTTTTGCATAGAGACTGTCCGATTTGGCCAATGTACATGGCAGAGGGGCATTGCATAAATCACATTGGTAGATGTGCAGGTGAATATGAGCCCCTGATGGTGTTACTGATGTGGTTAGGTCCTATGATGGTGTCCCTTAAATAGATATGCGGACAGAGTTGGCAACGGGGTTTGTTGCAGGGATTGGTTCCTGGGTTAGTGTTTCTGTTGTGTGGTGTATAGTTACTGGTGAGTATTTGCTTCAGATTGGGGGCTGTCTGTAAGTGAGGAATGGCCTGTCTCCCAAAGTCTGTGAGAGTGAGGGATCGTCCATCAGGATAGGTTGTAGATCCTTGATGATGCGCTGGAGACGTTTTAGTTGGGGCTGTAGGTGGTGGCTAGTGGCATTCTGTTACTTTCTTTGTTGGTCCTGTCCTGTAGTAGGTGACTTCTGGGTACCATTCTGGCTCTGTTAATCTGTTTCTTCACTTCCCCAGGTGGGTATTCTAGTTTTAAGAATGCTTGACAGAGATCCTGTAGGTGTTTGTCTTTGTCTGAGGGAATGGAACAAATGCGGTTGTATCTTAGAGCTTGGCTGTAGACAATGGATCATGTGACGTGGTCTGGATGAAAGCTGGAGGCATGTAGATAAGTATAACGGTCAGTACATTTCCGGTATAGGGTGGTATTTATGTGACCATCACTTATTTGCACCGTAGTGTCCAGGAAGTGGATCTCTTGTGTGGACTGGTCCAGGTTGAGAATGTTGGGGTGGAAATTGTTGAAATCCTGGTGGAATTCCTTAAGGGCATCCTTCCCATGGGTCCAGATGATGAAGATGTCATCAGTGTAGTGCAAGTAGAGTAGGGGAGCTAGGGGACGAGAGCTGAGGAAGTGGTGTTCTAAGTCAGCCATAAAAATGTTGGCATACTGTAAGGCCATGCAGGTACCCATAGCAGTGCCTCTGACTTGAAGATATAAATTATCACCAACACTGAAATAGTTGTGGATTAGGACAAAGTTACAAAGCTCAGCCATCAGGTTTGCTGAGACATTATCGGGGATACTGTTCCTGACGGCTTGTAGTCCATCGTTGTGTGGAATGTTGATGTAGAGGGCTTCTACATCCATAGTGGCTAGGATGGCGTTTCTGAAAGATCACCAATGGATTTTATTTCCTCATGAAGTCAATGTTGTCTTGAAGATAGCTGGGAGTGCTGGTAGCGTAGTGCCTGAGGAGAGAGTCCACATAGCCAGATAATCCTGGTGTCAGGCTGTCAATGCTGAGATGATGGGGCATCCAGGATTCCCAGGTTTATGGATCTTGGGTAGCAGACAGAATTCCCCTGGTGGGGGATCTAGGGGTGTGTCTGTGTAGATGTGTTCCTGTGCTTCTTCAGGGAGTTTCTTGAGCAGATGGTGCAGTTTCCTTTGGTACCTCTCAGTGGGATCCAAGGGTAATGGCCTATAGAATGTGGTGTCAGAGAGTTGCCTAGCAGCCTCTCATTCATACTCCGACCTATTCATGATGACTACAGCACCTCCTTTGTCAGCCTTTTTGATTATAATATCAGAGTTGTTTCTGAGGCTGTGGATGGCGTTGTGTTCTGCACAGCTAAGGTCAGAGTTATCCTTAGGATTTATGGGGCGCTATGCAGTATTATTAAACTGGTGCCCCTATGCCCGACAGCAGCTCAGGCTCACAGCCCGGGGGTCGGGGGGGGGGGAAGAAGGGAGGGAGGGACGAAGGATAGTGAGACGCCTGGCCCACCTCACAGTGGCAGAGTCACAGTTCCCCACAGAGACCCCCATACCCTCTCCCTCATGCAGAATGGACATGCAGAAGGTACTTAATTAAAAGCACTAAACTTGGGAATAAAAAATATCTGTCACAGGTTTTTTGATATGCCCTGAAGCTTGTCAGAGATTTATTTGCAAAAACTTTGTAGTAAGGGCAAGTCAGCTGTCTTGCTGAATACAACATTAGATATTATGGAATACATGATGATGCAGCTCTTCTCTGGTTTACATTTTCTTAATCAGTATTTCTAAGCTGATTTTATATTTTAAATGTACTCTTAAGACTTCATAAATTAATCATTCCAGATTACTACATATTTAACTCACTAAAACAAAGGCATTATTTTAAATTAATCAGTCACAGAAGTTTAGTGCATTCATAACAATGTTCATTGCTTTTAGAAAAAGGGAACACTAATTTACTTTGTGTAATCTCCATAACAATAGACATGTTTAGGAAATTTCACCAACTTTAAAAAATATGTTTCCAAAGAGTTTAGGCATAACAAAGGATTTTATATCTTACTAAAGTACTGATTTTGCTGGAGGGTTCTCTTAAAACTCTGTTCATCAGATAGTCAGAAGTAAAGAAAGGGAAACTCTTTGTCTAGCTATCTAGAAGGAAAGGTGTGTTGTCCATTTAAGGGCTCTCTTCAACATGCGGGTGGGGGGCAGTGAAGGGAGAAAGGGATGGACAGAAAGGACAGGAAGACTTTGGAAGCAAGTGTTTTTTACTATAGTAATAAAAATTAAAATGTGTATTTTATATAAGGGTGGTCTTTTGAAGGATTTATTTTAAAAACTATATGTCTAAAGATCCAAGCATTTAAGACTAAAGATGATTATGCATCCTAAAAATCTATGCAAGGATTTTTTAGAGATGTGATTTTATAAACTTCACCAACTCACTAATGAAATATTTTTAAAGAAAATTTTAAACTAAGGTCCTGTAGACTAACATGTTCTGAGTAAATATTACAGTAATGCACAACTGTTTTTGTCAGTAAATTCAGAAATTGACAGTATATACCTGGGGCTTGGCAAATTCCTGTTAAATGACTTCATTACCACTTGAATGGCTCTTTAACAGTTTCAATGTTGTGCTAGGTTTCAGAGTAGCAGCCGTGTTAGTCTGTATTCGCAAAAAGAAAAGGAGTATTTGTGACACCTTAGAGACTAACAAATTTATTTGACCAAAAGCTTTCTTGAGCTACAGCTCACTTCATCAGATGCATTCAGTGGAAAATACAGTGGGGAGATTTATATACACACACAGAGAACATGAAACAATGGGTTTTATCATACACACTGTAAGGAGAGTGATCACTTAAGATGAGCTAATAGGGCTGGCAGGCTGGAAGGCTTTTTCACTTTTAAGTTACTAGATCCCCTCTGGAATAATAGTCACCAGGCTGCAGCAGCCAGCTGTGGGAGCCTGCAGAAAGGGTCAGAACAGGGATAGGAAGAGCCAGGCAGGTGGACACTAAGACCCAGTGTTGCCCCAAATTTTCAGGTGCCCTACGCAGCCGCGTTTTTTTCTGCTTATGCCTAAGGACAGCCCTAGCTAAGGTTATGAGGCAAGTGACGCTGCCTTTCCACAGTTTCAGCCTGTGCACATCGACAGAAGCACTCTATGTAGAAGCCCAGTCTGTTGTTTCGACTGTCAGGAGGAGTCCATGAAGAATCCTTCTTGTAGCATTAGTAGGAAGGTTTTTGTGGGTAAGTGTGCTGTTCAGTGGTGTGGTGGTAATATTCCTTTAGTTGGAGACAGTGAAAGTAGCATTCCAGGTCACTGCAGAACTATATCATGTTCATGGGGGTGGTGGGCAGAAGGAGAGGCCCAGAGATAGGACAGACTCTTCTGCTGGGCTAATAGTATGGTTGGATAGATTAACAATATTGTTGTGTGAGTTAGGGGTACCACTGTTCTGGCCCCTTGTGGCATGTAGTTTAGATAGTTTAGTGTCCTTTTTCCTTTGTAGAGAAGCAAAGTGTGTGTTGTAAATGGCTTGTCTAGTTTTTGTAAAGTCCAGCCATGAGGAAGTTTGTGTGGAAGGTAGTTTTTTTTATGAGTCTCCATTTTTGAGAGCTCATTCTTGATTTTCTCCTGTTTGCTGTAGAAGATGTTGATCAGGTGGTTCCGCCATTTCTTTGAGAGTGTATGGCATAATCTCTCACCATAGTTTGTGTGATATGTTGATTGTAATGGATTTTTTACCTTCAGTCCTTTTGGTATGATGTCCATATGTTTGCATTTGGAAAGAAAGATGATATCTGTCTGTATCTGCACAAGTTTTTTCATGAAGTTGATGGATTTCCACTTCATACGGCTAAATTCAGTGCCTTGCATGGTGACAGGTTTCAGAGGGGTAGCTATGTTAGTCTGTATCAGCAAAAACAACAAGGAGTCCTTGTGGCACCTTAAAGACTAACAAATTTAGTTGGGCATAAGTTTTTGTGAGTTATAACCCACTTCATCAGATGCATGAAGTGAAAAAAGTAGGCAGCTATAAATATACAGCACATGAAAAGATGGGAGCTGCCTTACCAAGTGGGGGTCAGTGCTAATGAACAACCAGCAACTACACACCAGACAACAGAAACACTAACGCAGAAACCAATCCCTGAAACAAACCCCGTTGCCAACTCTGTCTGCATATCTATTCAAGGGACACTATCATAGAACCTAACCACATCAGCCACACCATCAGGGGCTCATTCACCTGCACATCTACCAATGTGATATATGCCATCATGTGCCAGCAATGCCCCTCTGCCATGTACATTGGCCAAACCAGACAGTCTCTATGCAAAAGAATAAATGGACACAAATCAGACATCAAGAATTGTAACATTTAAAAACCAGTAGGAGAGCACTTCAGTCTCCCTGGTCATTCAGTAACAGACTTAAAAGTGGCCATTCTTCTAAAAAAACCCTTCAAAAACAGACTTTAACAAGAAACTGCAGAACTGGAATTAATTTGCAAACTTGACACCATCAAATTAGGCCTGAATAAAGTCCCAGAGTGGCTGGGTCACTAAAAAAAGCAATTTTCTCTCTCTTTATATTCACGTCTTCTTGTCACGTCTTCTTGTTGGGAATGGGCCACATCCACGCTAACTGAATTGGCCTCGTTAATACTGACCCCCACACTTGGGAAGGCAACTCCCATTTTTTCATATGCTGTATATTTATGCCTGCCTACTTTTTTTCACTCCATGCATCTGATGAAGTGGGTTATAGCCCATGAAAGCTTATGCCCAAATAAATTTGTTAGTCTCTAAGGTGCCACAAGGACTCCTCATTGGGTTTTTTTAGTTTAATTTAGACAGACAAATGCAATGGGGGGAGAGGAAAATACACACAGATGATAACAAAGGAGTACCATTGCCATGGAGATTAACAGTGCGTTGGTCAGAAAATTATGGTTTTAAAGAGAGATTTGAAAGAGGAGAGGGAAAGTGCTCAGCAGATATGAACTAGAAGGCTGCCCCACTCATTAGAGATGGCTTAAAAGAAAGTGTAAAACTAAGAGTGGGAGAATGCAAATATCATAAAAAAATAGACCAGAAATATATTCAGGGGAAAGAGCCATGAGGGTGAAGAACTTGAATCTGTTTCATTAAGAGACAAGAAGTCAGTGAAAAGCTTTAAGGACAGAGTGGTATGGTCAGAGCAATAGGAAGAGTAGAGTTAATTTTGAAAGGGGAGAGATGAGAGTGAGGGAAGCTAAAGGGTGGGAGGTGACCAGGGTTTTATCTGTGAAGATAGAAAGAAAAGGTTGGTTTACTTTTGTAAGTGTCTTTTGTAAAGGAAGAATCAACCAGAATGATCAAGATCCTGGGTAAATTGAAGGGGAGAGAGGAATTGAAAAGTAAACCACAGTTATAAACTCAGGTGACAGGAAAAAGTGTGGAATTCTCAACAGTGATAAAGGGAGCGAAAGGAAAGAGCTATTTGGGGCAGTGAAGTGATGGGACTGGTAATAGAATAAAGGCTCTTCACTTCTAGTTTACCTGTTCAAATCCAGCTCAGTCTTGAAAGAAAGTTATTAACATCTGATGGCTGCTCAGTGTTGTATGTAAAATGAGGGTCATGGAGAAAGCCCCGTTACCACTTTAAAGAAGCAAACACAATTGGCAATAACTAGCGCAAAAGTAACAAGAATTGAAAGGCTAATGAGAGTGAACTTCCTACCATTCTTAGATCAGGTGTAAGCTCCCTGAAGCAAATTCTCTGCTGACATAAAATCTAGAAACATTAAAAATGTAGGACAGGATCCAGGTTGGTAAAGTGTTTGAGACAGCGATACAGCTGCCTGTGCTTCTTTTTGCTTTGTGGTTAGACTGAGGACTTTGGTTTCTACGGCTGTCAGTTCAGCACCTTCCATAAGCAATACATTCAGGTGTGTATGTGTGCATGCGCATGCAAACACACAAAATAGTCTTATTTATTTGCTAATCTTACCGTACGTATCACATGACATCTATAGTTGACCTTGCCACCTGTGGTGTGGACCTCAGGTGAGCTGTAGCTCACGAAAGCTTATGCTCAAATAAATTTGTTAGTCTCTAAGGTGCCACAAGTCCTCCTTTTCTATTTCCAACACCTTTCTCCAACTGGTAATTTCAATCTCTAAAGCTAAACTGGCTTTCGAGATACACACATATATAGTTCTGTACATAAATATAAAGAGGTGGGGGGAAGGGGAGAAGAAGCTTCTCCAGTTATTATTTCATGATCTGTGCTGGCAGTGACCATTTTTTATTTGCTTTTGTGTCTAAATAATAAGCGTAGTTTACAGATGGTCAAAGCAAACACCATATGTCCACAAGCTTTTGGGACTCTAATCTGCACTGCTTTTATTAACTGTTCTTTGCTGTATAAAACTAATATGAAAATGCAGTCCTGATATTCCAACTTTATTCTATGACTCTGTTAGTGAATTAGGCCCTAATCCTGCAAACATTTATGCATGTGCTTAACTTTACTACCGTAAGTTGTCTCATTGACAGTAAAAAAGTTAAGCATCTGTGCATTTGCAGGATCAGGAGGACTTAGTTTAGTTTTCTGGGTAAGAAAATACCTGCTGTCATTAGTTCCTTGCAGGTAGAAAATACTCGTCCTCTTTCCCCCACTCCATCAATGTAACTCGCTCACTCCTATATGAAAAATTAGTCTATGAAACATTCTGTGTCTCTTATGATAATAAAATGACCTATTAACACC
Source organism: Dermochelys coriacea (assembly GCF_009764565.3). Classification (NCBI taxonomy): domain Eukaryota; kingdom Metazoa; phylum Chordata; order Testudines; family Dermochelyidae; genus Dermochelys; species Dermochelys coriacea. The sequence goes on along the minus strand of NC_050068.2, from coordinate 312,614,087 downwards.
AGATGGAAATTCTTCAAATAAGAGCTTTTTACACAAGTCATCTAATCATGTTTTTGATAACTCAGATCAAGAGGGATTTTTTTAATATTAACTCTGTCCATTAAATAAAGAGTAATCTAATATTCTCTATAAAGAAATATATTAAAATATTTTGATATCTGGTCTCCTCAGAGGGAAAAACACAGTAAATATAAATGTTTATATGCTAATATGTTTATAGGTTTATATTACTATTAGCTAAGCACTTTCCAAATACTTTATGGTCTTAAATACCCTTTTATTTAGACTTAAAAGAATTGGATGAAATGGGATTTTTGGGTAGAGATGATAAACTAAATTCTGATATACCCTTTTATGACTATTACTACATATTCTCTGACTCCAGGACTCCAGTGATGGCTTTTTTATGGGGATGAGGGATTGTCATCTCCCTCTCCCCATCCTCCCCTTAATACTGTGGTAGTCAGTTTGGTCACAGAAGGAAGAGAAGGTTTAACACTGATTCTGATCTTCTAAGTTACTGCAATTGATCCTGTAACAATTTTCTAAGTAAAATTCAACATCTGATCCCCTGATAAAGTAAAATATTGAAATCTTCTGTCCTTCAGCTCTGTATTGGAGATTTTATTTTTTTAAAAAAAATCAGAAAATAAACTCATACTCTCACGCACTCTGCAGGTAACATTGAGGACTCTCATGTGCCATGCTCATACTCTTCCACAGGCATGAATAATGTCACTCTTTAAACTTGTTCTAATTTATTGCGGGCTCTTGACTGGTGTATCCATTGCAAATTGTCTTTAGTGATGCTGACTAAATGTGACTGCACAGCAGTCAGTAGCCTATGGTATAATCCCACAGAGGATGTCTAACATAGTGAATACCAGTGAAAATGAGGTAGGATCAGAAGAGGCTAAAATAGGGAAAGAACAAGTTAAAAATTACTTAGACAAATTAGATGTCTTCAGGTCACCAAGGCCTGATGAAATGCATCCTAGAATACTCAAGGAGCTGACCGAGGAGATATCTGAGCCATTAGCGATTTGACAACTCATGGGAGATGGGAGAGATCCCAGAAGACTGGAAAAGGGCAAATGTAGTGCCCAACTATAAAATGGGAAATAAGGAAAACCCAGGGAATTACAGCTTAACTCCTGTATCTGGAAAGATAATAGAACAAATAATTAAACAATCAATTTGCAAACATCTAGAAGATAATAAGGTGATAAGTAACAGTCAGCATGGATTTGTCAAGAGCAAATCATGTCAAACCAACCTGATAGCTTTCTTTGACAGGGTAACAACTCTTGTGGATGGGGGGAAGTGGTAGACTTAGTATATCTTGACTTTAGTAAAGCTTTTAACACTGTCTCGCATGACCTTCTCATAAACAAACTAGGGAAATGCAACCTAGATGGAGCTACTACAAAGTGGGTGCAAAAATGGTTGGAATCCCATTCCCAGAGAGTAGTTATCAACGGTTCACAGTCATGCTGGAAGGACATAACAAGTGGGGTCCCACAGGGATCAGTTCCAGCTCTGGTTCAGTTCAATATCTTCATCAATGATTTATATAATGGCATAGACAGTACACTTATAAAGTTTGTGGACGATACCAAGCTGGGAGTGGTTGCAAGTGTTTTGGATGATAGGATTATAATTCAAAATGATCTGGGCAAACTAGGGAAATGGTCTGAAGTAAATAGGATGAAATTCAATAAGGACAAATGCAAAATACTCCACTTAGGAAAGAACAATCACTTGCACACATACAAAATGGGAAATGACTGCCTAGGAAAGAGTACTGTGGAAAGGGATCTGGGGTCATAGTGGATCACAAGCTAAATATGGGTCAACAGGGTAACACTGTTGCAAAAAAGCAAACATTCTGGGATGTTTTAGAAGGTGTATTGTAAGCAAGATACAAGAAGTAATTCTTCCATTCTACTCTGCACTGATTAGGCCTCCACTGGAGTATTGTGTCCAGTTCTGGGAGCCACATTTTAGGAAGGATATAGACAAATTAGAGAGAGTGCAGAAGAGAGCAACAAAAATGGTTAAAGGTCTAGAAAACATGACCTGTGAGGGAAGATTGAAAAAATTGGGTTTGTTTAGTCTGGAAAAGAGACGACTGAGGGGAGACATGATAACAGTCTTCAAATACATAAAAGGTTGTTACAAGGAGGAGGGAGAAAAATTGTTTTTCTTAACCTCTGAGGATAGGACAAGAAGCAATGGGATTAAATTGTAGCAAGGGAGGGTTGGACATAGGGAAAAACTTCTTAACTGTCAGGGTAATTAATCACTGGAATAAATTGCCTAGGGAGGTTGTGGAATCTCCATCATTGGAGATTTTTAAAAGCAGATTAGACAAACACCTGTTAGGGATGGTTTAGATAATACTTAGTCCTGCCATGAGTGCAGGGGACTGGACTAGATGACCTCTCAAGGTCCCTTCCAGTCCTATGATTCTATGTCACTTTCTAGACCTGGTGTCTTCAGTCAGTAACTGGAATGGATGATTTCTGATGTATTTCAAAGGTTTGTTGATCGGTCTGTGTTTGGTAGCATCATCAGGGATCCCAGCACAGCAAGAAGATGGGTATGATCCACTTGTGAACAATGGGAGGTTTCAGTGGTCATGCCCTGGAAAGGTCCACGTCAGAGTCCATGATGTGCTGTGAAATATTTCCACTTCTAACACTTCCATTCTGCCATTGATTATCATCATTATACTAGCACTTTAATTCTAATGCAAGCCATCCCCTAGACTAAGATACCTTTGGACACCTGAATAAACTCTAGGACATAACATCCTACTCAGATCTGGGACAGCAGCTACTGCAACCTTCAGATGTTTTAATTTAAAACTTTCCAGTCTGTAAAGTACTGATAAAGATATTTTTTTAAAAAGCTCTAGTAAGGTTTGGAATGGTGGTTTAATGATATCTCTAAGCACTGCTGCATAGGAGAACTGGGCCATCAAGCAAGCTGGCTAACACTGATGCAAATCTGTCAGGGGGAGGGTAGTGTCACAAAAGAAAACAACATGTTTGAGATACAAACACATAGCCAATCTTAATAACTTCAGATACAATGATGATACATGGACTTAAACAGGATAATAATATTTATTAGTCTATAACTTTTCCAATGATACTTTACATGACTGTAGCAGGGCAGTCACCCCACTCTGTCCCTGAAGGAGTTAAAACAACCCTGTGAAAGGGTTGCCCCGGGGAGCCAATAGGGTAGGCTGATTGGGGATCCAGCCACAGCTGGCCCTATAAAAGGGCTGTGAGCAAGGAGCTGGTAGTCTTTCTCTAGTTCTTGAGAGAGAAGGACCTGGTTGTTTGGGAGAAAGGGGTATTTGAGACACAGCAGTGCTGGTGAAAGGAAGGAGGAGCTGGGGAGCTCCAGCCTGGCAACTCCCCAGGCTGCAGGCCTTGATAGAGGCCTATGCAGGTACAGGGGCTGGGAGGAGCAGCCTGGGGTTAGGCAGAGGCAGCTGGTCCAACCTCCTTGCCAATGATAAGTGGCCATGACAGACTGCAGTCTGCCTGAGTGAGTGTGAGCTAGGTGATGACTGGCAGTAGCCACTGAGGCAAGTGGGGATAGAGGGTTGGGAGGCCCCTCTGGGAGGGGAGACCCAGAGTGTTGGGGCACTGCTAAGGGGCAGGACCCCAAGGTAAAGGGGCACTGGGGTCTGGGAGGGGCATAGGGGCCAGTGGCAGGTGAGACACTGGCCAGGAGGAGGTGCTCCATATGCTGGAGAGCTAATTCCTGAGACAACCATCAGGAGATGCCATGCTGGTGACTCTTTGCCTCACTACAATTACATACTTTGTACAAGATTTATTGCAACTTTGTAACAGTTGTGACTGAATGCAACTAGCTAGCTTCCTTTTTAGACAGCATCACAATATCTCATGAATAAATGAGAAGGCCCAGCAAATCAAAACTATGACTCTTCATCCTCATTGTAGGAGGCTTGCCAAGTAAGTGGTGGTCAGTGGTACATTTAGGTCAGAGTTTGGCAAGCTGGGTGAGCAAGTTACTGTGTCATTATAAAATCATGCAGCAAGTTAGTCTCTTCAGCCAGAGACTTTGCAGAGCTGAACAAGTCACATCTGTCTTATAATGACTAATAGTACATCATCTCACCCAGGCTCAGGTTCTTGCCCATTTGATTTTGTTGATGTTTATGTCCCTATTCTTTCTTTAATGTGATACTACTAATGAATGCATCTTTGTAATAAGTCCATGACTCAGACAAATGGAAGGGATCTCTTGATTTTTGCACAGGGAAAATAATCATCTTATAGTAGGAGTATCTTACAGTGATTGTGGTGATCTGTATAACTAGAAATAAAAATAACTTTGTTCTGCAAATTGGAATATATTGCATGTTGCTAAGAATAGCTAAAATGGGGAAAAAAGTCATGAAATAAGAAATTTGAACTATACACAGGTGTGTTAGAAATTTACCTGTTTTATATAACATAGCATTAATTCAAAAAGGAGCACTGATTTCAGGACCAGGCACACACTCATTTGGAGGTCTCACAAAATGTTGGGCACCTGTCACTGAAATCAATCACAGCTGAGAGTGCTCACCACCTTGCAGAATCAGGCTGTAATTTAGTACTGGCATGGTAACTACTTGGACTGATTTTCTTCAATAAGTTGCCACAAGAGTACTAGTTCATTGGGTTTGGCCCTTCTGCTCCCCCTGCAGCTTTAAGCTATCTTTATGTCCCCTTCAATGTTGGGGCCACTGAACTATTCCTAAGGCACAACTTAGAGTAGTCTTAGGACTGGTCTAAGTTATTCAGGCTGGTAATGGCACTCAAGAGGTTGTTAGAGCAACAAGGCTGGACATAGAAGCTTCCCAGGAAAGTCCTTGTTTTCCCTGAATATGCACTCTACACTAGGGTCTAGAGTAGGCATAGCATAATCACTGTGAACTCAATCCTTGTTGCTGTCATAGACACCTAGCAGAAGGGATACATTTACAGTGAGGGGGAAAAATTAGCAGCATTTTTATTATTTGTTTTGTGGTAGCACCTAAGAGCCCTAGTCTTGGACCAGGACTCCCATTGTGCCAGGTGCTGTACAAACACAGAACAAAAAGATAATCTGTTAGTCTCTTCCCAAAACAACTACGTATACATGATCTACTGGATGGATACAGGCAGATGGGGGAGCACAAGGAAATGAGATGAGATTGGCCAGCATGATAGGCAGGAAGTATCTTAGGACACCAGTGGCTAACCATTTTCATCTACACCCAGTCAAACTAACCAATGTGTATCGCCTCTTCAGCAAACTGCTCATGAGTGAACTACAGACCAAGACATAGCTGTAGAAGATACTAGCAAACGGTTTTTAAATAAGAAAATTACCAATTGCTTGTAGACCATTCTGTGAAAAAATAAACACTATGAACTATATGTTCAGCTCCAATATTCAATGTTATTAAAAATGAATTTTCAGAACATTTTATAAACATTCCCATCACCATTCCTGTCATCTCCTAGTTTGAAGGAGATATGTAGTCTTACTCATGCTTTACTGCATGAAGTCCCATCTAATGATAATGTTTGAGATATTGGGAATGAGTTTAACATTTTCATGCATGAAAGAGAACATTCCTTACAATAATAGCTTTAAAAGTTCCATTAGTTGTACTTGTTTTTTGGTTTTAGGGGTGGGAGGTGGTTTTGGTTAACTGAACAACAATTTACCAAGTGACAAGATATCTTCCCATTTATTATTCTGTATTACATTTAGATTACTTAAAGACACTTAAATGGCTTATTCATTGTGGGTGTAGCATCAGAATTTGCACTAGTGTTTCTAAATCTAGATAAAGTCTATCTCTCATTTTCCCATCTAACTGGTCTATAAAGAAAACAGGAAGTTGCATATTGATCATCTGATCTCTGGCATTTTTTCTGCCCTTCAATAAGTTTACAGATGCAGGATCTAACACTTTAAATGACAACTTGAAGAACTGCCATAAGGAATTAGTATGACATTTCTCTGGTCATTTCCTCTTGGATACTTGCTCATGCCACATCCACACTAAGGGCTAAATTGTGGCTTTAATCTAGTGCATCTAAGGGCTGCAAAGGAGCCCAACATCAGTAGGAATCTTTGTAGGGATTGGAAACTTTTGCAGGGTGCAGCACATGCTTTCCCCTGCTGGGGATCATCTCTTCTGGCTGGTACAAGGTTACATGGGGCTGGAGCTCAACTCTTGCCTCATTCTTCTCCACCCATTTTAGGGAAGATAGTCACTTGTCTACCACTGAGTGCTAACTTGAACCAGTCTTTGTATTCAGTGAACACAACAATTGTAGTCATGGCCAGCCCTTGTGCTGGGGTTTGGAGTAAGAAGGTTCCTTACATCTTCTCCCATTTTGTTCATTTGTTCAGGGCCAGAAAGCATCTGGAACTAATTTGTTTCTAGACAAAATCTGAGAACAAGGAAAAGGATTAGGAGTTGTGTGGGGATGTACTATTTCACTTTTATGCATACACAGCTTCTCTGTTCCCCCTTAGCACACTTGTTATAAATACCCTCATTTATATTAGTGAAATAAACTTTTAACAGCATCTTGAAACAGATTCTTCAGATTTCAAGACATAATCATGGCAAATGAAATACCTTATCCAAAAATCCATAGACTTCTAAAAGTTAATTTCCTTGCATGTTAATGATTTGAAAGAAACTGTCTCTGCAGACAGGTAAATTTTCATGATATTTGACACCTAAGAAATGTTGATTAGATTCCTGTGGTGGAGCTCAGACAAGTTTAGACCCAAAAACTATTCAGAAGTTAGAGCAAAATGCAAGTGCACATGTGAGACACATGAAGCATAGCATATCAATTCTCCCCAAAATGCACTGCCCTTGCTCTGTGTTTTCAGGAGTAGGTTGAAGTGATAAGTCTGATCAGTGAAACTTTGCGTGGTTTGAGTTCTGGCTACTTCAGGAACAATAATTCTGTTTTTTCCAAGTCATGAGGAAAGAATTAGTTTCTGAAGTTGCTACAGTTTGTAATTTCATGGGCTTAAATTGGACTACTCTCTATTTCCTATCCTGTTCAAAACTATATTGTGCTAGAACATTAAATACTGGATATAAAGGGATACAAAGAAGATTTAGACCAGGAGTGGGCAAACTTTTTGGCCCAAGGGCCACATTGTTGCAAAACGGTATGGAGAGCCAGGTAGAGAAGGCTGTGCCTCCCCAAATAGCCTGGCTTCTGCCCCACCACCAGAACTTCCCACCCCTAACTACCCCACCCCTATCCAATAACCCCTGCTCCCTGTCCCCCTCCCAACCTCCACCACATCCAATTGCTCCCGGGATCTCCTGCCCCTTATCCAAGAACCCACACACACACACCACCACCACCACCACGCTGCTCAGAGCAGCAGGACAGGCTTATGGGAAAGCCTGGGAGGTGGGCAGGCGCAAGCTATGCTGCCCATGCAGCGCCGTCGCTGTGGGGGAGGGGGAACAGCAGGGGAGGGGCTGGGGGCTAGCTCCCCAGCTGGGAGCTCAGGGGCTGGGCAGGAGGGTCCCGTGGGTCGGATGTGGCGTGCAGGCCTTAGTTTGCCCATCTCTGATTTAGGTTCTGCTGCAAAGCTTAACTTTAGGTTCACTGCCACCTAGTGGAATCTGCAACCCTGAATTAGGTGCCCAGGCTCCCCATCCAATGTCTGGCAAGATTTATGTACCTAAAAATGGGATTCAGAACATCCAGGAAACTTGGCAGGCAGCCACCTATGCCTAACTCTGGGCCGGGGGAGGTACTTCCTTCCACTCAGGAGTCACAGTTGTGAACCTCTCCTGGAGTTATGTATCATGGGCAGATCTGGCTTTTGTTGAGGGGTGGGAAGAGGCAGTGCCCTATTTTAACCCAATCATTCAGTAGCTAGAGCACCTTTCCAGAATGTGGGCAAGTCGTGTTCAAATCCCACTCTGCCTGAGCAAAGCAGTGACTTAAACCTAGCTCTCCTGAGCATGCCCTAAACACTGGACTATGAGACCTGGCCTCCCTCAAACTTTCCCGTTAGTGCTGATCCACTTTTTGTATTAATACCTTAATATTCAATGATGGGAGATTAGAGAATGAATCTGTAACACAATCAGTCAGGCACTTCACTGAGATGTAAGATTCAGGTTTAAGTCCCTGCTCCAATGACTATTTTAGCATCATGTGAATCCTACAGGGGCACACGCATGAGCTAGGAGCTGGGCCTCAGGACTTAGTAGGCATGTGCACAGTGAGCTAGCAGAAAGCTAGGACACTTAGAGTTAGTTGGCAGCTGAGTAGTAGTTTTGAGAATCTAAACTTTGGACTCAGGCACCCTAAATCCTTTTGTGTTCTAGTCCAAAGTAGACTGGAATGATACTAATCTACTGCATGTTTCAATTAATGTCAGTCCCCCTCTTTGGGTCAAATTCAGACGTGCTGTAAGGTTCTGCTGGCCTCAGTGGATTTCGATACCAGTTCTTTAATGTGACTGCTTGAATCTATAGTATCCTGATGTTACAAAAGAAACAGTCACAGCAGAGATCATGAATAAGGTCCTGAACCCTCATAACTCCATTGACTTCATGTACCCAAGGTCAAATCCTCCATTCAGCACCTGATCCAAGTGGTCAGATGTGAAACCACAAAGCGGTTGTGGAATCATTCTATGGAGCCTGCAGTAGCTAGGGACTGCAGTACGTGCCACAGTTCTCCACAGAGAAAAGAGTGAGAGGTTTGCACACCACTGCATCATCTGGCTCTACCCCCTGTCCTAGCCTACCCTAGCCTCGTCTCCTACATGGCAAGCTCTGTACTACCCAAAGTGTACATAACTCCCCAAATGCCTAGCTGAAAATGCACATTGATTCCAATTCTGATAGAACCTCCATAGCTGCATAGGCAGGGACAGGAGTTTCTCCTGCAGCTGTAATCACTGCATTTGGTTCAGTTGAATGTTGTAAATGAAAGAGGAAAAAAGTATTATAAATAGTGATGGGCTTATGCCTGCTAAAGACAATGGGATTTATGCTACTGACTTTGCAAGGGCAGAATCAGAGCCAAAATTTGCATGCTGCTTAAGTACCTTTTTTATCCAGTATTGGTGTCCATTTTTGGAACGGAGTTAACCTCCTTTTCTGCAGACTTTACCTACTTCATTAGTTTTAAGCAAACTTACAGTTCTACACAACATAAGTCTTATCCCCAAAGAAATGTTCAGTTCTATTGAAGCAAGCACTGGAAAAGCCCACTGAATTACACAAATACAGACAGAAGCTTTTTAGCAATTAATGCACTTAGCCCCTTTCTGATCAGCTAGGGAGATCAATCGACCAGGGAAACTTTTAAAGCTGTTCACTGCCCAAAAAATATCCAGAGCCAGTGGAAATTTTTCTTTTCCTTTAGCAGAGACTGAGTAATTTAAAAAGCACAGCTCCCCAGTTGCCTCCCCTACCTACACCACATATCTATAGATGTTTAGGTAGGAGTAACACAGAGCCAGAAAAGTCATTGCAGAGCCAGAAACAAACCATAAAAATAAGTTTGCATCTGGCATACCATTCAGCAGGGGAAGAGAGCTCATCTGAATGAACTGTACAATTCCTGAGAGCTTGGCTACACTTGCAAGTTACAGCACAATAAAGGAGCCCCGGGCACACTAGCTCACTACCTGTCCACACTGGCAAAGCGCAGAGCGCTCTGACTCCACAGCTACAGTGCTGCTGGTACTCCACCTCGGCGAGTGGAATAACATTTGCTGCACCCCTGCTGGAGTGCTGTGGTGCCAGTGTGGACACCCTGGTCCTACAGTGCACTCTGATCGGCCTCCAGAAGTGTCCCACAATGCTGGTGCTAGCAACTCTGGTCATCCCTTTGAACTGTACTGCCCTGCCCTCAGGTGACCAACCATCAGACCCGCCCATTAAATTCTCTGGGAATTTTGAAAATCCCCTTCCTGTTTGCTCAGCCAGGCGTGGAGTTCTCTCAGCAAATCTTTCCAGGTGACTATGCCTCCACGTGCCAGGCAATCCCCAGTATGGAGCAATGGCGAGGTGGTGGACCTCCTCAGTGTTTGGGGGGAGGAAGCTGTCCAGTCCCAGCTGCGCTCCAGCCATAGGAATTACAATACCTTTGGGCAGGTATCAAGGGACATGATGGAAAGGGGCCATGACCGGGACGCACTGCAGTGCAGGATTAAAGTGAAGAAGCTGTGGAATGCCTACCGCAAAGCCCACAAGGCAAACAGCCGCTCTGGTGCTGCCCCTGCGACCTGCCATTTCTACAAAGAGCTAGACATGATACTTGGGGAGGGCAACCCCACCTCCACTCGGAGTACCACCATGTACACATCAGAGCCCAGTTCAACAAGGCAGGGGGAGGAAGAGCAAAGTGGGAGTGAGGGTGCTGAGGCAGAGAAAGACACACCGGAATCCCTAGATGCATGCAGCCAGGAGCTGCTCTCAAGCCAGGAGGAAGGTAGCCAGTCATGGTGGCCAGTGCTTGGGGAAGAATAAACATCACAGGAGATTCCTGGTAAGTGGCTTTTATTTTAGGAAGGAAGTTATTCGGTGCAGGCTCTTGGGGTGAGGAGAGTTAGGTGCATAGATGAAGAATAGGGTGTTGATGTGCTCTCTCATCATGGTAATCTGCCTCAGTGATCTCTTCAAAAGTCTCATCCAGAACTTGAGCAATGCGCTTGCACAGGTTTCTCGGGAGAGCCACTGTGTTCCTTGTCCCAGTAAGGCTAACTTGTCCACGCCACTGTGCTGTGAGGGGCGGGGGAACCATTGATGCACACAGGCGAGCTGCATATGGGCCAGGGCGGAATCTGCATCGGAGTAGAAGACCCTCCCTTGCTTCCCAGGTCACCCTCAGCAGCGAGATACCTTCCAGGACAAACTCCTGTGGAAAGTCTGGGGACAGTGTTCAGTATAGAGGCCCCCTGCCACTGTTGGCTCTCCCCAAGGCACAGAAACCCAGAGGGCAGTACACCTGTGAAACAGTCACCCTTGACCCTGTGCTTACTCATCATTTTGGGGCTCCTGTGGGTTATGTGCGCTCGCTTTGGGATGGGCAAATTATGCTATTGTGTAGACTGTGCTTGCCCTTAAGTATGGGGGAATCATTGCTCTGTCTGGTGTAAACAATGCTGCCTCTGTTAAGTGTTGCATTTTGCCTTTACAGATGCAACCTTGAGATCTCAGTGGTCTGTGTTATCACTGGCCAAAAGACTCCAAAGAATCAGAAAGAGGCCACATAGAAGCAAGGAAGACATGTTGCATGAAGTAATGCAGCATTCAAGTAACGAAAATCAAGAAGTGCGGGAGTGGTGAGACAGTGAAAGGAGGATCCGCCAGCAGAATGAAGAGTGCTGGCACAAGCGTGGTGCTCCAGCAGCAAAGCACAGATAGGCTGATAAGCCTGATGGAGTGCCAAGCGGACTTGATCCAGGTGCTTTTAGCCATGCAGGCAGAGCGCTACCAGGCCCACCCCCCCCCAACAGCCCTTGTCCCAAAACTTACCCTTGTGCCCCCATGTCACCTCCAACCCACTTTCCCCAACATCCGGGTTCTTACCGCCACCAGCTGCCTCCAACACCTGTATCTTCACCACCCAGCCCTGAAAACTACAACCCTTACCCTCTACACTCAACTCCCATCACACATTGCATAGCACTCCAGACAGGAAGGCTGAGTATGATAACAGGACATACGCGAATCTGTGATTGTACCATTTTCCTCCCCCCTTGCCCTTTCTGTTTCCCAAGCAGTTGTGTTGCTTTTCGATAAATTGTTTTCAAAGCCAAAAAATCCTTATTGCATAAAGTAAAAGATACCTTAGCCCAGGAAAGAAACAGGCACTGTAAATCAGTGTAGCAAACACAAGTTCCTACTAACCACTGCAATTCACTCCCATGCAGGGCACCAGACATTACTGGTGGCTTTCTGCCTCAAATTGCTCCCTCAAGGCATCCCTAATCCCTGCAGCCCCGTGCTGGGCCCCTCTAGTAGCCCTGTTTTCTGGCTGTTCAAATTCAGCCTCCACATGTTGAACCTCCGAGTTCCATGCCTGAATGAATCTTTCACCCTTCCCTTCACAAATGTTATGGAGGGTACAGCATGCAGATATAACCACGGGGTTGCTATCATCAGGCAGATCCAGCTTCCCATGCAGAGAGCACCAGCAGCCCTTTAAGCGGCCAAAAACACATTCCACAATCATTCTGCACTGGCTCAGCCTGTTGTTGAATCGCTCCTTGCTGTTGTCAAGGCTCCCTGTAGGGTTTCATGAGCCATGGCATTAAAGGGTAAGCAAAGTCTCCAAGGATCATGATGGGCATTTCGACTTCCCCTACAGTGATCTTCTGGTCTGGGGAAAAAAGTCCCGGCTTGCAGCTTCCTGAACAGGCCAGTGTTCTGCAAGATGTGTGCATCATGAACCTTTCCGGGCCAGCCTGCGTTAATGTCAATGAAACGCCCATGGTGATCCACAAGCACCTGGAGAACCATTGAGAAATACCCCTTCCAATTAATGTACTCTGAGGCTAGATGGGCTGGTGCCAGAATTGGAATATGCATGCCATCTATCGCCCCTCTGCAGTTAGAGAAACCCATTTATGCAAAGCCAGCCACAATGTCATGCACGTAACCCAGAGTCACAGTTCTTCTGAGCAGGATGCAATTAATAGCCCTGCAAACTTGCATCAACACAATTCCAACAGTCTACTTCCCCATTCCAAACTGGTTAGCGACCAAGCAGTAGCTGTCTGGAGTTGCCAGCTTCCAGATTGCAATAGCTACCTGCTTCTCCACCATCAGGGCAGCTCTCAATCTCATGTCCTTGTGCTGCAGGGTGGGGACGAGGCTCCTCACACAGTCCCATGAACGTGACTTTTCTCATCCGAAAGTTCTGCAGCCACTGCTCGTCATCCCAGACTTGCATGACGATGTGATCCCACCACTCAGTGTTTGTTTCCCGAACCCAGAAGTGGTGTTCCATGGTGGTGAGCATGTTTGTGAATGCCACAAGCTCATGTCATATGCGTTACTCAAGTTGATATCATCGTAGCCCTCACTGTCACTTTGGATCATAAGGAATAACTCGACTGCCAAATGTGATGTGCTGGCGAGACTCGTCAGCATACTCCTCAGCAGTTTGGGCTCCATTCCTGCAGACCGAAAGGGAAGACAGTGCGCGCAGTACAAAAAACGCTGAAAGATGGCACCAAATGTGGACAGAAGCATAAGGAATGCTGGGATGCGAACCAATGAATCACGGGACATTGGGACAGGACACAGAATGCCCCGCGCTCCCCGCCCCCTTCCCACAAGCCATAGTACCAGAATGGGAAGAGGTGCTCTGTGGATAGCTGCCCATAATGCATCGCTCCCAATGCCGCTGCAAGTGGTGCAAATGTGGCCATGCCAGTGCGCTTGCAGCTGTCAGTGTGGACAGACTGCAGCACTTTCCCTACTGCACTTTACGAAGGTGGGTTTAACTCACAGTGCTCTACATCTGCAAGCATAGCCCATGCCCTGAGATGCTATGCAATGTTCTGGGAGCTGGCACTGCATGAAGGTAAACTTGAAAACAACAAAAAAGGTAATTTCCTAATGAATCAGTTGGAAGTGGGATGTGCAGTGTCTAAGTCTAGAAGTTTACTAAGCATGAAATCTTAGGACTATTTTTAATTAACAGGACCCTTTATAAGATATGTCTTACCTCATCTTTAATTCATAATAACTGTATCATATCACTGTTTTAACAGAGAATATGAAAGGAAGTAGGCCATTCAATATGTATATTTAATTAGAGGAATGCTTCTGAGCTGCAAGTTTTAAATATGCACATCAGTTATTCTTAGATGCATTTGCTTATTTTATTTTTAGAATCCAGTGGAAAACCTCTCAGGTCAGTTACTTTAAGCAACAGTTTCTGACATGAAGTGAATTAACTGTGAAGTCACCTTGGAAAACTCATCTCACTGGAAACATTTAAAAAAAATGAAATGAGGAATGAAAGACTAGACAAAGAAAAAATGGTGCTTTCAATAATATCTTCTTAACACTGAGATTACAGGTCATCAGAAATCTATAAGCTTTGGGACCCCCTGATTTTAGGGTTAAAGAAATGTCTGTAGACTCATTTGTCTTTACTAAATAATGCTCTGATCCTGCAAATCTCCCGCTGATTTCAAGATTTAGGCTTAGAAAGCATGTGCCTTTGTGATTATGAAATCCAGCAGATGAAGTAAATGCTATATATTAGCTTGCTGAGCTGATGGAAAAATGCCTGGATACTATTTGCATATGTATGAGCTGTGGTGGTGGGAGAGTATAAAAGGTGTTGTATCAAAATCATGCAACATTATATAAACTGGAATGAAACTTACAAGTAATATGCACCAAGCAGATAAATGTCTTAGATGACACTTCCTCTCCTTGCATCATTTTGGCCAAGGAGCCTCTAGCTCATGTCCAGCAGAGGGAAACAAACACAATAGAAAAATCTCCATATATTTTTAGAACAAAATGTAACAGGATCAATCCAGTAGAATTGTAAAACACCTTTCATCAATACAACATATTCTTTAAATCAATTAATCTCATATTCTTAAAGTATTTTATGGATTTAGTCTCATTTTCAGTTAAAAATATGTAATCTAAGAAGCATCTTGTGTAAACTTATATATATATAAAATAATTAGCCACTAAATTTCTCACATTCTTAAAAATTCAGATTAAAGTATGTTGTCTGAGAAACAACACTAGGTAAATCCCCAAACAGATGCTTTGAGAAACTTGACAGTAATGATACTATAAAGAGAAGTACTTAATGGGTGAGGTTTTCAAAAGCGCTTATTTTTGGCCTAATTCTACTCCCTTTGAAGTCAATGATAAAACTCTTGTGGACTTCACTGGCAGCAGTTAGGCCAATGCTGAGTACTTTTGAAAATCCCTCCCCATATGTTTAAGTCTGTCCCTACTGAAATGTTACTTCTCTGATTCCAGGCTTAGCTGAACAAAAGAAAACACTGCTCCTTTGAGACCAGAGAGCCAAAAGGAATCTGATCGAATGGGTAATAAAAGAGCAAGGAATAAAGGGCCAGAGTCTCAGCTGCTGAAAACACTGAAGTCACTAAAGCAATATGTACCACCTGAGGATCTATACCACAATGCTTGATTAAATTTGTTTTGAAACAGTTTGAGGGCCTATGGATTTTTGTTCTTGTTTGGAATAGTAACAGGGGAGAAAATGTGTCCTACTACTTTTATAATGCAATTATCCTTATTAGGTAATGGATCCAGTAATAGGAAATGAAGTGTTACTCAAATAATTACCTTTTTAATCTTCAAACTCCAAAAAGAGCTAATATATTATGGATGCAAAATCAACTTCTTTCTTATGAATGTTGTAGTGTTTTGTACTCAAAAGAACATAGTTATATACTGCTATAGCTATATAATCGCTAACTGCAGTCCCCTTTTCAAGTTCAGTAGTAATGTGCCACATTTGAATAGACTGCGGTGCTACATTACAAAATGAAAATATAGTTAAATTTGCATGTGTACAAAAGAAGATTACCCAACACACCTACATCTCCACTTTTTTAACAGGAGCTGAAGGACCATTGCATTAACTTTGCATTAACTTTGCATTGAACAGGGTTGTGATGACTTCTGAGGCATCATTTGAAAACTCATAACTTGCTGATCAGTAATATCATGGTAAAATGTATGTAGCAACATTATGAGTAAAGTTATGAACATGAACTAAAATTATGACTGACCTGTGTTTCCCAAATAAGTCTGAGGAGTAGCTAAACCAGTTTCTCAAAGACAAAAGGCAAGCTGATGCTCCATACAGGAATCAACAATGGTCCATCACTTATCAAAAGACCATTCTATAGCAAGAGAGGGATAGGGAAAAAGATCTGCATCTCAGTAAAGAAACAGCATCAGGTTTCCTCCTCCACCAGACCCTTTCTCTTGGTGCTCAGCTGGAAATGATTTTCAAAGAGGGACTGAAACTATAAAAAGGAGGGGCAAACACCCCAAAGAACCCTTCCCGCCCCATCTCATTCTCTGTATTGGAGAAAACAAAGGAAACAGCCATTGGACTCTGGGGGAGTGGTCCTGACCTGAAAATTTGGTCAGTAATGTTGCTGGAAGCATGTGGTGAGAAACTTTGCTTTGAATCGAATATAGTTTGTTAAGCTAGGCACCAGAAAATTTTTCTTTGTTTTCTTGTAACCATTGCTGACTTTTATGCTTCATTGCTTGTACTCACTTAAAATTTTTCTTTTTGTAGTTAATAAACTTGTTTTATTGTTTTATCTAATCCACTGTGTTTAGTTTAAAGCATCTGGGTAATTTCATTTAAGGTGGCAAGATGGTATTTATTATTCCCCTAAAGGAATAACAGACTTAATATTCTTTGACTATCTGGGAGAAGACTGGGCAGTATAGGACATACATTTCTGGGGGAAATTCTGGGACTGGGGATGTGTTGGGGTTACCCTGCAGAATAACCAATGCTGGTGAAAACCAGAATGTAACCCAACTGTGGCTGGCAGGCTATAGTTATACACAGACACTGAGGGTCTAACTTGCATGCTGGGAGGCTGACTGTGAGGAGCCAAGGTGGTAGCTACTACCAGCAAGGTATTGTAAGGCATCCAAAGTTTCAGAACGGGGTGACACAGCCCCCTCACTGGATTTCACCCCAGTATATCACAAGTGTACAGGCTATGTGGGAAATTTCATGATCTGCTGAACTTTTACGCTTCCCTTTCCTATGTCTTAGGACTTGTCTCCCTTCCCACACTCTGATAAGTCCTACTGATGATTAATTGTTTTGTAACTTTCTTTTCTGGTGGGTGATCAGGTAGCCTGCTTCCTCCCTCTGGTCTCAACAACTGAGTGACATAAACTAGTAACCTTTCTGCCACCGTGCTGCAGTGCTGTTGGGCTAAATATAGGAAAGTAATTTAACATGATTTATATAGAACAAGAAAAACTGGTTAGTAGATGTCAAGGTTCCTTCTCCACTCTGAATTCTAGGGTACAGATGTGGGGACCTGCATGAAAGACCCCCTAAGCTTATTCTTACCAGCTTAAGTTAAAAACTTCCCCAGGGTACAAACTTTGCCTTGTCCTTGCACAGTATACTGCCACCACCAAGCGTTTTAAATAAAGAAGAGGGAAAGAGAATACTTGGAGACGCCTTCCCCCAAAATATCCCCCCAAACCCTATACCCCATTTCCTGGGGAAGGCTTGATAGGAATCCTCATCAATTTGTACAGGTGAACACAGACCCAAACCCTTGGATCTTAAGAACAACGAAAAATCAATCAGGTTCTTAAAAGAAGAATTTTCATTAAAGAAAAGGTAAAAGAATCACCTCTGTAAAATCAGGATGGTAAACACCTTAAAGGGTAATCAGATTCAAAACATAGAGAATCCCTCTAGGTAAAACCTTAAGTTACAAAAAGACACAAAAAAGGGAATATACATTCCCTCCAGCAGAGCTTATTTTACCAGCCATTAAACAAAAGGAAATCTAATGCATTTTCTAGGTAGATTACTTACTAACTTACCAGGAGTTAGAAGGCTACATTCCTGATCTGTTCCCAGCAAAAGCAACACACAGACCCTTTGTCCCTCCCTCCAGAGTTGAAAGTATCTTGTCCCATCATTGGTCATTTTGGGTCAGGTGCCAGAGAGGTTACCTTAGCTTCTTAACCCTTTACAGGTGAAAGGGTTTTGCCTCTGGCCAGGACGGATTTTATAGCACTGTGTACAGAAAGGTGGTTACCCTTCCCTTTATATTTATGACAGTAGATAAAAAGGCAAACACAGAATGGCAATGAGAAATTAAAGTTCCAGAATAGTAAGAGCCTACTTCTTCGGAGGAAGATAAAATCCTCAGTTGCCAGTATTGCTGCAGAATTTCCTATTTGTGGTACCAGGTTGGTATTTTCTAAAGCATTCAGTTCTGGCATATGATGGAAGTTTTACCATTGAATGGGAGCAGTTAGGCCAGTACTGAGTGCTTTTGAAAACCTCAGTTAACTTCTTGCTCACTTTGCAAAGTTGTTTGCGGTGGAACTGATAGAAAAATAGGGAAGCAGTGCTGTGAAAAATTTCAAAGTTGTTTGCATTTTACTGGATTGATAATGGATGCATTTTCAAATTTTTCATTATTTTTTCTTACTGAAAACAGAGTTCTCAATAAACTAATTTCTTTTCAATGTTGCAGAAAATTATGCAAAAAATTGGAAAGCAGTGATAATGTCAACAATTTTTCATGCCTGTTTTTGGGAAAAGGCCTATCAACCGCTCTAATCTGATGATTTCAAACATGGATGGAAGAACCTAGCAGAGTCTGAGGATTTTCCTCTGAAACACCTCTTTGGGTTTGCAATATTAGTGAGTTTTCAGATCTTCTGTACAGGTATTTTGAGCCGGTGCAGTATTTCCCTGCACTTAGAATAGAAAAACTAACTGCTGTCATTGACATAAAGTGGCAAATGTTGGTAAATGTTGACTTTTAACGACTGTACATTATCTACACTTTTCAGGACACATTTACCACAAAATTACGCATATTAAGACACAGCAGTGTACTTACATTAGTTACATGTGTTTTGTATTGTAACAGAGTGTAAATGGCAATGATAATGGGAATACACAGATGTTTAAAACAATAGCTCTATAGATGCTAAGTATTTTATTATTATTGCATTCAGTAAGGCTAATGGGATTCTTTCCGTGTACATTTTTATATTTAATTACCTGTTTATACAAAGTTTGAAAATGTAAAATTCTGTATCTGTGCTACTTCTTATTATAATAGTGATTAATAACAGCTCCCCAATATCACTGAAGTTATCAACATCCTATCAAACACCCTTTTCATGAAAGACTTTAGATAAGGAGATACAGTATGGAAGCAGGGTTTCATTACCTTGAGATTCTAGTGAGAGAACATGGTAAGGAGGACACAAAATCCCTATAGAGGCTAGCCTCTTTCTTAGAAATCTCCTCTTGCGTAGTTGGCTGGCTGGATAACCATCTCCAAAGCGAATACGATTGTCCAAAGGAGGGACTGAGATTAGTTTAAGTGAACAGCAAAACCTTAAAGCCCTGACCCTGCAATCTGATCTATGTGGGTGGGGACCTATGGAAACTAACATAGCTCCATATAGCTGGAGGCAACATGATGGTGAATGCAGAATCAGGATCATTAGTGTTTAATGGGAGATGGCTGAATTGAGGGTTCTGTCTTTCTGATGACAGAATGAAACTCATAGGACAAGCAGGTGCATCCAGTACATTTCAGCAATAAAAGTATGATACAAGAGCTATGTATTATTATTATTTCTCATTCTATCAACAAAAGTATAAAAGGGAGACACATACAATCCTGAATTTTGCAGGTAAATAAAAGTGGAACTTTTTTTTCCTCATGCTGTCCTTCAAAATGTATTAAATATACATACTGTGTATTCTCATAGGGGCCCCCTCCTTTATGGCTACAGAGGGCACCAGTCACAGAGAGGCCTATATAGTTCTGCTATGTAAGGAAGAATACGATTCAGGAGGCCTGGCAGGGGGTGTGCACTCTATGGGAGTTCTTTCTGCATCAATGCAGAGGAGTACTTGGAGGGAGATAGTGGGTTTGTGACTATGATGACCAAAAGGCATTCCTCCTCCTCCTCCCACATATAAGGGGATGCATGGACTTCAGAAGATACTGTAGCCCTGAGACATCAACAGCAGCTATGTAGCCTGGGGAGGGGATTATTCTGTCCCACTCCACCTCTGTGGAGCCAAGTCCATTTACTCAGGCTGAATGCACGGGGAAACATGTCATTCCCTGATGAAATGAAATTTTTAACAAGTGTATCTATTGTTTTACAGAGTTTTCCCTTTAAATTGGAGATGATTGCATATAGTAAATAAATTAATACGTAGGTCTCTCACTTCTTGAAAAATGAATTCTGCTGGAGGAATTCTCCAAAACTTATCTCCAGATTAAAGAAAGATCTTAGATTTACAAACTGGGTGTGCACTAGTTCTGAAATCAATGATTCAGCCATCAGCTAGGGACCCAGGCCTTCTGCATTTGAATCCCCAGATGTATCACTACCAGATGAGCTGCTTATCTTATTTTCAAACCCACATCCTCTCTCTTTGAAGTTGAACTCCTCCTCCTTCTGCTGCTTTTACTGATAAATTATATATGTTCTTCTTCCAAAACTTCTGCACTCAGTTACACACTTCAAACACCACTTACCTCTGTGGCTTGCAGCTCTAGGAATTCATAGTGATATAAGGCAATTTTGTTCCCTTGAATAGGTTGCTATGCCTTTATGACATGCACTTCCAAAGAGAAGATAACCCCTGCAAACTGTGTGGGAGCCTTGCAGATTTGTACCTGGTGTTGTGATACATATCTGCCACAATGTGGAGGTTTTCCCTGCCAAAACATTCCTGAGCCTAATGGCAGGACTTAACTTATGAAAATTAATGTGATCGGTCAATGGAGAATTATGCTGCAAAGATGGAGCAGTTTATTGGCTGTTTGAATCTTGTGGTGTCCAGCTCACAATAGCAGATACAGCTGTCCTCTTCATTCGTCATCTCCACAGAAAATAAAGCACCAAAAAAGGACAGAGAACTGGCAAGAAAGTCTTGTTACATGGGCCAAACTGTGATCTCACATTAACCTATTACAACTCTGCCAGAATCAATAAACTACATTAGATTTATGCTGGTGTAAATGAGAATGTGAGGCTTGTTTGGTCTCTTAACCAAATACCAAAATCCTAAATGGAAAGCAAAGATATTGATTTACAAGGGAGTCTTTCCATTTATATCAATGGGCTTTCGACTGGGATCATAGTTGTATGCTGCCAATACATTTCAAATGACTATCCTTTGCTATTAATTCCTCTTCAACCCCCACTGCAACCATGTCTAAAGGAAATTAGCAACCGCAAATTATTAGGTAAATCATAGAATCATAGAATATCAGGTTGGAAGGAACCTCGGGAGGTCATCTAGTCCAACCCCCTGTAAAGGACCAGTGGTAAGTGGTGCTATTTATTTATTTATGTATTTAAAAAAATATTCAGACCACATGATCTCATTACCGCTGCTCAGATCCTTCATCCCCAGATTGCCTCCAAATAGTAGTGTTGCCTTAAATTTGATAATAGCAAAGAAGTGAGCCTAAACTCTTTGAAACAGGAACTGTGTATTTATATGTATTGGTCTAGTGCCTAACACAATAATAATAATAGAATCTGGAATGAACCAATGTCTGTCTGTCTAGAACTATGAAGGATTTTTTTTAAACAAAGAAGAATATTGATTTTTTTCTCCAGTTTGAAGGAGTTTGTTTCCAACTGCTGCAAGTGGATGACATAACCCTCAGGTTTAGACTGATTTTGAAATGAAGTAGAATACTTTCTCTTTAGTAAAGGTTTTTTTGTTTTGTTTTTGTTTTTCTTTAAAGGTAACCAACTACATCCAAAGAAATCTTCACAATAGGTCTGAAGTCTGTTGGGGTGGATTATTGGGAAGGGAGTAATTCAAAAAGAAGTTCTTTGAAAGAAGTAAGTCAAAAAAGCAGTCTCAATACTTAACCATAGATCTTTTCGAAGGAGCAGAAAGCTTCTTTGTTACAGAAGCCTAACAGGATAAAGTCTTTGGCCAGTTCCAAACCCTATTGAAGTCAATAGGTGTTTTTCAATTGTTTTGCTCCAGGCTCAGTGATAGGGAAAGAGAACGTAATCAAAACAGGGATCAGTGTAGAATATATTTAACTTTTTGGGGAAAGAGCATTTCTGGATATTGGAGAGAGAGACTTTGTGATAGTGTTGCCCACTCTCCTGGTACAAATGAAGCACCCTCTTTCAAAATAGGTCCTCAGTTTAAATGAATGAAATGTCCTTTTCCCTGCTGACTTCCCACAGGAAAAGGCAACTATGTTTCTCTTCACTCACAAGCTGTAAGTCATGCAGCAGTGAACATAGACACTAGATGAGTCACTTTTCTTTCAGCTCTAATCTCTGTTCATAGTCACAAAGAAATCACAAAAATCAATCCAATTCCAACTCTGAAAATCTTCTGTGAGTTCATTTGGAGGAGGAAAAATGAAAAAATAGGATGCTTGGGATACCAAATTAGGGGAAATTATAAGTATAAATCAGATAAATTAAAGAATTCCTGCCTCTCAGGCGGGAGAGAGGGACCACATGACAAAGAAGGCTGCCTGATTCCTGGTTTCCTCAACCCCGACACAGTAATTCCTCATCAGTTAAGGGTTCCCAAGTATCTAAACTGTCACTTTCTGTCAGAAATTTACTAATCACCTACACATCTACCAATGTGATATATGCCATCATGTGCCAGCAATGCCCCTCTGCCATGTACATTGGCCAAACTGGACAGTCTCTATGTAAAAAAATAAATGGACACAAATCAAACGTCAAGAATTATATCATTCAAAAACCAGTTGGAGAACACTTCAATCTCATTGGTCACTCGATTACAGACCTAAAAGTGACAATTCTTCAACAAAAAAACTTCAAAAACAGACTCCAATGAGAGACTGCTGAATTGAAATTAATTTGCAAACTGGATACAATTAAATTAGGCTTGAATAGAGACTGGGATTGGATGGGTCATTACACAAAATAAACTATTTCCCCATGTTTATTCCCCCCCTCCACCCCCCACTGTTCCTCAGATGTTCTTGTCAACTGCTGGAAATGGCCCACCTTGATTATCACTACTAAAGGTCCCCCCCCCCCCGCTCTCTTGCTGGTAATAGCTCACCTTAAGTGATCGCTCTGGTTACAGTGTGTATGGTAACACCCATTGTTTCATGTTCTCTATGTATATAAATCTCCCCACTGTATTTTCCACTGAATGCATCCGATAAAGTGAGCTGTAGCTCACGAAAGCTTATGTTCAAATAAATTTGTTAGTCTCTAAGGTGCCACAAGTACTCCTTTTCTTTTTGCGAATATAGACTAACACGGCTGCTACTCTGAAACCTGTAATTAGACTAGGGAAACTCTTATTCTTGGGTTATTTTGTATGCTGCTGGGGAAAATAGAAATGCAGAATGATCCAAGCCTGAGCCTCTAAAGAAAGACTTCAGAGTAGCAGCCGTGTTAATCTCTAAGGTGCCACAAGTACTCCTTTTCTAAAGAAAGAGAAGGCTGAGGAAACCCAGTAATCTCTCACACAGGACTTTTCAGCTATGAAGGACTTTCTAACTACTAAATTTGATCTTCATCTCAAGATATGCATGAGCTCTCTAAAGATATGGGAGAAGGATAGCTCAGTGGTTTGAGCATTGGCCTGCTAAACCCAGGGTTGTGAGTTCAATCCCTGAGGGGGCCATTTAGGGATCTGGAGCAAAAATTGGGGATTGGCCCTGCTTTGAGCAGGGGGGGTTGGATTGGATGACCTTCTGAGGTCCCTTCCAACTCTGCTATTCTATGATTACGTCAAAGCTTGTTTGACCTATTTATATAATGAACTATGAAAAACTGCCATAGCACTGAAGGAGGTTAAAATAAAGAATGCTTCCTTAAGGCAAAGACTAACCAGTCTTAAGGAGAAAGAAGATCTTGAACACAGAATGTACAGGAATAATTTGCAGTAACTGGGGGTCCCTGAAGAGCTGGAAGGAAAACAGATGATTAGATTTCTTGAGAATACACACTCTGAGGTACTGGAATTGGATCCTGGATTGCCCCCCTGGGAGACTGAAAGGGCTCATTAAGTGGCAGGGGCCAGAAAGAGAGAGAAAAATAATAACCCCAGGCCCATCATTTTGAAATTACCCAGATTTAATGACAAAGTTAAGCTGATGTCTGCTGCTAGGCAAAAAGGAACTCAAGTATAAGGATTTTAAATTACCTTTGTATCTTTGTACTCTTTCAACTCCAGGAGCAAGAGAGTAACAATACTTGTATACAAGAGCCTAATTTTTCAATCTATTCAGTTGTGGTCAGATCCAGGGGGCAGATGCATAATAATTGAAGGCATTTTCAACACTGAGAGATTAATTTGGGAGAGTACATGAAATCCTAGTTGGGGCAATGCAAATTTTACCACAGAAATAACTGACATTATTTCAACAGTGCTGATGTTCCAGTAGTACTAGGAGGGGATTGGAATGCTGTCATGGATGATATCATAAACAATCTCAATATTCTAGGTGAAACTATCAGGCCTTTGCAAACCATCCATTATCCCTACTCAAGGATATTGAACTAATAGATATTTGGAGACTGAAGCATCCTACAAAATATGACTATACATTGTTCCCCATGGTTCATGCCTCCTATTCTAGATTAGATTTGTTATTATATCTAAGATGCATGTCCGGAGGCAGAAGTCAGTAATATTATCTCTGATCATGCTCCAATTTCTCCTCACATAAATTGGTCACAGTGCTAAAAGATCCTTGAGATGGGAGTTAAACAAACTTCTACCTAGAGAACCTAAATTTCTTCAAGTGATTTAAACATTCATAACCAACTTCTTGAAGGAAAATACTTCAAAATATTGTCTTTTCTATTACAACTTTATGGGAAGAACTGAAGGCTACCTTAAAGAGAGAATGCATAAAATTTGCCTCTGAAAAGAAGAAAGAAATGAATTACCAAATTCTTTGGCGGAGGAGGTAGCAAAAAAAACCATAGCTCTCAAACTCTCAGAATAATGAGCCACGGCACTCCTCAAAATACACATAGTATGAATGTATGTCCACCCAGATTGAATTCATGCTTAAGAAAGCTAAATGGAGGCATATGAATGAGGAGTAAAGCCAGCAAACTCCTAGCAACAAAAAGTAAAATGGTGTAATCCAATAACACTCAACAGATGGCTTACGCAGTGGTGTAATAAGGAGGGCTTTGGGATGTATGGCCACTGGGAGGCATTCACGGACAGAGGACAGTTCTCTCAGGATGGACTTCATCTGAGTAGGGAAGGAAATAGACTTCTAGGATCGAGGCTGGCACAACTGATAAAGAGAACTTTAAACTAGGAATTGGGGGGAGATGGATGGGAGATGTCCAGGAAATCTCCACACCAGATTTTAGCATTGAGAGGGAAGAAGACGAAGTAAGAAAGGATACAGCTGTGGGTAGGAGAATGTATATAAGGAGCGAGGGCGGTGTGGATACTAGTCTAATAGGTTCTACTGGCTGTAGAATGACTGTGCCTAATAGGGTACAAAATGTGAGCGAGGCCAAACAGCAAAAATTAAGATGTTTATACACCAATGCGAGGAGCCTAGGTAACAAAATGGAGGAACTAGAGCTACTGGTGCAGGAAGTGAAACCAGATATTATAGGGATAACAGAAACATGGTGGAATAGTAGTCATGACTGGACTACAGGTATTGAAGGGTATGTGCTGTTTAGGAAAGACAGAAACAAAGGTAAAGGTGGTAGAGTAGCATTGTATATCAATGATGAGGTAGAATGTAAAGAAATAAGAAGCGATGCAATGGATAAGACAGAGTCCGTGTGGGCAAAAATTACATTGGGGAAGAAAACTAGTAAAGCCTCTCCTACGATAGTGCTTGGGGTGTGCTATAGACCGCTGGGATCTAATCTGGATATGGATAGAGCCCTTTTTAATGTCTTTAATAAAGTAAATACTAATGGTAACTGCGTGATCATGGGAGACTTTAACTTCCCAGATATAGACTGGAGGACCAGTGCTAGTAATAATAATAGGGCTCAGATTTTCCTAGATGTGATAGCTGATGGATTCCTTCATCAAGTAGTTGCTGAACCGACTAGAGGGGATGCCATTTTAGATTTAATTTTGGTGAGTAGCGAGGACCTCATAGAAGAAATGGTTGTAGGGGACAATCTTGGCTCAAGTGATCATGAGCTAATTCAGTTCAAACTAAATGGAAGGATTAACAAAAATAAATCTGCAACTAAGGTTTTTGATTTCAAAAGGGCTGACTTTCAAAAATTAAGGAAATTAGTTAGGGAAGTGGATTGGACTGAAGAATTTATGGATTTAAAGGTAGAGGAGGCCTGGGATTACTTTAAATCAAAGCTGCACAAGCTATCGGAAGCCTGTATCCCAAGAAAGGGGAAAAAATTCATAAGAAGGAGTTGTAGACCAAGCTGGATGAGCAAGCATCTTAGAGAGATGATTAAGAAGAAGCAGAAAGCATACAGGGAGTGGAAGATGGGAGGGATCAGCAAGGAAAGCTACCTAATTGAGGTCAGAACATGTAGGGATAAAGTGAGACGGGCTAAAAGTCGAGTAGAGTTGGACCTTGCAAAGGGAATTAAAACCAATAGTAAAAGGTTCTATAGCCATATAAATAAGAAGAAAACTAAGAAAGAAGAAGTGTGGCCGCTTAACACTGAGGATGGAGTGGATCTTAAAGATAATCTAGGCATGGCCCAATATCTAAACAAATACTTTGCCTCAGTCTTTAATAAGGCTAAAGAGGATCTTAGGGATAATGGTAGCATGACAAATGGGAATGAGGATATAGAGGTAGATATTACCATATCTGAAGTAGAAGCGAAACTGAAACAGCTTAATGGGACTAAATTGGGGGGCCCAGATAATCTTCATCCAAGAATATTAAAGGAATTGGCACCTGACATTGCAAGCCCATTAGCAAGAATTTTTAATGAATCTGTAAACTCAGGAGTAGTACCGAATGATTGGAGAATTGCTAATATAGTTCCTATTTTTAAGAAAGGAAAAAAAAGTGATCCGGGTAACTACAGACCAGTTAGTTTGACATCTGTAGTATGCAAGGTCCTGGAAAAAATTTTGAAGGAGAAATTAGTTAAGGACATTGAAGTCAATGGTAAATGGGACAAAATACAACATGGTTTTACAAAAGGTAGATCGTGCCAAACCAAACTAATCTCCTTTTTTGAAAAGGTAACAGATTTTTTAGATAAAGGAAATGCAGTGGATCTAATTTACCTAGATTTCAGTAAGGCATTTGATACCGTGCCACATGGGGAATTATTAGTTAAATTGGAGAAGATGGGGATCAATATGAACATCAAAAGGTGGATAAGGAATTGGCTAAAGGGGAGACTGCAACAGGTCCTACTGAAAGGCGAACTGTCAGGTTGGAGGGAGCTTACCAGTGGAGTTCCTCAGGGATCGGTTTTGGGACCAATCTTATTTAATCTTTTTATTACTGACCTTGGCATATAAAGTAGGAGTGTGCTAATAAAGTTTGCAGATGATACAAAGCTGGGAGGTATCGCCAATTCGGAGAAGGATCGGGATATTATACAGGAGGAGCTGGATGACCTTGTAAACTGGAGTAATAGTAATAGGATGAAATTTAATAGTGAGAAGTGTAAGGTTATGCATTTAGGGATTAATAACAAGAATTTTAGTTATAAATTGGGGACGCATCAATTAGAAGTAACGGAAGAGGAGAAGGACCTTGGAGTATTGGTTGATCATAGGATGACTATGAGCTGCCAATGTGATATGGCTGTGAAAAAAGCTAATGCGGTTTTGGGATGCATCAGGAGAGGCATTTCCAGTAGGGATAAGGACGTTTTAGTACCATTATACAAGGCACTGGTGAGACCTCACCTAGAATACTGTGTGCAGTTCTGGTTTCCCATGTTTAAAAAGGATAAATTCAAGCTGGAACAGGTACAGAGAAGGGCTACTAGGATGATCCGAGGAATGGAAAATTTGTCTTATGAAAGGAGACTTAAGGAGCTTGGCTTGTTTAGCCTAACTAAAAGAAGGTTGAGGGGAGATATGATTGCTCTCTATAAATATATCAGAGGGATAAATACAGGAGAGGGAGAGGAATTATTTCAGCTCAGCACCAATGTGGACACAAGAACAAATGGGTATAAACTGGCCACCAGGAAGTTTAGACTTGAAATCAGATGAAGGTTTTTAACCATCAGAGGAGTGAAGTTTTGGAATAGCCTTCCAAGGGAAGCAGTGGGGGCAAAAGATATGGGTGTCAGAGAATTGACAAAAGACA
Organism: Dermochelys coriacea; assembly: GCF_009764565.3. Lineage (NCBI taxonomy): Eukaryota > Metazoa > Chordata > Testudines > Dermochelyidae > Dermochelys > Dermochelys coriacea. The sequence continues at coordinate 312,585,986 of NC_050068.2, read as the reverse complement.
ATAGAGAAATGGCGGTCTCTACCTATATCTTTATTGGGAAAGGTAGAAGCTATTAAAATGAATGTAGGACCAAGATTACTGTGTATGGTTATCCTAGTTCCGTTTAAATTTTCTGCTTCAGCTTTCACAGTCATAAATAGAATTATACAACAGTTCTTATGGAAAGTGAAGACACCAGAGATATCCCACAAAAGACTTCAGAAATCATGCCCAAGTAGGTGGGGAGGTGGTGGATTACCTGATTTGTATTTATATCACTTGGCTTTTCAATTAAGATGTTTAATTTGATGGCTCTGTCTGACCAACTCTTTCCAAGCCCCAGTGTAGTTTGAGATTGAAGAAAAATTTGTTAACCCCATTGGCTGTCTCTCTGCACTTCCATTTTTAAAATAGTTGCCTGCACCTTTAAGAAAAAACACAATATGTACCTCCTCTTGGAGTGTTCTTCAGAAAATCAATCCATTCTAATATCACCAACTCTCCTGTCATGCCAATCTGAAATACTCCATGATTTTAAATTAGCTAACTCCTCAAAACTCAAATCCACCTCACTTACTAAAGGCATGTTAACCATAGAAGATGTTACTGAACCAACAATTTTAGTCTCCTTCTCATATCTTCATAACAGATACCATCTACCACTACAGCAATTCTAAAATAATCTTAAATGCAAAAATATAAAGGAGCTGGGGAATTGTTGGCAGGCCTTAAACACTCCACTTGAAGTGCATCTTAAAAAAACACTTTGTGGGTCACATATACAAATGGCTGAACTCCTTGATTTGGCCTACGGGCTATACCATAACAGAAAAACAGGAGAAGGAGCCAAACATCTCCATTTCCTCCAACAGGTGCATATTACGAATGAGGGCCTGCAAATGTGCCTGTCCAGTGGTCAGGCAGTCAGTGAACAGAGCTGGGCCACACCACAGCCACCTGATTGGCTAAAACAATAGGTGGCTTTCTCTTAAGCCTAGAACCAGCAGAGGATCAGCAGCTTCTCAACCTGTACATTTATACCTCCCGGGGCTTGCTTCACTCCAAGCCCTGCTCCTGCTTGCTCCTGCACAGCTCCAGCTTGGATCCTGCCCTGCACCCAGTCTTGTTCCAGTCCTGTCTCAGCCTTGCTCCTGCCTTGGAACTAGCCCTGCTTCAGTCTTCCCTGACTTCAGGTAATCCACTTCTTCTGACCCTCGGCTCTGGTTCTTGGCTCTGACCCTGTCTTGACCCCTGGGCTTTGGCATTTGGACTCTGACCACTAGGCCTGACTCCTGCTCTAACCACTAGGCCTGACCACCTACGACCTGTCTCCTGACAGTGGGATAATATCTGGCATAATATGTGCAGAACATCCAGTTATTTGTTTTTGCATTTCTTTCAGAACAAAATTCTAAACAGATGTTATTGGACTCCTGAGCAATTGCATTGCTGCATGTCTGAATTTAATAATGCTTTCAGATTGTCAAATAATCTGATTAAATAATTTCATTTGAGCCTGTTATCAATCAGAGATTAGTACAGCATTGTACAGAATACAGAAAGAATAGATACATTACTACCCTTGGGATAAGGTAAAGAGCTATCCTCTGTGTCTGTCCTTTATAACTGGTGGGATGCCAACAGTTTTCACTCCCTACCTAATTCCCCAAACCTCTATCTTTTTATGGAGTATGAGACAAAAAAACCCCTTTTAGGAGGGAAAAAGTTCTTTCCCATGATTAATGTCACTGTGTGTCCTGTTTTGACATCTTTGTTTTACTTCATTACTTATGGAATTTCTTTTTTGGAATCTTTAAGTTACAGGATCAATAAATTAAGGAGAATTCTAATCTGGTCATTACAGTTTTATCCCCTACAGAACCCATCTGTACTAACAATTATCCCTTATCGATCACCCAGTCCACTACCGAAAACAAATAACCAGTATTCCTTATCAATCACCCAGTTTTGTTTTATACTTCTCTTCAAACGTTAGTAGTTTAAGGGGGTCTTTTCCCTGGACATCTGGATTCCAACAGACCAGAAGATGTTGCGGATAACTAGATACAGGCCAACACTCAATCATATAAAATTCCTAAATACAGGTCACTCACAAGTTAAAAACCAGAGCTCTGAGCCTGAGAATTCAAACACAATCTTTACTAATACCATAAAGATTTTGGGAGAATAGTAAATATGTGAATTAAATTAATGTATAAAAAGAAAAGAGGACTGAAAGGTTTAATATTTACTAACAGGTACTAACGGTATAAAGCTGGACTTGCCACACATAGTAAATGTTGAAGATATGACAGCTTAATGCAAACCTGTCTCATGCAGTTTTTTAATGTCAAAGTATACCCACATTTTGGAAGGAATTATGTGATGCTCTATCTAAGGTGACTGGGGTAGGGGTTACGCCCATGGGTGGCAAGTCCTATGGGACCGTGGTGCCTGGCCCAGGGCTCGGCTCCAGCAATGTTTGGGCTGGGTCTCTCCCTCGGCCCCGCCTCCTGCCCCCCTCTTCCCTCGCGCCTCCCCCAGGCCATTTTAAATGGCCCGGGGCCCCCACTCACCACTGGCAGCGCAGCAAAGATGAGCAACTTCCTCCCTGCTCACTCCATGTGGCTACTGGCCCCTCCCCGCAGCCCCTGGGTGGGGTGGGTCTGTGTCCCAACAAGTGCCCCTGCAGCCAATGGGAAGCTGCGGGGGCAGTGCCTGGGGGTAGCAGCACATGGAGACTTCTGGTCTGCCCTGCCTTGGAGCCCCAGGTAAGCGCTGCATCCCCGCACCCCCCTCCCAGAGCCTGCACCCCCTCCCTCCGCCCCTCCCAACCCCAAGCTCCCTCCCAGAGCCTTCACCCGCACCCCCAGCCTGCACCCAAACTCAGTCCCAGTGCCTGCACCCCAGACCCCTCCTCCACCCATACTCCCTCCCAGAGCCCAACCTTTCACCCTTCCTGCACCCTGCCCCAGCCCAGGGACTGTACCCCAGACCTCCTCCCCCCACCCAAACTCCCTCCCAGAGCCTTAGGCAGGTGGGGCGTGGAGTCTGGAGGGGCAGAGTTGGGGTGGGGTGGGTTCTGGGCACCACCAAAATTTCTACAAACCTGCCACCCCTGGTATGCCTACATCAGTCCTCTGGGTTTTTGGCATAGTAGATGATGTACCCTGATCAAGTAATGCGAGGAAATTGATTGCTGCAGCACATAGAGTAGCCAAAAGGATCATTTTACAAAAATGGAAATCTACTTTGCCCCCTCATTCTTTGATTAGCTAACTGACCTAATCAACAACACCCTCACGGAAAAACTGACAATCTATAGAGGCACAAGATCCTACTATGACAACACTTGGTCTTTCATGAGAGCATTACATGCTAACTCCAGGTATACTGGGCTTCTGATCCTTTTTTTTTTTAACTGAAATATTTATACTGGTACAAACTCAACTGTGTCCACAGCTATTTCAGAATAAAAGTTCCTTATACCTGTATACCTTATTTACCTTCCTGTACAGGAATAGCTGTACCAGGACAAGCACCTTTATACTGGTATAACTGTATCCTCACTTGGGGTCATGGGGGGAGGGGAGGGGGACTTGTGCCACTTTAAATACCTGTATAGTTAAAGTGCTAAAATTTATGTGGTAGACAAGGCCTTAGAAAAAACTTGTTTCCCATGTCCACCCTCATCCCCATTAGTTGATTTTGCACATTTGTAGAACATTCTCACTGTTTCCCCTACATTGCCAAGTAGCGAGTTTACTTTTTTGTCCACGTGGGTCCTTAACACAGCATTTGATGAGAAAAAACATGCTTAAAAATAAGAAAATGTGTAGGAGAAAACCATAACAATTGTCAGATGTGGCTTCAGCATTTGTAGTAGCCAAAACTGTATTTAACTCAATTTTCTGAAGTTAAGTAGAGTTCAAGTTGATTTCCCTTGATGTAAGATCAAAAATAATAGTAAACAAGAGAATTTTACTAGTTACTTTTCATTTATTTTTATGCAAGGTAATAGCAGCATTCCTGAAGAGAAGTGGGAGAACTGTAAAAAGGAATGCCACAAACATTGTAATAGCCAGTCTTCATATTGACAATCTGTGATGTATTGAAAACTCTCTGTTAAAACTGTAGGCTGCCACTTTACATTTCAGGCGGTTTTCCTGGTCATGTTTGCAGGCTTGGGGGCTCTGTAGAAAAGCATGTGATCTAGAACTAGCAATAATCAATCTGAAAACAGGCATCCTCAAGTTAGGTGGAGTGAGATGTGCCTCTCTGTTTTAGGAGCAACCTTCTTTTTTTCTCTCTGTGTTTGCGGGTTCTTGTGTGTTCTGAATTCTAAGAAATAAAGTTGTGTTATATTGCAGCCTTCCAATAAGAGTACTTTGTTTTTATCTAATTCCTGTTTGTATTATATTTCCCAGCATACAATCTCATGTCTAATCCATCTGCTAATCATGCTGTAAGATACTTCTAGTCTGGAGTTGGGGGACAAGGTGCTTGTATAAGGGCTTAGACGTCAGAAATTCTGATCCTATTCTCTTCCCAGTAAGACTTAAAACACCATTGACAAAAAAGCCTCAACTACACAACACAATAAATAATACTGTGTAACTGCAAGAAGATTGATGCAATGTAGTTTTAAGACATCACAAGATGATGCATCAGCACAAATATGAAATCCATAAGTAATAAAGGCCTTAAGTAGTAATATACCCACTCTACCTGTCAACATTATGTATCATCATCATTTATGAAAATCCAGCACCTAAATTTCTGATGAACTGTCTGGCATGTGTCCATAGACACATTTACTATCAAGTAAGTATACACTGTGAGTCCAGTGCTCCCATTTCTATTCTGAAAACACACGTGACCTAAAGCCAAGGAAATGTAAGAAAATGGTTCTGAAAATATATTTGAGTATAGACAATGCAGTATGTGTCATTTCTCCAGTTCTCAGTAAATTACCTTTAAGTATTTAAAGATGTGTGATATTTTTAGGACAACAGAAGACCGCGGCAAGAGAAAAGTTCAAACCTATAACTACTGTACAGCTTTCAATAAAGTATAATTAAATGCGGATTGGTGGACTGTGGAAATGTGGATGTTCACATATGGTGAACAGTAAAGTTCTGAAAAACCCTCTAAGGACAGTCAAGGCATAATACAAAGCTGAAAAGGTATAGCATTAAACTAGTGCTATGACTATTAAATGCTGTGTAATGTAATCCTCAGAGTAGAAATTTTTATATTTTGATTTATACTAAAATAAAATACAGAAAAAATACAAATGCTATCCTTTTCATTAATCCCCATGGAAATCCAAACTCGTCTATGATTTTTTTCCAGGATGAGAGTTATAAAAATGGTTTTGTTTTTATTTATTTTTTAATCTAATGTTCAGGTTTAAATTACTTTCAAACCCTTCCAATGTGATTCACATGTTCAGTGAGAAATATAGATGATCACACACATTAATGTATTTTATATACAGATAGCTACTGATTACAATCAGAGTGGATTGACAGAATATGCTGCTAGGATACTGGAAAGGTCATTTAATTTTTTAAGTGGAATAATGACATTACTTTTAAACTCTTACAATAACATCAACTTCTCTAAAACACTTTCTAAGCTACATAACGTATTCCTAAAATGTAAACTTTATGCTTGTATTCTGTTGTGTTGACAGTTTGCGCTAAAGGAGCACTAGCTAATGATGCACAGGGAGAACTGGTCTTTTCTTTATAAAGAATGTAGGCAAGATACTGCTGTCATTTACAGCAGTAACTCCGACTTCAGTGAAACTACTCCATCTTGGCAGTAGTATAACTCTGTTGGTTCCAATGATGCAGTTACTCCAGCTCAATACTGATGAAACTGGGAGCAAAAAGTGCATATAACTCAAGGGCCCATTTGGGGACAATAGGGTAATGTAGGAGGCAGAAGAGAGATAAAAGCATAAGATTAAAACTGATATATAATCTGGAAATGGTGGTGTAATATGTTAAAACTATTTTTCAGATGTAGAATAGCCAAAAAGAAACTTTGCCTGCTTTGAGATATATTTGTCAAGCTCTAGGCAAAAACAAAAGGAAATAATTCTTAAAATGTTTCATTTTTTAAATTTAATTTATTTGCATTTTTCTCTAAATGTCATCCAGAAAATGTGGTTTATTAAAAGAGCTCCATCTTCTGGTAAGTAATAAAAAAAATCCTCTTTAGACTTAGAAGAAAAGGCTTAAAATCATTTACAGAGATTAATGAAAAATTGATCCTGGGTGACGAATGTCTAGAGTTGCATTCTACAGGGAGTTTGTGACATTGTTGTGTTATAGCAATTTGTTATTTGATAACCTTCACCTCTAACCTTTTGTCAGGAATTGTAAAGATTATTGAATTAAAAGAAAAGGGCAACATATTTTAGCAACCTTGACGAAGAAAAGTAAGAGTCTATATTGATTGTCTTTGTTTGGTTTCAATACTATGTACTGTTTTCACTTTGTGGCAGTTCAAGCTCCTAGCTAGGTATACTCTTGGGCCAGACCAATGCCTCTGAAAAAATATTTAACCTTCAGCGAGGAATAGAAAAACAAGCACGTTGAAGATATTTGATTTCATTTCTTCTGTCTGTCCTATAAACCTATAATGTGCCTATCTCTGGGCTCCATTTAAACAAGCTAAACAGAACACACTGCATGAAAGAATTACAATAATTCATTGATTTTATTGTTTTTTAAGCAGGGTTGTTCTCATTACTTTTGTTTCCTAGGGGAATGTTACAGATCTACTAAGGAGGGCTATGCTATCCCCAAGAGGGTCGTTCCAAGTTTTGCCAATGATGCCACTGCAATATCCATCTACAACAGTGGTTCTCAACCTATTTATCATTGTGGGCTGCATATGTAGCTCTCTGTGTGTTATGTGGGCTGCTTCACAATATATATTCTACTTGTATGGCCCTGAGGCTGTTATATGGGCCACAGCTGTGTGCTGATTGCAGGTTGAGAACTGCTGATCTATAGGATGCTACATAGTCAGAGGCCATATGAGAAGTTAAATTGAGATTCCTAATGCTCCTCTCTGGTGGATATATAGGCAGACATTAAAGATCTTGTAGCATTTTTTAAAGTTCTTCACAAATTCTTTCATGCAATTTGTGAAAGTACCACAATCTACCCCAAAAGAGTTTTACTACACTCAAAAAAGAAAACATCAAATCAAGAGTGATTCAAGCAGTCATTAAAACATCAGACCCTGTTTCTTCAAACAGCAATGTGAGGGTGGATCACCAATAATATCACATCCATGAAGATGCAATTGCAGGATTGTGGCTTCTAAAGCATCTGGAAACACTGATAGCTAAAAAATGCTTTCAAATTAAGGGTTAAAATTTGAGAGCTGGAAATGAAATATTTAAACTTGCAAACTGTTATCCTATTGCAAGAAATATAAATACAAGGCATTCATTGCATTACTGTTTCACTATTGCTAACTATTTTATTGCTATTTCATCATTACTGACTAATTGCATGTTCTGTCAAATCATATGAAAAGTGTGTTGCAGAATAATTATTGACTATTCATCCTGTAATAACATAAATAACCAACCAGGAAAACTGTTTCCCAGATGATCCATCAGATTTTGTTGTTTAGACTTTAATAATTTTCTGTCAATTTGTGTCTGAGAAAGTAATTAGTGATTTAGCTTTTTTAAAAAATGAAATATCTTTCACAATCCTCTCTAAAATGACTGTTAGACATATTGCTTTTCTTTGATTTTCTTTCAGCACATGTCAGTAATGTATGTAACTACAGAATTAGAGTCTACGTGCGCTTTGGACTTGATCCTGACAGTCTTTGGGTAGTGTGCAGAAAGAAATGCCAGGATATTCTGCTCTAGCACACATATTACCATAGACTGCCCATGGGCATGAGTAAAGTTAAGCACTACAGCCCAAGTGTTCTAAATAGCCACTAATTTGGGGGTGCCCAAATAGAGACATGTTAGGTCTGATATTCAGAGGTGCTGAGCACCAATTACTCCCATACGCTTCAATTCAGTATTCTTGAAATTAAGTCCCAAGGAATCTCTAGCTGGCAACCTCAGAAGAGATGAAGGCAAAAATCAGTGGCCATGTGAAAATTTTGCTCTAGGAATAGTCCTGCATGATGCATAGTAGTCTGAAGCCCCTCGCTCTCAAATACAGAGTAAGAAAAAAATGGGCAGAATGCTTGTGGTGGGTAAGCCTGTCTGAAAAGATATGGACTGAAGTGAGGTCCTCAGTATATAAATATAGCACATACCTATGTGCTCACCTTCTAGGCCTTACTCCTCCTACTTAACAGGAGTAGTTTTGAGGCTGCGCAAGAGGGCTGTCATTAAAGTATGAGTGCAGGAGGTCTGGCATTAATGTATGAGTGCATTCTCCTCTGCTCCTTGTCCATTTTAGCACCTTGAGCTTGTACATGCTACCCTGTGCACCCTCACAGAGCAGGACTGAACACTTCAGCATGTCAAAAAGAAAAGAAGTACTTGTGGCACCTTAGAGACTAACAAATTTATTAGAGCATAAGCTTTCATGAGCTACAGCTCACTATTCGATGAAGTGAGCTGTAGCTCACGAAAGCTTATGCTCTAATAAATTTGTTAGTCTCTAAGGTGCCACAAGTACTCCTTTTCTTTTTGCGAATACAGACTAACACGGCTGCTACTCTGAAACCTGTGATTCAGCATGTCAGTTGTCTGAGTCCTTTGTTACTACCATTTGTATGTTGATCTTTCACTTTCCCTAGAATGTGGTTTTGTGGTTGGTTACTTATTTTCCCCCACTGATTCAGCTTAGTGGAATGGCAAACCCAATAAGTGTGTGCATATACAAGTACAATAGCCCTTGAGCCATTTGCACAATGACCCCCAAAAGAATCTGTCATACCTATTGCCTAAAAGCGTGGGACTGTCTTTCTGCATAATTTTCCTGTAAAATAATAATTCTATAACAAACTCAAGAATACTTTTGATTTCACTGCTACATGTGAATTTCCCCAAATTTCAGAGTTTTTAACATGTTCAGGTCTAGCTTGATTTTTGGTTCAATAAGTTTTAGAGCTATAAGCAGCAATGAAATTTGGACCTGGGTCCATTTTGGGACTCCAGGGCCTCCAGAAGTTCAGGGTTATTGTGATTGTGGGGGTTGGTCTTAGGCCCATCTCAAAATATTATGTTTGCACTGTATTATAACAGGAGAAGTAAGAACTACAGTTGTTAAGGTTGCAAATCTCTACAATTCACTCAACTTTCTGTAGCTTTCACTTCTGATGCTGAAAATGATTAGGCTCTGTTTCTGAGCTTTATGGAAAGTTTGATTAAAACTGTTTCAGACACTTTTGTTTGCGGGGAAAATGGGTGGGAACATTTTTTGCAGTATAAAAAAATTCTTGTGACTATTTTTGTGAACAGTCTGTGCCTATTTTCTCTCCCCTTCTTCCTCCCTTTTGTCAAGTTATATTGTAAACTCCTCTGCACAGGACTGTCTCTTTCTATGTGATCTTAATATAATTATAATTCCTTTCATGAGTAGAACTCAAAAGCTCTTCACAAAGAATGTCAGTATCATTATCCCCATTTTACAGATGAAGAAACAGGCACAAAACGGTGAAGTGACTTGCCCAAGGTCACCCAGCCTGTCAGTGGCAAAGCAGAGAATAGAATACTGGTCTCCTGAGTTCCATTCCAATGTTCTGTTCACTAGACCATGCTGTCTCACTTGTAAGTACCTATTATAATGGGCCTGATCTTGGTTGGTCCACTAGATTCCACTGAAATGCAAATAATTAATAACAATAAATGAAAAATAGCAAAGTTCAGTCTTGCTTTGGATAATTGCACATTTAGTGACAGTACATGCAGCCTCCATATCTCTCCTGTATATTTCACATGGGTTGAACATAGTCAAGGATCACATCCTGCTAGGTGTTTGTAAAGTGCCTAGCACATTGGTGACCCACTCCTAATTTGGGCCTTTGCCGTTGTCACAATACAAATAAAAGACACACTGTTACAAATTTCCTGCAAATCACATCGCCATTCACTGTATTTTTATTTATAATAGTATTTAGAGAGAGAGAGGACAGCAAGTTCTCAACTCATTAAGTACATCCTTCAGTCAAACAAACACCCCACATAAAATATTGTGCTGTGTCTCGATGTCTCATACTGACTCCTAAATCATCTTCCACCCTGATTTAACAATGAGTGGAGAAAGCACTTGTCACAGACATGCTGGAAGAAGCTCAAGCCAGCTGTAGGTGAGGTGCTGAAAGTTGCTCAAAAACAGCAAAGCTAGATAAGAGGTCTATCCTGTTGCTGAAGGGAGCAAAATTTTCTCTAGGCCTTACAGAACTTCTTAAAAGCATCAGGACTCTAGGAGCCAGATTTACCCCTGCACAGGCACCAAGTAACATAGAGATGGAAGGGAGGCAGTTTGCATCTCCTCAGTGAGTACTGGTGGAAGGAGAGAGTAGTTTAACATACCCTTTGGGCAATGATTAAAGTAAATGGAAGCAGGCTGAGGACCTCTCTCTGAACTAGCCAAGTGGGAGAGCTGTGTAGGAGCATTGCTTACCTAAGGCAGGGAGAGAAGGGGAAACTCCCATCTGCTTTTAGCAGAGAAAGGAGAATTCTCCTCCCTTCACTACTGTCATGTTCTGGGGTGCAATCCGGACCAGTAAGGGGTTGTGTCTCAAGATGCTTTGCTGCTGGGTTCTCTTGTCTGGATGCTTCCAGCCAGCAGACAAGCATGCAGTGTCTTGAGTGTCTGTGTGCTATGCAGGCTTGGTTCAGCGCTCTGATCCCAGCAGCCTGTCTACAACACAACAGCCCTCTCTACTCTCTATCACCCAGTTACCTTAAACAGGAGTGATCCCAGTACAGAATTTTCCCAAAACCATGTGATCCACAATGTCCAGCCCTCTCCTGGGCTATCCAGAGAGATATTAAGGTTTGTTTGTTCCTTTGAAGATACAATACCCAGCAGTTTGCCACGTTAATTGGATTTAACATTCACTTCAAATCAAACACAGCATTAGGCTGGTTTAGATTAAAAGTAAAACAAGTTTATTAATGAAATTGAAACAGGCTTTTGAGTTTATAAAGGATACAGTTAGGAATTGCTACCAGCAAATAAAAGTGAAAAATGCTTTCCAGAAGCTAAGGCTTAACACAACAAGCTACAGACTTTGTTCAAGGTAGTTTCCTTACCAATCCACCTTACAGCAAGATGGCTGAGCATCCATTTGGTTAGGAACTTCCACAAAGTCCAAAGTACTCAGTTCATTTGTCTTCTTAGGTGAAAGATAACTTGGGGTTATTTGCCTCTTGCTTTGTACAGTGAACCTCTTAAATGAATTCTTCTGTAGGTTAGCCCTTAAAGTAAAGTTCATTCAAGGTTTGAGGAAGTTGACATGGAGTCTCTTGGTGAAGGAAGTTTCATGCTTGCTTCTTCCCCTGCTGGTGTTTGCTAAAATGCAGATTGATCTGTTTCCTGCAGTCTCCCCCTCTCCCCCGCTGCTGTCTTGATAGTCCTGTTTACCTTCTGTGTAATTTGCATTCACATTGTCTCTTTGTGTACTGGGAAAATGCCTTCCAGATGGCAGAACCACATTCCTTTGTCTATGGTGGAGTAACTTCAGCCTTGCCTGGCAGATACACTTTAAGAACACAATTCCCAAAATGTTTGTAATTTTTAATTTGTCCTCCATACATACACCATGCAATAATATTAATGATCAGTATGTTATTTGTTTTCTATTGATATCTCACATTAAGCCTTTTAGATACATTAACCAGTGGGGGTACACTGAACTGGGTCAGGCCAGCTGAAACTTACTACCAGATACCACTGAGCCTCCATAGCCTCTTCCATGGGGATGTTGTTAGGGTCACAACTGCCTTTTGCTTTAACCCTTGCCTGAGGGCTGTCCCTGTGCCTCCCACGCAGCTTGGTAATGGTGTAGAGTAATCAGGGTGAGGGACTGCACTGGCCATTGGTCAAGACTTGTTGGCTTCCCTGCCTCTGCCTACCCCAGAAAGCTCCCTTCACTTGTGACTGCAGTGTTGGCTGCACAGCGCTGGTGAAGTTGGCTCTGCACTTGGTATACAGTCAGCACTGCAATGGAAGAATTCTCTGGGGGATGGCTTATATTTACAGCTGCATAGGGTTCTAGGTCAATGGTTATGGGATCCTGTTTCATGATCATGGAATCAGAGGCCCCATGTTCTCTGGAGGTCTGTTACTGACCAGACATCAGGGGAACTGAAAAAGGAGGTAGTTGGAAGTAATACAGTCACATGGAGAGACCAGTTTACAGAGTTTAATAAATTTCTACTTGTTTAACTTAACCTGCATTCAGCTTCACTCTTTGCAAATGAAACAGATCCCCTGCAATGCATTCAACAAAAAATATTGACAATAAATTAAAAAACAATCTACACACCACATTTAGCATGAGTGAGGTACAGGTCATCAGTGCTCCCAGACTATGTCCCACAGCTCTGATGCACCTAACCCCCATAGTTTGTTAGGGTGGCCACTCACACATTCCCTGAATACCTGACATTCCAATACTTCCAGCAATGGTGTGGGCCTTCCCCTACTGCTGTGACCTTGTTCACACCATGTGCATGATGTCAAGCCACATAGAGGATGCCATTTTGAAGAGTGTGCCACTTGGCTCCTGCTGGCATGAACTCACATGCACAGTACATGCAAGATCATGCCAGTGTAGGGCTGAGCAGCACACTCTTCAAAATTGCATTCCTCCTCCGAGTACTGGACGGCGGATGTATCACCCAAAAAGAAGCCTGTCTGGTTTAAAACTAGGTGAATGGCCTGCCTACCCTATAGTACCTGTAGGAGAAGATCATGCTGAGTCAGACAACAGCATTGATTTTTAGGGTTAACTCCCAGCAAAATGTCCTAGCTGGAATGTTTCCTTGAATTGCAGGGATTAGGCACAGCTGAGCTTAGTTAGGCTCAGAACCTTAAAAGAAGGTGCTGGGTTGCTCTCAGAAAAAGGAGAGGTGGGTGTTTGGTATTTATGAGCCATGACAGGGAATTCTAGAAGTAGGAGAGCTGCCTTTTTTATATAGCTTTATGGTTGAGGATTAAAGCTGTATTCAGGAAACATGATGAGAGACATCTGAAGATTTGTGTGCCCTTTTGATTCTAAAAGAATTCTCAATATAAACCTCAAGCCTTGGAAATGAGTAGTGGGTTTTTTTTTATTTGTTTGTTTGTTTCTGTTTGATGTTTGTGATGTTTCCCTCCTGCTGCACGGATCCTATTCTTGTCACAAGGTCAAGTCAGGAAGGTGTTTAATGCTCTCAACACCCAGGATTTGGCCCCAAAGTATAATGAGCAAGATGGGAAAAGTGTTGATGGGGTAATTCGTGCAGCAGATAGCCAAATGGAAGCCTTTAGCCACTTGAATAAATTATGTATAAAATCAGCTCTGAATACACTGTGCTAGCTAGAAAGGGAAATTAAAACCATTGTGCCTACTGCAGCACATAAAGAGTGATCCGATTGTATCCTGGATGTTTCTTTATGCTTCAAAAACTGCACAATCAGGGCCACCTACTGCCAGTAAGTGTCTCTCCTCCAAAGTTATTTATTTTTGTCTCTATTACCGAAACTGTATAATAAGGACAATCTAATCACAGTGAGAAGCTCCAGGGACTTTTTCACAGTATATCCAATAATTATGTATTGAAGTAGATGAAGTAATAATATCCTTTGATGTAACTTCCCACAGAGGGATCTGCAAAAAACCCCACTAGAGCCTGAAAAAAAAACCACAAAACCCGATACAAGATAATTACAGAAGAATAGCAAAGATCATATTGCCCAAATGTTCTTTCCTTCACACACTTAAGAGAATCAATCTGTTTGAAGAAAACTAACAGAGATCAGCCAAAACAGTGGCAAAGATTCCCAAAGTGAGAACTCCTACAAAGAATCAAGCCTATTGTTCATTATACATAATTGAATACATATTTTCTTTCTCGTCTTATTTCTCTGTACAAGGAACTATGTAATGGAGATAAATGATTAGAAATACACAAAAGCTGCAAATAAAACATTGCATATCTAAACAAAATAAACATAAGGCTGATGCCAAGAGAAAATATTAATTTGTCAGTAAATGTGTAATTGTAACTAGCCACAAACTTAGCAAAGAGAGAGAAAATCATTCACACACAAGAAATCTAGTCCTGAAAATAAAACTACTAAACTGTATATGAAAAATTATACCCCATCAATAGGGTGCCAACTTTCTACTCACACAAAACGGAACACCCTTGCCCTGCCCCTGTCCTACCCCATCTCCAAGGCCCCTCCCCCTGCTCACTCCATCACACCTCCCTCTGTCACTCTCTCTCCCCTCCCTCACTCACTCATTTTCACCAGGCTGGTTCTGGCTGGGGGTGCGGGCTCTGGGGTGGGGCCAGAAATGAGGAGCTCAGGGTGTGGGAGGGGGCTCTGGGCTGGGTAGGCAGTGGGTTGGGGTGCAAGAGAAGGTGACAGCTCCAGCTGGGGGTGCGACCTCTGGAGTGGGGCCAGGGATGAGGCGTTTGGAGTGCAGGAGGGGGCTCCAGGCTGGAGGATGGAGCTAAGGGGCTCAGAGTATGGGAGGGGGATCTGGGCTGAGACGGGGGTTGGGGTGTGGGAAGGGGAACAGGCTCTGGGCTGGGGGTGCAAGTTCCAGGATGGGGCCAAAAATGGGGGTTCAGGGTATGGGAGGGAACTCCAGGCTGGGCCAAGGGGTTGGGGTGCAGACTTTGGGTGGGGCTGGGAATGAGGGGTTTGGGGGTATAGGAGGGTGTTCCAGGCTGGGACTGAGGAGTTCGGAGGGCGGGGGGGGATCAGGGCTGTGGCAGGGGATTGGGGAGCGGGGGGGGATGAGGGCTCCAACTGGGGGTGTGGGCTCTGGGGTGGGGCTGGGGATGAGGGGTTTGGAGTGCGGGAGGGGGCTCTGGGCTGGGGCAGGGGGTGGGGGTGTGTGAGGGCTCTGGCTGTGGATGCAGACTATGGGATGGGGCTGGGGATGAGGGGTTTGGTGTGTAGGAGGGAGATCAGGGCTGGGGCAAGGGAGGAGGTCAGGGGTGCAGGGTCAAGGCGGAACTTACCTCAGGCAGCTCCTGGAAGCAGCAGTACGTTCCCCCTCCGACTTCTATGCACAGCCAGGCGGGGATTCCCAGCCAATGGGAGCTGCAGAGCTGGGGCTTGGGGCAGATGCAGTGTGCAGAGCCCCCTGGCTGCCCCTATGTGTAGGAGCCAGAGCGGGGACATGCTGCTGCTTCCGGGACCCGTGCGAAGCCACAGTGGCAGGGAGCCTGCCTTAGTCCCGTTGCACCACCAACCGGACTTTTAATGGCCTGGTCAGTGGTGCTGACCAGAGCCGCCAGGGTCCCTTTTCAACAGGGCATTCCAGTCAAAAACTGGACACATGGCAACCCTACCCCATCAACAGACTGGCCAGCTGCTGTACCATCTTGAGCTACCACTCTAGCAGAAACTCAGGACCAACTCACAGAGTTTGTTCTGTTTTTGACTATGGCATATTTCTCCCCTGAATTAAATTACAAATAAACCATACCCAGAAAATAAAGTGGTTGCGGTCTTTTAAAATGAGTGACACATTCTGGATTTATAAAATGCGCATAGCTGAGGAACGAATCTGCAGTTCTCTCAAAAAAACTGCCAGATTCCCCTCTTCTTTATCCTGGCTTAAAATACAGAGCAAGTCATGAGAAAATGTTCTTGCAAGTTTATGGTGGAATAACTCGGGTATAACAGCCTCCACAGATGTGAAGACACCAGGGAGAAGGCTGGACAAGTATATTTTTTGCACACCCCTTGGCTTATCTTAATGATGTCAGGTCTCAAACCCATGGAAAGGGGAAACGCTGCCCTTCAAATCTCATGAGTTTCACCTAATGGGAATGGAACCATCTCTCTTCCCCTCTTTTCAAAGTGGAGAGATTTGTAGTCTGGGAGACTAGAGTGTATAGTCTGCCAACAATGCAAAGCCCAAGGATTTGCAGGGAAAGCACAGTAGAGCTCCATGAATTCCAGACCTTTCCTGGGTATGGCTTTCTTCCCTTCCCTGCTCTTTCAGGCCTTCTTCCTCACTTTTGGCAGCACAGCTCTCTCAAGAGCCATTCAGTCATTGACTACTTCCCTAGTGACCATTTAATTTATCCCCATTCACCCCCTTCTAAGCAGAGTAGAACTCACTGATGGGGTTAGTGCTTTTGTTGCAACATTGACTTCCATACTCATTTGCATTCAGAAATCCAGCTGGTTAGGAGAGAAATATGCCAGCAAGAGTGACTGTTCCTATACTCAACCCACTAAGCCCTAACCATACAGATGGGCCTCTGTTGTTTTCTGAGGAGAAGGGAGTCTAATGTGGAACTCTTACCCTCCTTGCACTGTTTCTGAGCCTCAGTATAAGTATTAGAACTCAAGAGAATTATGAAGACTTGAGGCATTCCTGGGATGATTTTTATTCTAATTTAAAATGATTTAGCAGCTTGTAACAGGGATAACCTTGCTACCATATATTGCTTGCTATCAAAAGGGAATTTCTAGTTTTTCCTCAGACACCACATTGAAATGACAAATGAGGACTAACTTCTGTACAAATTGTACTGTATTGGAACATTAATTTGTGAATAGGTTAGCTGTAACCCCGACTCAGGTATTAATTGAACATTGATCAGCAGTGAAGAACGGGAGATCATCTCTACTGTCAAATGTGCAAAGGAAGATCCATGTTGCAGATAAAGTAGAAGATGGTTTCATTTCCACTGCCTGGCTTCTGCCTACCTGTAAAGTTCCATGCACATCTATTGCAGAGACCCATAATAATAATGAACAACTAACTGCATTTCTATCATATAAATCATTTCTAACTGATCAAATCATTTAAATGTAGATAAAACTGAAATATTTAATTCTGATTTTAACATTTTAAAATATATACACAGAGAGAGAGAAAGAATTTTGTTTTGATTAGTTGTTTAGAAATGAAATGAAAAATGGAAACATTCCATCCTGAAAATGTCAAACAGGATGTTTTGAGATTATTGAAATGCTTTGCTTAAATTCTTTTTCTTTTATACTGAATTTTGTGAAAATCAACACCTTTTTCAAAATGTTTAGATTTTGACAAAATTAATTTTTTTGAAAAATATTTTGATTTTAAAATTTCAACGACCTATGCCCTTTTTGTCCATAAGAATGAATCTGGCCCTTTCATTTTTTAAAAAAATTCTGTTAAGATTTTTTATTATGTGTGTGAGAAAGACAGAGAGACTCACTCACCCACTCAAGATATTTCAGCTGATGCCTTGCTCCTCGACTATTCATTTTGACTATCCCTGATGGGCTAGAAATTCCATACACTGGGAAAAAAACCAAAGAGATTCTGAGAAGACCATGATAACACTTCCAGCACTGGCATTTGTGTAAACACATTTTTGTATGAGTAATTGTGAGAATTTAACTTTCCACAAACTTTCTTGCAAACAAACAAACCAAATCACTTGTACAGATATTGGTGGGAAATGAATAAAAAGGGTTGCAAATGTCATCAAGGTCAATATGCAAGTTATATTCCAAACAAACCTTTGTGAATACCTTTTCTGCTTCACCCTTCTCTTCACCACCTTTGTACAGAACGGGATTCCTTCTGGAAAATAGCTGCTTGTCTGTGGGCTCATTTATCAAGAGGATAATGATGCAAACCTTTCTTCTCACCTGTGCAGAGGCAATTTAAGCAAAAAAGAATAATCAAGGGCACTAATTGGCACGACATCCTCAGAGCCCTGACCTTAACCCAATACAGCAAATAAGAACCTTAATTAAGTCAGAACAAGCTAAACATGAACAGTATCCAAGCATGGTCAACAGTCTGGTTTACAGTAGAACATGGAGCAATATTTTATTAGACACTGCAGGAAAATTATTTGCTATAAAGTGATTATTGCACCAAAGGGTTTGGTGAAGAGAAAATACGAATCTACAATTCCTTAAAATTTGATTTATTTGGACAATTACATTTATTATAATTTTAGCCTCCAACGTGCAATGGGATCTGCTAGCCACACTGGATCTGATTGCAGGATTAGAAACAGTAGTTGTGTTTTGATTGTGTTATTTTTTAATCAAAGCTTTTTTTCCAGTAAATTTACTCACTAGTGTAACTCAGCTGCAAAATATGCTGAAGAACATATGACACTTGCTGTGAATTTCCTTTTGTTATATATGATGGAGCTATGAAATGTGTCAAAAATTATTTAAACTCTTATTAATTTATCATGCCAGAAAATCAGCTGGGAATTATCCTCTGGCATGGAGTAATCACCACCATGTTCCCAGTGTCTCCTCCTTATGCCCCTCAGCAGTGGTCAGAGTATATGCAGCACATGCAAGTTTGCATGTCCTATTAACTGCCTTCCCAGCAGTAGACTGTGAACTCACATTACCTGATCATGACTGTCCCAGCTATGACCAACATGTGCCCAGAGCAGAAATTACTTGCTGAGTATCAAACCAAAAATTGGTGAATACAGCAAACACAGCAGCATTGTCTTTTCCAGGCTGTATTGTGCCTGAGGATTTCTGGTGACAATATAAACTGTAAAGGAAACTAATATTTGAGTTGTTTGCACACATACCAGCTGCTTGGCTTGTACTGAGCATGCTCACGCAGACTGAGCATGCTGAGTAACACTGCTGAAGCTGGCTGCCCTCACTCTGCCCCCTCGCTCCCACTATCGGCAGGCACAGGTCATCTCTGCTCCCTAAAGATCCTTTTTGGGAAAACAAGTTTTAAAGTACAGCCAGTTCCCTACCACACTCTCTAAGCCTAGCCAGGAGATAGATCAAATTCTTACATTTTCTAGCCATCCTTTACCTTGCCACTCTCCCACCCCACCCAGCCCAATCTGGCCTTACTAACTTTGTTAGCTGTGCTGGGTGGCTCTAGCCCACCTCTTCCTCAGCAGAGTGGTGTTTATGGTGCAGCACCGTTGCTCCTGGTGGACTTTCCGCCAGTGGGCCCCTAGAATGGCATCTGTTGGCATAACCCAATCAGCAAATCTGGTTCAATAACTGTTTCCAGATAATTCATAAAAATATAAAAGGGCTAAAATCATCCGATAAATTATTAGCTATGAATAGTTTGCCCAGCTACTAATAGTTTGTCTAGCAGTGGTAATACACAGTACAACCTTCTGATCCAAATCTCTATGGATCCCATCCACACTAGTCCAAAACACACATGTTTTACCTTTTCATCCACTTGTTGTCAAACCTAAGTTCTCTTCATATGAAACATGTCCAGCCTTGATTCACTGGTCCACAGAATCTTGCCCTGGTCTTCTCATGTTCATTTGGAATTCAGTTGTAGGACACTAATCTTATTTGTTGCTCCCAGGAATGATTCTCCAGCAGCTACCCTCTAAGCCCTTCTCCTAATGTTGCCCCTACATTCTGCAGCCTTACCAGCTTGTACTGTGATCCTTTCAACTGTTGCAAGCTAACAGGGTCACAGACAGTCAAAAGTTAGATGAGAATCCTCCAAAAAGCAACTGGGTGCAGTAGAAAGTATTGTTGGTAACTTAGGCCTGGTCTACAGTGCAGGGGAGATCGATCTAAGTTATGCAACTTCAGCTACGTGAATAACGTAGCTGAAGTCGACGTACTTTGATCTACTTACCGCAGTGTCATCACTGTGGTAAGTCGATGGCTGACGCTCCCCTGTCGACTCCGCCTGCGCCTCTCACTCCGGTGATGCACCGGAGTTGACGGGAAAATGCTCGGCGGTCAATTTATTGCATCTAGACTAGAGGCGATAAATTGACTCCCGCTGGATCAATCGCTGCCCGTTGATCCCGCACATAAAGTAGACAAGCCCTAAGTGACACTTCCTAAAGCTGATTGGGGGGAGGGATAGCTCAGTGGTTTGAGCATTGGCCTGCTAAACCCAGGGTTATGAGTTCAATCCTTGAGGGGGCCATTTAGGGATCTGGGGCAAAAAATTGGGGACTGGTCTTGCTTTGAGAAGGGGGTTGGACTAGATGATTCTATGATTCTAACCAATGCCCCCACATGGCAATAAGGGAATTAGGACACTTAAGATACTGTCTTTCAAATGCAATAGGAAACTGAAATTTTGTCCACAAGTGGTTAATCAGATGTCTTCAAAATCACTGTACAAACATTAAACAAACCTACTCTAAAGCCTTTCAGCTTTTGAATGACTAGGAGTTGACAAAACAGAGCTATTCCCTGTTGTGTTCTCTGCCCCCTGCACAAAAAGACTTCTCTGAAAATCAGCATCTTAAAAGAACCATTAAGGATCTTTTAAGTCCAACCAAGGTTGCTATAGTGACACTCTTGTTACATCAGGTCTGGTGTTTGTTTAAGGCTGGTGTAGAATGAAAGGAGAACTTCCTGTTTCATTTGCATGTGTAAATGAAGCAGACCTTGCTTATTTTTCCCCTTAAGGTGCTCAGAGGTTAGGTGAGGAAAGTGAATGAGATTCTGTTTATACCAGGTGTGAAAAAGCAGAAAGGACCAAAATCTAATCTTGTGCAAAAATCTGTTCTCCCTGAAGTCAATAAGGCTACACAGGTGTAACTGGTTTCAGAGTAGCAGCCGTGTTAGTCTGTATTCTCAAAAAGAAAAGGAGTACTTGTGGCACCTTAGAGACTAACAAATTTATTAGAGCATAAGCTTTCGTGAGCTACAGCTCACTTCATCGGATGCATTTGGTGGAAAAAACAGAGTAGAGATTTATATACACACACACAGAGAACATGAAACAATGGGTTTATCATACACACTGTAAGGAGAGTGATCACTTAAGATAAGCCATCACCAACAGCAGGGGGGGGAAGGAGGAAAACCTTTCATGGTGACAAGCAGGTAGGCTAATTCCAGCAGTTAACAAGAATATCAGAGGAACAGTGGGGGGTGGGGTGGGAGGGAGAAATACCATGGGGAAATAGTTTTACTTTGTGTAATGACTCATCCATTCCCAGTCTCTATTCAAGCCTAAGTTAATTGTATCCAGTTTGCAAATTAATTCCAATTCAGCAGTCTCTCGTTGGAGTCTGTTTTTGAAGCTTTTTTGTTGAAGTATAGCCACTCTTAGGTCTGTGATCGAGTGACCAGAGAGATTGAAGTGTTCTCCAACTGGTTTTTGAATGTTATAATTCTTGACGTCTGATTTGTGTCCATTCATTCTTTTACGTAGAGACTGTCCAGTTTGGCCAATGTACATGGCAGAGGGGCATTGCTGGCACATGATGGCATATATCACATTGGTAGATGCGCAGGTGAACGAGCCTCTGATAGTGTGGCTGATGTGATTAGGCCCTATGATGGTATCCCCTGAATAGATATGTGGACAGAGTTGGCAACGGGCTTTGTTGCAAGGATAGGTTCCTGGGTTAGTGGTTCTGTTGTGTGGTGTGTGGTTGCTGGTGAGTATTTGCTTCAGATTGGGGGGCTGTCTGTAAGCAAGGACTGGTCTGTCTCCCAAGATCTGAGAGAGCGATGGCTCGTCCTTCAGGATAGGTTGTAGATCCTTGATGATGCGTTGGAGGGGTTTTAGTTGGGGGCTGAAGGTGATGGCTAGTGGCGTTCTGTTGTTTTCTTTGTTGGGCCTGTCCTGTAGTAGGTGACTTCTGGGTACTCTTCTGGCTCTGTCAATCTGTTTCTTCACTTCAGCAGGTGGGTATTGTAGTTGTAGGAATGCATGATAGAGATCTTGTAGGTGTTTGTCTCTGTCTGAGGGGTTGGAGCAAATGCGGTTATATCGTAGCGCTTGGCTGTAGACAATGGATCGAGTGGTATGATCTGGATGAAAGCTAGAGGCATGTAGGTAGGAATAGCGGTCAGTAGGTTTCCGATATAGGGTGGTGTTTATGTGACCATCGCTTATTAGCACCGTAGTGTCCAGGAAGTGGATCTCTTGTGTGGACTGGTCCAGGCTGAGGTTGATGGTGGGATGGAAATTGTTGAAATCATGGTGGAATTCCTCAAGAGCTTCTTTTCCATGGGTCCAGATGATGAAGATGTCATCAATGTAGCGCAAGTAGAGTAGGGGCATTAGGGAACGAGAGCTGAGGAAGCGTTGTTCTAAGTCAGCCATAAAAATGTTGGCATACTGTGGGGCCATGCGGGTACCCATCGCAGTGCCGCTGATTTGAAGGTATACATTGTCACCAAATGTGAAATAGTTATGGGTCAGGACAAAGTCACAAAGTTCTGCCACCAGGTTAGCCGTGACAGTATCGGGGATACTGTTCCTGACGGCTTGTAGTCCATCTTTGTGTGGAATATTGGTGTAGAGGGCTTCTACATCCATAGTGGCTAGGATGGTGTTTTTAGGAAGATCACCAATGGACTGTAGTTTCCTCAGGAAATCGGTGGTGTCTCGAAGATAGCTGGGAGTGCTGGTAACGAAGGGCCTGAGGAGGGAGTCTACATAGCCAGACAATCCTGCTGTCAGGGTGCCAATGCCTGAGATGATGGGGCGTCCAGGATTTCCAGGTTTATGGATCTTGGGTAGCAGATAGAATACCCCAGGTCCTGGCTCCAGGGGTGTGTCTGTGCGGATTTGTTCTTGTGCTTTTTCAGGGAGTTTTTTGAGCAAATGCTGTAGTTTCTTTTGGTAACTCTCACTGGGATCAGAGGGTAATGGCTTGTAGAAAGTGGTGTTGGAGAGCTGCCTAGTAGCCTCTTGTTCATACTCTGACCTATTCATGATGACGACAGCACCTCCTTTGTCAGCCTTTTTGATTATGATGTCAGAGTTGTTTCTGAGGCTGTGGATGGCACTGTGTTCTGCATGGCTGAGGTTATGGGGTAAGCGATGCTGCTTTTCCACAATTTCAGCTCGTGCACGTCGGCGGAAGCAGTCTATGTAGAAATCCAGGCTGCTGTTTCGACCTTCAGGAGGAGTCCACCTAGAATCCTTCTTTTTGTAGTGTTGGCAGGAAGGTCTCTGTGGGTTAATATGTTGGTCAGAGGTGTGTTGGAAATATTCCTTGAGTCTGAGACGTCGAAAATAGGATTCTAGGTCACCACAGAACTGTATCATGTTCGTGGGGGTGGAGGGGCAAAAAGAGAGGCCCCGAGATAGGACAGATTCTTCCGCTGGGCTAAGAGTATAGTTGGATAGATTAACAATATTGCTGGGTGGGTTACGGGAACCATTGTTGTGGCCCCTTGTGGCATATAGTAGTTTAGATAGCTTAGTGTCCTTTTTCTTTTGTAGAGAATCAAAGTGTGTTTTGTAAATGGCTTGTCTAGTTTTTGTAAAGTCCAGCCACGAGGAAGTTTGTGTGGAAGGTTGGTTCTTTATGAGAGTATCCAGTTTTGAGAGCTCATTCTTAATCTTTCCCTGTTTGCTGTAGAGGATGTTGATCAGGTGGTTCCGCAGTTTCCTTGAGAGTGTGTGGCACAAGCTGTCAGCATAGTCTGTGTGGTATGTAGATTGTAATGGATTTTTTACCTTCAGTCCTTTCGGTATGATGTCCATCTGTTTGCATTTGGAGAGGAAGATGATGTCTGTCTGTATCTGTGCGAGTTTTTTCATGAAGTTGACAGATTTCCACTCTATACGGCTAAATTCAGTGCCTTGCATAATCACAGGTTTCAGAGTAGCAGCCGTGTTAGTCTGTATTCTCAAAAGAAAAGGAGTACTTGTGGCACCTTAGAGACTAACAAATTTATTAGAGCATAAGCTTTCGTGAGCTACAGCTCACTTCATCGGATGCATTTGGTGGAAAAAACAGAGTAGAGATTTATATACACACACACAGAGAACATGAAACAATGGGTTTATCATACACACTGTAAGGAGAGTGATCACTTAAGATAAGCCATCACCAACAGCAGGGGGGGGAAGGAGGAAAACCTTTAATGGTGACAAGCAGGTAGGCTAATTCCAGCAGTTAACAAGAATATCAGAGGAACAGTGGGGGGTGGGGTGGGAGGGAGAAATACCATGGGGAAATAGTTTTACTTTGTGTAATGACTCATCCATTCCCAGTCTCTATTCAAGCCTAAGTTAATTGTATCCAGTTTGCAAATTAATTCCAATTCAGCAGTCTCTCGTTGGAGTCTGTTTTTGAAGCTTTTTTGTTGAAGTATAGCCACTCTTAGGTCTGTGATCGAGTGACCAGAGAGATTGAAGTGTTCTCCAACTGGTTTTTGAATGTTATAATTCTTGACGTCTGATTTGTGTCCATTCATTCTTTTACGTAGAGACTGTCCAGTTTGGCCAATGTACATGGCAGAGGGGCATTGCTGGCACATGATGGCATATATCACATTGGTAGATGCGCAGGTGAAGGAGCCTCTGATAGTGTGGCTGATGTGATTAGGCCCTATGATGGTATCCCCTGAATAGATATGTGGACAGAGTTGGCAACGGGCTTTGTTGCAAGGATAGGTTCCTGGGTTAGTGGTTCTGTTGTGTGGTGTGTGGTTGCTGGTGAGTATTTGCTTCAGATTGGGGGGCTGTCTGTAAGCAAGGACTGGTCTATCTCCCAAGATCTGAGAGAGCGATGGCTCGTCCTTCAGGATAGGTTGTAGATCCTTGATGATGCGTTGGAGGGGTTTTAGTTGGGGGCTGAAGGTGATGGCTAGTGGCGTTCTGTTGTTTTCTTTGTTGGGCCTGTCCTGTAGTAGGTGACTTCTGGGTACTCTTCTGGCTCTGTCAATCTGTTTCTTCACTTCAGCAGGTGGGTACTGTAGTTGTAGGAATGCATGATAGAGATCTTGTAGGTGTTTGTCTCTGTCTGAGGGGTTGGAGCAAATGCGGTTATATCGTAGCGCTTGGCTGTAGACAATGGATCGAGTGGTATGATCTGGATGAAAGCTAGAGGCATGTAGGTAGGAATAGCGGTCAGTAGGTTTCCGATATAGGGTGGTGTTTATGTGACCATCGCTTATTAGCACCGTAGTGTCCAGGAAGTGGATCTCTTGTGTGGACTGGTCCAGGCTGAGGTTGATGGTGGGATGGAAATTGTTGAAATCATGGTGGAATTCCTCAAGAGCTTCTTTTCCATGGGTCCAGATGATGAAGATGTCATCAATGTAGCGCAAGTAGAGTAGGGGCATTAGGGAACGAGAGCTGAGGAAGCGTTGTTCTAAGTCAGCCATAAAAATGTTGGCATACTGTGGGGCCATGCGGGTACCCATCGCAGTGCCGCTGATTTGAAGGTATACATTGTCACCAAATGTGAAATAGTTATGGGTCAGGACAAAGTCACAAAGTTCTGCCACCAGGTTAGCCGTGACAGTATCGGGGATACTGTTCCTGACGGCTTGTAGTCCATCTTTGTGTGGAATATTGGTGTAGAGGGCTTCTACATCCATAGTGGCTAGGATGGTGTTTTTAGGAAGATCACCAATGGACTGTAGTTTCCTCAGGAAATCGGTGGTGTCTCGAAGATAGCTGGGAGTGCTGGTAACGAAGGGCCTGAGGAGGGAGTCTACATAGCCAGACAATCCTGCTGTCAGGGTGCCAATGCCTGAGATGATGGGGCGTCCAGGATTTCCAGGTTTATGGATCTTGGGTAGCAGATAGAATACCCCAGGTCCTGGCTCCAGGGGTGTGTCTGTGCGGATTTGTTCTTGTGCTTTTTCAGGGAGTTTTCTGTCAGTGGGAATTGGCCTATGTTCTCATTCCCTTCTGGAATCACACACATTCCATACTTACCCAACATTTTCCACTTGGCAAAGAAGTTAGTTTGAGTTGAGGCAGAAAAATGAGGACTAACTTCAGGTTTATTTAGCTTTAAGGTTTTGGAATGAAACTCAAAAGAAATCAAATGTGAGGTACTTTTATGATGGATTGAACTGCTAGAGAACCTGCCTTTAGCCTGTTCAGTCAGTCTTTCTATCATAGCCTTCTAAGAAGTGGATTTAAAATCCTTGAGGGAGAGGGGAAGGAGAAACCTACAACATTGTGTGTTGAGCTTCCTCCAGTGCTTTTGCAACCCCTTAAAAGTACAAAGATGTGTTGGCCTGTGGAACTAGGCTGAGCATAAGGAAAGAACTTGGTTGCCTGAGCATCCCAGTACAGAAAAATACATCAAAGAAAAAATTGGATTTCTTTTATTTTTAGTATAGTTCAATACAGTATTGAACCCAGTCCATCACATATCTGAAGCCCCTCAGTGGAGGGTACTGTAAAAGTTAAAATACTAGTATCCTGAATGGGATGTTTTGTTTTTCCTACAAATGTGTGGGAATTCATTCCTTATACATGGGAGGGGCAATAGGTCTGGCTGGAGCTGGATAGAGTTTGTGAAGGTTCTGTGCAAGCTTCCCACCCTACTGCTCTGGTACTGCCTCTTCCTCCCACCACCCCTTTGCCCTGCCGCCTTCCCCCCACCCCCCAGGCACTCACCAGTTGTCCAGAAGCGGAACCCAGCTCACCTGGAAGATGACGGTGACAGGCACTAGGACCCAGGAGGCAGTGTCCTACAGTTGCCTGGCAGCCTCAGTGGAGGAGAGGGACAGAGGGAGCCTCTTTCCTCCCTGACAGCTAAGCAGAGCTCCAGAGAAATCAGGGGCGCTGGGGCGGGAACACAATGCCTGCTCAAACTACACCCACAGCCCATGGCTGGCACGGGTTCCTGTGGTAACCGGATTTTTAGGACCTGGTCACCAGTGTTAACCGGATAGCTGGCAGTGTGTTCCTGCAGCGCAGGGAGATGCAGACGGGAAGGAGAGGAAGCAGCAGGCTGCCGGGTGAGCTCCTTCCAAGTCACAGGGGGCTGTTTTGCCTTTCCTGCTGGCAGGAGCTCTCCAGCAGGCCCGAGTGAGCAAGCTCGCTCCCCCTCACCTGGTCCCAGCTGTGCCCTCTGCCTGACCAGTAGGGCCTAAAAAATAGGAGGGCCAAGGCTATAGCCTTATTAGTCTAATGGTTAATCCAGCACTGAGCTAAATATAATCTGTATTTAACTTTCTAATAGGATCAAACAGCAGAAAGAGACTATTACAACAGATACTTGATAGCAGACATGCCATTTGTCCCTATGGGAACAGTTCCTTTATTAAGTAAAAGTCAGATATTTGCTGCATCTCTCAAGAGTTGAGGTGCAGTGATTTTCTTTTCAGGATAAATTTTTCCCCTAAGCCATACAAATTCTTATTTTTCTCAAAATTACTATAAATTGATGCTAGCCTGGAATACCTTCTTTTGCAAAACCAGTTCTTGTGTTCAGCATGTAGGACTACATACGGTATCAAAACCTAACCAAATCATAAACAGTAGTGCTAGAACAAAAATAATTGCTCATCAGATGTGACCCCCTGCATTTTGCATTATCTTACATCATTAGATGTGCTATCTAATCTCTTCTCAAACATGCCTGATGGTGATGGTCCATTAAGTGTCTCCCTGGGTAATTTCTTACACTGCCCAACTGCTCCAACTGTTAAAGACTTTTTCTTAATGTCTAGCTTAAGCTTTTCCTTCCTTAACTTCAGGCCATTGCTTCTTGCCATACCATCTTCTGGGACTGATAATTTCCTTCGTTCATTTTTATTGTTACCTTGATAGTATTTATATATCCCCCTGGAGTCATCTCTTTTCTACACTATAAAATGTAGTTCTTACTCTTATCCTTAGATCCTTGGACTGATCATTCTTGTTGATTTTCATTGTGTTTTCTATCATTTTCTCTATATCCTTCCCACACTCTGGGACCAGAACTGAATGCAATTTTCTAAATGCTATGCAGAGTGACACTTTTAACTCCCTTAGTTGGTAATGTGATGACCTTTATTTAGCAAGATACTTTGACTTTTTGTTTTTTTAAACCACTAAAATCAGACTATGAGCTCATACTTAGTTTATTAATATCAGTTTGTATTCTTACTTGTTTTTATCTGTCCCTCAGTTTGTGTATGTGTTTTTTATTTCCTCTCCCTAGGGGTAAGATTTTGTATTTATTTATTTTTTACGATGAATCTCATCCTACTGTATATGTCTCACTGTTTTACTATATCAACTTGGCAACTTGCATTTGCTTTCCAAGTGGTTTCCTATCCATCCATTTTTGATGTTGAGAATGTGTATGTGCACCATTTTCTCTGGCTGCCCAGGATTATGGATCACCTTGTTATCCCCTGGTTAGGGATAGACAGACTTGTGAGTCAGTTCCCTGTCACTCAAGTCTGTTAGCCACCCAAATAATCTCCCCAGAAGCTCTGCTAGTCTTTATTTTGCCTTGCAGGTTAACCCCAAGGCCCCTGAAGAGCGTTCCCCTGTTGTATCCAGCCCTTATCACTGGAAACTCTCAGAAATTACCAAGTTTCTGTCTCCAAAGAGAGCGTACACACCAACCCATTTGGTTCAGTTGAGGCGTCACACTTAGTATTACAGCTAACTGCACTGAGATAAATTTATAATGAAACCAAGAATAAGTTTATTAATAAAGAATAGAGATTTAAGTGATACTGAGTAAGGATAGTGAAAACAAAACATTTACAAATAAAACAAAAAGAAACATGCTTCTACTATACTAGAACTTAACTCTAGCAAATTAATCTTATCTGAAGCAGTTTCTCACCTAACACCTTTCATACTGAGCTTGCTAGTTTTCAGTCATAAGCAGAATTCAGATTTTTCATGAACCACCCATCTCTACCAAGGGTGGTCCTCAGTGAAAAAGATAACAAAATGTCTTTTTGATTCTCTTTATATTTCCCCAAAACTCCATTGCTTTAACCTGAAAGACAAGACAAATCCCTGTGGTTTTAGTCTCCAGTGTCTTCCCAGGCTCATTTTGCATCACACTATCAACATGGCTTTTACATGCAAATACAGCTTCCATTTTGTTTGGGATTTTACAAAGTTTCATTTACCTCAGAGATGTATTTATTGACAGTGTGACGGAGCAAGGCCAGATGGCTATAGTAAAGTAAAGTCCTGTTGGGATCCAGGAATTGAGCAGGCGGAACCCGCCCACTGCTAAAGGATCTAGGCAAACAGGTAAATCACCATCCCTTTGTCTATGACAAACTTGTTTATCAACCCTGCCTGCTTACATGGTTTAAACATATTTTTAGTACATACATACAACTTCTTAATTATCACCCATTCATACCTCACACAATGCTCATGATGGCCATGTAAAGTAAGCTTTAATTTGATACCTCACATGGCCTTCTTTACAGACAAATACTATGGCAGCAATGTGTTAGGTTTAGTGAGTTTGTCAGGCCTGGACAATAGGAGTTGTCGTTACAGAACAGTGAACACTTTGCCAGTTGGTACTCTGGGGCTCTTAGGGTCACTGCACCATCTCCTTAAGAATGAGAAAGGGGGTTCTGAGGGAAACAGAGCAGAAGCTAAGAGTAGGGTTGTGCAGTAACCAGAATTTCCATCCCATTAAAATTTCACATTTCTGAAAAAAAAAATAACTGAATAGGAACAAAAAGTCAGCGATGCAAAAGTTTCTACGAGTTGAAAGTTTTTTTAAAAATGCCATTTTGGAAGAACGGAAACAGAATTTTTGAAAATATTCAGTCTGAGCTGCTTTGGGCTGCCACCTGCCTGGTTTTCATCAAAAGTTTAAACGGAATTGACACATTCCTGGGGAACTGTTCAACATTTCAATTTTGTCAAATCTTTTCCTATGGAAAACAGTTTGGCTGGAAAATTTTCAACCTGCTCTAGTTAAGAATATTTACTAGCTGGTAGAAAGGAAGATACAGCAAGCAGCAGCCAGATGCAAAATAACCACCCTAGAGAGGTGGTTGCTTGGCCCTGCCAAATGTCATAGATTTTTTAGGGTTGAAAGAACAATATGGACCTTCAATGTTGCTATAAAAAGGCAACCCAGCACTGGGGAGCATTAATAAGGACACAAAAGAAAGTGTTCCTGGGGAAGGAGCTGTATCTGAGTACTGCGTTACCTTGCCGATATCACAGATGTCACCTGCAAATATGATTACAGTTTATTTAGCTCTAGTTTTGGAGCTCTGTACTGAGGGATTAGGAGTATATTTCTTCCATGCAATTTATCCTGTACACTAGCTGAAATAAACAATTTACAGCAGCTCCCTCAGCTATGAAGTCAAGAGGGAACTGATTAAATATGAGAGTTTAGCTAACTCAGAAACATGAGAATATTGTATGGATTTGCAACACTAATTGGAAAACGTTAGGTCCATAAACCAGGCAATAAATTACGTTAATCTCAGTGGTGAAAGTAGGGCGGTATGGTATGGTATGGTATGCCATACCATTAAGATATTTATTGCCGGAAAGACACAGGAGCAGAATGTGGGGCCGCCAGCAGCTCCTTCCATGCAGCTGCGTCTCCTGTCTGGGGTCTGTACAGCCTCACCGGAGGACAGGGCTGGGGTGGGGCTGAGGGCAGTACCAGTACAGCCGCACTGGAGGAGCTGCCAGCATGGGGCATTGGCTCCTGGGAGCAGTGGCCCCACATTCTGCTCCTTTCGCCGCTCTAGTTCCGGAAAGCCATGCAGTTCAGAAGTCTGTATCTGGTGCAGCAGGAGGACAGAGTTCCCCCACCCCACCCCCAGGTAACGTGGGATGGGGAGAGTGTGGGGACCCTGGAATGGGGGTGGGGAGGAGTCACATGGGGGGTCATGTGGGCAGGTCACGTGCCTCCCCTTTAGCTGGTGCCCTCCCCCTTTGTGTCCCTCCCATGAGTCGCCTATGCACAGCATACTGATAAGAAATAAATTCTACTTGCACCCTGGTTAATCTAATCTATATATAATATAAGTATAATAAAATACTAGTAAGTTGTCTGGGAGAACAGAACTGAAATTACCCAAATATTTTCATGTCACGTCTGTTATTTCAACAATGTACATACTACATGCCACAAAATTTTGCACTGGGATATGAATAAAGACAGAGGAAACCAGACTTCCAAATGCCATCCACTAATTAACTCACCAGGGAAATTGTTAGCCAGTCTCCGTTTGCAACCTGCACAACCTGCAGCTGGGAAATCTGACAACCAGCTGAAGAATCAAGATAAGGGGTCAACTTCTGGTCTCTGTAACACAAGGGTAAACCCAGAATGACTTCAGAATTATAGAATAAAAACATCCACACAAAACAAGAGCCACATCCTACCATTCTACAAAATAGAAATTACTCATTGTATGAATTATCCTTATTCAATAGATACATACTTTACACATTTTCCAGGAAATATAATGAAAACCTTGACCATTTTAATAACTTCAAGGTTTGAGCCAAAGCCCATTGAATTTGATGAGAAAACTCCCATTGGAAGCCAATTAGATTTGCTGCCTTTTATTATGTATTTTAAAAGTTACTTGTTAATTCTTTTCAAATGTTTCTCTCATTATTTCACTGACTGCTATCTGGCTAAACAGACTGTGCCTCTGGAATTATTATGAAAGGTGAAGGAGGAACATATGTGTTGTATATTTGCTACATGAAAGCAAATATACTTGGGAGGGTGGGGGCAGCTGCATGCCAGGCACTAGATCAGTTCCAGCAATGTTGCTGTTAGCTCTGCTCTCAGTTTAAGTTTCTTTATATGTTCATTCATTTTTTGGCTTCACTTCAAACAAAGAAATTGATTTGCAATTCATCTCTCTGATATAATAAATCTCATTCTCTGCATGTGTATCTTTTTTCCTTATCATTTTTCTAGTTACTCAGCCCAAGACAATATTTTTAAACAAATTGATTAAAAACAATCATCCCAACAAGCAAAACCCACCACCTTTCATGTGTAGCTGGATCTATTTCACTCTGAGGGTGATCTACACCAGGGGTCTCCAAACTTTTTGGCATGCCGCCGACGGAAGAAGACCAGAAGACCTGCCGCAGGCGGGCCACTGGAGGGGAACACCAGCCGTGGATGTGCAGAGCTGCTGCTGAAGGAAAAAAATGGCAGAGTGCCGTCCGGCAGCACTCCTGCTGCCGCGCAGCCCCTGGGATCATCTTGCACACCCACCATGAATTATTTTTGTCCTTAAACAGCACTAGTTCAATTTACTTTACGTTTGTGTAAAAGCCCAGCTGCACAAGGGAATGCAACATTTAAAATAGGGGCAGAAGGACTCCCTTATTACCAGTGTGAGGTATCTACAGCTTATACTGTCCTGTACTGAATCGCTGCCGCTTAGGATGATATGACAGTGCTATTCCAGCATGTTATATCAGCAAATGATCCCCTATAGGAGCAAACATATGTATTATAAATAAGCTTTTTTCATCGTTATTTTTAGTAAAAGTTACAAACAGGTCGCAGGCAATAAACAAAAATTCACGGAGCTTTTCTACAAATAACCGGGGGCAGGGCTAGGTAGGAGGGAGGAGTGGAGTCTCATGGGTGGGAGGAATGACAGGCCGACTCCAGTGGGCACAGCAAGGGGTGCAGCCATGGGGGGCACACAGCTCCTGCTCCAGAGCTGGCCCCGCTGTGGAACAGAGGTGCAGGGCCCCCACTGCAGCCTCCACTAAGCCCCGGCTGCAGCGGGGGGGCACACGGCCCTGGGAAGCCGCAAGAAGGGGTGCATAGCCCCAGCTGTAGCCGCTGGCTGAAGCTGCAGGGCTCGGGCACATGACCCTGGTTGCAGCCCCACCAAGCCTGGGATGTCACAGAGCTGGGGCACACAGCCCCTGCCACGCCCGGGATGAGGCCGGTCTGGGGCGCTTGACCTGGCTGCAGCCCCACCAAGCCCGGGACATCACAGAGCTGGGGCGCACAGCCCCCACCAAGCCCCCACCAAGCCCAGGACGTCACGGGGCTAAGGTGCACGGTCCCCTTCAAGCCCGGGATGCTGTGGGTCTGGGGTACACGGCCCAACTGCAGCCCCCTGGCAGAAGCCAGGGGTCTGGGGTGCATGGCCCCGGCTGTAGCCCCTGTCAAACCCCAGAAGACACGGGGCTGGGGTGCGCAGTCCCAGCTGCAGCCCTCGGCCCGGCTGCAGGCTCCAGAGGAAGCAGCAGGCCTGGAACTCCAGGGTCCTGGTTCCAGCCAGCCCCAGTTGCAGAGCAGGGGCGCCGTCTCCTCCTCCTGCAGCCCTAGAAGTCACGGAGATCCATTAAAGTCAGGGAATCCATGATTGCCTTGACTTCTGTGACTAAATCATAGCCTTAATTATAAATACATGTAATAATAAACATAGATCCTATTCCAGTTTATGAGCTTCTGGTAGCAATCCTGGATATAAGAGGCTAGATTCCCTTCTCCATCCCAGTCTTTCTGCACTACTCTGTTAACACCAAGGATACAGAGAACCACATAGCCATCTCCTAGAGACTATCTCCTCCTGCAGCACTCCCTCCCTAGCATAGGGGGAGTAGCTGGAAAGCTACTGTGCTCTAGCTATTGCTCACTGGTGAACAGCCTCCTGAAGGCCATTACCATCTGTCATAGGTTATTTCAACCCTAAAGGTGTTTTGTTCTATGCCAGGATTGATACAGAACCAGCCCCAGAATCAGGGAATGACAACTGGCTCCTTTGAGCCCCATCTTCTCTTTCCAGCTCTGTCTCTCCTATGCCTAAAATGTACCAGGTGCAGCAGAGAATCTGGGCCAAGAAATGTGGCTGGGCTAAGTGTCATGTAAATGCTCAGAATTTTCCTTCAGCTGTCATCTGACTGTTTCATAGCATAGCTGCTGTTTGAGCATCTGGACAACATAAGAAAGGTCTGAGTAATCTTTGATATCATTGATTTTTTTTCTTCTGTGATTTTGAAGTGAGAATCATGGAATAGTCTTTGTGGATGCAATCCTGGCTCCACTGAAGTCAGTGGGGCTACATTTCACAACTTAACTTTAAGAAGTGCTAGCATACTGCCTACTGAATCTTGGTATGGAAATTCTGGGACAGATCCTCGCTCCAATGTGCAGCAATGCTAGTTTACACCAGCTGATGATCTAGCGCTCTAATTCAAGTGAAGAGTAGAGTGTTGTTTGCATTGGCCATGACAGATATATTCATACAATGATAAAAATATGAATTTCTTATAATGATGTATGTTCATACGAATCACTTTGGAGTAATTTTTGAGGATCAGCTCACCGGTAAAAATATCAGTTTAAGTTTGACTTACACTATGTGCCAGTTGACACAGTTTAGAGCTGACTAATAAAGACAGGCTTTGTCAAACTGCAGTTTTTTCTGTAGTTCAATGTTATTCAATCAGTAGTTTGGGTTCACTCATATTCATTCCCTGTCTATTTTCATTTGGTGTCTCCCATTTTCCAGAAGCATATCAAGTTGTGCATGGAACAATTCATGTTGATTACTTCCATTCCCATATAATTTATATTGGAGCAGCACATGGTATGGATTTTTCTATTCAGCTTTAACAAAACTCAAGCATAAAAGGGTGTAAACACACAGAGGAACAATATAGACTTTCTGCCTCCAAAAGTGTAACTACATAACTGGATTGTGGATCTATTTGTAAGTGCTTTTTAAGCAATGGCTGAATATTTTGCCTTCAGAAATTTAAGCCAAAGCTAAGTCCAGGGGCAATATTTTCCTATAATCCAATGAAATATGTGTAGAAGTGCAGCTTATAATACTCATCCACTGATAATCATTTTAAAGAAAAACAACTTGTCCTGTGATTAATTCTCTTCGATAACACACAGCTAAATCCTAGCTGTTAGGAAGATCTACAGCTATCTTTCTCAAGCATCAGTTCATCTTTCTATGTGAACAATGTCTGGTGTTTATTCAAGGTGATTTGTTCTTGCTGCCAAATACAGAACAAGCTTCTTACATATTCTCTAACCTAGATTTATACAGGATATCCTCTTAACTGGGACTAACTTTATCAGAAATATATTTATATTTGTTCAGGAAAATTAAAGATGCAATAAGCCAAAAGATTTTTTCCATGATCTC
This sequence comes from Dermochelys coriacea, assembly GCF_009764565.3. Taxonomy (NCBI): domain Eukaryota; kingdom Metazoa; phylum Chordata; order Testudines; family Dermochelyidae; genus Dermochelys; species Dermochelys coriacea. The sequence goes on along the minus strand of NC_050068.2, from coordinate 312,551,013 downwards.
AGACAAGGTTTTCCAACACTGTCACACAAAGATCATGATGTAACTCCTATGCTCGTCCCTCTGTCAGATCATTTTTACTGTCACTAAGAGATTTGTTGTCAAACAAAGGCAGAAGGATACAACACTTTTTGGATGTGAGAGCCATGTCGCAAGCTGCTCCTTAGCTACAAAATATCATGTAGCATCTTAAAAGCAGATGTGTGAAATATCTGTTAGTTCTCTGGCATGGATGCTGCACTCAACAAATACCATAAAAACTCTGACATACTCCATGAATAATTGTCTTTTCAATTTTATTCTCTTGTTGCCCACTGGTCAGTATGTGTTATATGTCTCTCTCTGTGCCCAATCTAAAGCGCATATGGTTCTCTTGCATCTCTTAATTAAAGAGACTGGATCTTTAGCTCAAGCTCACACTTTTAACTCTGGACATCCCAAATTCAATCCTTGTTGTGTCAGCCAAGATGGTGGCTCTTCCACAAAATCAAACTGCTGTGTGCTTCAGATGCTTGGGACAAGTGTTCTCTGTCCAGAGGAAATGTATAATTCACGGGTTAGTGTGGGTTTTATATCATGATCAGTGGAACTGGAGTCAGAGGGCCAATGTTCCATGGAGAAGCTATTATTGACAGGACACCAGGGGAACAGGGAAGGGGCCACATGGATTCAAGAGTGCACAGGGTTTAATAAAGTTCCACTTGTTCAACTTAACCTGCATTCAGCTTCATTCTTTGCTAATGACATAGAATCATAGAATATCAGGGTTGGAAGGGACCTCAGGAGGTCATCTAGTCCAACCCCCTCCTCAAAGCAGAACCAATCCCCAACTAAATCTTCCCAGCCAGGGCTTTGTCAAGCCTGACCTTAAAAACTTCAAAGGAAGGAGATTCTACCACCTACCTAGGTAACATATTCCACACCCTCCTAGTGAAATTTTTTTCCTATTATCCAACCTAAACCTCCCTCACTGCAACTTGAGACCATTACTCCTTGTTCTGTCATCTGCTACCACTGAGAACAGTCTAGATCCATCCTCTTTGGAACCCCCTTTCAGGTAGTTGAAAGCAGCTATCAAATCCCCCCTCATTCTTTTCTTCCGCACACTAAACAATCCCAGTTCCCTCAGCCTCTCTTCATAAGTCATGTGTTCCAGTGCCCATCTTTAAAAAAGGGAAGAAGGAAGATCCTGGGAGCTACAGGCCAGTCAGTCTCACCTCAGTCCCTGGAAAAATCATGGAGCAGATCCTCAAAGAATCAATTCTGAAGCACGTAAAGGAGAGGAAAGTGATTGGGAACAGTCAGCATGGATTCACCAAGGGCAAGTCATGCCTGACTAACCTAATTACCTTCTATGATGAGATAAATGACTCTGTGGATGAGGGGAAAGCAGTGCACATGTTATTCTTTGACTTTAGAAAAGCTTTTGATATGGTCTCCCACAGTATTCTTGACAGTAAGTTAAAGTAGTATGGGCTGGATGGATGGACTATAAGGTGGATGTAAAGCTGGCTAGGTTGTCGGGCTTAACGGGTAGTGATCAACAGCTCAATGTCTAGTTGGCAGTCAGTATCAAGTGGAGTGCCCCAAGGGTCGGTCCTGGGGCCGGTTTTGTTCAATATCTTCATTAATGATCTGGAGGATGGCGTGGATTACACCCTCAGCAAGTTTGCAGATGAAACTAAACTGGGAGGAGAGGTAGATACCCTGGAGGGTAGGGATAGGATACAGAGGGATCTAGACAAATTAGAGGATTGGGCCAAAAGAAATCTGATGAGGTTCAACAAGGACAAGTGCAGAGTCCTGCACTTAGGATGGAAGAATCCCATGCACCACTACAGATTAGGGACCGAATGGCTAGGAAGCAGTTCTGCCGAAAAGGACCTAGGGGTTACAGTGGACAAGAAGCTGGATATGAGTCAACAGTGTGCCCTTGTTGCCAAGAAGGCCAATGGCATTTTGGGATGTATAAGTAGGAACATTGCCAGCAGATTGAGGGACGTGATTGTTCCCCTCTATTCGACATTGGTGAGGCCTCATCTGGAGTACTGTGTCCAGTTTTGGGCCCCACACTACAAGAAGGATGTGGAAAAATTGGAAAACGTCCAGCAGAGGGCATCAAAAATGATTAGGGGACTGGAACACATGACTTATGAGGAGAGGCTGAGGGAACTGGGATTGTTTAGTCTGCGGAAGAGAAGAATGAGGGGGGATTTGATAGCTGCTTTCAACTACCTGAAAGGGGGTTCCAAAGAGGATGGATCTAGACTGTTCTCAGTGGTAGCAGATGACAGAACAAGGAGTAATGGTCTCAAGTTGCAATGGGGGAGGTTTAGGTTGGATATTAGGAAAAACTTTTTCACTAGGAGGGTGGTGAAGCACTGGAATGCATTACCGAAGGAGGTTGTGGAATCTCCTTCCTTTCAAGTTTTTAAGGTCAGGCTTGACAAAGCCCTGGCTGGGATGATTTAGTTGGGGATTGGTTCTGCTTTGAGCAGTGGGTTGGACTAGATGATCTCCTGAGGTCCCTTCCAACCCAGACATTCTATGATCTCCTCAAGGTGCAGCATCAGAATTTATAAGTGCCGTGCAAAAAGCTAAAGGGGGTGTTAGAATATAGATATTCAGGCCTGCTTTTAAAGGCCTATACTTTAAGAACTTAGGTGTATTTTTATAACTTAGCTAGTTATAGACGTATAAAACAAAGAATCAAAATCACAAGTATGCCTGTGTATGGGCCTTCTCTCACTAGGATAGTCTGAGGCCTTGTTCTTAGGCTAAGGCCTTTGGCTCAGCAGTAGGGGCAGCCATAAACTGGGAAGCATATGGTCTGTGCTCACCTATGCAAATTGGTGAGGATTTTTATCAAACCTTCCCCAGGAAAGGGAGATAGGATTTGGGAGGACTTTGGGGGGAAAGACGTTTCCAAACGGGCTCTTTCCCAATTATATCCCTGTTAGACATTTGGTGGTGGCAGCAAAAGTCCAAGGGCAAAAGGTAAAATAGTTTGTACCTTGGGGAAGTTTTAACATAAGATGGTAAAAATAAGCTTAGGAGGTTTTCATGCAGGCCCCCACATCTGTACCCTAGAGTTCAGAGTGGGGAAAGAACCTTGACATGGTGGCAGAGTGGTAGGATTTACTTGAAATCATTTTGAGATCAATTTGAGATTTTTGAACCAGAAGCACAGATTTTAAAAGGGATTTTTTTTTCCTTTGGGCTGCTGGAAAGCAGGTTTCCATCTGAAAGCAGTTAGAGGTTTTTTTTCTCTGCTTTGGGGCCAGAGCACAGACAAAAGGGAATTGTCTTTTGTGAGCTGGAGTTTTCTCTACCTAAAGGCAGGGTAGTTAGCCTCCTGCAGGGAAATTCACAAGTCTTCACAGACCTAAAGAAGTTGTTTTGTTTTTTTTCCTAAGAGCAACTAGAGGGGTTTTCTGTCTATTTGCCTGGAGACAATGGACAAAATGGAGGCAAGGGACAAAGAAATGGAGGAGAAGGAAAAAGAGAGGAAGCATGCACTGGAGATGGAGAAGGCAAAGGCTCAGCAGAATATACCAACAAACCCTAACAATCCTTCTCCAGGTACCACTTCCCATCCCAGAAAGTTCCCCATCTACAAGGCAGGTGATGATACCGAGGCCTTCTTAGAAAACTTCGAAAGGGCCTGCCTTGGGTACTGCATCTCTACAGACCAATACATGGTAGAGCTGAGGCCGCAGCTCAGTTGACCCTTAGCTGAGGTGGCGGCTGAAATGCCTAAGGAACAAATGAACCGGTCTGAACTGTTTAAAACCAAGGCAAGAGTCAGAATGGGGCTAACACCCGAGCATTCCCGTCGGCGGTTCAGAGCCCTAAGGTGAAAACCAGACGTGTCATTTACCCAACATGCCTACCACATTGTGAAACATTGGGATGCCTGGATATCAGGAGCAAGTGTTAAATCTCCAGAAGATTTGCCCTTCCTAATGCAAATGGAGCAGTTCTTAGACGGTGTTCCTGAGGAAATAGAAAGATACATCCTAGATGGGAAGCCCAAAACTGTAATCGAGGCGGGGGAGATTGGAGCCAAATGGGTGGAGGTAGCAGAAAAGAAAAAAACTGGTCACAGTTGGAACGGATACCAGAAGGGACAACCTCAGACCACCCACTACTACCGGGGCAGTCCAAGGCCCCAACTCCCCCCAAGGAACCCTCCACACACCTTATTGTCCCGCCACACCGTTCTCCAGCAACCCACCTCACCCCAGCGACCTGTCAGCTGGACGATATTTTAAATGTAACGAGCCGGGGCATGTAAAGGCCAGCTGCCCCAAGAACCCCAACAGATTACAGTTCATTGCACCGGAATCACCCCAGAGGTCCTCAGGCCCAGATACCTCCCAGATACCCTTGGAGCGGAGGGAAACTGTGAGTGTCACCGCATGGAGGAAACTCTTTCTGGTGGACACCAGGAAGACTGGCATCCTCAGAGACAGTTGGTAGTTCCAACTATGTATCGGGTCAAGTTCTTGAGCTTAGCCCATGATCATTCTAGTGGCCATGCTGGGGTGAACAGGACCAAAGACCGGTTGGGGAGGTCATACCACTGGGAGGGAATGGGCAATGATGTTTCTATCTATGACCAGTCTTGTGAGGTATACCAAAGAGTGGGAAAACCCCAAGACCAGGTCAAAACCCCTCTCCAGCCACTCCCCATCATTGAAGTTCCATTTCAGCGAGTAGCTGTGGATATTCTGGGTCCTTTTCCGAAAAAGACACCCAGAGGAAAACCGTACATACTGACTTTCATGGATTTTACCACCCGATGGCCGGAAGCTGTAGCTCTAAGCAACACCAAAGCTAAAAGTGTGTGCCAGGCACTAGCAGATATTTTTGCCAGGGTAGGTTGGCCCTCCGACATCCTCACAGATGCAGGAATTTCCTGGCAGGAACTATGGAAAGCCTTTGGGAAGCTCATGGGATAAATCACTTGGTTGCCACTCCTTACCACTATCAAACAAATGGCATGGCGAAGAAGTTTAATGGAACTTTGGGGGCCATGATACATAAATTCGTAAATGAGCACTCCAATGATTGGGACCTAGTGTTGCAGCAGTTGCTCTTTGCCTACAGAGCTGCACCACATCCCAGTTCACCATTTGGACTTGTATATGGCCACGAGGTTAAGGGGCCATTACAGTTGGTGAAGCAGCAATGGGAAGGATTTACACATTCTCCAGGAACTAACATTCTGGACTTTGTAATCAACCTACAAAACACCCTCCGAACCTCTCTAGCCCTTCCTAAAGAAAACCTACAGGAGGCTCAAAAAGAGCAAAATTCCTGGTATGATAAACATGCCAGAGAGCGTTCCTTCAAAGTAGGAGACCAGGTCATGGTCTTAAAGGAGCTCCAGGCCCATAAAATGAAAGCATCGTGGGAAAGGCCATTCACAGTCCAGGAGCGCCTGGGAGCGGTAAATTATCTCATAGCATTCCCCACCTCCAACCGAAAGCCTAAGGTGTACCATATTAATTCTCTAAAGCCCTTTTTTTCTTGAGAATTAAAGGTTTGTCAGTTTACAGCCCAGGGAGGAGATGACGCTGAGTGGCCAGAAGGTGTCTACTACGAAGGGAAGAGTGCTGGTGGTGTGGAAGAGGTGAACCTCTCCATGACCCTCAGGCGTATGCAGTGACAGCAGATCCAGGAGCTGTGCACTAGTTACGCACTGATGTTCTCAGCCACCCCAGGACTGACTGAACGAGCATACCACTCCATTGACACAGGTAATGCTCACTCAATTAAAGTCCAACCTTACCAGGTGTCTCCTCAAGTTAAAACTGCTATAGAACGGGAGATCCAGGATATGTTACGGATAGGTATAATCCGCCCCTCTGGCAGTGCATGGGCATCTCCAGTGGTTCTAGTTCCCAACCAGATGGGGAGCTACGTTTTTGTATGGACTGCCTTAAGCTAAATGCTGTAACTCGCCCAGGCAACTATCCAATGCCACGCACAAATGAACTATTAGAGAAACTGGGACGGGCCCAGTTCATCTCTACCTTGGACTTAACCAAGAGGTACTGGCAGGTACCGCTAGATGAATCCGCCAAGGAAAGGTCAGCCTTCACCACCCATGTCGGGCTGTATGAATTTAATGTACGCCCTTTTGGGCTGCGGAATGCACCCGCCACCTTCCAAAGACTTGTAGATGGTCTCCTAGTGGGATTAGGAGAATATGCAGTCACCTACCTTGACGATGTGGCCATATTTTTGGATTCCTGGGCAGAACACCTGGAACATCTACAAAAAGTCTTTGAGTGCATAAGGGAGGCAGGACTAACTGTTAAGGCTAAGAAGTGTCAAATAGGCCTAAACAGAGTGACTTACGTTGGACACCAGGTGAGTCAAGGAACTTTCAACTCCCTACAAGACAAAGTGGATGCTATCCAAAAGTGGCCTGTCCCAAAGGCAAAGAAACAGGTTCAATCCTTCTTAGGCTTGGCCGGTTATTACAGACTATTTGTACTGCAATCCAGCCAAATCACCGCCCCACTGACAGACCTAACCAAAAAGAAACAGCCAAATGCCGTTCAGTGGACCGAAGAGTGTCAGAAGGCCTTTAACCAGCTTAAAGCGACACTCATGTCTGACCTTGTACTAAGGGCCCCAGACTTTGGCAAACCATTCCTAGGAACCACAGATGCGTTCGAGCGTGGTGTGGGAGCAGTTTTAATGCAGGAAGGACCGGATCAAGAATTCCACCCTGTAGTGTTTCTCAGCAAGAAGCTGTCTGAGAGAGAAAGCAACTGGTCAATCAGTGAAAAAGAACGTTATGCCATTGTCTACGCTCTGGAAAAGCTATGCCCATATGTTTGGGGATGGCATTTCCACCTGCAAACCAACCATGCTGCGCTACAGTGGCTTTATACCGCCACAGGAAATAACAAAAAAATTATTTGGTGGAGTTTAGCTCTCCAAGATTTTGATTTTGACATCCAACACATCTCAGGAGCTTCTAACAAAGTGGCTGAGGCACTCTCCTGTGAAAATTTCCCAGAATCAACAGGTTAAAATCCTCCTTGACATGTCGAAAATATTGTTAGTCTTTATATACTTGGTAATATATTTAGAGGTGCATGTGTCTTATTAATTTTGTTTTTTCCTAGAGCTCCAGCCAGTGTTTCACCCTATCTGTGATTTGGGGTGTGTGTCATAAATATAAAGGGAAGGGTAAACACCTTTAAAATCCCTCCTGGCCAGAGGAAAAACCCTTTCACCTGTAAAGGGTTAAGAAGCGAGGATAACCTCGCTGGCACCTGACCACAATGACCAATGAGGAGACAAGATACTTTCAAAAGCTGGGAGGAGGGAGAAACAAAGACTCTCTCTCTCGATCTGTGTGATGCTTTTCCCGGGGACGGAACAGGAATGGAGTCTTAGAACTTAGTAAGTAATCTAGCTAGATATGCATTAGATTCTGATTTCTTTAAATGGCTGAGAAAATAAGCTGTGTTGAATGGAATGTAGATTCCTGTTTTTGTGTCTTTTTGTAACTTAAGGTTTTGCCTAGACGGATTCTCTGTGTTTTGAATTTGATTACCCTGTAAGGTATTTACCATCCTGATTTTACAGAGGTGATTCTTTTTACTTTTTCTTTTATTAAAATTCTTTTTAAGAATCTGAATGCTTTTTTCATTGTTCTTAAGATCCAAGGGTTTGGGTCTGTGTTCACCTATGCAAATTGGTGAGGATTTTTATCAAACCTTCCCCAGGAAAGGGGGATAGGATTTGGGAGGACTTTGGGGGGAAAGGCGTTTCCAAACGGGCTCTTTCCAATTATATCCCTTTTAGATGTTTGGTGGTGGCAGCGAAAGTCCAAGGGCAAAAGGTAAAATAGTTTGTACCTTGGGGAAGTTTTAACCTAAGCTGGTAAAAATAAGCTTAGGAAGTTTTCATGCAGGTCCCCACATCTGTACCCTAGAGTTCAGAGTGGGGAAGGAACCTTGACAGTGCCCATCACCACCAGATAAAGAAGCACATCTTAAGATGGTAACTTAGTTTGATAGCATCCTGTCTGGCAAGAAATCACTTATCAATGGTTGTGGCTGTGAAACCCTCATTTCTGTATTATTTTATCTTTATGGCTCCCACTTTTCTATTGTTAATCTGTCTGGTTCTGTAATTGTTTCTGTCTGCTGTATAATTAATTTTGCAAGGTGTAAATTAATTAGGGTAGTGGGATATAATCGATTAGAGAATTATGTTACAGTATGTTAGGATTGGTTAGATAGATTTCAGTAAAATGATTGGTTAAGGTATAGCTGAGAATATTATTATATAACCTGTGGTCAAACAGGACCACAGGGTCGGAAAATTGGAATCCTGCTTGCTGGAAATTAACCCCAGTAAACATTGCATTGTCCGCACTTTGGACTTCTGACCTTTGCTGCTTGCAGTCTGCATGACAAGAACCAGGGAAGTGGGAGGGTGGAGGGAAAGCCCTCTAACAGGGGGAATCCTGTGAACAATGGATGCAATTTTAAAAGCGTATGGGAATATTTTTAAATGGGTGCCTTGAAGGAAAGTAGCAACTGGAAGTAGACCCCTGTGTGGATGTTGCATACTTACCATGAAGGAAAAGTCCTGTGGCATTATGTGATCCAGTATGCAAGAGCTTAAATGCTTTCAGAGCAGAGGTTTCATAGCACCTGTAGAGGCCACTTCAGCCTGGGTAAGCAGCATAATATACAAACTATCAGCAAATTATGCATCTGCATAGAAGGAAAGCCAATGAACTGGCCATTAATAAGATATAACTATCCACTGCCCTCAACGGATGACGTTTTGCCAGAACTATTCAAACCCATAATCTTTATGGTCTGTGATGTGAAGAATGGATTTTGGCACATAAGACTGGATAAAGATTCCAGCATGTTGACAACCTTTTCAATTTGGTTACTACAGATGGCTGCACATGCTGATGGGCATAAGCCCAGTACCAGAGGTGTTCCAGAGAGCGCTGGGAGGGCTGGTTGGGATTAAAGTAATTGCAGATGATATCCTTGTTGTAAGTGAAGGGAGCAATGATAAAGAAGTTGAATGAGATCATGAAAGAAAACTACAAGCTTTTCTATAGTGATGCAGGAACAAGAACATAAAACTGAAACCAGAAAAAATGTGACTCAGACAGTGTAAGGCGACATACATTGGACATCTGCTTGTAGCAGAATTACTGAAAACAGATCCCAAGGAGATCAAGGCAGTCAGGGACATGTCAGCTCCAACAGATGTGAAAGAGGTACAGTGCTTCTTAGGAATGATAAACTTTCAGTCCAAGTTCTGTCCACACCTGGCTGCAGTGGCAGAACCCATATGTCAGCTCACAAAGACAGGTGTTGAGGAGGTCCCCCACAGCATGCTGAAACAAATGATAATGTATGGCCCTGTCCTGAAGTACTACCACCAGAAAAGCCACTGACACTGCAGTGTGATACATTGGAAAAAAAATTGAGGGTAGCTCTTTTGCAGGAGCAGCCAGTCACTTATGTCCACAAAGCCCTGCCAGAGACTGAACAGGGGCATTCCAAAACAGAAAAAGAGCTCTGGCTATGGTATTTGGAATGGAGAAATTCCATCAGTAGACCTATGGCCACTCACTATAGTACAATCAGACCATAAACCCCTAGAGACAGTTATGACAAAGCCCCTTCTTAGTGCTCCTGTGATGGGGGGTATACAAATCCCACACTAAAGAAGAAAGGGTGGAGCTGCTCTGGGCCAGGTAGCCCCACCCCACTGCACCTGCAAAATCTGCATAAGCTGGAAGAGAAGCTTAAAAAGGGAAGCAGAATAGCTCAGTGGCAGGTAGATGGGGAAGTGAGCTGACTTGCACTCTGAATTCCCGGGAAGGAGCACTACAGTTGCTCTTGTGCCTGAGGCCTGGTGATACTGACCTGACCAAGCCTACAAAGGAGGGACTGGTGACTTTTTGAAGGTCAGCAACTTTATTATTGTGTTCAGTTATTTACTTTATCCTGGGAGAGAGACTCACCAAGTTTCGGACTAGATGATCAGAATGGTCCCTTCTGACCTTAGTATCTAAGAAAACCAATGATTCAGGAGACATAAAACCCAGAGAAAGCCTGCACAGAATGGAGAGACAAAGAACCATCCAGAGGTCAATCCCACAGGGAGGGAGTTCACAGAGAGATAGTTTGCTAGACTCAGTGAGAAGGAGATAGAGACAGGTCGCACCCAGTATGCTTGCCTGTTGAGGTGACCAAACTGTATCAATGACTATGTAACCAGCTGAGTCTGTGTTAAAGACAGGACTCCAACTTAGCTATGTGCTAGCAAGGGCTGGCCAAAGGGACATGGTGTGGGGATATACGTGTTAATTATTTGTTTTTAATGTTTATATCAAAATTTTGTAAAATAGGAAAAATGTATCATGATCCTTGGAAACAAAGTCAGAAGGCCAATGTTCCAGGTTTCCCTGGTGTCCTCCAGGGAATAAGTGGAGTTAGCCTGGAAGCAACTCAGCCACATGACAGAACAGCCCATAGGGCTTAATAAAATTCCACTTCTTCAACTTAACTTGCATTTAGCTTCACTCTTTGTTAATGACACAGGTATGTCGACACTGGAGCTGGAGATGTCATTTCCGTCTCAGGTAGACATACTCACAATAGCTCTGATTGCGCTAACATAGAAGTGTAACTATGACAGTGCAAGCAGTGGGACAGACTAGTCACCACAACTACAATCCTGTCTGAAACCCTAGCTACATACTCAGATGGCTAGTCAGTCCTGCTTGGCTTAATCTCTGGCATCAGCCAAAATGGTAATCATCAAACTATTGCATATATATCAAAATCCTGCCCCACTTCTATAAGCATGTAAGTCCATAAACACAGCAGAACCACTATTGTTCTTCTGGACATGTGGCGCAGGCATAGAAATAGTCATGTAGAGGGAATCTACAGCTCTTCCATATCGGGAAGCGCTGTTCTGTGCCAGTTTTCTTCATGGCAGAGTGGAAGAGACTTGGGGCAGGCATATAATCAATGGGACCAAGACTATACAGATTCACTGGCTTGGACCCCCAGGAGGTGCACAGGAGCAATAGATGTGACTAATAAAACCCTTGGATTCACAGTGGTAGGACTACAGAGCTGGTGATCCACAGTCTAAGGGTAAGGAAAGATTTGGTTCCCTCCAGAATCCATGGACATCCTCTGTGCAAAGCTCACATAGTGTGAGTACATGCAAGGGGACAGGATTTGGCTCATGATGTACAAAAACAGAAAGGGCTAGACCATAGCATTTAAGCCATAGCCTTGAATGGATATGGGGAGGGGGTGCTGCTGATCCACATCACCCCAGGTGTACCCTGTGAAGACTGTCTCGGGCAGATACAGTCTCACTTAGGAGTTCTTAAAATGTATACTAGTGTGGGAACTGTTCTATCCATTAAGATGGATGGAGAAGATTCCTTGCCCCAGTGCACTGGGCCTAGTCCACAGGCTGGTATGTAGGGGAGGTATATGACCCCACTTCTTTCCCAATCTCTTTCTCATTGCATGGGAACCTGAGCAAATCCTCCTTGTGCTGCCAAGGATACATAAAGAGTAGAGACTGTATTTTTAGGAGGCTATTGCACTGCTATGCAAGGGGAGGGGATACATCTTGCATCCTCTTGATCCTGTTCGTCCATTCAAGAGCCACTAAAATACTTATTGTACTTACCTCAGAAGGCTTAAGTCTCTCCTATATTTCTGAGTTCAGTTCTGCTGAGAGGTTCTTCTCATATTTTGAAATTGCATCTGTTCTGAGCTATATACATGTAGTTTCCATTTAGTTTGTCTGAGGCTGGTGGGAGCAGGAGTCTATTGTACAATGTAAAACTGATGTATATCAAATTTCATAACAGGTTTCAGAGTAGCAGCCATGTTAGTCTGTATTCGCAAAAAAGAAAAGGAGTACTTGGGGCACCTTAGAGACTAACAAATTTATTTGACAATAAGCTTTCGTGAGCTACAGCTCCCACCGAATGCATCCGACGAAGTGAGCTGTAGCTCACGAAAGCTTATGCTCAAATAAATTTATTAGTCTGTAAGGTGCCACAAGTACTCCTTTTCTTTTTTTATCAGATTTTATGCATTTTTTCCTTTCAAGGAAAAATTGCACATAGTAAATTTTGCTCTGTATGTTAGAGCTTAGTTCACTGGAAACCAACTAGTTTGTGCAAAGCCAGCTAGCACTGCAGAAAGAGACTATACCTCTCTTCTAGAATCAAAGAGCCTCTTGTTCACTAAATGGCCTTTCTGTATCCATAACACAGTGATAAGAACAGTGCAAATTCCTGTACAGATATATATTGTTCTAAGTATACTTTCGTAGTGTGATAGCAGTATATCAGGTTAGCAAAACTAAAAGTACATGCTTTGTAGTATCTGTCCCAAGCAGCTAAATAATTTTTAACAAAACTGAAATCCTGCAGGGATCGTCTCAAATTCGTATAATGGGCCAAATCCTCAGATGTTTTAAAATGGATGCAACTCCACTGAAGTGAATAGAGTTGCATCAGTTTGCACCAGCTGAAGTCTTAATGTTCTTAATGCTCTTTACTGGGATTTACATACCTATATATTAATAAATATGTATGGATAAACACGTATGTGTCAATCCACTTGCCTTGTGGATCCAAATCTAAGGATCCAAATCAGTGGGACAGAATAGCTTGTATGCCTACTATGGCCTTTATTTAAGCCTGCATTAAGACAAGAGGATACAACTCTGTGGTGTATTAGGCTACAATTCACATATTTTGACCAAACCATTTCCTCTGTTTGCACCAGCGGAAAGTTGTCCCTATTGAGATCATATAAATGGAATTTGAAGTGTAGAAGCATCCAGCACAGCAGTATTTATGTGCTGCAGCTAAAATAATCCATCATGTCTGATGCTTATCTGATGCCCTGCAGATCTGCTGAAATGATCTAGCTCTTAGTCCAGAGTATCTAAAGATATGAGGCTATTCTGACTCAATTCTGTCAAATTATGTACATTTATAACATGAAGTATGCTCCAATCCTTTGTGACCAACTGAGAAAACTATTCATTTTATTACAATCTAAACAAATGACAAACTATGGCCCTTAGGGAAACTGTAAAGCACCTTCATTTTTCGCTTTAACATTAAAACAGATGAATGTGTCCCAGAAATAGTTTTTCCGTTGGATTTCTAGTAATATCTGTAAACTTTGGTGGTTGTTAAGATTATTCTTTATTAAAATGATAAGGCCCATAAAGGAAACAATTGTACAGATGTTCTACAGAATCTAGTGTACTTAACATTTTAATTAAAAACCTTAAAGTTAAAAATAAATTTATGTCCGTATGGTATGTAAATTAAGTATTTAAATTAAATGCTGTACTGCACAATGGGTTAGATTTTAATGTTACAATCCAAAGTAAGTTCCTTGAACCCTTTTCATGGAACATCTTACTCTAGATATCTTATTGAAGCACTTATATGGCCCTTATCACTGTAGTATATGAGTACCTCATAGTCATTGATGTATTTATCCTCTCAACAGCCCAATGAGGTAGGAAAGTGCTATTAGCCCCATTTTACAGATGACTTGCCCAAGTGTGACCCACAAAACCATGCATGAAAACAAGCAAAGAGGTTACAAGAATATACTTATTCAGCTATATATACCTCCTGGTTCACCAAAGACCGTCATGTAAAGCATCAAAGAAAAGCCAGTGTCACAATGTTTATGAATATCATGATAAAATGTATGTACTGCTACTATGTTAGGATGTATATACTTCGGGAAATATGTTCTTAAAGTTTGTATCAAGGTGTTAATCCCCAGCAGAGGTGAAAAACTGATTTCCTGCAAGACCAGAGATGTTTATTTATCTCTTGAAATGTAAACTGAATATTGTTTCATTCACAATCACCAGTCTGAGCTAAAAGCAGATGAAACTTGCGCAATTTAACAGGAAATGAAGAATAGCCTTATTTGGGGGTACAAGTCAAAGGTTTACTGGACTATAACTGGGGAACAAGGAAACATCCTGTTATAATGCACTTAGGAAGTAATTGTGCAGTATAATTACATTCATGAAAATGGGATCTCTACCAAGTTTGGTTGAAATGCGTTATGGTTTTGTTTTATATGTAATGCTACTGTTTCCATTATCCTTACTCACTTTCTTTTTTCTTATTTTCACTACAAATATACCTAAATACTGTGGTGTTAAACAAAGTGGTGATTCTGAGCTGAATCAGACAGGTGTATATTCTCTTCCTCTGGGGACAGCTGACCTGGTATTTCTGTGAGTGTTCAGTGAAGAAAGAGCTGGAAACTACAGGGAAATGCCTCAAAGGGGCTTGGGGACTAGGTGTGATGGTCTTTATCCCACATCACTTGTCAGACAAGAGAAAGGACACATGTTCTGCACCTGTAGAGGAGTAATTTCTTCCTGGATAGAGGAGGTAGAGCTAAGCTGTACAATTAGACTGAGGGAGCTCAGTTGGGGGAGATTACTGGAGATGTAGGTCTCTCAAATGGAGAGAAGCCCTGGATTATGGCTTAACAGGCAGGATACAATAAGGGAAATACAGTGAGGCCTGTGGGAGCTAAATGGCTATTCATTTGAAGGCTTATTTGCATCTTTATTTGAACTTGTTTCTGCTACCCCGGAAGGGGTTTAGACTTTAATGTAACTTGACTGGAGGACCAAGCCATGGAACACCCCAAAGGGGGAGTCAGAAAAAGACCATTACATACCAAGGATGTGGCCACTGGGAGAGGGAGAAATGCAAGAGGCAAAGTACCCTGCAACGCTGTGTCCAGGTGGAAGCGTGCATCCTAGATGTAACGATGCACACTTACATGTGGTCTCAGAGTGGAATTTGGAGATCACCCTCCAAAGAAGGAGAAGAGATACCAACAACCTTAAAGGTGAGAGACAGACTAAGACTTATTTTTTGGGGTGGAGAGGGGAAGATGGATGCCATGGTCTACATGCTAACCAACCAAGGGGAGCAGATACCTACTCTTTTGTTGCGCCTACTACAAGGGCAGCAACAACAGCAAGAGGCTCAAGAGACTCAGCAAGAACATTTCCTGCAATGCCTAGAAAAGTGGACCCACAGGATCCAGATAGTTTTGGAAGAGAATTTGCCCAGACCAGTAGGAGGTATGGCTAATTTGGGCGCAGATGACACCCGGACAACATTTTTGCATACTTTTAAGACAGCAATGAAATCCTCTTGGCCAGCTCAAGTGGCCCCATTTCTCCTAGGAGAAGCTCAGGCAGCCTACCAAGCTTTGTCCAATAAGCAGGAGCAATCCTACAAAATTGTACAAGAGACCATTCTGATTAGACTGGGATTTACCCCAGAACCATACCACCATTAGTTTAGAACACAGCTTTTTTTATCCAGCGGGTAAGCCTGGGGGTTTATGAGTTATGACAACATAATGGTTTCAGCCCGACACAAATTGATTAGGCAAGGTAGTAGACCTTATATTTCTGGAACAATTCCTAAGGGTCTTGTGTGCCTGAGTTCAAAGTTGGGTCTGGAGGTTTTGGCCAACTTGTACCGATGAGACCTATATGGAAACTGATAATGCCAAGCCACCCAAACAAGGGATTAATTTAGAGCAGCGGTTCTCAAACTTTGCCCCCTCCCTCAATGTGGAGAGGAATATGCAACAACTTTCTGCCCCAAGTTATGACTCCCACACACTGGTTTCAAACAAAGCAAAAATATCTTTATTAACTACAAAAGATAGACTTTAAGTGATTATGAGGGATAGCAAGCAGATCAAAGCACATTACCTAGCAAACAAACAAAACACACAAACTAAGCTTAATTTACTAAAAAGATTGGATATGAGTAGCAAATTCTCACCCTAAATGATGATTCAAGCAGGCTGGAGATTCTTAAGGGGCCAGCTGCACTTGCTTACAGCTTAAAAACCCCAGGTCTTCCTTTCAAAGGCTACAAATCCCTTTTGCCTGGGTCCAGCACTTCCCCCCAGTTTAGTCTTTGTTCCTCAGGTGTTTCCAGGAGTCTCTTTGGGCAGAGAGTCAGTGAAGAACCATGATATTGTCACTCCCCTGCCTTAAATGGCTTTTGCATATGGCAAGAGCCCTTTGTCTCAAAGCTTAGTTCCCACGCCAGTCAGTGGAAAAACACTGGTATTCCAAGATGGAGTCCAGTACCAGGTGACCTGCTTACATGTCCCTGTAGTGTCACAGCAGCCATTGCTCAGAGAACATTTGTAGCATCCTCAGGTAGATCCCCACCCCCACCTCAGTGGGAGATAAACTTCTTCTAAGGCCTACTGTTTTCTCCTAATAGCCCTTTAACCTGAATGGGCCCTTCCCAGCCAGCCATCTACACTAACAGTCTTTTGCCAAGTGGGCATTCCCTAGATGTAAACACATTTGTAATACAAATATAGTCAATATTCCTAACTTCAGATGCAAAAATAATACATGCATACAAATAGGATAATCATATTCAGTAAATCATAACCTTTCCAGTGATATGTCACATGACCTATCTTGCATAAAATACATCAGAATTATGCCATAATCATATCATAATAATATCACTGTGAAGAATACGGGGTGCAGTGTCACAGGTACATAATGGAGCTTAACTCCCATCACCTGCAACACAAGGGAAAGGTTGTCATCATGTAGTCATGATCTACACTGGGTGGGAGGACAAATTAATTGAATCCTGGATAAAGGAGATAGAGTTCAGCCATATAAGTAGACTGAAGAAACTCAGTTGGAAGGAGACTTCAGGAAAGGCAGATCTCTCTAATGGAGAGAAGCCCTGGACTAGGGTATAACAGGCAAGATACATCAAGGGAACTATAGTGAAGCATGCACAGAGTCAAAGAGCTATTAAGTTGAAGACTTGTTTGAATCTTTATTTGACTGGTTCCTGCTACTCTGGAAGGGGTTTAGACCTTTATGTAACTTGACCAAAGGGCCAAGCCACAGAATGCCACAGACGGGGAATCAGGAGAAGATGCAGACTGAGAAAGGCCATTACAAGCTAAGGAACTGGCCATTGTGGGGATGCAGGTGAAGTCCCCTGCAATGCTGCATCCAGGCATGAGAGGGTGTCCTAGAGGCAAGGAGGCACACTTACACTTAACTATACCATTAGTAACCTGCAAGGCAAAGTTAGGCCTGGCATAGCCCAGAGGAGATTGTTGGGGTGACTAACAGGCTGGTGGTGTCGGGGAGCTGATACCTAGTTAAGCACAAGCAAATCTCTCTTGCTGGATGGAGAGGGGTAAAAAGAGGACTCTCACACCAAGATCTCACACAAAGTCTGTGATAGACTGGAAAACTATACCTACCTCTTACAAGTCCCATGCTAGCACCCTACCCATTGGACCGTCTTTCCTGACTGTTTTAGGACACCTACTCTTACTAATAAGAGAAGAGCCAGGGCTCATATCACTTTCTGCGACTGTTCTCCCCCAGCCCACTTACTTGCAGGGGAGGGGAGAATGTTAGAGTACCAGGTTAGTAATACTGTGCAATTTGAACAGGGGGTTAAGGCAATAGGCTATACTCCCCTACGTAGCCAAGTAAGGGATGTGAGAACTTAGTCCAAAGAGGGAATTTTAGTTATTTACACTTTGGGGATCATAAATAAGAAGGTTATAAATCTATAAACATGTTTTTTTTAAAATTAATTTAGAAGCATGCCTATACACATTTTCAGATATGTAAACAGCTGCACCTTTACCTGGGGTGAAGCCAATAAACATTTAATGTATTCTAAGTGACATAATCTTTTCAAGCCAATGCCACATCTGAGTCTAATTCTTGCTGACAGATTCTATTTTGGCAATTATTTTTTAAAGGTCTGTTTCTCTTCATTTTACTAGTGCATGATAACTCCAAGCCCCAAGGCATCCAATTTCTGAACTAAAGGTTGAAATACAGTAGTTACTGAAGAGGACTAAATGAAAAAGATAGAAATGATAGTAAGTTGTTTGAAAAAAAATGTATCTATGTTCACTTTTTTTGGAGACGCTGAAAAGGTTCTTGCACAACATAGCCAGTGGATGGGTGATGGCATTTTATTGACAGCCATGCTCTTTCATTTAATTCACATTCCTTCTAGTCATTTTGAATGCCAAGGGTACCTGTTGTTACTGAATATGAGAGAAAAAAATTATGACTTTGTGCTGTTTAGAGGTAGTTGACAGTTAACTGCGTTTGTAGAAGATATTGACAAGATGAGCTGGAAGGCCAACTAGCAGGCAAGCCACACACAACTGTTAGAAGGAAGAGTTGATGTAGGCTATAGATTAAGAATCTCTTCATTTTGGATTTAAAATTACAAAAGCAGGGAAGTGAACAGAAGCGCTCTCCATTGTTAGAATACACAATTTTTTTTCTTTCACATTTATGCTTTCTGAATAATGTAGAACCATGGAATGACTGCTCTAAAATTAATTGAAGTTCACTTATTATTCTGGCATACTGTGTTATCAGGACATTTCTGAAACAAGAGGAAAAGAAGGGTACATTTTCTAAAGGGGAAAGCTTTTACATCAATGTGATCTGGGGTTTGCTGCAGCGTAATTGAGAACAGGACTGACCCTTGCCTTTTTTTTTTTTTGGATACCAGGAGAATATTGCAGTCTGAATAGGAAGCTATTAATCTGTAAACATAAAAAGCCTGGTTCGATAACGTTTAGAGTTATATACAATATGGGAAAGGGGAGCTTCTAATGAAATAATAATATGGCTTATATAAGCTGTAGGCTTCTAGCTGAAATGTTAATAATAGCGTGAAGTGCCATTATTAAAAGTTTTTCACCCTAATAAATATAGCAGTTAGGCAGGGAAAGAAATCAGTTGACCACCTTATCCTATATGAGTAGTATTGTTAGTTATTGGTTTATATTCTCAATAATGAGAGACAACCAGATGCTATAGCACCAAAGCCCAGAAGTGATACAGCTTCTCAGTGAAATGATTGTAAGAACGAGTATAACAATGTATTTTTCCCTAACCTCATTTGGAGAAATATCTGAACCATTTTTGCTGAAATTTTCCAAAGACATGCAGCCTGAAGCAGACACCTGGGACGGAAAATTTCAGCTCAAATGGTTAAAATTTGGCACCTGGAAACAAGGTCTTAGAAAATGTTAGGCATTTCTATTATATAATTAGAAATGTATATATTAAAGGCAACATACATAGGAACACCTATAGTTAAGATGCCTAACATTTCTATCATACTGTTCACAATGCTTATAACTTCGCCAGACTTTAACCTATTTAGCTGAAATTTTCCATCCCAGGTGTCCGCCTCAGGCTAAATGTCTCTGGAAAATTTCAGCAACAATGGTTCTGGTGTTTCTCCAAATTAGCTTAGGGGAAAATATAGTGTTAAATTAAATTCCTACAGTCATTTCACTGAGAAACTGTATTACTTTTGGGCTTTGGAACAGGGACTTGAAATTTTACAGAAGTCATTGCTGTGATATCAAGGATGTGCCTTTTTTTGTTCCTGTGGAAACAAAAGCACAAATTTGGCTAAGTTTTGGCCTTTGAAAAATGTTACTTTACATGGTCAGTAGCAACTTGTTAGATTTTGACAGCTACATTCTCTGAATAGCCATCTGCACTGAAAATACTACCACACAGGGCTTTCTCTAAAATTGCTCCTCCCAGCAGCCGAGACTACTATGGTGCCAGATACAGGAGCTTAGAGCTGGAAGACTACATCTCCTGTGTTCTCAGTGCTTCCACTCTGGCACCCAGGCAGTGAGGAGAAGAGGAAACTGCCTGACTTGAATACAAAGGGTTGAGGAGCTGGACCTGTGAGGGTGATTATGAGGGACACTGAGGAACCAGGACAAGGGGGTCACTGGGTCTGAGAAACAAGGGAGTATCTGGGATGAGGAACAGAGGTGAGAGATAGAGGCAGGAATCTGGGAGGATGCTGGAGCTGCTACATGGAGCTGAGTGAGTGTGAGGTGAGGAGATGGGGACTAGGTGGAGGAACTGATGGTGGGGGACACTGAGAATGGGATGAAGATCTGAAGGGTGGGGGAGACTGGGATAGGCTTTCTGAGATGAGGCAGCAATGTTGGGGGGGACTGTGCCTGGAATGAAGTGCCAACTGGGATGGGAGGGAGAGACTGGGACTGGGGTGAGGGCATACTGCTGGGGCCAGGGACAGAAGGGGTCATGATTGGCCAGGACAGAGTCAGAGATAGAGGGTCTGTAACCGCTAGAGTACAGTCCCTTCAGAACCTGGAATGGAACACAAGATTTCTGGGTTCTAATATTCCTCTGCTGTCAGCTAATATCTGTGAAGCCCATTGTCAAAATATATGCCTCATCTCCTTCTGTGGGCTAACCCAGACAGAAGGTGGCTCCCTATTATGCTATCAGTTATTCTGTTAGCTCCAGTAGTAGAGATCTTGCTATGAATAGAAATGATCCAACCCTACTGATGAACCGTGTGGGAGTCATGACGTTCCATATGAAAAAAAAATGGTTTTTTTTTCCAGTTGCCTTTTTTGAAAAGTTAGAAAATTACATACAAAAACTGTTAAAAATGTTTGGGCTGCAAATACAAGCACTCAATAGTTTGGAAACGACAAAACTGTTACCTGTGTCACCTTAATTTGGCCCCTGGTGTGTATGCATTATTATACAGTCTTTATTTACATGATAACATACTATTTTTTTTATCAGGATTCCTGCATCATTCAGTGCACAGGATGGGCATGAATAGCTCTTCAGTATTTTGTTTTATCATCACATGTATATTACTTATTTTGTTCTTTATCAGCTGAAATGATGGTGGATGTAGACTCTGTTCTCCATACCATAGGGCTTAGTGGCTGAGCCATTATGCCCAACAGTTCAGAATGCCCTTGATATGCGTAGCTCATATGCAAGTGATGAGCTGCCAAAATCTTAACAACGGGTTCCCTCCTCACCCTATGCGGGGGTTGTTGCCCACCCGCACCCCCTGGGACTCCTGCCCCATCCACCCCCCTCGCCTGTCCCCTGACTGCCCCCAGAACCGGGCAGGAGGGTCTCGTGGGCCACCATAGTGGGTGCCCACCCATAAGAGCCAGAGGCACCTGCCAGGGGGGCAAGGTGGGGAGTCCTGGTGGTGCTTACCTGGGGCAGCTCCCAGGAAGCATCCGGCAGGTCCCTCTGGCTCCTAGGGGCGTGGGAGCATAGCTAGAGGGGGAGCAAGGGGAGACCCTGCTCCCCCACTGATCACATCAAAAGTGGTGCCTTAGGTGCCGACTTCCTGGGTGCTCCAGGACTGGAGCATCCCCAGGGAAAATTTGGTGGATGCAAAGCACCCACCGACAGCTACCCATCCCGCGCCCGGCCCCAGATCACCTCAGCTCCGCTGAATGCGCTGCCCCGCTCTGCTTCTCCGCCCCCTCCCCCGGCTTCCCACGAATCAGCTGTTCGGTGGGAAACCTGGGAGGGCTGAGAAGCAAGCGGCGGCTTCCCACTCAGGCCGAGGGTGGCAAAGGTGAGCTGGGGCGGGGAGCGGTTCCCCTGCACGGTCCCCCCTTCCCGGATTACCGGCTGTGGTGCGGGTGGCCCTCCTGACGTCCCCCCGTCTCAGCTCACCTCCGCTCCACCTCTGCCTCCCTAGGCCTGAGCAGGAAGCCACAGCCTGCTTCTCAGCCCACCCTGGCTTCCCGCACGAACAGCTGATTCGTGGGAAGCGGGGGGGGGGGCGGAGAAGCATGGCAGGGCAGCATGTTCAGGGGAGGAGGCGGAGGCGGAGCGGAGATGAACTGGGTGTCGGGAGTAGGGCGGGGAGCTGCCGGTGGCTGTTCTGCACCCACCAAATTTTCCCTTTGAGTGCTCCAGGGCTGGAGCACCCATGGAGTCGGTGCCTAAGGCGCCACTTTTGACCAGTTAAATTTAGAAGCCCTTTTAGAACCGGTTGTCCCTCGTGGAACAACCGGTTCTAAAAGGGCTTCTAAATTTAACAACCGGTTCTAGCAAACCGGTGTGAACTGGCTCCAGCTCACCACTGCTCATATGTCAGTTTTGCAAATTGCCTAGAAGTATAGCTTTCTTGTGCCATCTTTCTCTCTCTGTCTGTGTCACTATGGCATCTACATGCTGATATCAGGCTGACATCCTACCTCCTACGTGCTACCAGCAGCAACCGGCTAATTATCTAAAGTAACAGATTTTATAATGGCTATTAAGGGTGTGTGAAAGGATGGGGGACACCATCCAATGCAGGGCAAGTGCATCCCATCTCCCTTAGGATGTAGGGCCGGGGTATAAGTAGCCCATGTTTATGCCTCTGTAGCCAAGGTCAATATATTCACCCCTATTAGCAGGGCACTATGGCCTAATGGCCAAAGTGAATGCATTTGCCCCTGTTGGCAGGGCAGCAAGTCAATAGATTCACCACAGTCTGCAGGGCCTAGTGGCCAAAGTCAATGGCTTTGCCCCTGTTAGCAGGGCAGTAAGGCCTAGTGGCCAAGTGACCGCAGTCAGGGATGGGGGACCACCACGCACAAAAAGGGGAGTGGTGATGGCCCAGATAGGGGGGCACAGGTCTTCCCTTTCCACCAGACCCCAGCCCAGGTAGTGGCAAGGGCGCATGGCACTGAGTCAGCAGGGGTCTGACCGAAACACGCTGACTCAAAGTTCCAGTTCATTAACTGGGCCACTATCTAATTCCCCTGGACTGCTTCCTACTGTGGTTCCTGCTGCAGCAGTCTGGGCGTCTCCGCAGTCTCCAGGTTCCCTGGCCTGCACTGTCCCTGGTAAGTCTGGACTCTGCGAGGGCATCTGTCTGAGTTGCAGCATCTCTGGCTCCCATGACCTCAGGCTTCAGCTGCTCCTCAGCTGGAGCCTGCAATGTGCATCCTTCCTTTCCAGTGACGAGCCCCAACTGAGCTGAGCTGCTCCCTTTTATATTAGTGCATTTGGAGCATGCCCAATAGAGTTGAGGAGGCATGGCTTCCTCAGCCCACAATGTAGGGTTAACTCTTTTCCTTACAGTGCAGAGCAAGTGTGCCCCATCACAGGGTGGGATTTTTCAAGAGCAGTCACCACTGGACCAACTCAGTCAACGGGGATTTATTGTTGATGTTAGTGAGAGCTGAGCTAGCCCAATGCCAAGTGGTTTTGAAAATCCCACCCTAAATATGTAGAGCTCCTGCACTGAAGAATTTGACAAAATGGATAATTTGCCCTGTAACTGAAAACGATAATTGTGAGACAGAAAAGTAGGGATCTTAAAATGAGATGACAAGGATGGACCATCTTTATGCATTCCACGACAAACCCTGGACCCCAGCACACACCTGATGTGACTGAACTGTTCATTGGAATCCATTATGTTGACCACAGACCACCAGGGATGCAGTAGTCCCAGCAACCAGTGCATTCACACTTCACATGGTAGAAAGGCCATT